>NC_080576.1:7928958-8568750 GCF_029962835.1 Magnolia sinica | reverse complement strand
CATGTAAATACCGTTGACTATTGCACTATGTGATTCTCGTGATAGGGCAATCTATCGGAAGGGCTAGATGTCACATACATTTAATACTTTGAAACCTATCATATGGATGGACCATAACTCATGGTCCAAGGGTCCTTATTCTTGTCCCAGTGGTGGTAGACTCTGAAGAGTTGCAACACCGGATAAGGGTTCAAGTACCCATAGGTGGTGAAATTTCGCTTAGTGTGGGGGTTTGTGCGCGTGTGTGTAAAAAAAAAAAAAACACTCATGGTCCAACCAAGTAGACTCAAAAAAAACACTTATGGTCCAACTAATTAGACCCAAAATCTCTTTTTTTACAAATGCCCTCCTAATTTTTAAAGAGCAAAGTAAGCTTTTCTTATACACTGTTTCCAGTAGTGTGATCCACCTAAATCATGGATGAGCTTTTCCCTATGCACTTTTTCCCACTGGATTTCATATTAACACCATGGTGGGCCCGATCAAGCACGGAATCCATTTCCAAGGTGATGTGAAATAATAAATCTTCTATGTTGACATAAATTAATTCTTAAAATAAATTAATTAATTGGACGTACAGCTAAGATGCTTGTGAGCATGCGACGGAATGCCTGGTGGAGATGTATTTTTTTTTACACAAGCAGTTCACGTGAAAAGATTCGGGTCAATTGTTTCTTGAAAACCAATTCAAACGGACGGCAAAGATTCCTTTCACAGACTTCATCTTTAATAGATCTCCTCATATGCTACGTTTTAATTTTAAATGATCATTTTTCAACGTCTAATTTTTTTCGTTCACCTTGATGCATGTATTTTATATCCATGCCGTCCATCCATTTTTCAAGCTCATTTGAGAATGCATGCCTAAAAATAAAGCAGATCCATATCTTAGGCCGACCACACCACATAAAACCAAGGTGACTGACCATTAAAGCTTACTGTAGCCCCAAAATTTTTGGATGAAGATAGCATTTTTGCTTTTCCAAGTTTGTTTTAATTAATCAAAAGATTGGATGGCAAATAAACATATTTTCCCCTGCGAAGTTTTTAATGGTAGGCGTTCACCGTTGTTTCTGATATTTGAATCTACTTCAGTTTTTGGGCCGTGCATAGACTGAGCTACATGTACAAGGTATACATTGAGCTGGGCCATGATCACGACGTGCTCAGACTCAGCCCCGATCCGACTGATTCGGCTTCCTCCATACTCAGCCCCCTGGATCCAACTGAGGTCACATTTCCATAACATGGGGATCCAATCCAACGGCATCAGAACTCTGGGAGCAGCTTCCATGGATCGCTGGATTCATCGGTAAGGTGGATTCCTTACTGTGGGCTCAGTATGTGTTTTATATATGCACCATCCATGGGTTCCGTCAGATTATTTTAGAGTAGGAGCAAAAAACTGGCCGGCTGAAAATCTCAGGTGGACAATACCACCACAGGATACAGTGATGATTGAATGGCCGCCGTAAAAAGCTTATTGGGAGCCACAGGAATGTTATATGCAATCCACCCGTTGATAAGGTCACAAAGACCTGGACGAACGGACCACGCAAGTATCAGCTTGATCCCAAACTTTTGTGGACCCCATACATTTTTAATAGTCAATTACCACTGTTTCCTGTGGTGTGGTCCACCTGAGATTCGAATCTGCTGCATTTTGTGTTCAAACCCTAAAATGATATGGAGAAACGGATGAACGACGTGGACAAAAGATACACGCATGAAGGTGGGCCCCACAGTCTGGGATCCACTGAAGCCGGTCCCATGGCTCCAACTCAGTGGATCATTCCCGAGAAAGCTGGACCCACTTGTCACCATATATACAAGACACCTGTAATCGATCTCCTACACAGCAGGTGTTTTGAAGAGAATGGCAGCTTCTTCTCTGATTTCCTCTCTCCTCCGCTTTTCCCCTTCTACACCTTCTTCCAATACCAAAAGAGAAAAACCCACTCCCACTCTCAGATACATTCTTTCCAAATCTATCCTCGAAAAAACACCTATTTCCAACTCAGTCCCATTCCTCAACTTCAACAACTTCAACAACAACAACAGCAAAAGCAAGGGCTACAGCAATCCCTTCCCCTCCAACAAATCCCCCCTCGATTCGATCCTTGTCTTCTGCGCCTCCGTTGCTCTCTCATTCTCTCTCTTCGCTGCCGACGTTGATGCTGCCGCCGCCTTCGTCGTCACACCTCCCCGGAAGCTCCAGACCGACGAGCTCACCACCGTCCGGCTCTTTCAGGAGAACACTCCGTCCGTTGTCTACATCACCAACCTCGCCGTCAGGTATACGGTCCCGTCGCATCTCTCTTGTAACTTCGAATTGCTGTGGAATCTGCACCTCCGTCTCCCAATTCGATGATGGGCCTGATAGTTGATTTATCATTCTTTTCCCAAGGCAAGATGTATTTACGTTGGATGTACTGGAGGTGCCGCAAGGTTCCGGTTCGGGGTTCGTTTGGGACAAAGACGGGCACGTTGTCACGAATTATCATGTCATTCGTGGAGCGTCCGATCTCAGGTCAGTAGATTGGTTTTTATTGTAGTTGTTGCTTAAAAATTCGCTCACTTGCTTGTATGATGCAATTTCCTTCTCTCCCATTGGTCTAGGGGCATAGAAACTGAAATTTATTGTCTTGAAGTAAAGTGAGCTTGGAAATTTTTGCACATGGAGTTGAGGAGTTCTAGTACATTCAATCAGCATTTGTGCATTTAGGCTGCGTAGGTCAGAAATTTTTATAGGCTTTAAATAGAATTGGGCCGATGGTAGATAGTGAAGAGTCAGTAATGTGTGGATTTGGAAGCATGCCTCGCTTTTACAGTTTGCACTGGAGAGTGATTTTTGGAAAGCGGCGTGCCATACTCTTTGTTATGGTTTGAAGTTTCTATACTTGGATTGAGCGCAACGGATACTGCCTCAAATGGCAACTGAGTCGTTTTTTCAAATTTGGCTGCGTTGATGGATTTTAGCCATACGCTCAATGTGCAATGGGGTTTCCACTTTCCACACTCGCCAAAGCAACTTTGCAGAACTGCCTTTGGTGCCTTTTTCTAAATTGCGCTTGAACAAAAGTCTCCATGAATATGAGGAGGTTCTCACACATTTATTAAATGATCAAAAGTACTTTATTGGAGGATCTGAAATCCAGGACTTGATAACTGTGACTGTGGTGCAACCCAATTATCGATAACTGTGCTGCAGTCCGGTTATCGATTCCCCCTCCCCCCGACTCTTAAGTGAATTTCTAATGAGAATCCCTCCAACTAAGAAATTGATTTCAAATCAATCATAGATGACTTTAAATCAATCTATTCTATCTAAGATGGTAATATCCTAACAATAGTAAAGGCAAATATCACACCCCCCTCATATCTTTAATGACACATTTAAATCGGCCCCCATATCTCCCAAAAACAGTAAATTGCAATTATTGATTTAGGCCCTCAAATCTATAAATAACAGTCCAAAAATCAGCAAATGTTCTGCCCTATGGTGGGCTGTGGGCCTGCATCAATTCTCCTCACCTTTAATCCTTGAGTTAGAAACCAATCTCAACCTTTGAACTCTTACTACCTCTATGACGAATCTTCTTCTTTTTTGGTGGAAATTGGTGGTTCAATCCTAAGCATTGGTTCTGCATAACTTCTATTGGTGTCCGCCGTAGATGATGTTTCTTTTGCTTACGCTTTTGTGAGTGCCAATTGCCAACTGCCAACTTGTTTGTTGTAACTTAAAGTTCTTCTCGGATCCTAAAACATTTGCCTCTTTCTTTGTGCCAGGGTTATCTTTTTCTAAGGTGCTTCAATTTGATTGTTGAGACCTATTTGCATGTTTATCAATGTGACTGTCAATATCAATGGATCCATTGGTGAATTCAATTGTAGGCTCAACATTAATGCATTGATTAGATCTCTTCATCATTTCCGGAATTTCTACTTCAATTTTGAGTTCTCTGTCACATTCCAACAATTAGATTCGATCATTGGTGTTTTCATAAGCCGGGGTTGTATTTGTTGGTTAGGACCTTAGTGAGGACCTTCCCCTATGTGTCTACGTGCTCTAATTTTGGTATACGAATTCCCTCCACGTCGGAGCTTTCCCATTTGTTTAGTGATATTGCCTACCGTATGTGTGAGTTGATCTACTCGCTTCGTGAGTGTGGATCAATTGGTTTACTTACGTAAACTCTCATGTGCCACTCTCTTTGAAGTCCTTAGGAGATGATGTACAGTTGAAAAATCTCCAAATTCGATCCGCATACCAAAATGGTGCAACCCGGTTATTGAATTAATAAGATTTCGACACTGAATCGCAAAGAAGTGGACAAGAATTACACTCACAAGAATATTTGAGTAGAGAGGGAGAAATTACTTTATTAATATCAATTTTATTTTTATTTTTATGATACTTAAGAAACCTCACACTCAAGAAGAAAACCTTGGGATGACTCTTAATTGAATCCTTAATGAGAATCCCCTAACTAAGAGATTGGTTTCAAATAAACTATAGTTGACTTTAAAGCAGTCTAATCTACTTAAGATGGTAAAAGCTTAACAATAGTAAAAGCAAATATAGAAAATCCTAATTACATATCTAAATCAGCCCCATATCTTCAATCACATCTCTCTCATATTTTCAATCATATCAATCACATTTCCCTCATATCTTCAAATCAGCCCCGATATCTATCAAAAATAGTAAGTTGCAATCCTTAATTAATCTATAAATAAACAATAAAAAAAATCGGCACATGTTGGGCCCTACGGTGGGCCGTGGACCTACATCAAACTGTTCACTCGTAAGATCAAACTAGGTTGGGTTTGGGCTTGATGTGAAAATTGTGTGTGGTGGAGGCAGAGGGTCTTTTTAATTTTTAAAATTTTAAACCAAAGTAAGAGTTAAGTGATAAACCTCAGAGGCAAAACCTTATATAATGCCAATTAGAAATCACTGTTGGTCTCTTTCTTATAGATTGCAGGATGTGGGATGGGAAATAGTTATAGATGAGAGATTTGGTTGTCCGAAGATCATAGCATTTTCCTTTCCTATTGACTACATTCCTTGCTCTCTTTTTTTCCCCTTCTTTTCTTTTCTTTTGGTGGTCAGTTGCAGGTTTTGGATGGAATTTTGGTTATTGGAGTCTTCTCTCAAGATGGCAAGGATATATAGGAAAGCATATGCATAAGGTAATTTGCAAAACATGTTTGCATAGTTACCAGACTTCGATTAAGAAAATTGGACATAGGAGGTCAGATTTCTTCATGGTTCTAGTGGAGCAGGCAGGTAGGGTGTCATAAGATGATGGGAGAGTGACTGATGCTGCAAAATTGAAGGAATCTGAATTTTAATAGGAATCAAGTATCCGACAGTCTAGAGCTCAAAACTTCCTTTAGTATGTAGCAGTTTAGAGCTTTCTATGCCTTGTTAATGAGAAAAAAAATAGACCAAATAATGGGACTGTTGGTAGGCACCTATCAGTCTACCATTAGAAACTCATCACCCACATGCTCACACTTAGTAAAGGAGGCCTTGAGAAGACCTTTATTCAAGTCAACAATCAGCATATCCAATGTTCATTCACATTACCCTTGGACCTTTATGTAGCTCTCTTCAATCACTAGTTTCATTGCTGTTTCCCCTAAGTAAGTTTGGATGATGACGCAGGGTTGTTGAGATGGAGAACGAAGTTAGACTTCAAGAAGGGCAAATGTGCTTATGCAAAGCTTCCCATCAATCTGTAAAGTATCAAGAGAGCTTTGCATTAGTAGGAGCTGTGGGTTTGATCCTTCAATTTATTGTCCACATGTAGTCATTTATTATTTTGTAAGGTAGTGAATTGCTTGAATATTCGGTACTTGGCATCTGGTATAACATGGTATCATCTACATTTTGAAGTTGCCTTAGGTGTCCAACTCTCTCAACTATTACCATAATAACATAGATACGTTGGAAAAAATGAAAAAACCACAGTACCACTCTTACATTTTCTTTTTCTTTTTGGCTCAGCAATGTAAAAGATTTTATTGAAACGACAGAACATACAAAACAACCCCATTCATCATTCAAGACCAAGGTTTGAAATGGTTGTGTTACGTAATGTTTTTTTTTTTTTTTGAGAGGTAACATTAACTTTATTAAAAAACAAAGAAAACAGTAGGGAGGAGAACAACCCGCGTTACGTAACGTATTGTTTACCATCGATTCTATATTTATTGCCCTGTATCGGACTGTTTCCGGCGGATATGGGGCTGATACACCCATATCGTTCATGGGTGATACTGGAAAGTATTGGGCGATGCGTACCGGTTTCAGAATGCTTAAAACCTTGTTCAAGACACCCCTTCCCTATCTAGAGAGTCTGCTTTGGAATAAGCCTCCCTAAATATCAAAATACCAAGGCTGGCTGAGTTCGTGAGTTGATGACTCTTCCGAATCAATTCAGCTTTAATGACATAGAGTGAAAAAAGCTGTAGACTCAGCGAGAGCACAAAATTTATGCCTCTAGTGGGTCTGAGTTTTACATGATTCTGTGACTCTTCATAGTAAACTAAAACCAGGCCAAGTCATGTTCATAACCCCAAATGTAGGGTCACGATGTAGTAGTAAATCGGTGAAAACGAGGTCGAATCCGCAGGGAATGGGGAACATGGTCTAGAATTAATTTGAATCTAATTCGGTTTGTCTGGTTAATCCAGCAATTTAGAAAAAAGGTTTTAAAATAATAAAGATAAAAGACCAAGGATCTAGGAATCCACCTATAACAATCTCAATATTAATCTGCTTGATTCAATGATAACTCGATTAGAATCGAAGTCCTATCCTATCCAATCAGATGATAAAGCAGTTAAAACACAATCTGAACTTTCCATTGTTTAGTTCCCAAATATCCGTCTAATTGCAATGATGGTAGGGAATTCAATCATCCACCATGCCCAGGAGACGATGGTGAATAATGGGATTTTACACATCACACAATTTCAAAGCCAATAAGATCATATCAAAAGCTTTCACAGTATCTACTGTAATTTCAGTCACAAAAAACCATAGAAAACTGAAAATATATCTTAATTCAACCCAAAACTTAATAGAAGTTCAACATATACTTGAATCAAAGCAAACTAAACATCAAAATAAACCATGGGTTTCATCCCTTAGCCTTAGCTAAGAGATTAGCCTAAGAAGACTAACATCCTAAAAGAAAAACAAAAGAAAAACTAGAAAGATCTACTAAAACCATGGAGAAATCGAAGTGGAAGAATGTTGTCGGCGCTCCACCTAGGCTTTTCTCTCCATTTTCAAACCCTAGAAGATGATTTGGAGTAGCTTGGGGACTCCTTTAAATAGTTTTGCAACTCAAACTTTCGCACCGCCTCAGAAAAAATCCACAAACTGCCTCAAAATTACGCACTCCGCTCCGCATAAACTCTGCGTAATGCCTTCGATGTCATCAAACATCCTTCGATGTCATCGAACATAAAATCCCAAGTTGAATAGAATTCGGAAGTCGCGCCTTTTTGCACTGCATAAATCTTCGATGTCTTCTAACAGACCTTCGATGACATCGAAGGGTGTTCGAGTAATCGAAAAAGTGTCCAGAATGTTCCAGCAAGTTGCTTCGAAAATTTTCATAATTCTCGATGTCATCGAACTGCCTTCGATGTCATCGAGCACTTACTTCGATGTCATCAACTGGTGGTCGATGTTATCGAGAAATGCTTCCAATTTGTCCAGCAACCAAACTCGATTTTCATGTAATTCTCGATATCGACCCGTGTTCGATGTCATCGAACACTTACTTCGATGTCATCGACCACCGGTCGATGACATAGACAGTGAAATTGAGTTCTCTGAATTTTTGCACTTTGCACTTCCAACTTCTTTTCTTCTCTACTTGGTTTCCTTGAATCTTTGGCATGTGAATTCTTCATTAATGACTTCCAAATCTCCAATTCTTCATCATCTTCTTTTGAGTTCTAAATCCATCCTTTTAAGCGCATATTCATCATAAGCTTTCGAATCACCTTGCATGACAAAAAACGTATATAATTAAATCAAATTATCAATTAAATGACAGAAAAACTAATGTAATTGAAGGGATAAATATGCAATATTTGAGTCTCAACAAGTCACATCATATCTTGTTGTGTTAAAAAGACGTGAATGTTATATAGCCTTCATGATATTAATATTAAGTTATAGCTATTAAAATATAACACACACTATAATGGCCTCTCAAAAAAAAAAAAAAACCACTATAATGTATTGGTTATTTGTTTTAAGATGATAAAATGCTTCTTTTAGCTAGGGTATCTCTCTCTCTTTCTCTCACACACATTTTCGTTTCTTGTTTCCTGGAAGTTTCAACTGGGCCTACAACTCCAGAGACCGGCAACTGATTGTAGGATGATGAACAACCATGGACTAGACAACTGAAAATGGAATGATGAACAACTTTATGCTCAAATAGTTCTTTGGATAGGAGGCATCATAAGGGGCTGGCTTGATCTTGCATGCCCCAAACAAACATGCATAAAATTGTGTGCAAAATCTAGCTTGTTGACTTTTGTGGTTTCTAGTGTATACTTTTACTGTTTAATGCAACTTGGATGCTTCATGCATGCCTCATTTTTTGGGGCTATTTTACACAATAATTTTGTGCCACATTGCATTCTGGTCTTGATGAGTTCCCTACATACTAATCTCTTTATTCTAGACATTATTAGTCGATTTTTTTCTCATTTTTATTGGTGCTAGTTATGTACAGGGTTACTCTTGCTGATCAATCAACGTATGATGCAAAAGTTGTTGGGTTTGACCAAGATAAGGATGTTGCTGTGTTGCGTGTTGATGCACCAAAGGATAAACTAAGACCCATACCTATTGGTATTTCTGCGGATCTGCTTGTCGGTCAGAAAGTATATGCCATTGGAAATCCTGTGAGTACAGTCTCCTCTATACATCTGAATATGATGATGTTGCATGATCTCTCTCTCAAAAAAAAAAATAAAAATAAAAATTTGATGTTTCATGGTTACGCATTGTTCATTTTCCTTTTCTCTTGTTTCTCGGGCATAAATCCTGCATCTTCATGCTTTTATCTACCAACTGCAATTCTGTATCCACATGCTTCCTTGACCAGGTTACATTTTGGTATTCTAAACTTCCTTGCTATTTTTTAAGGAATTTTATATGAATATGTGATTTCACACTCTAACTTTGTCGTGTTGCTGACTTTGCAGTATAAGCAGGTTCCTAAGGATTTCCATTTTTGTGTTATTTTACATTGTTTATTGTGTTTATATATAGTATGAGAGCTCGGGTTTAGGTTTTTCCGTTTGGTTATTTTATTTAGCAAATTTATATAGGCAAGGTGAAGGCTCAAAAATATGTGGATGGAGGTACTAAGAAAATAGTTGATGACATATGGTTTTACTGAGGATATGGTCAGTGTTGGAGTGGAATAGCAGCACAGGATTCATGTAGCTCCCAGTTAGTTGGGATCAAGCTTTGATGATGGTGGTGATGATGATGATGTAGGCCACACTTATGTTTTGGTTACTCTGTGGACGTTAGGGCCTTAGGGGTTTACTTTGGGAACATGGAAGTGTTGAATATTTGAATGCTTTATACTATAAAGCTCTTAGCAAGCAAATGTATTACTTGGAAATCCATCCATGGAAGCAACTGTTCTATTTCTACCATGCTACAAACATTTATTTACCAATTTAGAAGTGTCATCTAGTCTCTAATTATTTCTTCCATTTTTGGGTAGTGGGCACTCTACATGTATACATTTGGCTGAAGCATTCAGGCATAACTATCTCAAGTAACAAAGGCCAATCATAAACTTCAGGTTTCATATAATCTTTAGAATCCTAATGTAGGTTCTGCTACCATGTAATAGAAATGCTCCAGTGCTCTCAAAGCACTAGAAGTTATAGTGCTCCTAGTTGCATCCTGTCCATTTGGACAATCCATCTGGTCGATCTGAACTGTCTATTAGGTCCAGAACATATTTCATGGACTACCTTGCAAAAATCATACTGATTGGATGATCTAATCCATCCTTGATTTGGCCTTATTTTCTTTTGGCCATTCTTTTTCCAAGCTATGGATGGGATGGCTATGATTGTCTAACAAAAGTGATTCTTTAGAATCATAAGCACTCCACGATGGGCCCTAACAAATAGATGGATCAAATTTGTTGATTGTACCTAGTTTGTGTAAACAATCTAGACCGTCCATATAAAAGGCCATTGATCAATGGCTAATATTTGTTGGGTTGGTGTGACATTCGTATGGTAGCCCATTAAATGTGTGTTGGACATAATGAACAGCTGGATCAATGAATTGGACCGTCTGTGTCCCAATGCAACTAGCACTATAACTTATAGTGCTCTGAGAGCGTTGGGGCATTTCTCACCTTGCAATATTGGAGTGTCCAATAAATGAAGTAATTTACAAAGCTCTTTATCATGCAAACTTGTAATATTAGAGTATCCAACTAATGATGGAATTTACAAAGTTCTTTACTTGCTAATATGTGGCTGCCTATTTTGGCTCTCTGACCTATATATATATATATATATATATATATATATATATATATATATATATATATATATATATATATATATATTACTTGCTAATATGTGGCTGCCCATGGATTGATCACTAAATGACCTTATATATATATAAATGTACATAATGTCTAGATCTCAATAGTAAAATGTTCAACGATAGTGTAGCAACACATGTACAAACTCTAGTACATACAAAAGCATATTTTCTAGTATGTACAACCAATGTTTTAAATATCAACAATATCAGTGGATATATCCCACGATATATCTTATATCCCACCTGTGTGATACGAAATGCACAGGTAGTGCCGATATATCTCACATGTTCGATCCAGTGAGCATTTTCAATTTTCGATCAAAATTTTTTTTTGTTAAAATTATGTTAAATCAGTGTCAAATGGTTATAAATCCATTGGTTCTTCATGTTTTACATGAAAAATTATATATTTGGATCTTCGATTTCGATATCCATTTGTTCTTCATGTTCTTCATGTTTTTATCAAAATTTTCCTTCAACCAGCTATTGATTGAGATTAATTTTGAAGTATTCAAGAGTATTTCATGAAATGATCATCACATACACTCTAATTTCAAAATTTGTGCATAGGTGGTGTCATTTGTAGAAAATTGGGGAAAATTAAAAATTTCTCAAATTTCTTTCAAATTGTTTATAATGTTGCACTCCAAACATGAAATCAAGCATGTATGAGGGCCAATTTACTGATTTGTTAAGTTGTTGTCAATTTTCAGAAAATAAAAATCAATTTTCAATTAAAAATTAATAAAAAATTATTTTTTTAAAATTTCCTTCAACCAGCTATCAATTGAGAATAATTTCAAAGTATTTAGGAGTGTTTGATGAAATGATGATCACAAACACTCTTAAATGTTATGCATTCGATTTGAATATAGTTGCATTAGTTTAGTCAGATAACACATGGTTTAGGACCCTATACAAAAGAAACCTATTATATGCACTTCTTTTTTGAGATGTTATGACTTAAAAGTGTGTATTAAGATCTTTTTTAACAATCCCTGAAGTTTCATTGAAAAATTCAACCATTTTCCCAACATTTCACAATGTTTCCCAAAAAGTGTGATAAATTACCCGATACAAACGATTTATCCCATGTGATAAACGATATGTATCTATATCCCAAGGATGTGATATGTAACGCGATACCGATATTTTGAACACTATGTACAAAAAACACTTGACAAGGATGCCCTTAGTGAATTTCATAGTATTTTAACATATGGTTGCTTGGGATTATGGAGGGAGAAGTTTAAAATGTAGTAATTTGTTTGATTGGAAGTTTATAAATTTAAAATAGATAATGCAAATGCGATTAATGTTCTGATGAGATAAAATACTCTACAAGGCTAGGAAAATAGAAAAATGTTGCAGAGTCCCTTGAAAATGGAGAATTAAAATATGGGCTATGCATTCCCATTTTATGAAAACAGAGTCGACAATTGACCAAGCCCCACACTAGACCTTGGCATCCTTATCTGAGTCATGCAAAGGCTTCACTGCTAGTTCTTTTCAACCAATCTTATTATTTTCACTCAGATAACTATGGAAAATTCCCTGCTTTTGATCATGGCGTCCTGCTGCTTTCAACATAGAGTTGGCATGTGAGTGACGTAACAAAGAATTTGAGAACAGTGGAAGTGGTGGTTGAAGGGAAGATTTTAGGCTGTGGGTATGTACTGTAGGGGCATTTTCACACTTGGCTCGAGTGGGGTGGCCTGTGGGATGCGGGGGGTGGGCGGTCCGCGGAACCGATGTGATTATTGAACAACCATTTACTCTAAAAGCTTTTAGAGTAAATGGTTGTTCAACATGGTATCAGAGCGGAAGGTCCTTTGTTCGAATCCCGAGAGCAGCAAATATGCCTTGCCAATATATTATTCTCCCACGAGGGGTCAGGAAAATTAGGTCTAGCCCAGGGACCGGGAAATTAAGCCCGGCCTATTTATGGTGTGAGTGTCCCTCCACCCTCGTCAGTATATTCTCGTGCGGAGTTCCCACCCCGCACGTGCGGGGGGGTGTTGAAGTGATAAAGTCCATTGATATACATTGATACACCACACTCTGAAAGCTTAAGCTTTTAGAGTAAATGGTTGTTCAACATGGTATTAAAGTGGAAGGTCCTATGTTCGAATTTCGAGAGCAGCAAATATGCCTCGCTAAAATATTATTCTCCCACGGGGGGTCAGGAAAATCAGGTTCGGCCTAGGGACCTGGAAATCAAGCCCGGCCTATTTATGGTGTGAGTGTCCCTCCACCCTTGTCAGTATGTTCCCGTGCGGTGTTCTCACCCTGCACGTGCGTGGGGGTGTTGAAGTCATGAAATTCGTTGATATACATTGATACACCACACTCTAACAGCTTAAGCTTTTAGAGTAAATGGTTGTTCAACGGTGATTTGGGGCTCGTGTGAGGCGGGTGGCTCGTGTAAGGTGGAACCCATGTAATTTGTGGCCCACAAGGGGGTGGAGCCCATTCATTTGGAGCCCATGAGGAGGGTTCGGCCGAGGACCTAACCCATGGATGTGGGGTCTGGGCTATGAGATAAATGGATTAATTCGCCATGCTCTATCAGTTCGAGCTTTTAGAGCAAGTGGTTAATTGTCCTGCGTTAAATTGGTATTAGAGTGGGAGGTCTCGTGTTCGAGACTCCTTACTGAGGGTGATTAATGCAGGGGCATTTTTACACCTTGCTCGAGTGGGGTGGCCTGTGGGATGCGGGGGTACACTTGAGGTGGGCGGCCCACGGAACCCATGTGATTTGGGGCCCATGTGAGGCGGAGCCCATGTGATTTGAGGTCCACGAGGGTATGGAACCCATGGATTTGGAGCCTACGAGGAGGGTTCAACTGATGACCTAACCCATGGATGTGGGGCCCGGGCTATGAGATAAAGGAATTAATTCGCCAAGCTCTATTAATTCGAGCTTTTAGAGCAAGTGGTTAATCGTCCTGCATCAATATGGGTCATTTAATTGGACATCATCAACTCCAGCTATAGTTCGAATGCGTTTAATTTGATTCATTTCAATCTCATGTTCTACTTTTCTCCATCAAAGCATTTGCTTCTATTAATTAGAGCTTTTAGAGCAAGTGGTTAATCGTCCTGCATCAGTATGGGTCATTTAATTGGACATCATCAACTCCAGCTATAGTTCGAATGCGTTTAATTTGATTCATTTCAATCTCATGTTCTACTTTTCTCCATCAAAGCATTTGCTAGGAACAAACAAATGCTTTAGGGAAATTTACAAATAAACTATCCACTTAGTATAGAATTCACATTCCGGTACCTTTTCCGAAAAAGGTTTCCGATAAGCTACCACATTAATTAACTAATTATCATTAGAGTACCTTCCATTAGATTTCTTGATAGCGGCTCGTGGCAAGCAAAGGGATTTGTGGCTTAGGTGAGCCCCATTGTGATGTTTATGTGAAATCCACCTCGAGCGCCATGTGTGTCACCCCATGTTAGGCCCAGGGCCATCAGCCCCATCCGTGTTTTAGGTGGACCACACTATTGGAAACAATGTATAGGGCAACGCTCAGCCTCCAAATTGTTTCCCTTGATGTTGCTCACTTGAATCACAAATGGGCCTGATTTTTTGCCCTAGTCCTAAATTTCGGTGTGGCATCTAGTGGTTGGAGTCGATTTCATGTAATTATCACTGTGGCCCTTGAAAAATCAAGCGTGAACGTCTTTAACTCAACTATTTCCTTTGTTGTTGCCCCCACCTAAATCACGTGTCAGTATGGCCCTTCGCCTAACTTGGGACTACACATCTAATGGTCGAAGTGGATTCATCTCACATGCACATCATGGTGGCCCCCATCAAAAATCAAGGGTGGGTGTCCCATAAAATTCCCTTTTTTCTAATGAGGTCTTAGGTCCAACCGGTTGGACCACAAGTTACAGTATACTCCGACGGTAACTTCCAACTTATTAAGTGCATGTGAAATCCAACCCTTCCAATAGGTTGACCACACTTGAGGATCGCCTAGTGCAAAAGTTAACCCTATCTACTCATCAAGTTGGCCACACCATATAAGACAATTTCTAGCAATTGAAAAATAGCAAAACACAAGTGTGGTCCACTCAATGAGTGTTGTTTTTGAGTTTGGCAAAAGGTGATGCTCATGATAGGGCCAACCTATTGGACGGGTCGGATGTCATACACACATGAAAGGTTGGAAGTTATCAGCTAGTTGGACCATAACTTATAGTCCGACTAGTAGGACTTGAGACCTTCTTTGTTTAATATATCATCTAGAAATCTTTTTTTTTTTTTTTTTGTGGGAATGGTCAGGAGAGGGATGTCCGCTCTTGTTTGATGGGTCCACCATGATGTGTATGTGAAATCCACTTTGACCATTAAATCTGTAATCCCATTTTAGGCCCAGGGCCAGAAAAATCAACTTGTGATTTAGGTGGGCCACACCAAGGGAAACAATTAAGATATTTGCCCTTGATTTTTACATGGGTCACTGTGATGATCATACAAAATCCACTCCAACCATTAAATTCCACCCCAAAATTTAGAATTGGGGCCCAAAAATCAGGCCCATCCGTAATTCAGGTGGCCCACGCCAAGGGAAACAGTTTGTAGGGTGAGTGTCGCCCTCTACACTGTTTCCAGTTATGCGGTCCACCTGGATCATGGATGGGGCTAATTTTCGGGCCTTGAGCCTAACATGGGATGAAGCACCTAGTGGTCAGGGTACATTTCACATAAGCATCATGATGGGGCTGACCCGAGCTGTGGGCCTCTTTGCATGCATGGCTGATCCGAGCCGCCATTAAGAAGTCTAACAGAAGGTACTCTGATAAGTTCCTAAATTAATGTGGTAGCTTATTGAAAAACTTTTTGAATAAGGTACTGGAATGTAAATTGTTAATATGTAGGTGATTTTTTTAAATAAAATTCCCAATGCTTTATACAGATTCTACTGCGAGAAGTACGATCTGTGTAGTTATCGTATATTTTATCTGCCTTTTTATCCACAGAAAATTCAGATTTCTCTTTTCACTCACTTTGCTGACATTCTAATGGTGGTACCAGTAATAGAATGCTTTTAATTTGAGTTGTTTTAATCTCATGTTCTGCTTTCTCTCCATCAAAGTATTCATTCATGATTTTTCTCTAGGAACAAACAAATTCTTTATGAAAATTCTGCTGTGAGAAGTGCTTCCTGTAGTTATTATATAGTTTTCCTGCCTTTAATGTGCAGAAAATCTGAAATTTTTCTTCACTTACTTTGGTGATATTTCTAATGTTGGTGTTAGTAGTGGTATTGTATCGTCATGCCATGCAATGAAAGTACATTATGGTCCTGCTCAAACTTCAGGTGTGTATTGAAAATGCTAAATGAACTCAAGCAAGTACACATTTTTGGGAGTTGGTTCATGTGGTGGCATTTCATGTGTGAGAGATCCAAGCAACTCATTGATGGTAGATGCCTTGTTTCAGTCATCAGGCTGGTCTGATCATTAGGTGGATGAAATGTGCTTGAAATAACTTCAAGGTAGAGATGGATTTAAAAATAGTCCAAATTCAACTAACACGTATCGCTTGCCTAATGATCAAATTAGCCAGACTTTTAGAGGAGGCATCTTCTTCATAGGACTTGTTGGATGATCGGCGGGGAACTGGTGAACCAATGACTGCCATATCTAACTGAATGCTCAATCTCCAGTTGTGGAGCCGGACGAAATAGGAGTTCCACACTAATACCTCGACTCGGGGAGAGAAAAAATGGAACTCCAATTTTGTTAGTTGCTTCATGTGGCAGCATGACATCTGTGTGAGTCTAAACAACTATCTGATGGTAGATACCATGTTTCAAACATCAGACTGGTCTGATCATCTGGTGAATTATGTGTGCACAGAATAAATGCAGGGTAAAGATAAATTGAGAAATAGACCAAATATAACGTATGTGTTTGGCCCACCTAATGATCAAATTGGCCTGTTTTTTTTGACTTGGAATCTACCTCATAGAGGTCTCTGTATGATCGGCTTGGAGCTTGCATACATTTGCCATGTTGCTGCATCCCACATGTGAGAGGTGCCTGCTGAAAATGTGTATTTGCTCGATTCACTTAGCATTATTCCTCATGTGTTCTTTGGAGACATGGTACCTGATTTGTTCCAGATGTCCAAGTATGGTTCTCCTACAGTTGTAGATAATTTAGCGACTTCATCTCTTGTAATTTCCTTAAATGTATGGGTAAAAGAAAAGAAAAGAAAAAGGCTGGCTACATTTTATGCGAAAGTCTTGATTACCGATATGGATCTATAAATCGCTAGAGGACTCATTCCTTTTTGCATATATTTTTGCAGTTTGGCCTTGATCATACACTTACGACTGGTGTTATCAGGTAGGAAATCTCTGTGGTTCAATGTTCACCTCTTTTTGATAGTAAAAACAGCAATACTCAAGTCTGCAGTATTTATTCTGATTTCTCCTATTGATGCAATATTTTATTTTTTGGTAAATTTACAAGAAACTACCTAACTAATATGGAATTTACATTCTGTTACCTTTTTCAAAAAGGTTTTCAAAAAGCTACCTCACTAATTGATGTAATTATTATTCCACTACCTTCCGTCATGGTGTCATGCGAGCAAATGGGTTGGTGGCTCAGGTGCGGCCCACCATGATGTTTATTTAAAATCGACCCCAACCATTAGGTGTGTCACCACATGTCAGGCTAAGGGCCCAAAAATCAGCTCCAATTGTGATTCAGGTGGACCACATGATTGGAAACAGTGTAAAGGGCTACACTTGCTCTCCAAATTGTTTCCATTAGTATGGCCTACGTAAATCACGGAGGGGTGTGATTTTTGGTCCACGGGCCTAAATTTTTGTGTGGAATCTAATGGTTGGAGTGGATTTCATATAATTATAATAGTGGGCCCTGTAAAAATCAAGGGTGGACGTTTCTCCTAAATGTTTCCTTTTGTGTTACCCACCAAAAATTGGCCTGATTTTGTCTATGGGCCTAATATGGGACTAAATATATAATGGTCGGAGTGGATCTCACGTAAACGTCACAATGGGCCCTGTCAAAATCCAAAAGCCGCGTCCCATACAATTCCGATTTTTTTTTTCTTTCTAAATACTCTCTTTTCTACGATTCAAGAGGGAAGCTGGGACTTGATTTTTGGAGGGGCCCACCATGATGTGCATGAGAAATCCACTCTGACCATTAGAAGGGCAGTCCTAGTTTAGGCCAATGCCCAAAAAATCAGGCCGACTTGTGTTTGGGTGAGTCACATAAAAGAAGCAGTTGGGGGAGAGACTTTCACCCTTGATTTGTACAGGGCCCACCATGATGATTATATGAAATCCACCCCAACCATTAGATGCCACACCAAAATTTAGGCCCGTGTCCTAAAACTTAGGCCCATCCATGATTCAGGTGGGCCATTCCAAGGGAAACATTTTGGTGGGCAATCGTTGCCATGTACACTTTTTTCAATAATTTGGTCCACTTGAATCATGGATGGGAGTGATTTTTGAGCCCTTGACCAAAAATGAGGTGATGCACCTGGTGGTCGGGTTGGATTTTACCTAAACATCACAGTGGGGTTCACCCAAGCAGCCACCCATTTGCTTGCACACCTACCCAACTGGCTGTTAAAATAAATGTAACAGAAGGTAGTGGAATGATATTATATGGAATCATGGATTAATGAGGTCGCTTTTTGAAAAAGGTACTAGAATGTAAATTCCATATTAATTAGGTAGTTCTTTGTGAAATTCCCTTTCCTTTTCTTTTTTCCCCATGGGGCAAGTAAGAAATCATTACATGAAATAAATACGACAGCTGATCTGTATCAGGGCTTTACCTATAAGAGATGCAAACTTTCATCGTCATCATCATCATCATCATAAATCATAATCATCACCTAATTATCCCAACTAATTTGGTTGGCTACATGAATCTAGGCCAGCCATTCCACTCTATCAAGATTCAAGGACTATATCCTCGATTAAGCCATAGATGATCAAGTCCTTTCTTACTACCTCCTCCCACATTTTTTGTTGGGCCTTCCCATTGCCTTTTTACGGCCTTCATTTTGATTCAGCTTGTAGTTACTGGTCTCTGTTGTGCATGGCCAAATTGTCTCACTAACTAATCCATTTTTAATTATATCCTTCTTGTTCCACCATTCATCCATCTCAACATCCGTAACTGCCCAACATTCTATCCCGTCAAGCATGGCTGGTCTTATAGCTATCCTATAAAGTTTCCTACTGTTTGATTGGTATGTGGTGATCACATAACACTCTAGAGGCACATCGACAGTTCATCCACCCAGCTCTGATTCTATAAGCAGCAACATCCTTCTCAATCTCTCTCTTCTTATGAATTATTGACACAAGATATAAAAAAATGTTCATTTGTGGGTACTTAATACGCAATCTTCACTAGTTCTTTGTTTCCACTCCTCTTGTCCTAAAAATGTATTCCATATACTCTATTTTAGTTCGACTAATTTCAAAACCTTTAGATTCTATAGCAGCCCTCCAGAGTTCTTGCTTTGTGTTTACCCCTTCCTTGTCCCATCAATCAAAACTATGTCACATGCAAAAGACATACACCATGGGACCTCATCATGTAAATGCTTTGTTAACTTGTCCATAACTCGAGCTAGTAACGGGCCAGGTTCATACCGGGCCAAGGTCAGGGGAAATCATTACACCTTGTTGAAATCGATTTCATTTCCATGGTTTTCCAGAGGATTCCACCAATCCAAACAACCTGGAATTATTTTCAACTACTGTGGCAGACTGTCAGCAGATTGAGCAGAAGAATTTTCTTTCTGTAATTGATGAAATTTGTTCAACATTCAGTCATAAAACCTTAATTATCTGTTGGAAGGTTTTTGATTGGTGAAACTTCAGCAGCGTTGTTTCTTTACTCCAATTATTTGGGAGTGGGCCTCAGAAAATGCACACTTTTCTGAGATTCAGGATTCTGTATGTTTGGGACCAATGGTTTAGTGATCCAAACAGTTGACTGATTGACCCTACCTTTGGAAAAGGGATGCCCCCAAAATTTCTCAGATTGGAAGATCTTAGCCCTTAAATCTGTCTAATTTTCCATTTAATGCGATCTGTTGCTCTGTTTTCTTCGTAGCTGTCTATTTGTAGGACACTGATTGAAAGGTTAGGATATTCTAATCTTGTAGGTTTTGGGGCATCCCCCATCTTGACTGGGTCTTATCAAATCAATAGTTTGGATGACCATACCAATGTTTTAAATATCGACGATATTGGTCGATATATCCTACGATATATCTTGTATCGCACCTGTGCGATACAAAACGCATAGGTAGTGCCGATATGTCCCACATGTTTGATCCGATGAGCATTTTTAATTTTCTATCTTTTTTTTTTTGTTGAAATTATGTTAAATTAGTTTCAAATGGTTATAAATCTATTTGTGCTTCATGTTTTGCATGAAAATCATGGAGTTGGAGCTTTGATTTCAATATCCATTGGTTCTTCATGTTCTCCATGTTTTTTTTTTTTTTTTTTTTTTTAAATAAAATTTTTAAACAGGGAGTTGGAGCTTTGATTTTGATATCCATTGGTTCTTCATGTTTTCCATGTTTTTTTTTTTTTTTTTTGAAAATTTCCTTCAACCAACTGTCAATTGAGACTAATTTTGAAGTATTTAGGAGTATTTGATGAAATGATCATCACATACACTCTAGTTTCAAAATTTGAGTGTAGGTGGTCCGATTTGTGAAAAATTGGAGAAAATTCAAAAATTTCCCAATTTCTTTCAAAAATTTCACAATGTTGCACTCCAAAGATGAAATCAAGTATGTATGAGGGCTGCTCCACTGATTTGTTAAGTCCTTGTCAATTTTTGAAAAATAAAAATAAATTTTAATTAAAAATTATTAAAATATTTTTTTTCTTCAAAATTTCCCTTCAACCAACTATCAATCGAGACTAATTTCGAAGTATTTAGAAGTGTCTGATGAAATGGTCATCACATACACTCTAAAATGTTATGCATTCAATTTGAATATAGTTGCATTAGTTCAGTCAGACACTGCATACCTTAGGACCCTATACAATGGAAACCTATTATGTTCACCTTCTTTTTTGAGATGGTATGATTTAAAAGTGTGCATTAAAGTTTTTTAAAACAATTTCTGAAGTTTCATTGAAAAGTTCAACCATTTTCCTAATGTTTCTCCATGTTTCCCAAAAAGTGCAATAAATTACCCGATACAAATGATATATCCTGTGCAATAACTGATACGTATCTGTATCCCAAGGATGCGATACGCAACACGATACCAATATTTCGAACATTGGACCGTACCATGAATTGCACATTATGGAATCATACACCTTAGACCTTATTTGCTAAGGCTCAATATAGTTTCCATGGTGTGCCGTAATGGCCATTACAGGGCCGTAAAGGTTTATTACGTAATGATATTGGTGGGAGGTCATAATGGCTGTAACAGCCACTACGAAAAAAATGACCTGTAAATGCTTGTTATGCCTCCCGTAAAGGCCGTAACGGTCCGTTATGGGGCCGAAACAAGTTTTTTGTTTTGTTTTTAAAGTAAAAAAAGAGACTATAATGGCCGTTATAGCCTGTATTGTAAAGGTAAAGGTGGTGGCTGTTATGGTCACCGTTATCGTTGTGGAATACCTTGATGGTTTCTCTCGTTATTTTTCTATAAAAAAATTACTTTTACTCTATCAAGGTGAGAGTTCCCCACATTCTAAGGAAATTTGGCTTTTAAAGGAGAATTCCCCACCCAAACATCCTTCCAAAATCGAATCTGCTCCCCATTACTGGTGGTGGCTGTTTGCTTCTCTATCATTGGTGAGACGACGGTCTGGGAGCCCCCGTGTAGGAGATTCTTGAGTGATGATGAGATTAAAGAATTTGTGTCTTAGCCGGATCGCATTCACCTTTGCCTCCCAAAGAGGTCCGACCTGGATAGGATGGTGTGGAATGTTGATAAATTGAATTGTTTCTTGGTTTGGCTTTGCTGGATCGCATTCACCTTTGCTTCCCAAAGAGGTCCGACCTGGATAGGATGGTGTAGAATGTTAATCGTTTCTCAGTTTGGTCTCGTTATCACCTCATTAGAGATGATCAAAGGCCAGAGGGGAAGGGGCAAATAAAGTTTGTTTGGCATTATGGCATTCCCCTGAAGATTGCGGCTTTTGGTTGGTTAGTCGGTAGAAGGAGAGTCCTAACCGTTGGTAACCTCCAGAAACGAGGTATGGTGCACTTTTGAATCTGATCTAAAATGTTAAAAAATTGTTTTCTATTCGTTTCTATAGTTTATCTTATGGATAATGAGAGTTTCATCTAAGTTCTTCCACGTTCTTTTATTAGGATACATGCTGCTTCCTTTTGCATGTCACTTATGTGTTGTTTATTCTTTGCAGTGGACTTCGCAGAGAAATCAGTTCCGCTGCCACTGGACGGCCAATACAAGATGTTATACAGACTGATGCGGCCATAAACCCTGGGAATAGTGGAGGGCCACTCCTAGATAGTTCAGGAAGTTTAATTGGGATAAATACGGCAATTTACTCTCCCTCTGGAGCATCCTCTGGCGTCGGATTCTCAATTCCAGTTGACACGGTGTGTTATTCTTCATTGTTTGGCTTTCATGCAAAAGAAGAATTTATAAAAATTTTAGAGCCAGTTTGTGCAGGGTGCAAACCCTTCTTAAAAATAAATAAATCCAATAGGATTTGAATTTCAAAAGTGGGCCGTTTGGACTCCAAAATGTCCTTCATGAGATCGGTAGTGCTATTCTGTCAGAGTTTAACAGAGCCACCCATATCCAAAAAGGCCTTTAGCTTTCAAACATGGAAATCTCTTCCTTTTTCCAATTATTTCCAATAAATTATTGAACCTTGTTGTCTCCTCACTTTTTCCAGGTCAGTGGCATTGTTGATCAGTTGGTGAAATTCGGGAAGGTGACAAGACCTATCTTAGGGATTAAATTTGCACCGGATCAGTCTGTGGAGCAACTCGGGGTTAGTGGGGTGCTAGTTCTAGATGCTCCTGCAAATGGTCCAGCTGGCAAAGCGGTATGGTTAATCTTTTTGTAGGATTATTGGTTCTTCAATTGGCATTTATTTTTATTACTGCATAGAAAATTGATGGAGAAATATAGGGAGAGGAGGAAGGATCTACGTCTTTATTGACTTAGGGAAGGCTTTCGATAGGATCTCTAAAGAGTTAGTTTGGTGGGTGTTGGGAAAGATGAGAGTTTCAAGAGGATATATTGACATGATTAAGGATGTATGAGGGAGCGATAACAAATGTGAGGACAACTAGTGGAGAGACATTTATTATTAAATAGAAAAAATGATAGACAAATATAGGGAGAGGAGGAAGGATCTGCATCTTTATTGACTCAGAGTGAGGATGACTAGCGGAGAGACATTTATTACTAAATATAGGGTCTCTACTCATGGCTCAGTGGTAGACACTGTGTTTCCACTCTGTGGTCATGGGTTCCATAACCCATGTGGTGTGTGTTTGTGGGTGTAAGAGTGTGTGTGTATTCACCTTTCAAAAAAAGAAAAAGAAAAAATAGACATTTGTTACTAAATAGAAAAATTGATGGACAAATATAGGGAGAGGAGGAAGGATCTGCGTCTTTATTGACTTAGAGAAAGCTTTCGATAGAATATCTAGAGAGTTAATTTGGTGGTGTTGGGAAGGACGGGAGTTTCAAGAGAATATATTGACATGATTAAGGATAATGTATGGGGGAGTGGTAACAAATGTGAGGATGACTAGTGGAGAAACAAGTGAGTTCCCAATTACTGCAGGCTTGGACTAGGGGTTGGCATTGAGCCAATACCTTTTCGCATTGGTTATGGATGAGTTCATGGAGTATTTGCTGGAAGAGATCCCATTCTATATGTTGTTTGTAGATGACATAGATTTGAATGACAAGATTATGAAGAACGCAAACACAAAGTTAGATTTATGGAGAGGTGCTTTAGAATCTAAAGGATTTAAAATTAGTTGGCTAAATCAAAGTATATGGAGTGCAATTTCAGTAACAGTAGTAGTAATGGGGAATAAGTTAAGATTGCAGACCAACAAGTTTTCCAAAATGACCACTTTCAAGATCTTGGGTTGATAATTCATGAGTGTGGAGAGATTGAGAAGGGTGTTGCTCACATAATTCACGTTGGATGGAAGAAATAGAGAATCAGAGATGTGCCTCATGTACCACTCAAACTAAAAAGGAAATTTTGTAGGATTGGTATAAGATCAACCATGCTTTATGGGATAGAATGTTGGGTTGTTAAGGAAAAACGTGGTCATAAGATGAGTGTAGCTGAAGTGAGGATGTTGAGATGGATGAGTGGCAAGACAAGGATAAAATTAGAAATCCTACTACTACTCTCTATGAAATCCATACCCGCATATTTATTCCATCAGCTCATGTTAGGACATCAACCCAAAATGAGGTAAAATCTATGTAGTTGCGAGCTTTTTGTTAGTGAATTTAAACTATACGCTGGATAACGCCACCACATTTACTAGTTCCCAAAATACTCTGGCCTTTATTTAAAATGTCTTCCCATGCCTTTTCAATATTCAAGTTTCTCCTTCTAGGAAAACTATTTAAGGCAAAAATGTCCTAAAGCTAGTCGTTTAGACAAAGCATAGATTTAGATTTCAACACACGGATTCGTGCACACACAAACGCACGCACAGACACATGCACACACATTAGTGTTTTAAATAGCTATCCTATTTAGTGTGTCTGTGGTGTAGCTTAGCCTCAACGCTACGTTGCTCATGAAAATAGCTTCAGTCATGTGTAGCCTACGCTGCATGATTAATTTGCATATGCTACATGCTACATAGATGATGCCACACGCTACGTAGCTCACATTACAAGTTATTTTTTACTACAACATTAAAATCAATTAATGTTTTAATGATTTGTTGCAATTTTCTATTTCAATAAAAATTAGTTAATCTTTTCAATGCTTTTAGTAAATTAATACAAGTAACTGTATTAAATCAGTTTTGTTGCTCTTTCTTTACCTTCTTACTTGATCAATGCTCTTTTCTATTACTTGAGGTTGTGTTTGGTTGCACCAAATTTCATGAAAATTTCTTAATTTCATTATTAATCAATCTAATATGGTGCATAATATCATGAAATTGGTGCAACCAAGCACAAACTTGATTAAAAATTTGGAAGTAGCAGGTAGCTTATGCTACACGCTATGTAGCTTACGCATCATGCTTCAGAGGGGTGAACGCTACTTACGACACTTACATGCACTCGCGCATGCGCGCACACGCACACACACAGCTCACTGTTGGTTGGGCTGTATTCAATACTCTCACTTGATGTTTACATGAAAAGTGGGTAATTTTCTTAAATTTCATTATTTTGTCCAGCTTAATATTCACAGTTATACTTGTCATTTTTGTTTACAAGGAATTACATGTTGCTTGGCCCGTGCGTATGCAGTGTCCTCAGACCTCAAGACTGTATGTGGACCCCATTCTCTAGTGATTTGGACAGTTGACTGATGGGCCTAATCAGGATGAACCATGTCCCCAAACATCCCCCAATGGGGCAGTCCAAAAATACAGCAGCCTGAAGATCCCGCTAAGGCCAAAGAGTGGTGATAGGATCTTTCAGTCTGGGAGACTTTTGGGGAATGTTCCATCCATAGTGGTCTATCACATGGATCACCAGTCTAAATCAATGAACCACAGGCTCCACTTGTATGCACAAAAGGTTCATACTGCATTTTCTCGAACCAAGGTTCACAAACTGCCTATTTGTTAGTTCTTTCATTGTCATGAGCAACTGACAGAACTAAACCTGCACTGGAAATATCATTACACATCTCATCTATACAAGCAAGTGCCTTTCTGTTTTGAGGTGGGAACATTATACAGGCTGATTCATCAGGACCATGAGTATTGTCATCATGTGCCCAATCTGTACAACTAAGGCCCTTGGTTGATGGTTCATTTGCCCAGTTCATTGAACAGTTGGGTTCTACCTTGAATGGGGATGGCCCATAAATGTCCAAATTGGAAGGTTCTAGCCATCAAACCTGTGTTGCTTTCTTCTTAAACGTCTATTTGTTAGGCTATTCATTGAATGGTTTGGATCGTCCAACCTGGGAGATTTTTGGGGTATCCCTCATCCATGATAGGGCCCATTACGTGAATAGCCTGGATATGTGAACAATGAGCCCATTTGCACAGACTGCTGTGTCAAGATACTATTCACATCCTAATGCATCGGGACTATAAAATTCTTTTTCAGTTCAAATGAAGCTTTAGTATAATATGCTTTGCTTTTGAGCATGCAGTGCCATGCCTGATGGATCTTAATATTCTGCAGGGCCTGCAACCAACCAAAAGAGATGCCTATGGCCGACTCATCTTGGGTGATATCATCACATCCGTGAATGGTAAAAAAGTCAATAACGGCAGCGACCTATACAGAATCCTTGACCAATGTAATGTAGGTGATAAGGTACGGCACTGATCCTGCATTTACCTCTGTTTTATTTTGCTTTTCATTTCCATCAGGTGGAAGGCTGTCTATGTTTACTGATATGCTCAACCGGTTTGAATTGCAATCACATGTTACTTCTGTGGAATTGCAGTTTTTAGTGTTTACTGATATTACTGAAAACTGTGTTGGTTGGTTGAAGGGAAAATGGAAAACTGTTCAAGTTGAAGATGATTACGGGGATGGAATATTTACTAACATGGACGTGAATTTGAACCTGTTCTTTTGATATTTTTGAAATTCAGGTGACAGTGGAGGTCTTGCGTGGGGATCATAAAGAGAAAATACCTGTGATACTTGAGCCGAAGGCTGATGAATCATGATTGCCAGGGCAAGGAAGGTTTAGCGTGGTAAGTGAGATAGATCCACACTCCCTTGTATTTTGTCAATCATATGCAATTATCTCTTGAATTAATGCCTTTTGATTTGTGGAGTAATTTGATACTTAAACGAGGGATGTATTGTACATAATTGGCTAAATTTTAGTGTGATATTTACTCAAGCGGTCCACAGTCTATGCTACAGTTACCATTGGGCACGCATATGCAAACCCACGTGTTTGTAAATGCCGAGATAGGTCTGTTGTGGGGTGAAGCATGCTCCCACAACATGTATGAATCTCATCTCTTGTGAGTATTATATCATAATTGTTATTTATTTATTTATTTATTATTATTATTATTATAAATTTTTTAACAATAAGGAGTGGTTGGGGATAGCACCCTCGTGGGCCCCACTTCACATGAGCCACCCGGTGTAAAAATGCCCCTGCATTTTTCACTCCCAGTGAGGAGTCTCACTTTGATGCAAGATAACTACTTGCTCTAAAAGCTCGAATTGATAGAGCATGGTGAATTAATCCCTTTATCTCATAGTCCAGGCTCCACTTCCCATGGGTTAGGACTTTGTCAGAACTCCCCTTGTTAGCCCTACTTCACATGGGTTCCGCTTCACACGAGCCACCTGCTTCACACGGGTGGGGCCTGCCTCACATGGGCCACCCACCTTGAGTGTGCCCCTGCATCCCACAGGTCACTCCACTCGAGCCCGGTGTAAAAATGCCCTTGCATTATTTACCCTAGTTGGTCACACACTAGAACTTGGCTTGACTTTTGATGCATCCCATTACCCTAGCTGGGCACACCTATGAATGGGTTGACGACCTTGTGCACCACACAATCCAGATGGGTTTGTCATGGCAGACGTATCTTTCTCTATTGTTCCTACTCATCTTTCTCCTAGGTCTACTCTTCCCTTCTACTGAGGATTACCAGACTGACGCTCAATGGGTAGCTGGTGTAAGTTGTAACTAGGGCCATACGACAGGGTTTCAATCAATAGAGAACTAAGTACATTCTGATTTCAAAGGAAAACTTGAAATGGAACCCCCTCTTGAATTTTTGATCGGCCTGATTTTTGGGCTACAGGCCCCATACACGGGGAGGCACACTTAATGGATGGGTGGAGTGGATGTCATGCGCATGTCGTGATATGCCCTATGGAATTCAGGAGGGTTTTCATGTTTGGCATCCTCTTCCCAATTATTGCCTGTGGTGTGACCCACCTGGTTTCTGGGCTTGGGCAAACACAGGGTGGTAGCTGCTGTAACTAGGACCATACTAGGAGGATGTCGCGTGGATCATGGTGGGACCTGTAGAGCTCGACTCACATCTGATCATTCTCAAAAAAATAATAAAAAAACTTGGGACTTTAATTAAGTTCCTGCCCTACTGAAAAACAGTAAAAATTCACAAAAAGAAAGAGAAAAAGAAAAGGAAAAAGAAAAAAACTGGAAATGCCAAAAATTTGGAGAACAAAAAACTCCGGGCTTAATGCAATTTCGTCTTACAAACTAATTACTATGTAATTGTGCGTGCATTATGTTGTAGAGCTTTTCTATTGTGTATGACAATGCCAACCCACTGAACACATCACACATCAGAAAATTATAAATACACAAGATCGAATGGACTGACATATAGCTCCCTATATTTTCGTGTAAATTTATTAACCTCCTCATTTTTTTTTAGTATTCATCAACAACCCCCTTTCTCTTCTGCATACAGTCAAAGCTGTACCTGAAGGTATGATCCATCAAAGCTTTAAGCATGAAGAAAGATGTTTCTACCCCTGTATATTATAAACAATAAAAATATGTTACAATTTTTTTTTTTTTTGGAGGTGGTCACTGCGTATAAGATTAAGATTTGCTCATTAGGTGGGGATCATTCTGCATGAATGGCCGTCCCCCATCGAACCATGGGGCCTACCGATGTTTTGGATCATTTCGGTACTTGTGGCGGGACTTATGAATGGGTTATAGCATGTAAACATCACAGTGGACCTCATTAAGGTTTCAATGGTGGGTTTCATTGGTGTGGCCTACTTGAGCTATGGATAGATTTTTGGGATCACCGTACAACGGAGTGGATGAAAGACTGACATCAAGGGAGGCCCAGAAAGCTCTTTATTACGGGAGGCCCATAAAGCTCTTTATTACGGGAGGCCCACAAGTACCCTTTTATGGGCATTTTTTTTGTCATTTATTTAAAAAGATATTTTAATCTATTGCAAAAGGAGCATTTAATAAAAACTTTAAAAAATTGAAACAAATGCCGTATCAACTTATTGTTAGCGTTATTTAAGTAAATAGCTATAAAATAGAGTAATTTAACATATTTTCCAAAAGAAAGAAGGAGAAGAAGAAGAAGAGCCCTTCTTGTAACAACGGCACCAAAAAATGTAGGCTTATTTGATTATCTTACTATTGGGCAATTTATTGGACGGTAAGAAAATGAAAACATCCAATAGTCCAGGTAAGTATTATTGTATGAAATTGATTTTGGTACTTTTGCTTAGCGCCAGTGAGCTCCGAGCTTTTGGTAGGTTTAATTTTAATTAATTTATGCCATGTGTACAATTTAAGTGCCTGCGTATCAACCATCATACGCAGTCTGCTGTGGAGAGACCATTCCCCGAGAACTTCCTTGGTTTAAGATCCTAGCCCTTCAATTGGGATCTTACAAATAGACGGTTGAAAAAAAAAATAAAAAAAAATACAAACAACGCCGTCGATAAAATCTTTCGAAAAAAAGACGAGGGATGGGATTCGGATTGCGTAGTGTAGAACACGGCAACCATGTCGGTACCCTGTGGGGCAATACTCAGTAGCCTCGCCCATCATAATGTTACCTATTTTATCAGGTCATTTATTCATTTTGCCCTATCACTTTAGGGCATGAGTTTAAAAATATGCAAATCTGGGACTGTTTAAACCTTTGGCCCATATCAGCTTGATCCAAAATTTGTGGTCTTCACCAAGTTTTCAACTGTAGGTGTTCAATATCTTCACTCCTTCCTATAGTGTGGTCCATTTGAACATTTTATATATGTCTTATTTTTTGGCTCATGCTTTAAAATCATACTGAAAATTAGATAGACATTGTGGATGGATCACATACATCCGGAGCCTATTAGGTGCGTCCTTGCGGCATGATCTAACTCAAGACGGAACAGCCCTTACGGTGGGGCTCACCTTGATGTATGTATCATATGTTCACATTATCCATCTATTTTAGCATATTATTTTAGGTCATTAGTTAAAAATGAAAAACAAAAAAAAAACATTCAAATCTCGAGGGCCATGGTATAAATGGTGTTGATTGAACCCAACCATTATAAATACTTCCTATGATTCACCGTAATGTTTATCTGCCATCCAAATTATTAATAAGGTCACAAAAGCATGAATGAAGTGAAAAAGTAAATATCAGCCGCATCCAAAACTTTTGTAGCCCATTAATGATTAATGGCCACCATTTCTTATGGCTGAGAATTTGATCTACTTCATTTCTGAGCTCATGACCTAAAATGATCAGGAAAAAGAAATGGACAGTATGAATATAGACTATAATGTGGTGAGGTCAGGCAACACGTAATCGGCTCCTTGACCCGGTCATCGCTGACAGGAGTATGTGACCCAATCAAATCCTGCGGCGCTGGCCACCATGGATATCTGCCATGGCAGGTCACCACGCACTCCGCCAGTAGATCCTCCGTTGGGGTCGTCAACGGTCTGGATCATCAAACCACAGGCCCCAGGACCTTACTCACACCTTATGCATCGGGATTAGATAGGGTCCTCGGCAATGAATGCATTCATGGACTGAACAACCGTCCAAACCATAGATAAGGTAGTCGAATTATTAGATTGGCCAAAAAAATGAAAGATGTCCAACACTCTTATTTAAAAAAAACCAAGTTAATCCCGGATTTAATTTGAGTTAATATATTCAAGGTGTACTTTTCAAGTGCCTGCGTATCAAGAGTCATACGCAGACAGAGTATCATATAACATCTGAAGATCATATGTCAGAAGACAGCAGGAAATGGGCCCATGGACAGTGTACGAACCAAGCTAGCTCGGTTAGCTCGGTCGACTCGACTCGAAAAAGCTCAATTGGACTCAGTTTGAAGCTGAGTTCAAGTCAGGTCGAGCTGATTTTTTTAGCTCGAAAATGAGTTCGAGCTGGCCCTAGCTCGACTTGACTCGGGTCGAACCCAGCTCGAATTGAACTCGGATCGAACCAGTTTGGTGCCTTGATTACTTTGATATTGATGTTGCTCACCAAGTGTTTGATGAAATGACTCAAAGATGTGTCGTTGGTGGCAAGGAAGGTATGTATATAAAACCAACACTTTTTTTTTTTTTCTTGAATTTTATGTTGCTCAGAAGGTGTTTGATAAAATACCTATAAAACCATTGCTGCTGTTGCTAATAGAGATTTTAAATATGCAGTTCAGGTATTTGTGAAAATGTTGCACTGGCAAACTTGGCTCGATCTTAACTTGAACTCGGCTCGAACTGGCCCGAGCTGCTTACCGAACTGAGCCGAGCTGGCCAATCAAGCTCGAGGACCGATCTGAGCTGAGGCCAGCTAGTGGCTGATCGACAGACAGGCTCCACCAGCGTGTACACCCGAGTGAAAACTTTGGCAGTTCGACAGACAGGCTCCACCAGCGTGTCAGTACAAGTGTGAACTGGGAGGACTTGTATGAGATCCGGCCCGGTCATCAGGTGGGCCCTCATCATTGATATGCAGCAAGGAAAGCTGGATGGTTGGACAACCCCAACGGCTGGATTTGAGCGTAGGATGTGCGTGGATGGCTGGTCAATTTTCTCAAATAGTCGATGGCAAGGCGGAAATGATTTGATAGAGCGAGCGATCCCTGTCATCATGTAATACAGCGGCCTTCCTTCATCCACGTGGAAGGGTTGAAGGTGGATCTGGACCGTCGATGATGTAATATCTGCCTTAAATGGACCACGGGTAAAAAAAAAACCCACTGAGATTAAAACTGCAGGCATCAGGATTCAGTCCATCACAAGACTTAGGTGGGCCACACTACAGTTAACGGTGTAAAATCACGCCTAAAAATCTAAATTCCTGTGGTGTGCCTGAAATTAGTCTTGGAATGTTCTGATTTTCAGCGACTCCAGTGATCCTGTTGCGTTGCGCCAGATGAGTGGATCTTATGGCATATATACTCGATGCTGGACCCCATAGCAATTCCAACGATTCTAGTGGTGAGCCTTCCTGTCTCAACTGTTTCCCGTGGGCCCCACTGAGATGTCCGTAAGGAATCCACCCCATTAATTAGTTTCTCCAGCTCATGTTAGAACCAAATCCGAAAAATGAGCCACATTTAAAATTTAAGTGGACCACACTGCATGAAACATAGGGATGAAAATGTCACCATTGAAACCATCTCAGGCTCCACCATGATGTTTATGCACCATCCAAACTGTTCATAAGGTCATTAAAACTGGGTTGAACTGCAAAAACAAATATTAGCCTGATCCAAAACTATGTCCCATAAAGGTTTTGACGGTGGGCGATCCATCTCCACCTTTTCCTCAGTGTGGTCCACTTGAGTTTTGGATCTGGCTCAATTATTGATAGAAGGTTCAATAATTGTCTGATTGTCCATCATGTGCACCCCACCTTTGGCACACATTCCTCCTAAAATAGCTTTAATAGGATCATCTAACCATTTGATAAATGGCTTAGGGAATGGATGGTCCATATTTATTGACCTAAAGGGTTCAATCCGTTATCTACATCCTCCCTTTCGATGGCCCATCGATCCCTCTAAAAATCACTTGATCATAAGATGAACCTAACAATATGATCAATGGCTTTGGAGATGGATGGTCCATATTAATGCATACGAGTGAAGGTTCGACCGTTGATCTCAACCATCTATTATGTGCTGCCAACCTTTTGGCTTGCAATTTATTATTGCCCAGGTATGATCACCTGTCTTAATATGCAAAATTATCCAAGTTCTCTTGTTGTAGATTGAAAAGGAGCATCAACTTCATCAAATTACTTAACTCAAGTGGGCCCCACCACAATACTGTTTATACAAACATTCTACTAGTTCATTACCATCTGTTTTGTTATTACTGTCATCTGGTAAACACAACATGATCCACAAGGAGGTGGCAGGATTCAAACCTATGGCCGGCCAACCCCTACCCTGTTGGGTTGTGTGGGTCAAATCTGCATCTTTGCGCTTGCTAACCCTTTATTTCAAGGGATGGTGCATCCGGTGCATGATTGGTTAATGACAATTCTTTCGGAATTTTGAATCCAATAAGACTATTATCATTCAACCCATAATAAATCGATATGAATATCACAAGCCATCATGTAATAAAATCAGTTGTTGCTAATACATACTTCTCAATTACTTCTTGTATATCTTGAAATTGGAAGGACCCATCATACATGTTTAAGGGTCATTGGGAGAATGTATATTTAATATGCATGAGTAATTACCATAGAATATGTAAAGTTGAGAATTCATCATCTTTTATTGAAAATGAGAAGCTCTCTTATAGAGATGATATGGGTTGAAGAATAAAATAAATTCAATTTAAAAAATATTACAAAATTTAATAAATAATAAATAAAGAATTTACTATAGATGGTCAATTTAATTGAAACTTATTATAAAGAGTGCCCTAAAGTACTGGCTTACAGTCTTACACCTATACATAATCCCAAAGGGATTCCGGGAGAGGGCTCGATGTTGCGAGAGCAACAACACAAATACAGGACTCTATGCTTTTATATCATGTAAAACAACCGCTTTCTAAAAGCTCGGGCCATTAGAGGTTAGCGAATTAATGTATATTGAGCGACTCGAACACAAATTACATAAAATTGATCACCTTTTAAAATTATGGGCCATCTTCTTAGATGTATCAGGAACCGGAATTATACTCATTTGATCATCGAATTGGTGGACATATTTTTGACAGTTAAAAGAAAAATAGAAAGATCTAACAGCCATTCCAACAAACAAGTGTTCTAAATCAGAGTTTACGATATTGCGAGCAATTTGATTTTAAGACTATAGCATAGCTACAGCATGCAACACAATTTAATTTACACCACGTGTACAATTTCTCATAAACTGCATATCAAGTTTCATGCTCTGGCAGAATATGAAAATTCTCAACGTGATAGTCAAATCAATAGCGGTGCAAGACTCTGGAAGCGTGAAATCAGATGGGCCACCGTCCAGTGGAACGGATTAGATACTGAACGCTTTAGTAGCCAAAACGCTACTGAAGTGACGTGTTGAAATACAACTGGTTGAATACCAAGAGCATGATCCGTTACAATTAATGCTCTGTTCTTAGCAGTTCCGTTTGAAGTCTTTCTCCGTTTACTCGGTGCACGCACTCGATATAAGGAGTAAACGTTCAGTCGTTTCTTTTCTTCACTACCCCTACTGAAGTGAGGTCACTATTTTTCATGGGCGCCACTGTGATGTATGTATTGTATCCACACCGTTCATTCATTTCGTGATATCATTTTAGGGCAAAATTCAAAGAGTGAGAAAGATCCAAATTTCAAGTGCACCCCACTGTAGAAAACAATGGAGATTGAATGCCTACCATTAAAACTTCTTTGGGCCACAAAAGCTTTCGATCAAGCTAATATTTATACTTTACCTTATTCGATGTCTTTTATAACTTATAAAAAGGTTGAATCTACAATAAACATCATAGTTGCCCCAGGAAGGTTTCAACGGTGGCAGTCACCTCCCATTGTTTTCAATGGTGGGGTCCACTTAGAACTTTGGATCTGCCTAATTCTTTTGCTCACTTCCTAAAATGATCTCTTCAAATGGATGGATGGTGTGGAAACAACACATACATCATGGTGGGGCCAAAGAATGTGGTGATGTGACATCGGTAGTAAGACTAGTTACCGTTGGTTCAGTAGCCAACCCGCGTTACAACTCCATTTAATTTAAAGAATTAAAAATCCCATCCTCTTCAAAATACTAAAACGCGGTCACATGAGTATTAAAAGTAGTAACATCAGTTTTTCTAGATTGTGAGGGAATATAATTTCCTTATTCAACCAATTGTAATTCACCACGTCACTCGAGTAGCGTTTTGGCTACTGAAGCGCTTAGTACTTAATCTGCTCCTGTGTTTAAGGGCTTTTTATATTTTTCAATGCAAGTGTAAATACTCAATAAATAAATAATTATGACGCTTTTACCCCTTCTGAGAACTCCTGCCTTTGAAACTGGTTTAAAAGTGCTAGTTAAAATTTCTATGCCTTAGAAACTGGTTTAAAAGCACTGGTTATAATTTTTGTAACACAGTGATATATATGACATTTTTGTTCCGCCATCCGTTTTACTACATGAGCTGAAAAATAATGCAAATCCAACAATCAAGTGGCTCACACCAGAAGAAACAAAAACCCTTAGGAGTTTTTAATAATAAGTGTTTGATTCACATTTTCTAGTGGCATGGTCCACTAGAGTTTTGGATATGCCTCTTTTATTATTATTATTTTTTTGGGCTTATATCGTAAATTCAGCTAGCACAATGGATGAATGGTAGGGATAAGCGAAATGCATCAGAGTGGGTCCTATAGATATTTTACAGTGTTCTAAAAACATGCAAGTTAGTCAAATCAAGAACGGATGAAAACCTTGTAAATGCATTAGGTAATAATTATTACCCCCTTTGCCGGGTATTTACCAATGTACTCGAAAATCAAACAACCCCCCAAGGACCGATCTCATTTAATGAAACGTTACACTAAAAGACAAATGTAGGTTGCATGGCATAGCTGTTGCCAACTTGTACAAGTTTTACAGCTACGTCATTGCCTTAGTCAAAATCGGCCGCGGATTAGATACTAACAAGGTCAGTAGCCAAATCTCTACTGAAGTGACGTCACTAAGCTCTGTGGACCCCACCATGATGCATGTATTATTTCCGTACCGTCCATCAGTTTTTAGAGATCGTTTTATGGCATGAGAAAAAGAATGATATGGATCTAAAGTTCAAGTGGATCCACCGTAGAAAACTGTGGGATCAGTCACACCCACCGTTGAAACATTTATAGGGCCCACCATGATGTATTTTTTAGATCCAACCTATTCATAAATTAACATAGAGATAGATGAAGTGAAAACAAAAACATAAGCTTGATCGGAAACTTCTGTGGCCCCTAAGAAGTTTTGAACGGTGGATGTCACTATCCCCATTGTTTTCTATGGTGGGGTCCACTTGAACTTTAGATCTATCTCATTATTTTTATCATCCCGTAAAATGATCTCTCCAAATGGATGGACGGTATGGTTATAACACATGCATCATGGTGGGGCCCACAAAGCTTGGTGACGTCGCTTCGGTGACGATTTGGATACAGACCTTGTCAGTATCTAATCCGCGCCCGTCAAAATCCAAAAACCGTACGTGTCTGATGAACTGGCAGGGTGTGACATTGGATACGCAGGCACTGAGAAATTGTGCACATGACATACTGCAACTCCAATCAACCGACTAGACTGTGGATCCAATTTTAGCTGCAACTCCAATCAACCGACTAGACTGTGGATCCAATTTTAGCTGCAACTCCAATCAACCGACTAGACTGTGGATCCAATTTTAGCTGGGCCTGTTTGATTTTCGAGTGAAATGGTAAATGCAGCGTAAAAATGTAATAATTACTCCCCCCTACAATTACAACTTATCTGATTTGACACGAAAACTAAGAATATTACAAAATATCTGTGGGTCTCACTGTGATGCATTTCGCTTATCTACACCGTTCATCCATTATTCCAGTTGAATTCATAGTATGAGTAAAAAATTGAGGCATATCCAATACTCAATTGGATCACGTCATACAAAAAAGGGAATCAAATACTTACCGTTAAAAACTTTGTAGGGCCACTGTTTCTTTTGGCGTGGGCCACTTGAGTGTTGGATCTGCTTCATTTTTTGTCTCATGCTCGAAAATATTGTAATAAAACAGACTAACGGAATGGATATATCATTCGCATTACCTTGCAGTTCAAAAATTAAAATTACATCTTTTGAACCAATTTCACAGGCACAAATTCCCATGAATATTCAAACGCAGTGAAATTGTAATAATTACTATTTCCCAGGTATTTCTCATTTCTTTGAAAAACAAACATGCTCGAAAACCCCAAAACTAGATTGGTTGGGTAATCCGAGCCTTTGATTGGTGGATACATGTTTGTTGAAATAGGACCATTGAGTAGTTTTCATTTCTGGCTGCATGTACACTGATCTACTCGACGGATAATCAAATGAGTTTAATTTTTAGTTGGTGATAAAGAGGATCCTGTGATTTAAATATTTTAACTTGACGTGATTGAATGCCATGTACGTGATTTCTAACTGCGAGCCTGTCATCCTTCACATTACGGCAGAGTGTCAAAATTTTTCTTGCAAATGCAAGGGACCCACACGTACTCTTGCAGCTCGGACTATTGAAGTGAATTCGTAGTCCGTGTGGTCGGCTATCTTGCGTTTAACTATAAGATACGAATGTTATACATACAGCTGTATATCTTATGATGCTCTTATGATAGATTCTTACGTATCTATGAAGATGTACTCAAACAAATCATAAAATAGCTAGAGATCCTTTGGAAGATGGGGCCCCGGGTACATGCAGGTATATGCTTTGTGGGGCTCGCGGAGATGTCCGTGAAAATTTCACTCTGTCTATATATTTTAAAAGACCACAATAGGGTAGTATTTAAAAATCAGGCAAATTCAAAACTCAGGTGGACCACACCAATGAAATAGTGGGAATGAAAACGTTCACCGTTGAAACGTTTCCAAGTTGACCTGAGTTTTATATGCCATTCAAACTATTCATAGGGTTATTATTATCACACAGATAAACTTCGGGTATAAAATATCATCCCGATACAAAACTTATGTTACCCTCAGGTGTTCAATCCTCACTATTCCGTGTGGTATGACTTACATTAGTTTTGGATCTGCCTGATTTTTAGTTTCTTGTCATATTGTAGACTTGAAAAACAGATGGGCGGAGTGGATTTGCCACAGACATCTCTGTGGGCTCCAAACAGCCCCGGGCATAGGAATATTTCTATGCCAGGGCTCAGAGGCAATCCGCTTCCAGAGCCTCTTTGGCTTGCGTTGTAAAACGTGATCGTGGGCATGTGTTTTGATTGGGGCTTGTTATGGGGAAATCCAACTCAATGAGTTAAGTCCGCTACCTACCTCGGAGTTCGGAGAAGAGACCTCGGAAGTGCATGATTGACAAGTGAAGTCGAGTCCACCCTTAGCCCAGGCCGAGGCCCGTCTCGGTTCCTAGCCGCTATCTTTGTTTAATAACTAGTCAAGGACCGATGCTTGTGGTCGGAAGCACCTTAGTTCGAAGACCTAGAGCCGAGGCCGAAGCTATATGTGTACATTCTGGACGCTGAACTAAGAAACTGCCTTACGCAGACATGACCGGATATCTCGCCCGCAGATATGCTCCTCTAAGACACGATACGCTACATAATCCCTTGATTGCGGTCGAAATCTCCACGATTACAGTATCCCATTTATTGAATAAATCGTGCTGAGATTAACGGACACAGATCACCCAATACGCAGGTATAAATATGAGGGGACTCCATTGGTACAGGTACGCAACATCTCGCCCCCTCTCTCTACATTCAACTTAGACCCAGATTCCCTTAACCTGACTTAGGCATCGGAGGGTTCCCTGGCTTAGCCAGGGTCTCCTTTGCTCATTCCTTGTGTAGGACCAGGGTTCGTCAAAGGTTCACCGTATTGAGTAGAGGGTGGTCCAGATTTTGACCTCAACATTTTTTAGCGCCATCTGTGGGAAGCTGATACGAAAGGTCAAGTTCGTATTCTTAAGTACAATGGCAAGAGGAAAGAAGAAATTGGCAGCTGTGGAACCGGAACAAAATGATCAGACCCGTTCCTCTTTGCTGCTCCACATCGAATCGGCCCTAGGGTCTTCACAGCGTTCTCGCAATCGAGCGAGCAAGTATCGAGCTATGCAAAGCGAGATATAAGCCTTGTGTGACGAAATTAACCAGATGAAGCAGAAAAATGAGCCGCAACCACATCCTGTCTAGGAAACAGTTGGTCCAGTAGTCGAAGCCCATTCCGCACCGAGAAGTATGAGACCCGAGGGGTCTCAACGCTAACCCGCTCGGGCATCAGCTTCGGCTTAGAACCCTCCCCCAACCTAAATCCGAGTTCCGGCTCGGAATATAGCGACTCGGGTTTCGACGAATGCCTTGGTCACCTCGGCCCTGGCACCAACTGATCTCCATCATGAGTTAGAAAGGAGGAGAAGAAGGAGAACTCCCAAAAGAGAAGACATACAAGAAATAGTGGTTGAACATAAAGATCCATGGGAGACATGGTTTGTGGAGCTCAACAACAAGATTCTGACGCTAGAAAAGAATCAGTAGCCGTCATCGGTTCCCACTGCCGTTCAAGCAATGATGGAAGAGACCGAGCCTTCCTTTACCTCTGCGATCATGAGCGAGGTGGTGTCATAGAGGTTCTGGATACCTCCCGTGATCCAATACTCTGGGTTTGGCGACCCGTCCGAGCACGTAGAGGCTTATCGTTCGTGGATGCAAATCCAGACAGCAACGGACGTAATGATGTGCAGGGGGTTTTCACTCACACTCACGGGATCTGCCCGGAGTTGATACCGCTACCTCAAACCTAATTTCATTGGTTCTTTTTCAGAGCTCAGCCGATTATTCCTTATCTAATTCATAAGTGGTAAGAAGAATCAGAAATTGAATACTCATATATTTACCATCAAGCAAGGGCCTAAGGAGTCATTGAAGGACTACATCGCTCGTTTCAATGAGGAAGCATTACAGGTGGAAGACTATGACGATAAGATGGCACTCTCTACCATGTTCATTGATCTAAAAGAGGGGAAGTTCACCTTCTCCATTGAAAAGAATCCACCGAAGATGTTAGCTGAGCTCATCACCAGATCTCAGAAGTACACTAATGCCAAGGAATTCTCCAACGCCTGCAAAAACCTTCAAGTAGCAGAGCCGACTGGCAAGGGGAAGAGGCCAAGGAACGAAGAACCTCAGCTATCCAGCAAAGGACTAGACAACCGTGCTCCTTGCGATCGTCGTCCAAGTAGAAAACCTGAGGGCAAATTCTGTTCTTATACTCCCCTCAACATATCTACTGAGTAAATACTACTAGACATCAGAAGCCAGAAGCTCCTGAACTGGCCCGTTTGCATGAGGGCCGACCCAGATCATCGAGATAAGCGCAAGTATTGTCGCTTCCATCGTGATCACGGCTACAACACAACAGACTGCTTGGATCTCAAAGATGAGATAGAGACTCTTACCATAAGGGTCACCTGCGCTGATATACTAAGGGGGAAAGAATGACTCGGAGAGAAGAACGAGAGCAGCCAAGCAACGTTGCAGAAGAACCAGCTGAAATCAGCACCATCTTTGGTAGTTCATCTGGTGAAGGAGACTCAAATAGGGCCCGTAAATCCCATTCTCGGAAGTCTGATTCAGAATATTTTGTTAACTTAATCGAAAGACCAAACAAAGAACTCTAAGTCAGCCCGTGCAGTTTAACCTTCACGGAAGATGATGCGCATGGAATCCAACACCCATATGATGACGCCTTAATGGTGACTATGACCATAACGAACCACAATGTGTATCGCATCTTGGTCGACACTGGAAGCTCAGTTGACGTCATCTACTCCGAAGTGTTTAAGAGAATGGGGATTCCAAGGTCACGCCTCAAACCTGTGAAACCCCCTTGATGGCTTTTCTGGAGAAAGAGTGATCTCCAAGGGAGCCATCTCCCTCCCTGTTACCGCGGGAGAAGGACAACATCAAGTCACCCTCATGGTGGACTTCTTCGCCGTTAACGTGTCATTAGTGCACAACGTCATTCTGGGCAAACTTTCTCTCAATGCAATGAGAGCAATTGTCTCCACTTACTATCTAATGATGAAATTTTTCACTAAGGGCAGAATAGGTTATCTTTGTGTGATCAGCGCGAAGCTTGGAGATGTTATGCGATAGCGGTAAAAAAAGGATCCGTGAAGCAAGCGCTCACCGCCAACGTTCTAGATCCCAGAGGACCTACAGGGGACTCATCTGTGGAAGACCTGAAGAAAGTACCACTCGATGAGGCAGACCCGAGCAGAACTATTTAGCTCGGAACATCGTTAAATTCTAAGCAGCGGTCCGAAATGCTAGCTTTCCTACAACAAATAGAGATGTCTTCGCATGGTCGCATAGGGACATGCCCGGTATCTCTCTGGATGTCATGGTCCACAGGCTGAATGCGGACCAAGATCATAAACCCATGAAATAGAAGAAAAGGCCGTTCAATGCCGAGCAGTATGAAGTCATAGCCGATGAAGTCTCCCTATTGCTCAGCGCTAACTTCATTGAGGAGGTACACTATCTCGATTGGATCGCAAACGTGGTCTCTTCAAGAAAGCCAACGGAAAATGGCAGGTCTGTGTGGATTACTCGGATCTAAACAAGGCCTATCTGAAGGATAGCTTCCCATTGCCTTAGATCGATCAGCCGGTGGACTGCACAGCGGGGTACGAACTACTCTCCTTCTTAGACACTTATTCCGGGTATAACCAGATCACGATGCATCTCCCAGACAGGCAAAAGACTACCTTTGTCACTGATAAGGGACTCTACTGTTACTGGGTCATGCTGTTTGGCCTGAAGAATGCTGGGGCCATATATCAGAGGCTGATGAACTAAATGTTTGCCAAGCAGATTGGGCATACTATGGAAGTTTACGTCAACGACATGCTCGTTAAGAGCATTAAGGCGTCCGATCACTTAACAGCTCTCGGAGAAACCTTTTCTATCCTTATAGAATACCAAATGAAGCTGAACCCCGCGAAGTGCGCCTTCGGAGTTGGCTCCGGTAAATTTCTCGGGTTTTAAGTCAGCCAGAGGGGCATCGAAGTGAACCCCGACAAGATCAAGGCACTCCTCGATATGAGCTCACCTCGGACTATCAAGGAGATACAATGCCTCACCGGACGAGTAGCAGCGTTCGGATGATTCATATCCAGAACAACGGATAAATGCCTCCCCTTATTTTAGCAATTGAAGGGTCATAAGAAGACAGTGGACATCGGAATGTGAACAGGCTTTTCAGCAGCCGAAACAGTATTTAGGTTCATCGCCCCTACTGTCTAAGCCCGAAGAAGGCGAGCCCTTGTTCTTGTATCTAGCGGTTTCGGCCTCAGCTGTTAGCTTAGCCTTGATTAGAGAAGTAGGCGGCAAGCAGTATCTCGTATACTATGTGAGCAAAGCCATGGTAGCAGCCGATACGAGATATTCGGCTTTGGAGAAGTTAGCACTCTATCTCATTGTCTTGGCTTGGAGGTTATGTCCGTACTTCCAGGCTCATTCCATCATCATCTTGACCGACTCTCCCCTTAAACAAGTCCTCTAGAGGCCCGAAGTGTCAAGTCAGCTCACCAAATGGGCCATCGAACTCGGGGAGTTCGATATCCAGTTCCGACCAAGGATAGGAATTAAGGGCCAAGCTGTGGCCGACTTCATTGCAAAATTCACCACCCCGAACGAAGAGGGGATCAGTGCCGAAGTCGAGACGGCTCCTTCGTCTGTTCCCCTAAATAATCAAGAGACGGTATCGGAACCAGGATGAATTCTCTATGTAGATGGGTCGTCCAATGCCAAGCGTGCCAGGGCAGAAATTGTCCTGGTCACACCTGATTCTACACCCATCCAGTACGTGATCAGACTCGGTTTCAAGTCCTCTAACAACGAGGCAGAGTACGAGGCTCTGCTGGCCGGCCTTAGGCTGGTGGCTAGTCTGGGGGTCCAGTCTGTCCAAGTACGATGTGATTCTCAGCTGGCAGTGAATCACATCTCCACCAAATACGAGGCCAAGGTGACTAGGATGGTTGCTTACTTAGCCGAAGCGAGGAAGCTGATAAAAAGATTTTGGAGCTGCATTATCTGTCAGATCCTTAGAGCAGAGAATTCTTGGGCCGATGCTCTAGCAAAGTTAGCCTCGACCATGGAAGGGAAGATCCCACGAGTCATTCCCGTGGAGTTCATAGAACATGTCACGGCCCAAACTCAGAAACCGGGCTCACAAAATTCCTGATCACCGAATCCGGCGCCGACAGCCTCCGTAGTGCCCCATTCTCGGATCCCGACACTCATATGCCAGATTCTGATCCTGCGAACTTACAAGGAGGATTTTCAGTATGATTTTTTTTTGCAATGGAGCATAACCACAAGCATAACCAAGTCACAAAACAACATCACCACATATCCACTATATCAAAAACTTTAAGTACAATGTGGAAAGGGATATACAAGGTGATCAAAAAGCTTCAAAATAGTTTGATGTGCGCTCCTGCCTCAGCGCTGCCGCGATCCAATGCCACCTACAGGCAACAATCGTGCATAAACTTACAAAAGCTTAGAGGGTGGTATAAGTGTGTGCGCAAGGCAAGCGCCAAGTATACAATATCAGAGTAATGCAGAAATATGCGGTAAGTCCATGAATGCTATCAGCTATACCAAAGCTATTTGATGCAAGGCATGAATGCTATCGGCTATACTAAGGCCATGCGATGCGAGGCTTATGTAACCAAATATCATATGTGAGATGTAAAGCAAGCGTACCAGTACTCATCAAGTACATATATCAGTACAATTCCTCTCTGGGATATCACCGGGGTTTAGTACACTCCATACTGACTGCCGCCTCCCTAGCCGCACAGCCTAGCAAACGGAATAGACCTCACTATTTGCCTGACCAGTAGTCTGCCAATACCTACCTGGCTCGTCGATAGCGGACTCATTTGTGAGCTGGTCAAACTCAGCCTAGCTTATAGCCCTCTCGCTCGGGCGGATAAGGCCACATCCCCTTCCAACCGATCACGACACAGTGAGAGACACGGCCTACTGGTATTCGGCACTCGGGCACTCGTGTATCTACTCGGTCTAGATATTGGAGCATCTCCTGGTACCAACAAGGTTCTGGGACTCTCACCTAAGAACATTCTAAGTGCTCATAGTGCTAGAACTAAGTATTTCTGGTATGCGATACGGTCATCTACGATGTGCTTGTGGAGCCACGATCCTGATGTTATTAGGGCGTACAGTGATCATGACACACAAATGCGAAATGCATGAATCACATCATCAAATTATGCAACAATCCAGCGCATACTGCGCGATCATGTGGGGCACTCCATCTTATAAGGAGTCCCATAAATGTCTCAGCCTAACTGGCTTATGCTATGATCAAACATTCCTCATATCAAGCATACATATGATGCGTATGGGCATGAGTCGTGAGATTATACTAAGCATGTTATAAAGTAATGAACTATCCTTATAACGCAGATGGGCCTAGGCGGCCTACACACAACAAGTATGGGCCTATCAATGGGCCCTAAGGAGAGTTACAATGCGGACATTTAACAAATATTATACTTACAATGTGGGCGTCAAACCATCATTGCTCCTAAGGCATAGCCCGTCATAAATATCAACACATAAACCACGGTGGAATCACATTACAATGGGCCTTATGTACATCCCATTGGGCCTCGACACATGGGCCTCCAATACATCAAATAGGCCTCATAACATGGGTCTCATATATATATATATATATATATATTAAGGTGGGCCTCAGCGGATGGGCCATAACTACATCAAGATGGGCCTAATCATATGGGCCCCATACATATACTAACGTGGGCTTCAATGGACGACCACAAATAAATTAAGATGGGCCTCATACATATACCAAGGTGGGCCTCAATGGACGCCCACAAATAAATCCAGATGGGCCTTATACATATACCAAGGTGGGCCTCAATAGACGGCCACAAATAAATCCAGATGGGCCTCATACATATACCAAGGTGGGGTTCACTTGAACTATAGATCTGTCTTATTCTTTAATCTCAGGCCTTAAGACGAGCTTTCAAAATGGTTAGACGGCTTGGATGCAACACATGTATCATGGTGGGTCCCATAGATGGAGGGCGTGGATGATACAAGGGGGACCCACAGAACTTGGTGATGCAACCCCAGCAGCTATAGCTGGAGTGAGGTACACCAGCCGTCTCACTCCCAGTGGTGGAGACGGTGTGGTTGAAACACATTATCAGTGGGTCCCACGTGGGGCCACCATAACGTTTATCTGTTATCCATCTGTTGGTACAGTCACATAGACCCAACACCAACAACAATAATAATAAATAAATAACATTTTTTTCTTTATACAGAACGTCAGGTTCTAATGGCAGACGTTCACTCTATACTGTTTCCTGTGACGTGGGCCACTCAAGCTCTGTATACGGTTGATTTTTAGGTGGCCCACAGCCAGAAGGAGGCCCACCCAATGCACGGTTTAGATGTAGATCACACATCCTGGTGGGGCCCACGACAGGGACCCACGTCCTAGCCCGTCCGTCAAACGCTGCAGCGTTAGCAGCAGCAGGCGTTACATATATATATATATATTGTTTTGATGTATTTCTAAGGTTTTTCGTATGTGGGGTCCATATCAGGTGAATCCGACTTAGCCATGAGTTTTTATGGCCCAAGATACACCCATCAAGCCCAATATTCAATATGTTTTAGCATACAGAAGCATTAGGGTAGATTTCAACGGTAAAAAGAGTGTTTTCTATGCTATGGCCCACCAGATACTCAAATTGGCCTCATTTTTCGGCTCAACGCCTAAAATGAGATAGGGAATGGGATGGACGGCGTGGATTAGAACCATACATCAAGGTGAGGCCTATATGAGTGGCCCACCCAAATAGCTAATTTTTTTTTTGTTAGTACACCCACTTCCTTCACAACGTCCAGCATCCAGGGACGCTGGACGTGGACGTAAATATTAAGGTAGGTCCCACGTAGACGTGGCCCACTTGATCAAACTGATTTTTATGTCTTCCCATCGCCAATGGTAGGGCCCACATGGCTTGGATGGTTGTGGGGTCCACTTGATGGACGGTTTGGACACCACATACACTCATCATGTGGGCCACATGTGGGCCACAAAATAAATAAAGGAGAGAGAGAGAGAGAGAGAGAGAGAGAGAGAGAGAGAGAGAGAGAGACGTGATGATGGAGGGAACCCGGCACTATGGGTCCTCCCTTGCATGATTTATAACATACATCAAGTGGGTCCCATTTCATATGGGCCCACCGATCAAAATCAACGGTGGAGACCCTTTCTCTACCGAAATGGAAGGTCTAGATGACCCTATCCATGCAAGGAAAATAAACATCATGATGGGGTCCATGGAGAATGGCCCTATCATGAAATGATTATGAGGATTAAGGTGGGCCATCGGCCACACCTTAGGGTCCAAAGTGACACGCATATCATCAATCGGTAGGCCTCACTTGGACCATTATAAAAACAAGAAATCTAAGCCTATAAAAGCACCCACCGTTCGATCTTCTTGGTCTGATGGAACGCCGGTCTTCTTGTGCTTCACTTTGATGGAAGGTGATGAGAGTTGAATGGCTAGGATGAAAGATTTTGGGGTGGGAAATGGGCCACACAATCTCACTCTTCTCTCTTGGAAAAGGCTTGGACGTGCACTCCTTTGGGTGCTTGGAAAATGTGTTTGTGAAATGAGAGAGAGGGTTGTAAGGGAGAGAGAGTGATGGGTGATGGATGTGAGGTGAGTGATAGGTGAGGGTTGTTGACTTTTGGGGTTTGCTAGACTTGTGGAGAAAGAAAGCATGGGTTGCTCTTGTACTTGATATGAGGTGATTGATTGATTTGAGTGACTGATTGATGAGACATATTGTAGAGATTCTCTTAGGATTACAAATACGCGGTATTTTCTTCGAAATAAATGCCGACCCACATCTCCATGCTAGGGTAACGGATCGGTATGTAAGATGTTGCGTTGAAATCGCGGAGACGGTACGGTTGCAATGGTACAAGTCTCGGATTAAGTCGACTCAAATCTATAGGATACGACTTAGGGTCACACGCAAACATTAAATATAGGTCACCGATTGTCGGACTTCGATGTGAAGGATCGCGGGAGTCAACGGAACAGTATGGACTAGGATATGGGTCTTACAGAACATCCAAGCATTGACCAGACGGAGAAGAAAATGGTTAATCCAGTAGATGATACTCCGACCTACATGGACCCGATTTATAGCTACCTTACATCTGGTGAGGTCCCCTCAGATATGTTAGAAGCTAAGCGCCTGAGAGCCAGAGCGATATGGTACGTAATTCTGGATGAGATCTTGTACAAGAAAGGGCATTCACAGCTGTTGAGGGTCAAATATTGCATATTAGACCCCAGTTTTACTAGATTTTATGAGTATGATACTGTTTAACGCTTCACTTTAATCATGTTTGTGATGCAAGGTGTAATTAGGAGCTTGGACTACAAAAGGGTGCTAAAAGCATGGATTTAATGCTCAGAATTCACCAAGGCAAGGGACGGACCCCAGGAGAACGAGATCGAAGAATTTACACGGCTGAGATTCGAGAAAGTCAAGCCGCCCACGTTAAAGAGGCCTGAAAAGTGTCATGAATGCAAGATCACATGGTTCCTATCATCCGTTCGGCTCAAAACTTCATACATAACCTGAGGACCATAAATGAACTGTACACATTAAAGTTCAGCTCCCGGATCCCTGTGAAAGTAGCTAAACTGGTAGATCAGCCCATAAAATCTTGATTTGGGGCCCGCCTAATATCTAGATTTACTTCAATTTTGTTCTCAACACTTTAAATTATGTGGAGAAACGAATGGACGGAACTGATTTCTCACGAACATCACAGTGGACCCCGCATGAGGGTGTGCGTGCATTGAGTGCACGCACACGGGAGCTGCACTAGACGGTCAGCCCGATCAAAGACGGGTTAACCCGTCTTTCTTGTTGCGCAGGAACAACGGACGCACCAGCGTCCGCCAGTTTCACGCGGTGGGGCCCACCCCTCATCCAAATCATCAATCTGGACCGTTCGTTATGTACAGAGTGGGGGTATTAACCTCACCTAGGTGTCCTTTCTCCACCATGCAAGCAGACGTGTGAAGATCTCAGCCGAACGTAAGAGGAACGGTAGCACAAAAGATTGTGTGGACCACACCGAATTAACTCCAAAAACACCCCTTCTTGGATGGTTTTTCATCCTAAAATCGATGGACGGAGTGGATTGTTCACCTGGCTTCAATAGTTGAGCCAACGCACAAACAAGAAACCGTATGGGACTTCTACAGAAGCTCTATTTCGTACAGGGACTTGCGGAGGAATGTTGTGAGCTACCAGCATGCATCCTTGGTCTAATCTGGACCATCCATCAAGAGTCCACGGTCCCTCTCATCCAAGACTAGTTGACGAAGTTTTAAGAAACATGGAGATCGGTTTTCAATCATCTAAACAGAGGACTAACGGTGCAATGAGAAATCTTGTGGGACACACCAAATTCGGTCTAAAAATTGTCCAGTTTTACTGAATTTTCAAGGGCGATCCAATGAATGGATTGGGTTTCTCAGCAATTCCCGATAATGGGCTCCACTTTCAGCACAACGCAAGACGTTACGCAGGGAGTGCGTAAAACCTCCGCACTGCTGTGTGTAAAGAAAACGTATGCTGCAAGTTTCCACCGACTCACTTCACCACCTCCAAACGCTTATAAAAGACAAAGGGGATGTGAGATCAGGGGGTTATGCGGTTGTGGACGTGAGGGAGAAAGAGGATCATCAGATACTTGGGGCAGCTGTTGTCACGCCCCAAACCCGAAAATCGGATTTATAGGAATCCCGATCGCCGAATCAGGTGCTGACAGCCTCCGTAGCACCCCATTCTCAGCCCCCAGCGTATATACGCCAGGTTCCGATCCTAGGATCCTACAAGGAGAATTTTTCAATGTACATTTGTCTCATGAGAAGCATAATCACAAGTATACCCAAATCATAAAGGCAACATCATTATCACATACCCACTAATATAATCCTTTGGATACAATGCAGAAAGGGAAATATATATATATATCGAAATCAAAACTTCAGAGGACAGCTGCACGCTCCAAGCTCAACGCTGCTGCAACCTAACGCCACCTGCATGCATCTATCGTGTATAAGCTTACAAAAGCTTAGAGGGTGGTGAAAGTGTGTGCACAAGATAAGTGCCAAGTATACCATAAAGCCTATAGATCATACATCATCGGAATAAGCAAAAATACTGACAAGACATAAATCATACGATATCAGAGTAAGTGGAAATATACTGGTAAGTCCATGAGTGCTATTAGTCGTACTAAGGCTATGTGATGCAAAACATAATAAGACAATAATAGATGCTGAGGATGCAATGCAATATGCAAATCCTGACGAGCCACGAACATCATCAACCTCATGTAGAAACATAGTAACCCAAAATGCTAAGTACTACAGATGCAGGGTAATATGCGGTGCGAATGAAATGGCCATGCTGGAATGTGAAGTCGGGATAATAGTATGTAGTATCATCGGCTACGGGGTCCACCACAAGGGACTTCTATTCAAACTAGTCCCATACCTAAATTTGGATAGTCCGACTTAATGTGGTGAACTCCTGATCTTAGGTTAGTCACGCGCCCAACTGAAATCCTGGCCATACGAAGGTACACGTGACAAATAGTTACGCACCACCAGCCCGAGTGGATAGTGAATGAATGAATGAATGGATATGCAATTCCTACTCAATAAGTCCACATATCAGTGCAGTTGCTCTCTGGAGAAATTACCGGGGTCTATTACACTTCACTCCGACTGCCTCCTCCCTAGCTGCACAGCCCAGTTAGTGGAAGAGACCTCACTATCCGCCTGCCAATATCAGGCCCGGCTTGTCGATAACGGACCCATTTACGAGCTGGTCATACTCAGCCTAGCTTATAGCCCCCTCACTTGGGCGGATAAGGCCACACCCCCTTCCAACCGACTACGACACAGTGGGAGACATGACCTCATGGTATAGGCACCGACGCTCATATTTCACTCGGTCTAGATGTTGGAGCATCTCCTGGTAAGAAGGAGGTTTTGAGATTTTCACCCAAGGACATCCTACGTGCCCATAGTGGTAGAACCAAGCATTTTCAGTGTCCCATCTGGCCATCCACGATGTGTCTGTGGAGGCCAAGGCCCTGATGTTGCTAGGGCGTATAATGATCAAGTCACATATATGCGAGATGCATGAGTCACACTATTCAGTCATGCAGCAATTCTGCACGTACGGCGCGATAATGTGGGCACTCCGTCTCATAAGGAGTCCCGTAAATAGTCTGCCCAATGACATATGCTATGATCAAATATTCCTCATATTAGGCATACATATGATGCGTATGGGCATGAATCATGGAGTTATACTAAGCATTTTATATGGTGATGAACTATCCTCACAACGTAGATGGGCCTTGATGGCCTACACACAACAAGTATGGGCCTATCAATGGGCCCTAGGGAGAGTTATAATGCGGACATTTAACTAACATTATTCTTATAATGTGGACGTCAAACCAACATTGCTCCCAAGGCATGGCCCGCCATAGATGTCATTACATAACCCACGACGGAATCACATTACAATGGGCCCTAACCCATGGGCTCCAAATACATCACAATGGGCCTCAACCCATGGGCCCTATACACATCACAGTGGGTCTCAACCCACGGGCCTTTATACATCAGAATGGGTCTCAACCCATGGGCCCTAATACATCATAATGGGCCTCAACCCATGGGCCCTAGAATACATCAAAATGGGCCTAATCACATGGTCCTCACATATGTCAAGGTGGCCTCCACAACGGGTCTCATACACATGACGGTGGGCCTCAATAACGGGCACTCATACACATTAAGGTGGGCCTCAATAACGAGCCCTCATACACATCAAGGTGGGCCTCAATAACGAGCCCTCATACACATCAAGGTGGGCCTCAATAACGGGCCCTCATCCATATCAAGGTGGGCCTCAATAACAGGCCTTGAATACATCACAATGGGCCTTGCCAAATGGTTGGATGGTTTGGATACAACACATGCATCACGGTAAAGGTCCACATGAACTATGGATCTGACTCATTTTTAGCTCATGCCATAAAATGAACTCTCAAATGGATGGACGGTTTTGGATGCAACACTTGCATCATGGTGGGTTCCACCAGTAGGTGGAACTGACTCATTTTTAACTCATGCCATGAAATGAACTCTCAAATGGATGGACGGTTTTTGGATGCAATACTTGCATCATGGTGGGTCCCACCGTCCAGGTGTGGACGGTGTGGATAAACACATAAATCATGGTGGGGTTCACTAGCCGTCCAGCAACTGGACGGCATTGATAAAACACATACATCTACGTGGGATCCACCGCTGTGGCTCCCACGTGGGGCCCACCATCATGTCTATATGCCATCCAATCCGTTGATAAGGTCACACGTACCTGGCTGAAAGGGAAAAACAAATTTCATCTTGATCCAAAACTTCTGTGGCCCAAAAAAAGATTTCAAAGGTAGCCATTTAATATCACTATTTCCTATGATGTGGGCCACCTGAGCCTCAGATAGGGCTGATTTTTGGGGATGGCCCACAGCCCTAAGGGTCCCACAGAATGGACGGAGTGGATATACAACAAACATCATGGTGGGGCCCACGGCTGGGACCGTGGGTCCCTGTCGTCCGCCTGCCTGCCAGCGCTGGCGTTGCCCGCGCCTCTAACAGCAGTAGCATCAGCTGTTGCTTTTTTTTTTTAAATCTCATTTTTTTGAGGTTTTTCGTACATGGGGCCCGCTCCAAGTGAATCCACTCCAGCCATTGGATTCTACAGCTCATAACAGATCCAACGAGCCCAATATTGGGTATTTTTCGATGTCTGGAAATATCAGGGAAGATTTCAATGGTGAAAACCACCATTTGCTATGCTATGGCCTGCAAGAACCTCGGATTGACTTCGTTTTTCGGTTTAACTCCTAAAATGAGGTAGGAAAGGGGATGGACAGCTTGGATGAGATTGATACATCGAGGTGGGGCCTACATGAACAGCCCTCTCCAAAGCTTGAGAATCAAGCTAATATTTCTTTTCCTTTCACGTCCAGCATCCCTGGACGCTGGACAGTTTGAGCATAACACATGTACAAAGGTGGGCCTTGCTCAGGTGGGCCACCAAGTGTTGGATGGTACGGGTACAACACACATGTAAAGTGGTCTCACCTGCAGATGGCTTGGGAAAAATACATGCTTCATGATGGGGTCCGTCCAGGTGGGCCACACGGCCATATCACACAACAATAAAAAAATGAAAGAGAGGGAGAGAGAGAAAGAAAAGGTGGGACACACGTGTGATGGAGGGACCCCGACATTATAGGCCCTCCCTTGCATGATTTAAAACATACAACAAGTGGGTCCCATTTCATATGGGCCCACTGATCAAAATCAACAGTGGAGATCCTTTCTCCACCAAAATAGAAGGTCTAGATGACCCCTTTTCAAGCTAGAAAATAAACATCATGATAGAGTCCATGGAGAATGGCCCCATCATGGAATGATCATGAAGATCAAGGTGGGCCATCGGCCACATCATAGGGTCCAAAGTGAGATCCATACTATCGATCGGTAGGCCTCACTTGGCTCATCACAAAAAACTAGCCTATAGAAGCACCCACCGTTCGATCTTCTCGGTCCGTTAGAACGCCGGTCTCCTTGTGCTTCACTTTGATGGAAAGGATGAGAAATGGATGGATAGGATGAAGGATTTTGGGATGGAAATGTGGGCCACACAAAAATCACTTTTCTCTCACACTTGGGATGCTTGGTCGTCCATATTTCTCTCCTTTGTTGCTTGAAAATGTATGAAGAGAAAGAGAGAGAGGGTTGTTGTAAGAGAAGTGATGGTTGATGGATGTGAGGTGATGGTGTACTTGACTAGCATGGGTGTGTAAGAGAGAGGGTGAGAGAGAGTTGACTTGGTGGTTGCTTGACTTGTGGAGAAAGAAAGCATGGGGTGATTGATTGATTGATTGATGGGACATGATGTAGAGATTCTCTTAGGATTGCAATCGCGCGGCGTTTCTTCGAAATAAACACTGGCCCACATCTCTCGGCCAGGGTATCGGATCCGTGCGCGAGTCGAGGCGATGGAACCGTGGCGACGGTGCAGTCACAATGGTACAAGTCTCAGATTTAGCCGACTTGAATCTACAGGATACGACTTAAGGTCGCCCGCAAACATTGATTATCAGTCGCAGTTTGCTGGAATTCGACGGGAAGGATCGCGAGATTCGACGGAACAGTACGGGCTAGGATACGAGTCTTACAGCTGTGGAGACAGGGAATGTGAAGCACAGAACGAGAAAGAGAGAGATTGAAAAGAAATCAAAGGGATGTGCTTCTTATCAATTATATTTTTCTTCTCTCCATTTGAATCTCCATTACTTTCTATGAATTTTTAATTTCTTAGCTAGGGCTGAGATGAAGCTCCTAATTTGAATGATTCTTGTTGATTGTTGATTTCATCCGAAATCGATTAATTTATTTCTTTCTCTATTATGATTAAATGAATACTCCATACCTCTCCAATCTATAAGCTTACCCAAAGTCTAGATGTGGATGTTGTTTGAAATCTTATTCTAGGTGTGCTTGTGTCTAACCATGAACAGGTTTTCCTACAGAGAAAGAAATAGGAATTTACATCTATTCATGCCTGAACATGGATGGAAAGATGTGATCCTTGAGATTTTTTTTCCAATTTCATCTTCTGTGATTCATAATTGAGATATTAGATGGTGGATGTGAATTTAAGTGGTTCGGTTGATTCTTAATGCCTATATATATATGACAATTGATTTGCATGCATTAGCGACAATTGATGTTAAGGGAAAAGTCACTTATGCTTCAAGAGAATTATACATCCTGTGTGCCTGACTAAGGACACAGATTGTGCTTTGTTTATTGAATGTATATCAATCTGAATTAGGGTGAATCAACAAGTAAAACAAGAGTTAGGATAATTAGGGGTGGATTCAAAAGTCCTAGTGTTCTCCTTGAGTGAATTTTTCTTCTTGTTCTCAGTTATTTTTCATTAATTTTTATTATTTAACTTAATAAATAACTAAACTATTTGTTGGATTAGTTAAGAAGAATCATAAAATTTAAATTATGACAACCAGTCCTCGTGGGAACGATCTTGTAATACGTACCGTGTCTACACTTGATTCGTATACTTGCGAGTTTAAAATCAATTTAAATCTGGTTGGTTTAAATAAAACATCAAGTTTTTGGTGTCATTGCCGGGGACTGTTTCGGTCGAATTGGATTTAGGATTCTCTCTTATCATAATTCATAGCCCTAGGATTTTTCTCGCATCATTTTATAAATTTTAGGAAATTTAATTTATTTTTGTCTTTATTTTCTACAGGAATTGAGGAAAGAAGCTGAAAAAAATTGTCTTCAAAGTGAAGGAGGAGCTCCCAATTCTTTGGAAATCAATCATCTCCTTTTCCGGGTTCTTTCTTCCAATTCTTATCTGCATAGTTTCATCTTGTTTATAAGAATTCATGATTTTTAGCTCTAGTTTTATTTCTCTTAGGTTGCATTTTAGTTTAGCTTTCTTTCCTACAATGTAATAACTCAGTTTATGCTAGGACGTAGATCTCTGAATATAAAACTAGCATCTTTTGATCCTGAAATAGAAAGAACATTTCGTAGAAGATTGAGAAACATTCTATTTGAAATGGCGGACGAGAATGGAATTAAAGCTCTTAGAGATTATTCAGCTCCTATCCAATTTAATGCACCTTCATACATAGTGTTGCCAGCCACCACGGCAGCACACTTTGAACTTAAACCTGGGGTCATACAATTGTTGCCCTCCTTCTATGGTTTAGATAAGGAGGATCCATATCATCATATGAAAGAATTCCTAGATATTTGCTCTACCTTTAGGTTCCAAAACTTTTCAGATGATTCGATCCGTTTGCGCCTTTTTCCTTTTTCTTTGAAGGATAAGGCGAAAGCATGGTTGAATTCTCAAGAAGTTGGGTCTATCACTACATGGGACCAACTGTCTAAGAAGTTCTTAAACAAGTTCTTCCCTGTTCACAAAACTAATGCTCTCCGTAGAAAAATTACTAATTTCACACAAAAAAGAGGGTGAGCACTTTCATGAATGTTGGGAAAGATGGAAGGACTTGCTTCTTAAATGTCCACACCATGGTTTTAAGAAGTGGCAACAGGTTCAATACTTCTATGATGGTTTGACACCCCAAAACCGTTGCATGATTGATGCCACCAGTGGAGGGTCATTCATGACCAAAAGTGATGTTGAAGCGTGAAATTTCTTTGAAACCTTGTGTGAAAACTCCCAGCAATGGGACTATTCAAATAAAGGTGAAAGAAGTCCCCAACCACAGAAGAAATGTGGTATATATGAGATAGGAGTCACGTTAGATCTTTATGCCAAGATTGATAGCCATACAAAGAAAGTTGATGCTTTGATGTTAAATAATGGACCTCTACAAACAACTCAAATCGAGTCATGTGCCATATGTTCCAGTCCCGGCCATCCTACGCAGTCTTATCTATCTGGTGTAGCATTTCCAAAATTTCTCTCTGAACAAGTGCATGCTATGACACTTTTCGAAGAACTGGGAATGATCCTTACTCAGACACCTACAACCCAGGGTGAGTTAGACATCCAAATTTTTCTTGGGCAAAAAGACCACAACAAGGAGGACCAACTGGAAATCCTCCAATGCAACCTTACCCCCAAGTTGGCAGTCAACAACTTCAATAGTTTCCGCAATATCAACAACTTACTTCACAATCAAGGAAACCATCTCTTGAAGATACACTCAATCTTTTTATGCAGAGTTTTCTTCAATTTCAAAAAGACACCCAACGAACTTTACAAGCTAACTAATAAAGCTTACATGCAAATGCACAATCCATTGCCAAGTTGAAAGTACAGTTGGGTCAACTGGCTACCACATTGAGTGAGAGAGAGATGGGAAAGTTCCCTAGCCAACCTGTGGCAAATCCAAAAGGACAGTATGAGATTAACTCTAATTCAAACGAAGAACAATATCATGAGCAAGCCAAATCAATCATTACTCTTAGGTTCGGCAAACAGATCGAGAACAAAGTAGAGATGCCTAGGGAAGAATCAAATTCCAAATCGGAAGACCAAAATGAAGCGGATAGACATACTAGTGCATCTAAAGTCTAAAAGCACTCTGACTCTCTAGGAACCACTCATGTGCCATCCTATGTGCCTAAAGCACCTTTTCCTCAACGTCTGTCACCAGTTAAGAAAGGAAACAACTTTAATGATATATTGGACATGTTTAAGCAGGTGCAGATTAACATTCCGTTGCTTGATGCTATCAAGCAGGTCCCTGCTTATGCTAAGTTTCTTAAAGATTTATGCACTCAAAAGCGTAAGCTGAATGTTCACAAGAAGGTCTTTCTTGTGGAGCAACTTAGCTCCATGATTCAACACAACACCCCTCCTAAATTTAGGGATTCAGGAGCTCCCACCAATTTCTTGTGTCATAGGAGATCATAAGATTGAGAAGGCATTGCTTGATTTAGGGGCGAGCGTTAATTTGTTGCCATATTCTATATATGAGCAACTAAGACTTGGTGAGCTGAAATCAACCAAAATAACATTACAACTAGCTGATAGATCTGTCAAGGTGCCTCATGGTGTTATTGAGGATGTACTAATCTAGGTTGATAAGTTTTATTTTCCAGTGGATTTCATCGTTTTAGATACTCAGCCTGTCTAGAATCCTACTAGTCAAATCCCGGTTATCCTGGGACGTCCATTCTTAGCCACATCCAATGCTATCATAAATTGCAGGAATGAAGTTATGAAGTTATCTTTTGGTAACATGAAGATTAAACTCAATGTTTTCAATGCTGGACAACAATCGACAGACTCGGATGATATACTTGAAGTGAACATGATTGAGAGTCTAATGCATGACTCTTTCCTTAAATCTTCCGAAGACGCTCTTGAGACTTGTTTAACACATTTTGGCATAGATTTTGACATAAAAAGTTCCATCCAAGAAGTCAATGCATTGCTTAACTCTAATCTTATAATGGATACTACAAAATGGTAAGCTAAAGTGGAACTTCTTCCACCATCTGAGTTTAAACTAGTCCCTTCAATTGAGAAACCACCCGAACTTAACCTTAAACAATTACCTGAAACTCTCAAGTATGCATTTTTAGGTCCTTCTAAGACCCTACCTATCATCATAGCTTCTAACCTTAATAAGGAACAGGAGGGTAAGTTGCTTAATGTTCTTAAAGAATATAAGGTAGCTATTGGGTGGACAATAACGGACATAAAGGGAATAAGCCCCACTGTGTATATGCATCGTATTCATCTTGAAGAAATGCAAAAACGTTACGTGAAATGAAAAGGAGGCTTAACCCTAACATGAAAGAGGTCGTTCGGGCAGAGGTGCTTAAATTGTTAGATGTTGGTATCATTTACCCCATTTCAGATAGCACGTGGGTCAGCCCAGTTCAAGTTGTTCCCAAAAATTCTGGGATTACAGTGAACAAAAATGACAATAATGAATTAGTACCAACCCGCATGACTACGGGTCGGCGAGTTTATATTGATTACTGTAAACTGAACCTGGTCACAAGGAAAGATCACTTTCCTCTTCCTTTCATAGATCAGATGCTTGAGAGATTGGCAGGGCATATCTACTATTGTTTCTTGGATGGTTATTCCGGGTATAACCAGATTCCCATTGCTCCCGAGGATTAAGAGAAAACCACATTTACATGCCCTTTTAGTACATATGCCTATCGGCATATGCCATTTGGGTTGTGTAATGTGCTTGCTACTTTTCAACGATGCATGATGAGCATCTTTTCAGACATGGTTGAGCATTTCCTCGAGATTTTCATGGACGATTTTTCAAGTTTTTGGCTCTTCATTTGATGAATGTTTATATCATCTATCTTTTGTCTTGGAAAGATGTAAAAAAAAGAACCTGGTATTGAATTGGGAAAAGTGTCATTTTATGGTTCAAAACGGGATTGTAATTCATGGTCCATGGTTGCTTTCATTGCTTGTCTGGTTGAAGACGTTAAACTTAGCGCTCTTAGGAGGCAACCCAACCTTTTATTTCATTTCTTTTTCCTAGTTAGTTAGTTCAATGTTTGTGGGTAACATTGCTACAAACCCTCACGAGACTACAACTCGTCCACTAGGGGCAACCTAGGGGTTTAAAGGCTTGTTGCATACGCTAAATGCAATCGAGAGTACTTGCGAAAGTGGTGTATGTAGAATTTTATTTTTATTATTTTTGTTTTGCTTGAGGACTAGCAAAACTAACTCTATATTAGGTTAGTTTGCTTTTGTTGGTTTCTCTCTTGTGCTGACCCACTCTTACGCTGATATCTTTGGAAAACCTCTTGATTCTTTCGGTCAGGTACTATCTTTCCATCACTCCTCTTTCAATTTCATTATCTTATGTGCATTGCATGCTTATATCTTTTACGTTGAGGACAATGTCGATTTTAGGTTGGGGGTGGGAGATTAGGTTACCTAATCAGTTTTTCCTTGGTCTTGAGCAAAAACTGTGAATTTTTTTTTGAATTTCTTGTGAATTCAAAGTAATTTTGAAGGAAAGTCGTGATTTTAGAATTACAAGATATAGAATGTTGGTAATTTATGACTCTTGGATTCAGCCATTTGTTAGATTTCATAGTTAAGTTTGAATTGTTAACCGATGATTAGAAGTTTTAAACATTGATTGAGTCATGATTTCATAGGATACATCTCGCTTACACATTAAGGTTTCAGTTCGATATTGAATTGTACCTTGGTGATCATTAAGCATGGAAGGAACTAACCTAAGGAATTTATCCATCATGTTTAATAAGAAGAATGAAAGAAAAAGGAAATACCCAGCTACAAGATAGCTGCTGTGGAAAGGGTTGGGCGATCGAACTTCACCATAGGTTTGCTCCCTATAGATGTAGATTTGATTCCCCATGGTTGACATTTTGAAAGAGTTAGGCAACTAGTTTTCACCATAGGTTTGCTCCCTATAGGTGAGGATTTGATTCCCCTCCTTGGCGTTATTGTTCATGGAAAAATCAAAGGATGGTAGAATGAAAAGTTGATCTGTAAGGCAAGTATTTGTTTAAGTTTTGGTTGTTATGAATTCCTTTGTTGGTTACCATTAATAACATGAAATTGACAATTGGATCTTTTAATAATGATAAGCCAAGATTACACTATACACTCACGGAACTCAATGTTTAGAATTTTTTTTCTAATTGATGGATTAATATTTTGAACTTGATTATGAAGTTTACTGTGAGCTTGATTCCAGGAGAAAATACTGCTTACCATTCATGAATCTTAGAATTCTCGCATATCGATTATTTTTTTCACAAGTCACTCGGGTTTATAGGAATTGTCTTGTATTTTTGAAATTCTTTTTCACATACTTTGCTCGAGACTAGCAAAATTCTGGTTGGAGGTTGTGTTGAGGGTCAAATATTACATATTAGACCCCAGTTATTACCAGATTTTACGAGCATGATACTGTTTAACGCCTCGCTTTAATCATGTTTGTGATGCAAGGTGTAGTTAGGAGCTTGAACAACAAAAGGGTGCTAAAAGCATGGATTTAATGCTCAGAATTCACCAAGGCAAGGGACGGACCCCACGGGACCGAGATCGAAGAATTTACACGGCTGAGATTCGAGAAAGTCAAGCCGCCCATGTTAAAGAGGCCTAAAAAATGTCCTGAATGCAAGATCACATGGTTCCCATCATCCGTTCGGTTCAAAACTTTATACATAGCCTGAGGACCATAAATGAACCGTACACATTAAATTTTAGCTCCCGGATCCGTGTGAAAGTGGCTAAAATGATAGATCAGCCTATAAAATCTTGATTTGGGGCCCGCCTGATATCTGGATATACTTTAATTTCATTCTCAACACTTTAAATTATGTGGAGAAACGAATGGACGGAATTGATTTCTCATGAACATCACGGTGGACCCCGCATGAGGGTGTGTGTGCATTCAGTGCACGCACACGCGAGCCGCACTGGACGGTCAGCCCAGTCAAAGACGGGCTGACCCATCTTTCTTGTTGCGTAGGGACAGCGGACGCACCAACGTCCGCCGGTTTCACGTAGTGGGGCCCACCCCTCATCAAAATCATCAATCTGGATCGTTCGTTATGTACAGAGTGGGGGTATTAACCTCAACTAGGTGTCCTTTCTCCACTATGAAAGCAGACATGTGAAGATCCCAGCCACCGCAAGATGAACGGTAGCACAAAAGATTGTGTGGACCACACCGAATTAACTCCAGAAACACCTCTTCTTGGATGGTTTTTCGTCCTAAAACCAATGGACGGAGTGGATTGTTCACCTGGCTTCAATAGTTGAGCCAACGCACAAACAAGAAATTGTCTGGGACTTATGCGGAAGCTCTGTTTCGCACAGGGACTTGCGGAGGAATGTTGTGGGCCACCAGAATGCATCCTTGGTATAATCTGGACCGTCCATCAGGAGTCCACGGACCCTCTCATCCAAGCCTAGGTGACGGAGTTTCAAGAAACTTAGAGATCGGTTTTCAATCATCTAAATAGAGGACTGACGGTGCAATGAGAAATCTTGTGGGACACACCAAATTCGGTCTAAAAATTGTCCAGTTTTACTAAATTTTCAAGGGCGATTCAATGAATGGATTGGATTTCTCATCAATTCCCGATAATGGGCTCCACTTTCAGCACAGTGCAAGACGTTACACAGGAAGTGCGTAAAACCTCTGCACCTGCTGTGCGTAAAGAAAAGGTACGCTGTAAGTTTCCACTGACTCTCTTCACCCCCTCTAAACGCCTATAAAAGACAAAGGGGACGTGAGATCAGGGGGTTATGTGGTTGTGGACGTGAGGGAGAAAGAGGATCATCAGATACTTGGGGTAATTGTGGAGACAGGGAACATGAAGCACAGAAGGAGAAAGAGAGAGATTGGAAAGAAATCAAAGGGATGTGCTTCTTATCAATTATATTTTTCTTCTCTCCATTTAAATCTCTGTTACTTTCCATGAGTTTTTAATTTCTTAGCTAGGGCTGAGATAAAGCTCCTAATTTGAATGATTCTTGTTGATTGTTGATTTCATCCGGAATTGATTGATTTATTTCTTTCTCTATTATGATTAAATGAATACTCTATACCTCTCCAATCTATGAGCTTACCCAAAGTCTAGATGTGGATGTCGTTTGGAATCTTATTCTAGGTGTGCTCGTGTCTGACCATGAATAGGTTTCCCTACAGAGAAAGAAATAAGAATTTATATCTATTCATGCCTGAACATGGATGGAAAGATGTGATCCTTGAGATTTTTTCCCAATTTTATCTTTTGTGATTCATAATCGAGATATTAGATGGTGAATGTGGATTTAAGTGGTTCGGTTGATTCTTAATGTTTATATATACATGACAATTGATTTGCATGCATTAGGGACAATTGATGTTAAGGAAAAAGTCACTTGTGCTTCAAGAGAATTATACATCCTATCTGCCTGACCAAGGACATAGATTGTACTTTATTTATTGAATGTATATCAATCTGAATTAGGGTGAATCAACAAGTAAAACAAGAGTTAAGATAATTGGGGGTGGATTCCAAAGTCTGAGTGTTCTCCTTGAGTGAATTTTTCTTCTTGTTCTCAGTTATTTTTCATTGATTTTTGTTATTTGACTTAATAAATAGCTAAACTATTTATTGGATTAGTTAAGAAGAATCATAAAATTCAAATTGTGACAACCAGTCCTCATGGGATCGATCTCGTAATACGTACCATGTCCACACCTGATTTGTATACTTGCTGTTTAAAATCAATTTAAATCAGGTTGGTTTAAAAAAACATCAACAACCCTATCTCAGGTGTCTCCGACCCGATGAGGCAGAATATGTGATTCGGAAGATTCATGAAGGCATCTGCAGAAATCACTCCGGTGGTCGAGCCCTGACTCTGAAAATATTCCGCCAAGGATATTTTTGGCCAACCATCAGAGAGAACTCGAAGAACTACGTTCAAAAGTGTGACAAATGTCAATGGTTTGCGGCCGTGTCGAGGTAACCTGCAGAAGAAATGACTCCCATGAGCGGACCGTGGCCATTCGCTCAATGGGGAATCGACATCATTAGACCTCTACTCATAGGGAAAGGGCAGGTCAAGTTTGCCATCGTCGCAGTTGACTACTTCACCAAGTGGGCTGAGTCTGAGCCCGTTACAAAGATCATAGAGCCGAATGTAGTTGACTTTATCTGGAAGAACATCATCTGCCAGTTCGGGATCCCACGCACCATTGTGTCTAATAATGGCAGACAGTTCGACAACGATAAGTTCCGAGACATGTGTCGAGGGCTCGGCATTTCAAATGCATATTCGTTGCCTCGGCACCCGCAATCCAATGGGCAGGTGGAAGCTGTCAACAAAGTCATAAAGCACCATCTCAAGACAAAATTGGAGAAAGCAAAAGACAACTGGGCTGAAGAACTCCCATTCGTCCTTTGTGCTTACAGGACTGCGGCTCGGTCGTCTACTGGGGAAACCTACTTTCCTACGGTTCGGAGGCAATGGTGCCGGTCGAGATTGGTCTCCCCACAGCTCGGGTCAGAAATTATCAAGAGAATCAAAACACCGAGCAGATTGCAACTAACCTGGATCTACTTGAAAAAACCAGGGACATCTCCAAACTCCGGGTTGCTGCTTGACATCAACAAGTGGCACGATTTTATAATTCTAAAGTCAAGACTAGGCGGTTCCGTCCAGGGGACTTAGTCCTTCGTTGAATCTTTCAGAACACCACAGAGCCGGGGGCTGGGGCACTTGGGCCTAATTGGGAAGGGCCATACCATGTGGTTCGATCGACCAAACCTGACACCTACCACTTAGAAGATCTCGAGGGCCGTCAGCTCCCCCACCCTTGGAACGCCGAACACCTAAAAGTCTACTACCCTTGATGTAATGGCCGCTGAAGGCCCTAAAAAAATGTACTTCTTGAAGCTACTAGCTTCTTAAGGCCTCTAATAAAAGAAGTTCTTTCCACATCTACTCGCACGACTTATCTTAGACTATTTACAAGCAGAAAAAGTTACCCCTGATGAAAAGAGGTTAACTTGAAGGACCGATCCATTCAAGAAGGGGTTGGGATGTTAAACCCACAGAACTCTACATAGGGATCCCCTTAAATTCAGGGGTCAAATCCCAGAGACATCCGAACTCTCTAATAAAAGAGAGTTGGCCCATCAAAAATTCTGCAAAATCGACCGAGCATCCCTTTCGTGGGGGGGGGGGGGGGGGGGGGGGTTGACCCTTCAAAGGGGGTCCGTCCTTAAAATACTAAAATTAGCACACGAACATTAACAATCAGCGCACACGAACAAGCCATATACCAACAAACTTCATTAAAGCAAAAAGAAAGTCCAGTTATAAAAAAAAAACACATAAAACTGATTATTCCCTCCGAGCAAAGGGACCGGCTACAGTGATGGTAGGCGGAGCGTCGACAACGGCCTTGGTGATTGGAGCATCTTCGACAAACTCCATGGGGGGGGGGGGGGGGTGCTCTCGGGCATGTTTGCAGCAACAGGCTCGGTGTGACCAGTGGTGTCTGCTAAAAGGGCGTCGAAGCTTGGAGCTGCACAAAGCTTTTTAACCTTGGCCAGACGAGCGTTAAAGCCCATGTCATAACCGAAATAATACAATTTGTCCAACTCTTGGGCCCTTTCAATGAAATCCTTATACTTTACCACTGTCGCGGCCACTTGAGCCTTCGGCTTGGCCCATAAGGAAGCCTTCTCCATAGACGCAGCAGACTCGAGGACCTTCCGCTACTGGACTAAACGGTTTGCCACCATTTGTCGCTCTGATTCGAGGTCTTCCTTCGCCGCTTCATCCCTGACTCGACTTCCAAAGCCCTGAACTCCATGTCCTTGTTAGCCCGGCGTAAACTCCTAAGTTCAGGCTCGGCCACATCCAAGCGAGCTTGGAGTTGGTTAACTTTGCCTTGGAGCGCAAGTTCTCTTGTCCGGCCTTCCACAGCGGCCTTCCTCAGCTCCTCCTGCTCCGTGGTTGAAGCCTCTAACCTCTTTTTGAGCTCGGCTCATTGCGCGCCTTGTTTTGCCTTCTCTGCCACAAACTTGGCCTGCTCTACTTCTCATTCGGCCTTCTCAGCCATAAATTTGGCTCTCTCTGCTTTGAGCCAATCCATCTCATTTAGCCTCTCCTCCACCTCCAACATCTTCGGTAACGACTAGTAACATACAGCTGCAAAATCATTCACGAAGCTGACATCGCGGCGAGAGAGGGTGTCAGCAATCTGTGCCTCGGGTGTGTGCTTAGCTGCCCATGAAATCAGCTGAGCCATGTGAAAATCAGGAGGCGAGACCCTTGAAGAGGGTGTGGAAGCTCTCCCTACCGAAGAGGATGTGGAAGCCTCTCCCCTTGGAGGGGATGCGGAAGCTCCCCCTATTGGAGAGGATGCGGAAGCTCCCCCCTTGGAGAGGGTGTGGAAGCTCCTCTAACCTTACTAGCCTTAGAAGCTTGGGCAACTGCCTCAGGTGCATTTGCATGCTTGACCAGGACCTCAGCGTGACCTAGTATGAGCTTAGCCTCAGCAAGGGAGACCGTAGGTCGCGAAGAGGCTACTATGCCGAGGGTCTCCCCGACTACCTCCCTTCGGGGCCTAGAAGGACCCTCCTTGGGGGCTTACTCCTCTTCAGAAAGCGATGAAATGGTGATGGCCTCGACTTGGGTAGGAGCTCCAACCTCCAAGGCCTCAGGAATGGGGGTCGAAGGAATGGTAGGAGTAGCCTCGGGGGTGTAGTGGGTACGATCCCAACCGGGCCTATAACTGGAGCGGCCTCGACCTCGGCCTCAGTAGCCTTCCTCTTCCTCGACACTGCCTGCATCCTCGATTTGGAGGAAAGGACGACATCCATCAGAGGACGCGGAGGCCTTCTCGTCTTTGAACCACCAACCTTCATCCCTGTAAAAAAGAAAAAGGAAGAAAAATCAGCCCAGTGTGATTAGCCAACTAATCTCCGATGTCTCTAACCCTCGTTTACGTAAGGTGAAGAGAGTGGGTTGAATTTTGCAGAAGCCGGACGACACTAAATTCTCTAGGTTAATGAGCCTGAACTAAGTGCGTTGATCTGGAGGGATCACTCCGACCCAGTCCACCTGACACTTGTGGAAGGCGGAGAGGTCGGGGGCCCCCTTTGGTTGAACTGCAAGTAAAAAATGAATAATAAGACTGGGTACAAGAAAGACCTGAATACCCAATATAATTACAAGAAGTATCCAATGACCTGGATTGGTGAACTTAGTGGGGACTCGAGTCAGGAACCGATATAATTCAGAGGCCAGGGCCTCCCATTCACCCGAGGCTCAGAACCATTTCCCCTTCCAGTCTTTATTGGAAGAGGGAAGCTGGGTTATTAGACCTGGGAGACATGGAGGCCTACCCGAGAAGTACCACCAGGCCTTGTCTGTGGTATCGTACTTGGCCATGTACAGGAACAAAAACTCCTTTGGCATCAGTCTCTGGTTCCCTGCCTAATGCCAGAGGATAAAAGTGGAGGCCAGAGTCCTCCAAGAGTTCGAGACCAACTGCCCCGACGTGATTCCCACCCGCGTTGTTAGCTCACGCAAGAAAGGATGGAGGGGAATTGAAGTCCACACTAAAGGGTGCAGACGAAGATGGAGATCTCTCCCTTAACTGGAGACCATGCTTGGTCCATGGGGGCTGGGGCTCGGATGCGGACGGAACTGGGTATCTGACAATCGTCGCGGATTTGAGCCATTTGAGACTCAGTCATGACTGATCCCCAAGGGACTATTGGCTTAGCTTTACCTCCCCTGGGGCCTACTTTTGACCACCCTACGGGGTCTCGGAGAGCCCTCTTTGCTCTTTTGCCGTGACTCTTGGCCTTCTGACTTACGGATCCTTGGGCCGGAGCTGGGTCGTAAAGGGGTACGACCTCGAGAGGGCCTTAAGATTTTCCGAATCTCGAGGTAGTAGTTTCTCGTTCAGCCTTCGAACCGACTCCCCGGACCAAGCTCATCTTGTCAGAGTCGCTCGACATAAAAGAAAAATGCGCTAAGTGTTGGAAGACTCAAAGCGATGCAGCCGATATCCCCCAGTGAAAGTTGTTTTAGTTTCGAGATCTTCTTCTGGATTGAATCCTCCCAGTAATCGAGAATCCTTTGTCCGGCGAAGTGCAATTTCTGGTAAAGGGCGATTTTCGGCGAAGGGCGATTTCCGGTGAAGGCGATTTTCGGCAAAGGCGATTTTTGATAGAGTGATTCTGAAAGGAGGAATGCAGAAAGATGGAATGCGAGAGGAAGAGGGGATTATATAGCCGCCTCACCACTCCGTGCCATCATTACTAGCGATCGTACCGAGGGCTGATACGGCTCAGCATCAGTGCCATGAGACATGTGGAAGAGTACGATACGTTCGAACCCATGCTTCAATGTGAGAATCTTCCTAGCATTTAATGATGCAAGTGCCTCTCTGATCCTTTGGCCCATGTGGCGCCGTTCCCTTTACCCCACCGTCTGCAAAACCTAATAGTCGCCACGTTTCCTCTACTGAGAGGAAGGAAATCAAAGGGATGCATCCGTTACGCCGCACGCGCGATCGGAGAGGAGCGAATCACATTAATTACGCCCTGATCATTCCAATCGACAAGCAGAGATATAAGGGTGTCGCCTCATTTCCCCAGGCATTTACTCTCTAAGTCCGAGCTCGGACTAAAATAGTAGGGGACTTCTGTTATGGGAAAATCCAACTCAACGAGTTAAGTCTACTACCTACCTCGGAGTGCAGAAAAGAGACCTCGGAAGTGTATGATTGACAAGTGAAGCCGAGTCCACTCTCAGCCCAGGCCGAGGCCCGTCTTGGTTCCTAGCTGCTATCTTTGTTTAATAACTAGTCAAGGATCGAGGCTTGGCGTAGTTTGAAGACCTAGAACCGAGGCTGAAGCTATATGTGTACATTCCGGACGCTGAACTAAGAAATTGCCTTATGCGGATATGACCGGATATCTCGCCCGCAGATACGCTCCTCTAAGACACGATACTTTACATAATCCCTGAATTGTGGTCGAAATCTCCACAATCACAGTATCCCACTGATTGAGTAAATCGTGTCAAGATTAACGGACGCAGATCACCCAATACGCATGTATAAATACGAGGGGACTCCATTGGTACAGGTACGCAACATCTTGCCCCCTCTCTCTACATTCAACTTAGACCTAGATTCCCTTGACCTAACTTAGGCATCGGAGGGTCCCCTGGCTTAGCCAGGGTCTCATTTGCTCATCCCTTGTGCAGGACCAGGGTTCGTCGAAGGTTCATTGCATTGAGTGGAGGGTGGTCCAGATTTTGACCTCAATAGGGCCCACTTGTATGTTATATGAACTACCATAGATAACTTATGTCTCAACAGCTCCAACTTCAAAATTCAAAGGTAAGAATAACAGTCAAAGCGTGATTATTGAAAACTGTGGTGGCACAGAGAAGATGGATGGTTCCAATTTGGTATTGCTGGACATGGATCAACTACTGACGGGTTGAAGAATTCCTATTGAAGTGACGTCACCAAGTTTTATGGGCCCCAGTATGATGTATATTTTGTATCCGCACCGTCCATCCATTTGAAGAGATTATATTAGGGCATGAGCTAAAGAATGAGTCAGATCCAAAGCTCAACTGGCAGACTGAGTGGAGATACCTCGTTTCAACACTTGAGGTCTTGGTATCGATCCCTAGCGGGGGTGGCTAACATGGAGTGTGTGTACTGACATGGGTGTGTACTAACAAGCTAACCCATTAAAAACTTTCAAGTGCTATAAAAGTTTTCGATCAAGTCGATATTTGTGTTTTCCCTTCTTTCATGTTTGCTACTCAACCTGCTAGCAGCTAATCCGCGTCCAGTATTGCTGGCCGATCCTAACTCGCACTCGATCATTAATGGTTTTTGTTTGCCTGTGCTCTAGAACGGTTACAATCATCTTTACGCCCCATCGCCCGCCCCCCCCCACCCCCCCCCCCCAAAAAAAAAAAACCCTTACGTGGTGGGAGTGGATAAGGTGTAACCTAGTGGGCGTCTCCTTGAACATGGGCCCATATCGATGTATGTATCATATATCCACACCGTCCATCAGTTTTTTCAGATCATTATAAGGCATGATTCCAAAACATGAAGGAGATCCAAATCTCAAACGGACCACACCACAGGAAACAGTAGTCACTAACCCCCCACCTAAAAAAGCTTCCTAGGTCTCAATGTAACGTTTATTTACTCCAATGTGTTGATAAGGTAACAAATATCCAAAACTTTCTGTCCCCCAAGAAGTTTTTAAATGGTCAATCACCACTCTTTCCTGTGTTAGGGTCCACCTGTCCACCTAAGATTTGGATCTGCATCATTTTTGGGCTCATTCCGTAAAATTATCTGGCAAAACGGATGGATGGCATTGATATACAACACATGCATCAAGGTGGGCCCACGTTCATGGAAACACCCACCCCCTAATAAAATGCGCCTTACACTCGGCATGACTCAACCATAGGTTTACAATTTTACTTCAGTAGTCTTGCGGCTACCTTAAATTATATCGGGATCGATCTCCTTAAAAAGTTCCTAGTTAGGGTTGTACATTGAGCCGAGTCGAGTCAAGGTGGGCCAAGCTCGGCTTGACTCGTCCATGCTATGCTCGAGTTCAAGCTCGCCCTCGAGCTCAACATTGAAGCTTGGCTTGTTTGCCAAAGCTTTCGAGTCGAGTTCGAGTTGAGCTAGTGGTTCGAGTCGAGTCGAGTTTATCTCGAGTCGAGTCGAGTTTACCTCGGTAGGGTAAGGGAAAGAAAAAGAGGGAATGGGGACGGGTATGGTTGGGTAGGGTTTTTTAGTAAAAACTTTTAAGTTTTAATTCTTTTTTTTATTTTAAATTTTAAACTTAAATATATATTATATATATTTAATATTAATATAATATATAATATATATTATTAAAATATATTACTCGAGCCGAGTCAAGCTCGAGCTTGAGCTTCGAGTCGAGTCGAGTTGAAATACACCATGGTCGAACTTGGCTTGAACTCAACTCGAGCTTTAGTAAACAAGCTTGACTTGTCTTGAATCGGCCTTTCAAGCCAAGTCAATTCGAGCTGAGTCGAGCCGAGTCGAGCGAGCTTTTCGAGCTAGCTTGACTCGTGTACAGCCCTATTCCTAGCTCGTTCTCTCTCTCCCTCTCGCTTCCTTTCGTCTAACTCTAGCAAATTCAATGGAGAGGAATGACTACAAGAAAGGTCTATGGACACATGAGGAAGATCGGATTCTCATCGAGCACATAAAGATCCATGGAAAAGGTCGATGGAATCGAATTGCCAAGATGACAGGTGATTAGATTTTCCCATTCTTTCAACCGTTAGAAAAAGTGGGCCTTGTTTTTGAAATGCTTACATGGTGTAGGTTTGAAAAGGTGTGGGAAGAGTTGCAGGTTGAGGTGGATGAATTATCTAAGCCCCGGTATAAAGCGTGGGAAATTTTCCAAGGAAGAAGATGATCTCATCATACGTCTCCATAATCTACTTGGAAACAGGTCACATCTACCATTCTCTTCTAGAGCCATGATCAAATACACACCCCAGATCCATTGCTCAACTGGGAGACTGAGTGGAGATACCTCGTTTCAACACCTGAGGTCATGGTATCAATCCCTAGTGGGGGTGGCTAACATGGAGTGTATGTACTGACATGGTTGTGTGCTAACAAAGCTGATCCTTACTCTTGCTCGGGTGGTAGACCCTCAGGAGTTTCAACACCCGGTCAAGGGTTTGAGCATCCATAGGTGGTGAAATTCTACTAGTGTGAGTGTGTGGGGGAATTATATTTAGATACATTTAAATGTACTTAGCTGAATTTAAACACACTTAGATACACTCATGTATCAAGCTTTGTATTGATCTGGCCTAATATTTCTTCTATAATGCACTTGCAATAATAAAAATATATATGTTTTCACTGTTTTGTTGTGCTGTTGTGACTACCGCCACTTCTGGTGCTGACTCTGCTGCTTTAGTTTTTCAATTTAAAATTATAAATGAAAGATTGGGAGACATAAAAATACTTAACATTTCTATAATAGATTTTCTTTATTTTATTAGAGAACATGAAACTCTTTTCATTTTTTCCAATTCTATTCTACAGGAGGAAGAATTCACTCTTCTCCTAGTTATTTTATAGATGTTTTTTAATTTCGAATCATCAACAAGGGTGGGATAAAAAAATTAGAGAAAATGAAAAAATAAAAAAAGAGGCTTGTTTTAGCTCCACAGCTTGGGTGCACCAGAGTTCATGTAGAATTGGGTGCAAGCCTAATCCTCACCATCCAACCATGATTGCGCCGAATCCCAACAAGTTCAAGAAATTAAAAATGGGTTTTTATTTAGAATCCATTTTGGAATGCGCTGGGATTCATGCCGATTGGTTTTTGGATGTACGGTCCACAATGTGTGCACCGGACATCCAAAAAAATGGTATTTGTTTCATCTTTCCCAGTGGAGCATTTTGATGTTGGGTTGCTATTGCTACAACAGTCCTAGTAGTATTGTTAGTAAATGTCATCATCACCGTTCATGGGTAATTAACAGCCATCTGGATTGGATCATCACCATCACAGGTGGTCCCTCATCGCGGGCCGGGTTCCCGGCCGGACGGACAACCAGGTGAAGAACTATTGGAACAGTCATTTAAGCAAGAGAGTGGGAACTGAGAGGAATAAGGGCAATACAGTATCCTCCTCACTAACACTACTCTCTATGGAAGGTGGAGAAGAAGGTGATTTGATTTCTCAGCTATCAAGCAACGGTGGAAGAGGTGGGGTATGTGGGTCCCACGTGAAGGAGGGCCATCAGATGTCAATAATGAGTTGTGCCCCACCAGAAGAACATGAAACGAGTGAGTGTGTTGTGAGTTCTTATTGGTTTTCTGGTGATGATTTTCTAGGCTTAAATGCCCCAAGTTTGATGGATCTTTTAGATGGGTCCGATCTTCATGTACCCTGGGAGAAATTCTGACCGTTGATTTTAGTATGTACAAAACCCTTGAAATTAATTAGATGGGTCCCATCTTATATATATATATATATATATATATATATATATATATATATATATATATATATATATATATAATATATATATATATATATTCTCCGAGACATGGGAGATATGGTCTGATATCTTGTCACTTTACATAGAAGGATGCCCGGCCGTGCATCAGGTGGGCTCACCATGTTGATGATCTGCCAAAACTCAATCGTAAGACATGAGCAGTAGAATTTTATTTGAGAAGTTATCAGGTAAAGCTGCTATATCATCAGTAGAGATTATGAACATACCATATAAACATTATTTTTGCCTCCAGCATGTCTCATAGGTATGACATCCCATTAGTGCAAAATGTGGGCCACACAACTCTTATGAAAATCAGGCTGATCCACTCACATTGAGTCGTACCATTGGCTGTCCATTATTAATGACGTGTGTCCTGCTTGTAAGTGGATTAGCCTGATTTTCATATAAGTTGATTAACATGGTGTGGCTCACATTTGCACAAAGTGGATATTCTACACATAAGGATGTACACCGAGTCGAGTTGGCCTCAGCTCGAACTCAGCTCAGCTTGGTCCTCAAGCATGACTGGCTAGCTTGGCTCAGTTCGGTCAGCATCTCAGGCCAGTTCGAGCTGAGTTTGAGCCAAAATTGTGCCAAGTTCCCCTGTGCAGCATTTTCACAAACACATGGACTGCACCTTCAAAATCTCACAGTATGTAAAACAATAGCAGTGGTTTTATAGGTATTTTATCAAACACCTTCTAAGCAACATAAAAATCAAGAAAAAAATGGTATTTGTTTCATATACATACCTTCCTTGCCACCGGCTACACTTCGTTGAGTATTTCATCTAACACCTGGTGAGCAACATCAATATCAAAGTAACCGAGTCACCGAACTAGTTTGATTTGAGTTGGGTTTGATCCGAGTCGAGTCGAGCTGGGGCCAGCTCGAACTCGACTAAAACTCATTTTTGAGATAAAAAAATCAGCTCTACTAGGCTCGAACTCAACTTCGAACCAAGTTGAATTGAGCTTTTTCGAGTCGAGTCGAGCGAGCTAATTGAGCTAGCTTGGTTCATGTACACCCCTATCTATACATGATATATTGGGAAAAAAAGGTTTTATTGTAACTTGTGTTACAATCATTGTATCTAGTATTTCTTCTTGTATATAATTTTATATTTTTACTAGACAATGTCGTGTATTTTATATGGCAAAAGGTGTAATATGTTAAGGGCTTGTTTGAATTCATGGAAAGTACATAAAAAAAAAAGAAAAGGATATAGTATTTCTTGAAAACCTTAATTCAAAAGGAGATGTTGGGGAAGGGATTGTCTTCCTTGGTTGTTTTTTTAAAATTTATTTTTTTAAAATTGGAAATTTAGGATTTATTTTTGAAATTATTGTTGAGCAAGATAAAATATTTTCTTGGATTTTTTTTTTTTTTGGTAGGGACCAGCAGGTGCTGGATTAATAGTCATGGTACGTGTGAGGTGCTTGAAGATGAATTATGACATATTTGACATATGTAGAGGATGCTTGAAGCTAAATTGGGAAATACTTGGTATGTGTGACGTGTTTAAATATGTATGATGGCACATGAGGTATAAGACTGATATTAAAACATTTGACATGTGGGCATTTGAAGCAAATGGCAACACTTGATCACTTTGGCTCCATTAGCAAATTTGGCATATTTGGAGTAATTGAAGTATGGAAAACTTGGTGCATTGGTGCATGTGGTGTGCTTTGTACTTTGAGTGCAAGATAAGATGCATGGTGGTACTTATGCCAAACATGCGGTGCGGTAACATATGTAATATGGAAGAGAAGATGGACGATGACACATGTGACACATTAGCACTTTGTGGTATGCTTTACATATACTGGGCGCAAGAGAAGATGGATGCTAGCACATGCAGAACATAAGTTAAGATGAACTATGACTTATTTGGAATATTTATGCATGTGGTGCATCTGAGGTGATTGAAGATAGATAGTGGCATATCTGGATTTAATCCAGAGATATCCATTTTTTTTTTATAATGAAAAAATACATTTTTGAAGGGTGATGGTGGGAAAATAAATTTACTTATTTCTAATAAAAATAAAAAGTAAGAAATGAAATTTCCTACAAATTCTTTAAAAAAAAAAAAAGAGCTTAACAAAGAATAGAAATATTTCTTCTCCTTTCCATGAATCCAAATGAGATTTAATGGTCAGTTCCACAGCATCATAATCAGATTATTCCCTAACACTTATTTCTGTGGAGCCTATTGTTGTGCGTATATGGTATCCAACTCATCCATATGGGTCGCCTCACCGTCTAAACCCTATATATATATATATATATATATATATATATATATATATATAGGAAAACGCTCACTTGCGAACTGGTTCGTACATACTACATACGAACTTCTTTGAGAACCCATCATACGTGATGTGGATCCAAAATCTGAACAGTTCATGTGAAGCAGCACCTCGTGAAACCCCCCAGGACCAAGTTTTACTTTGATCTAAAAGTTTGATGGGCCATGAAAAATGAAAACAGTTTCCTCCCTTGATTTGCATTTCTCTTTGCTATGGCCCACCAGAATTTTAGATCAGGGTGAAAATTTATCGCGGGGGGTTTCATGGGATTCCGCATCACATGGACCATTCAGATTAGACACCCATGACAAGTGTGCAAAGGTGCGCACGTGCGTAGGTGCGCAGGGGAGCATGACTATATAGATATATATTCAGAGGAAGAGCCCCAATCAAGGAGATTGCAATATAATTTTTCCTTATATGCTTTATTTGCCTAACACACACACACACACACACACACACACACACACACACGCCTCTTCTTTTGTTTCAATAATCCTTTCAATTCCCAAATAGGGACTATCTCATCTCAATTGTAAATAGTCGTAGACATGTGGATCTTGTAGTTTGCGTATGTCATTTAACTTATTCAGCATGTCTACTCCATGAAAATGGGACACCCTAAAAATCAATATAATTCAACCATCAACTGAGTCACCATATGAATTTAGAGGTTTTTTGGTGGTGGTCCTTTGTTCTCTATCCTATGACCCACCTGATGGTTGATTTGGCCTGATTTTTGAGACATCTAGTTTTTAGAGGAGAGTGACCCTATCATAACATAACAATGGGCTACATATAAGTGCAAAACCAATTCATCCAACAATGTACATGCCATCTAAACTGTTAAGCATGGCCATTACTTGTTGGTTAGGTTAGATGGCATTTATACATAATAGTAGGTCTTAAAGGCCACACAAATAATTCATCAAACGAGGGTATTTTTGTCATTTGGCAGAGGTCATGTTCAATTTTCCAATTCACTTGTAAATGGGTAATAATTATTTCCTTTAGGGATTTTGACCATACTAGTCTAGTGGTAATGCGAAATGCATTAAAAAATTATTTCTCAAACATATTCTTTAGTTGCCTTTTAATCACTTATTGAAAAAGTAGTGGATGAAAAGACACCTGCTTTGGAACTTTGTCCTCTTACTGATTTTTTTTTCCCCTTAGTTTTTTTTTTTTTTTCTTTCAAATATATCTTCTAGGAACCACCACCACTCCTTTTGACTGCGTTTTTCGTACGTTCAATGCCATCAACTTTTAAAGCCCTATAAAAGTATTGTTGTTGCTCCAACGACAACATTTCTTAGAGATAGAAGCCACTGATACATGGAAGAATTTTTAAATGAATTTTTCATTTTATTTTTTATAGAATAACATTTTCTTAGAGACGAAAACCACTTTTGATTGTGGATGGAGAGGAATGACTGTGGTTGTTATTATCGTGGAGAGAAGTGGAAGAGATTTAAGGTAGATAAAGATAGTTGTCGTTGTCATGTGGAAGACAATAAAAGATATAGAATTTAGATTTTTTAATGTATTGTCCCGATTAAGGTGATTGTTATGTGTTAAGAGTTTGGGTTATATATATTAATAGTCTAGGTTGTCATGTGTTAAGGATTTCGATCTGGGTTGTAATGTGTTAAGAGTCTATGTTATCATGTATTAAGAGTTTAGGTTATCATATGTTAAGGGTTAAGGTCATGGTTGTCATGTATTAGGGGTCTAAGTTATCATATGTTAAGGGCTTCGGTCATGGTTGTCATGTGTTAAACGTATATGTTATCATTTGATATGGGTAGGAGTTATCATATGTGAAGGGTTGAGGTTGACACACAGTAACTTAGACCCTTAACACATGATAATCTCGACCTTTAAAAATCAATGACTTCGGTACCAATAGTTACAGACTAAAACATTTTTAACCACATATTTAATACATATTTTGATTTTTTAAAGTAGAAATTTTCATGAAAATGTACTCAAACAAATCATATGTAGATCCAACACTCAAGTGGCCCCCACCAAAAGAAACAGAAGCCCTTGGAAGTTTTTAACAATAAGTGTTTGATTCACTTTTTTATGCCGCGTGGTTCACTAGAGTTTGGATATGCCTCATTTTTTGGCTTATGCTGTAAATTCAGCTGGCACAATTGGTTGAATGGTGCGTATAAGCAAGTGCATCACAGTGGGTAGATATTCAGCAATGTTCTAAAAACGTGCAAACAGTAGTTAGTCAAATCAAGCACGGACGAAAACGGTGCAAATGCATAAGGTAATAATCATTACCCCTACCAATGTAGGGAATCAAACAACCCCTAGAGGACAGACCCAAGCTAAAATACGAACGTAGGTTGCCTGGCATAGCTGTTACCAACTTGTATAATTTTTACCGCGACGTTAATGCCTCAGGCCAAATCCAAAAACCGTACGTGTCTGATACACAAGCAGGGTGTGACACTGGATACGCAGGCACTAAGAAATCGTGCACATGGCATATTGCAACTCCAATCAACCGACTAGATTGTGGATCCAATTTTAGCCAAGTGAAAACCCCAAAACTAGATTGGTTGAGTAATCCCAGCCTTTGATTGATGGATACATGTTTGTTGAAATAGGACCATTGAATAGTTTTCGTTTCTGGCTGCGTGTACACTGATCTAATCGACGGATAATCAAATGAGTTTAATATTTAGTTGGTGATATATATAAAGAGGATCCTATAATTTGAATATTTTAACTTGACGTGATTGAATGCCATATACATGATTTCTAACTGCGCGCGTATCATCCTTCACAGTACGGCAGAGTATCAAAATTTTTCTTGTAAATGCAAGGGACCCACACGTACTCTTGTAGCTGGCGGACTATTGAAGTGTATTCGTAGTCCGTGTGGTCGGCTATCTTGCGTTAAGTATAAGATACGAATGTTATACATACAGCTGTATTTCTTATAATGCACTTATGGTAGATTCCTACGTATCTATGAAGATGTACTCAAACAAATCATAAAATAGGGAAGCGGATTGCGTACTGAGTAACTCAGTACGGTAAGCGTACTGAGTAAACTCCGTGAGCCCCTGTGTCATTCACGCATTATATCCACTCCGTCCATCTCTTTTAACACATAATTTTAGGGCTTAAGCCAAAAAATGGAGTATATCTAAACCTCAAATAAACCAAACCACCAGAAACTGTGTGAATTGAACATCTACCATTGAAAATTTCTTGGGGACAACAGAGGTTTTAGATCAAGCTGATATTTGTGTTTTCCCTTCATCCATGTCCTTCTGATCTTATGAACAGGTTGGATGACAAATAAACATCACTGGGGGCCTTAGAAAATTTTCAACGGTTGAAATCAATAGTTCCACTTTTTCCAGTGGTATGGCCCACTTGAGCTTTGTATATGCATCAATTTTGGGTTGAACCTATTAAATGATCTTTAAAAATGAAAGGACGGCGTGGATAAACTACATGCATTCGCGGTGGGCCCAACTGAGTTTACTCAGTACGATAAGAGCGTACTGAGTAACTCAGTACACAATCCGATTTCATAAAATAGCTAGAGATCCTTTGGAAGATGTGGCCCAGGCACACGCAGGTGTATGCTTTGTGGGGCTCACAGAGATGTCTGTGAAAAATCCACTCTGTCTATATATTTTGAAAGACCACGATAGGTACTATTTAAAAAATCTGGCAAATCCAAAGCTCAGGTGGACCACACCATTGAAATAGTGGGAATGAAAACGTTCACAGTTGAAACTTTTCCCGAGCTGACCATGAGTTTTATATGCCATCCAAACTGTTCATAGGGTTATTATTATCACACAGATAAACTCCAGGCATAAATATCATCCCGATACAAAACTTATGTCACTCTCAAGCGTTCAATCCTCACTATTTCGTGTGGTATGGCCTACATTAGTTTTGGATCTGCCTGATTTTTAGTTTCTAATCATACTGTAGTCTTGAAAAACAGATGGACGGAGTGGATTTGCCACGGACATCTCTGTGGTCCCCACACAGCCCCGGGCACAGGAATATTTCTGTGCCAGGAGTCACTGTCAATCCGCTTCCAGAGCCTCTTTGGCTAGTGTTGCGAAACGTGATCGTGGGCATGTGTTTCCTGGTTGGGGCCCACTTGTACCAGACGTGTATCAGCTGCTGACAGGTTGAAGACTTGCAACTGAAGTGACGTCACCAAGTTTTGTGGGCCCTAGATGTATATTTTGTATCTGCACTGTCCATCCATTTGAAGAGATTATATTAGGGCATGAGCCAAAGAATGAGTCAGATCCAAAGCTCCAGTAGACCCATCACAGAAAACAGTGGGAAGAGTGAAGCCCACCGTTGAAAACTTCCAAGTGCCACAAAAGTTTTCGATCAAGCCGGTATTTGTGTTTTCCCTTCTTTCATGTCTGCTTAAACACATCAACAGCTTGGATCTCAAATAAGCAACAGAGTGGATCTTAGGAAGGTTTCAACAGTTGGCATCACTCTACCTACTGTTTTCTGGTGGGTCCACTCCAGCATTGGATCTGCCTCATCCTTTGGATCATGCCCTAAAATGATCTCTCCAAATGGATGGACGGTGTGGATACAAAATATATATATCATGGTGGGGCCCACAGAACTTAGTGCCGTCACTTCAGTAGCGAGTCTCGCTACTCAACCTGCCAGCAGCTAATCCGTGTCCGGTATTTCCTGACTCGCACTCAATCATCAATGGTTTATGTTTGCGTACGCTCTAGAACGGTTACGATCATCTTTGCCCAAAAAAGATCACGTGTTACCTAGTGGTCGTCTCTTTGAACGTGGGCCATATTGATGTATATATCATATATCCACGCCGTCCATCAGTTTTTTCAGATCATTATAAGGCCTAATTCCAAAAATGAAGGAGATCCAATTCTCAAAATTACCACACCACAGGAAACAGTGGTCACTGACCGCCCACCTTAAAAAACTTCCTAGGTTCCAATGTAATGTTTATTTACTCCAACCTGTTGATAAGGTAACAAATATCCAAAACTTTCTGTCCCCAAGGAGTTTTTAATGGTCCACCACTTTTTCGTGTGTTACGGTCCACCTATACACGTGAGATTTGGACCTGCATAATTTTTGGGCTCATTCTCTAAAATTATCCGGCAAAACGAATGGACGGCGTTGATATATAACACATACATCGAGGTGGGCCCCACGTTTATGGAAACACCCGCTGCGGTGTTATCCGGGCAACACCCACCCCCTTATAAAATGGGCCTTACACTGCGCATGACTCGACCATAGATTCACAATTTTACTTCAGTAGTCCTGCGGCTACCTTAAATTATATCGGGATCACCTCAAAAAGTTCTAGTTCGTTCTCTCTCTCTCTCTCTCTCTCTTCCGTTTGTCTAACTCTAGCAAATTCAATGGAGAGGAATGGCTTCAAGAAAGGTCTATGGACACATGAGGAAGATCGGATTCTCATCGAGCACATAAAGATCCATGGAAAAGGTCGATGGAATCGAATTGCCAAGATGACAGGTGATTAGATTTTCCCATTCTTTCGACCGTTAGAAAAAGTGGGCCTTGTTTTTGAAATGCTTACATGGTGTAGGTTTGAAAAGGAGTGGGAAGAGTTGCAGGTTGAGGTGGATGAATTATCTAAGCCCCGGTATAAAGCGTGGGAAATTTTCCAAGGAAGAAGACGATCTCATTATACGTCTCCATAATCTACTTGGAAACAGGTCACATCTACCATTCTCTTCTAGAGCCATGATCAAATACAATTTTTTGTATGTGTACAATGTCCATCTAAGCATGTTTAAGTACATCTAAGTGCATTTAAGTGAATCTAAGTATATTGCACTTGGGAGAATTTAAAAACAATTACATATCATATTTAGATACATTTAAATGTACTTAGTTGAATTTAAACACACTTAGATACACTCATGTATCATATCAAGCTTTGTATTGATCTGATCTAATATTTCTTCTATAATGCACTTGCAACAGTTAAAATATATATGTTTTCACTGTTTTTGTTGTGCTGTTGTGACTACAGCCGGTCAGCCGCTTCTGCTGCTGACTCTGCTGCTTTAGTTTTTCAATTTAAAATTATATATGAAAGATTGGGAGATATAAAAATATGTAACATTTCTATTATAGATTTTCTTTATTTTATTAGAGAACATGAAATTCTTTTCATTTTTCCAATTCTATTACATAGGAGGAAGAGTTCACTCTTCGTCTATTTATTTTATAGAGGGTTTTTGATTTGTAATCATCAACAAGTGTGGGATTAAAAAAAAAGAGAGAGAGAGAATAAAAAATAAAAAAAGAGACTTGTTTTAGCTCCACAGCTTGGGTGCACCAACTTCATGTAGAATTGGGAGCAAGCCTAATCCTCACCATCCAACCATGATTGCGTGGAATCCCAACAAGTTCAAGAAATTAAAAATGGGTTTTTATTTAGAATCCATTTTGGAATGTGCCGGGATTCATGCCGATTGGTTTTTGGATGTACGGTCCACAATGTGTGCACGTAATCTATCCCAGTGGAGCATTTTGATGTTGGGTTTGCTATTGCTACAACAGTCCTAGTAGTGTTGTTAGTAAATGTCATCATCACTGTTCATGGGTAATTAACAGCCATCTGGATTGGATCATCACCATCACAGGTGGGCCCTCATTGCGGGCCGGGTTCCTGGCCGGACGGACAATCAAGTGAAGAACTATTGGAACAGTCATTTAAGCAAGAGAGTGCGAACTGAGAAGAATAAGGGCAATGCAGTATCCTCCGCACTAACACTCTCTATGGAAGGTGGAGAAGAAGGTGATTTGATTTCTCAGCTACCAAGCAACGGTGGAAGAGGTGGGGTATGTGGGCCCCACTTGAAGGAGGGCCATCAGATGGCAACAATGAGTTGTGCCCCACAAGAAGAACATGAAACGAGTGAGTGTGTTGTGAGTTCTTATTGGTTTTCTGGTGATGATTTTCTAGGCTTAAATGCCCCAAGTTTGATGGATCTTTTAGATGGATCCGATCTTCATGTACCCTGGGAGAAATTCTAACCGTTGATTTTAGTATGTACAAAACCCTTGAAAGATGGGTCCCACCTTCTTTTTTTTCCTTTCTATTCTCTGAGACATGGAACATATGGTGTGATATCTTGTCACTTTACATGGAAGGATGCCCGGCCGTGCATCAGGTGGGCTCACCATGCATTTTGATGATCTGCCAAAACTCAATTGTTAGACATGAGCAGTAGAATTTTATTTGAGAAGTTATCAGGTAAAGCGGCTATATCATCATTAGAGGTTATGAACATACCATATAAACATTATTTTTCCAGCCAGCATGTCTCATAGGAATGATATCCCATCCGTGAGAAATGTGGGCCACACAACTCTTATGAAAATCAGGCTGATCCATTCACGTTGAGTCGTACCATTGGCTGTCCATTAATGACGTATGTCCTGCTTGTAAGTGCATTAGCCTGATTTTCATATAAGCTGATTATCATGGTTTGGCTCACATTTGCGCAGAGTGGATATTCTATATATGATATACTGGGAAAAAAAGGTTCTATTGTAACTTGTGATACGACCACTGTATCTAGTATTTCTTCTTGTATATATTTTTACATTTTTACCTGACAATGTGGTGGATTTTACAGGGCAAAAGGTGTAACATTTTAAGGGCTTGTTTGAATTCATGGAAAGGACATTAAAAAAAAAAAAAGATAGTGTTTCTTGAAAACCTTAATTCAAGGAGATGTTGGGGAAGGAAGTGATTGTCTGTTGTTTTTTTAAAACAAGATTTATAAATTTTTTTAAAAAAAAGAAAGAAAAAAGAAATTTAGGATTTATTTTTGAAATTATTGTTGAGCAAGATCAAAGATTTTCTTGGATTTTTTTTTTTAATTTTTTAAATTTTTTTGGTAGGGACAAGCATATGCTGGATTAGTAAACATAATACATATGTTGGGTGCTTGAAGATGGATTATGGCATATTTGACATACGCATAAGACACTTGAAGCTGAATTGGGAAACATGTAGTATGTGTGAGGTGTTTAAATATGCATGATGGCACATGTGGCATAAGACAGATATATAAACATTCGACCTATGGTCATTTGAAGCTAGATGGCAACACTATATCACTTTGGCACCATTAGCAAATTTGGCATATTTGGAGTAAGTGAAGTGTATGATGGCACACTTGGTGCACTGGTGCATGTGGAGTACTGCTTTGTACTTAGAGTGCAAAATGAGAAGTATAGTGGTACATGTGATAGTAGATATAAGATGGAAGAAGATGGATGATGACACATGTGGTACATTAGCACTTTGTGGGGTGCTTTACATGTATTAGGCGCAAGATAAGATGGATGCTGGCACATGCCGAACATAAGTTAAGATGAACAATGGCTCATTTGGTACATTTACGCATCTGGTGCATTTGAGGTGATTGAAGATGAATGGAGATATATTTGGATTTAATCCTTGAGAAATCTATTTTTCTTTGATAACAAAAAAAAAAAAAAAAAAAACCACATTTTTGAAGGGTGATGGTGGGAAAATAAATTTAATTATTTCTAATAAAGATAAAAAAGTAAGAAATAACATTTCCTGCGAATTCTTTTAAAAAAAAAGAGCTTAACAAATAATAGAAATATTTTCTTCTCCTTTCCATGAATCCAAATGACATTTAGTGGTCAACTCCACAGCATCATAATCAGATTATTGCCTAACACTTATTTATGTGGAGCCTATTGTTGTGCATACATGGCATCCAACTCATCCATATGGGTCGACCCAAATTAGGCGGATCCAACTATTACATAATCCACCACTTAAACTAAGAGATTTTAACTCGATTTCCATTATTTTATACAGTGTGGCCTATCTCATGATTGGATATAGACCTGTACACGAGTCGAGCCGAGCCGAGTATTGCTTAGCTCATGCTCGGCTTGCACTACCCGAGTCCTACTTGAACTCAGCTCTGCTCGAGCATCGAGCATGGATTCCTTGCTCGTGCTCTACTCGTCTGAGTACGAGCAGAAATCGAGCTGTGTCGAGTCCGAGTTTTCGAGTTGAGTTCGAGTCTGAGTTCGAATTTGAACTCAATTCGAGCAGGGTTTTTGAACAACAAATTTAACATATATTAATTGTATTAACATATATTAACAATTTTAACATATATTAGCTATATTAACATATATTAACATATTAACAATTTCTATATTAACACATATTAGCTATATTAACATATATTAACAATTTCTGATATATATTAGCAATATAGGATATCAATTTCTGAAATATATTAACAATTTATACAAAAAACTAATAATAATAAATCAACACCATACAGTACGAATCGAGTACGAGTCAAGCACATGAGTCAAGTATTGCGCAGCTTGTACTCTACTCGTAATCAAAACGAGTATCAAACTCATGCCGAGTCGAGTCGAGCTAGTAACCGAGCTTACTTGGCTCGTGTACAACTCTAATTGGATATATAGGTCTAAATTTTGAGGGGCCCATCATTATACATGGGGCTCACTTGGTTTTCCGATTGGATGGCATGACACAACATGGTGGGCCCCACACTAATAGTTAACAAATGCCTACATATAGTTTAATACAGTTCCACTCAAGTGGGCCTGTTTGGGAGCGTGGATTTGAAACCCCCTGGATTTGAAATCCTCCTGTTGTGTTTGACACACTAGATTGAGAATCAACTTTAATCCAAAAGTAACTATTCATAGTATATTTGCCAGATTGGAATTTAATAAGCCCCTTGAACTATATACTTTGCCAAAAAATGATGAAATTCCAAGTCTCGGATGGGCCACAAACACAAGATCATGTCCGAGTGACTTAACCAACTATTTTTAACTGTTGATTTACATGGACAATGTTTGGACGGTGCTGATCATCGTATTAAAGTAATTATAGTGATGCAATTGATAATCTAATTATTTTAGGATATCATTAGTGGGCCATGTGTCCAATAGATTAATAGTCTAGTGATACTATAGGAATGATTTTAGATGTAATCCAAACTCTCACCTTGGATTTCAAACCCCCTGATCGAGGGGACTCGAAACCCCCAGTTACTTTATCGTGCCAAACAACTCAGGGGATTTGAAATCCTCTCAAATCCCCCCAAATCCATGATGTCAAACGTCCGCTTAGCTTTCACAAGCAACAGGTGTTATGGTAAAATAAGCTTGTTCTACAAAAATCCAGAGGAAAAACACATACTTTTTTTTTTTCACACCCACACACACCCATGCTGAAGTGGGATTTCACCACTTATTGGTACTCAAACCCTTGAGCTGGTGTTGAAACTCTTGTGAGTCTGCTGCCAGGGTAAGGAACCACTACCATAAGATGAAAACTTTGATGCCTGCATTGCAAAGTTGTACTCTTATCACTCAAGTAACTCGAATTAACCTACCCAAATGGCAATTTTATTACTTAACGAACTAATTGGTGGATATCATTCGATGATTGAGATGAACGATGGCCTGCCGTCCAAGTCTAGCGCACGAACGTCCACATGTCAGAAGTTAATATTGTTTAACCAATCTAATTTTAGGATGATGGCATCCTATACGTTTCACGATGGCATGTGCACAATATATAATAAAAGAGGAAGAGCCCCAATAAGGAGATTGCAATATAATTTTTCCTTATATGATCAATTTGCCTAACACGCACACACCTCTTCTTTTGTTTTAACAATTCTTCCGATTCCCATACATGGTCTATCTCATCACAAATGTAAATAGTTGTAGACATGTGGATCTTATATTGTGCACATGCCATTTAACTTATTCTGCATGTCTACTCTATGAAAATGGGACAGCCTAAAAATCAATATAATTCAACCATCAAGTGAGGCCCATGTGAATTTCGATGTTTTTTGGTGGTGGTCCTTTGTTCTCTATCCTATGACCCATGTGATGGTTAATTTGCCCTGATTTTTGAGACATCTAGTTTTTGCAGGAGAGTGATCCTATCATAACATAACAATGGACTGCATATAAGTGCAAAACCAACTCATCCAACAATGTACATGCCATCTAAATTGTTAAGCATGGCCGTTACTTGTTAATCAGCTGGTTAGATGTTATTTATACATAATAGTAGGTCTTAAGGCCACACAAATAATTAATCAAACAAGGGTATTTTTTTCAATTGGCAGAGGTCATGTTTGATTTTCTTGTAAATGGGTAATAATTATTTCCTTTAGTGATTTTGACTATACTAGTTGGTGGTATTGCGAAATGCCTTAAAAATTTATTTCTCAAACATATTCTTCAGTTGGCCTTCCAATTACTTTTTGAAAAAGTAGTGGATGAGAATACCACTGCCTTGGAACTTGATCTTCTTATAGACCCTTTTATGTTTTTATTTTTTATTTTTTTTGAGCTTTTTCTTCATTTTCAAATATATCTTTTGGAAACCACCATTATTTCTTTCGACTGCATTTTTTTATGTATGTTCAATGCCATCAACTTTTTCGACGTATGAGCACCGCGTACAACTTTTAAAGCCCTACAAAAGTGTTGTTGTTGATCCGATGACAACATTTCATAGAGATAGAAACAACTGATACATGAAAGAAATTTTAAATGAATTTTTTATTTTATTTTTTGTAGAATAATATTTTTTTAGAGATGGAAGCCACCTTTGGTTGTGGATAGAGAAGAATGGTTGTGGTCGTTATTATCGTGAGGAAAAGTGATTGTCAGAAAGAATTTAAGGTGAATAAAGATAGTTGTCATTGTCATGTGGAAGACAATGAATGATATAAGAATTAGATTTTGTAATGTATTGCTTTAGTTGAAGTGATTGATATGTGTTAAGAGTTTAGGTTGTTACGTGTTAAGGATTTCGATCTAGGTTGTAATGTGTTAAGAGTCTAACTAGGTTATCATGTGTTAGGGGTCCAAGTTATCATATGTTAAGAGCTTAGGTCATGGTTATTTTGTGTCAAACGTATATATATATTGTCATGTGATATGGGTCGGAGTTGTCATGTGTGAAGGGTTGAGGTTTGACATACAATAACTTAGACCCTTAACATATGATAATCTCCACCTTTCAAAAGCAATGATGATGGTATCAATGGTTACATGCTAAAATATTCTTTCACTAACAATCTAATACATAGACTGCTTTTTTGAAATAGAAATGCTCCTGAATTTTCAAAGGCGGTGAAAGAGTAAAATAATTAACCATCTACAGATATTTACAGGGAGGAGAGGTGTTTACTATTCTCATCAAAATAGGACAATTAGTTTCAATTATCCAGCATTGTTGATTGAATTAGCACCTTTGCATTTTCGGAATTGAAATGGTACAAACCTTTGCATTGTGGGAACCGAAATAGTACACTTTTCTACCTGTAAATTTATTTGAAGCATGAAAAACATACGTACTGTTTCAAACCCAGGCAACCCCTTCGGTCACAATCTCTGTCTAGTGGATGCAAGAGAAACGGGATGGGATTAGCTGCGGCCCGGCCTCACCCAAGACAACGTGGCCCTTACCGTGGGGCCCACCTTGATGCACGCATTCTATGTCTATACCGTCCATTGTATTTGCCAGGTCATTTTAGGGCATGAGCTGAAAAATGAAATAAATCCATTGTCTCAGTTGGATTATAAGCAGGAAGACCATTAAATATTTCTTGTGAGCAACAAAAACTGTAGACCAAGTTGATATTTGTTTTTTTTTTTTTCCTTCATTCACGTTCTTACAACCTTATCAATAGGTTAGATGGCAAATAGATGTTATGAAAACATTACTGTGGGCTTTAGGAAGTTTTTAAAGGTGGGGGATTTAGTCACCACTGTTTCCTATGGTATGGTCCACCTGCGATTCGGATAGATATCCTTTTTGGCTCGTGCCTTATAATTATCTAACAAAACCGATGGACAGCGGACACAGAATATAGATATCACGGTAAGGGCCGCAAACCTAGCCTGCTACCCAGAGAAACTCTCCCTCGGAGAAAGTGAGGCCATGGATCCGCATGCGTTGAAAATTGTACACGTGGCACAATACCAAGCGTACAATTTCTAGGTCTGAGCCCATTTAATGTCTGACCCATGTTTTGACAGTTTAAAATATCAAGCTTACAATTTCTGAGTGCATTCATATAAACTGTACAATTTCTGCCAGCCGGCATTTAATTTCTACCAGAGTGAAGCTTTTATCTGGATGGTACCTGACCCTTCACATGAAAGCCCTAACTTTTTTTTTAATCGCCGGTCAATGTCAAATAGAAATGAATAAATGATTCACCTGATTCTCTTTCTCTTTTGATGGACGCCGATTGCCTGTGACACCCATAGCAGGAAGTGGGCTGGATGCCAGGTGTGGCCCACCGTGATGTTTGTGAGAAATCCATCCCGTCCATTTATTTTTCCAATTCATGCTAGGACAAGAGAACGAAAATGAGGTGGACCCAAAACTCAAGTGGGCCACACGACAGGAAACAGTGGGGATTTAACAGCCACCGTTGAAACATTCTTAAGGGCCACAGAAGTTTATATTAAGCTAATAATAGTTTTGTGTTTTTACTTTATCCCAGTGGGAATGACCTCATGAACGGTTTGAATGGCAAATAAACATTAAGTTAGAATGGAGAGTGTTTCAACCGTAGGCATTTTTGTCCCCACTTTTTTACATAGTGTGATCCATTTAAATTTTGAATATACTTCATTTTTTAGCTCATATCCTAACATTAGTTGACAAAACAGATGACCCATGTGAATTTCTGGCAAACATTATGATGGCCCCTCCTAGCTTTCAACAGCAGGAACTGTGGGTGTCCAAGGCAATCTCATTCCATCTTTTGATAATTAAAACATGTGGCATCTGTTTGCGATTGCTGCCCAAAAAATCATAGTCATCCAACCATTACGTAGGTGGGCCATTATCTATGACATTCTATAAGATGGGTTATTCTAACATTGTTTTGCATGGCCCCACCATGCTATCTATATGCCATCCAAGCCACACATCATTTAGTTTTATCATAATGCTGCAATGACCCAAAAGTCATACCTATCCGTGGCGGCTGCATTATGGAAAAAAAAAAATGTAGAGGTTTTTGGAGTATCCGTGGCGGCTGCATTATGGAAAAAAAAAATGTAGAGGTTTTTGGAGTATGTTGATGTTGCACATCATACTGATGTGGCTATACCGCATCAAGGTATCTCATTTCGCACGCTACTTGCTTTGGAGATATTTGTTGTCCATTTCATATGGAGGGTATTTTTAACATTTATGAAAAAATTACCACTTACCAAACAAAGTTAGAGAAAAGTGAAGATACCTAATGCAAAATTCCTTTAATCAGGTGGCATATAATGAAAAGTCTATTAATTAATTAGGTACCAAAATGTAAATACTAAATTGACAAGGTAGCAATACATAAAAAGCCTTAATGCAAATAAAGGGGCTCGCGTTTACAATTATCAAGGCAAGGTATTTATAATTATTGCAAAAAATATGATCTCAATGTATAGTTATGATTAATTAAAATAACATAACTCAATTTTAGACGTCTACCAAATAGGCCCTTAATAGTTAATATGGTCAATTTTAAAGTAACAACTCATTTGATTGATGGAAGCGGATTGCGTCCTGCCATGCTTGGCTGGAATTGGTCGAGGTGGGTACTTTGTGGGGCCCACCAAGTGATGTATCGGTTTTATACATGTTGTTTATTTATTTTTACAGATTATTTTAGAGTATGAGCCCAAAAAAAAGATAGATCCAAGGTTCAATTGAACCATATGGTGGGAATTGAATGCCCACCGAAAAAAATTTCTTGGGGCCACAAAAGTTTAGAATTAAGATGAAATTTATGTACACCCTAAACCATAGCTCAAGTGGTAGACTGAGTGAAAGATACCTCGTTTTTCAAAGGTCTTGGTATCGATCCCTAGTGGGGGTGGCTAACACTGAAGTGTGAACTGACAGTGTTGTGTACTAACAAGCTAACAAACGAAAACAGGATGAAATTTGTGTTTTCCATTCATCCAAGTCTATTTGACCTTATGAACAAGTTGGATGACAAATAAACATTAAGGTGGGCCCTACAAAGGTTTCAATGATGGGGATTATATGAATTTAAATTTCTGCAATTCCATTTTGGTGGAAAATTTTACAAAGTTAATGCTCCTTAAAGTTAGGAGAGAAAAAGAAAGGGAGAGAAAAATTAGCTATGATGTTTACAGGAAGATAGAGGTCCGATAGAAACGGTCAATTAGGAATTGGAGGGGATTAGTCAATCCTACTTTTGTGGATTGGAGACTCATATATCCTGATGTGTCGCAAAGGATTCCAAGAAAATGTGTGGATGGACCAATTCAAGATTAGCCAACGCAATGACCGAAAGAGGGCCTTAGTGTAATTTTGGCCTATTGGGTTTAACCCGGCATGGTTGGACTTGGGCTGCAGATCAACTTTTGGGGTGGGCCATGTTGTAAATTCCATGCAGATGGGCCTGGGCTTAGGTTGTGGCAGCTTTTTAATGTAGGCCCAATAGGATTATCTTGTCTTTTTTTCCTTTTGACATGATCTTACCACCGTGTTGTAGCACATGAGGTGCCTCGCATGCATTTTCAGTGGGCCCCACTGGACAGCACCCTATCATCCAAAAGTATGGTTAGCAGTACAATGACGCATTACTTCAAATGCGAACCGTCCAACAATAGTGGGACCGCTTGCTGCTATTTGTTTTGACCGTCCACATATATATGGTCACCAATCAGCCAGTTAGGATGTTTTTGTTTTTTTTTTTGGTTACAAATTCATCTGCAGTGGGCCCCACTATTTGGCCACGATCATGCCTATCATCCTATCATTTCCCTTTCTATAAAATCCAAGGATTTCACAAGTTGCTTGTAAATGGGCCCCACTGTAATCTTGGGACCCACAAAGCTAGTTTATGCATCTCATCTCTTACATAACCGCCTGTATAGTACATCCATCCAGCGTCCAACATGCATTTGGAGTTGAATATGTAGACTGCGGTCGACACGCAATGAATATACTATACAGGCTGCTGGAGATACATAGAACTAGATTTGTGGGTCCCAAGATTACAGCGTGGCCCACTGTACCTTCTCTATCACAGCATTTCTGTACCCTTGCCTACACATTGTAGATCGAATTACAACGAAGTAAAAGCAGACTATGATAGAACTGTTCGACGACATACAGCCAATGAAGGATGAAACAGTCATATTTTCTGAAGTCCTGCAAGTGGGCCCATGTTCATTGCTCGAATCAGTTGATACTATGGCCATGAAACAAAAGTCCCACAGATTGGAAGAAAGAAAATAAAGCAACGGTTCACATTCAACCATGGTCAAATATTATAAAGCTAGGAAGTTCCAGCCCGAGCATCGTGTAATACTTCTACATCAAAAGGACAGCGCAATCGCTATGTTATCAAAAACCAAAAGGATCCAACGACAATCGAAGTATTTCAGATTCGATTACTTTAAAATTCAAGGTGGAGGATCTGAAATCAGAGCGACACAGGTGGGAAGTTTGAAAGCTACAGTGACTTCTGCATGGACAGACTACCGATGGCCATGATTTCGTTCTGCTTTTCCAAAATCTTACATTGGCATATTCAAATGTAATACTGAGGAGAATTTGATTGCAGGTTCGAACAAAAGCATATCACTGTGGATAATCATGCATGTTGGATTCAAGAAACTCAATTCAAGGACAAATGGGTGTGTTTGGAAGCAGGTCCCTTTCAAAATAGAAGCCATTCTATGAATTGGAATAGCTTCTATTTTGTAAAAGAAGCTGCCAGAAGTAGCTTTGGTGGTGTTACCAAAAGCACATTAAATAAGGATTGGGAAAAGCTATAGGGCATTTGGATTTCATATAGTCATCATAGTGACCCGCATAGACCCTTTGTTGAACAGTCTCTCTACTACTCCACTCCGTAAGGGCTACATGCAAAGAGGAAAAGTTGGAGTGGGCTACTTGCATCAAAGAGTTTAAAAAAAACATGGGGGGGGGGGGGGGGGGTGTAAAAATCTAAGCTGTTGCAGGCTTTTTGTGGCCGAGACTTGATTTAAAATACCCCTGGCTTCATTGAAAATGTCTTCCCATGTACTTCAAATATTCAAAATTTTCCACCCTATGAAATTATTTTCGGGGTAAAAATGACCGAAGGTTACTCACGTTATATATAAGTATTGATTTAGAATCATAAATACAACATTTTACCATTTGATTAGGTTTTGGGTTGCAATAGCTCAATTTTTGGTAGATGTCAAAATAAAATGCAACCCCGTAAGACATGTCATGTTAAAATGCCCAATAGGATAACACATCATCATCATCGTCGTAGCCTCGCCCCAGCTATCTTTCATAATGTACTCAAACTAAGATAATATTCATTGGTTTCAGATACTGCAATTTCTTTCTTTTTCTTTTTGTTTTTTGGGTAAAAAGTACAGGTTTTTTTTTTTTTTTTTTTCTTGACTGGTTGAAAGTTCAGATATTGTATTCTACAAATCTTTTCAAGTTTTCTTGCAAGCATAGGACTTTTCTTTTCCTCTTCTTTTTTCCTATTGAATAACATGTTATGGCAACAGGCACGAGATCCATGACCATAGAGACATGGCCATTTTCATTAACATCATTAATGTAGGTAAAACACGAAGAAGAAGAAGACCTTTTCTTGCGTATGCGACCACCACGATTCCTACTTGCTGCTTTTCTTCCTCAGAATGCCTCCGAATCTACTAAGCAACGCCTTCTTCTTCTTATGCTTGGAATCTAAGCTTTTGTCGGTCTCTATTTCGTCAAATTGACTTCCATCTATGGGATCAAAATCATCAAAATTCGTAGCTTCTATATCATCAAAGAGCACTGCAGATGCAGCTCTTCGATGGGTCATGATATGAACAGAAGGATGCATGTCATCCTTCTCTGGCACCATATCGAATATCGACCCCTTAGACTCATCAGAGTCATCGCCTTCATCTTTCAATCCATTCCCAATTCTTGGATTTTCAATTTCAACATTGGGTATGTGTGGTTTCTTCAATGGCCCTGATAGAAATTTCGCAGCCTTCTTACTCTCCTTGAATTCTTTAGCTGTTGTGCTGGGTTTCTTAACTGCTTCGGATTCATTTGGAGGTGTTTCCACAATAGGAAGACTCGCCGGCTCCTTTACATTCTCAGTTGCTCCTGTTTCATTGATCTTGAGACGTTGGTTTTCTTGGTTTATTCTCTCTAACGTGCTTCCCATTTCTGATAGGCTATCCTTCAGTTGGGAATTCTCCATCCGAGCAATCTCTGCTGCCTCTTTCGCGACGGAGGCCTCATTGACAGCTTGTTTCATTATGTCCCGCAGCTTGCTATTTTCTTGCCTTGAGATCCTAGCCACTTGATCGGCCTCGCTCTTCACTTCATCCAAAAGAGCTTGATATTTCTCCTCTGCTCTCATTAACCTCAGCTTCAAACGGTCCACATCCATCCCAGCTTTTTCTAGTTGGGATTGTGTTGATATGAGGTTCTCCTTTGCCTGATTGGCTTCTGTGGTGACTTCTTTCAATGCTAGTGCTAAACCATCCATGGCCTTCTTGCTCTTCTCTTCCGCTTCCACTGCTAATTTCAGTTCATTTCTAAGAATGTTCATTTCCTCCTTTAAACACTGGGCATTCTGCAAGGCAAGTTCTTCCTTCTCTTGAGCATGATCCAAATTGTCTTTTGCAATTTGAAGCTCAGATTTGAGGGCCTCGGCAGTTTCTTTTACAGAATGTGTATCGAGCTTCGCTATCTCAAGGCAACGATGAGATACGCTGAGATCCCTACTGCTTTGGCTGATGGAAACCTCCAAGCTTTTGATATTCTCATGAAGAGAAGCAATCTCAAGCTTGGCTTCTTCAAGTGAGATCTTGGTTTCCTCTAACTGTTTTGTTTGGGAGATCAGTGACTCGAATGTTTTGGCTTCAGATTCCTTTGCTTTCTCTAATTCTAGCTCTAGATTTCCTATTCTTGTCTCGCTAGTGGATAACAATTCCATTACCCAAGACTCGGGTTTTCCCTCATTACTTAGCTCTGGTTCTAGTTTCTCTACAGACGGTTCTCTTTCAGCCAAACTCACCTCAATGTCTTTTGCCTTTCCAAGCTCAGATGCGCCCGTTTCAATGGCCGAACTTGTATTAGAATTAGCCTGATTCAGAGGCTCTTTGACAGAATAGAGCTTCAGTAAGAGTTCCTTGACCCGCTTGCTATTGGCGTCAGCGGCAATCCTTGCACCCTCGGCCTCTCTAACAGCTTCTGTTTTCTCTTCGAGAGTCGAGGAAAGTTCTCGATTCACCCGGTTGAGTTCTTGGGTGGCTGACGCAAGAGCCTCCACATCCAAACTTTGTTGAATCTGCAAAGCTTCGAGCTCGAGCTGCCATGCTTGGTCTCTCTTTTGAGCCGATTCAACACTCGCCTGCTCCAATTCCTTGAAACGGACCTTCTCTATATCCCAGCCCTCCTGTGCCTGCCTCTGAGCCACCAGAGCCTTGGTGAGTTTCGAATTCGCATCTTCTGCCAGATTCTTCATCTCTCTAAGCTCGTCGAGAATTTTAGATTTCTCCTCCTCTGTTGTGGCCAATTGTTCCTTCACCTTCTTCAGATCTTCCTGAAGCTGGGCCAATTGGTTTTGCATTTCGACTCCTCTGGCAATCCGCCTCTACGTCAAAAAAAAAAAAAAAAAAGAAAAAAAAAAGAAAAAAGAAAAAAGAAAAGAAGGACAATTTAGAATTTGTGAGTAGTTTTACTTTCAACTTGGTTCATTGAGGGGGTGTTTGGACACACCATCGAATTGAATTGCATTCATTATCCAATAAAATGAAAATATTCAAACTGTAATATTCTCCCCTAGTGTTCATATTGAGTATTTGTGCTCCAAATTGCAATTACGTTAATTTCAAGTTCGACTTGAAATGAACACAGCCTGAAATGACTGGTGGTTAAACGGAATGTCTGCAATTCAATTCACATCCAAACACGGCCTTAATGTGGAGGTCTGTCCCCTTTGTCACATTTCATAAAGGATAGCTTCATGGGCCATTTTATGAAAAATTCAAATGTGATATATACCCATCTAGCATCAATTTCCCTTTGGAAATGTTTAGTTCCTGGATATGACATGCATGCAAACTTTTTTAGCTAATATTAGGTGAAAATAGGGTGTACCTCTGCCATCGCAGCAATCTTGGCCGATGAACTCCGTGCAAGAGCCTTTGTGGGTCCTTGATCAGGATCTGATTGAACCGCCGCCGTCCCGTTCGCATATGGGACGGTCCTGAGACTAGGAGGAGGAGGAGATGTCCTTTGTGGAATCTCAGAAGACCAAGCTCTAAAAGCCACACACACACACAAAGAATCAGAAACCTAAAACAATATCCAAAAAATTACACTGACATATATACAAACAGATGATGAAGAAGCAAAGATCCATCAAAGCTAAAAATCCCAATTCAGAAAACATAATTCTGAATTAAGAAATTCAAAACTCCAATGATTCTATCAAAACCCATCAATAACAAAACAGGAAGAAAGAAAGAAACATGAAATACCCAATTCAGAAAAACCAGTTTTCAATTGAGGGAATGAAAAAAATAAAATTTGATGAACAAACGAAAAGAATAGCTAAAACAAATTAAAAGAAGGAACGAAAAATGCCAAAAACAAGAATTCCCACTTCAGAAAAATGGAATTTTGATCAAGAAAAAAGCCCAAAAAACACAGAGGATTTTAAGATACCTTGGCTTGGAAGGTTGCATTTTCTTTTGCTTGTGTCGGTTAATGGAGAATCTTCTGCAACTTTTCTCTTTCAATCAAGAAGAGAGAAAGAGATTCAATCAAGGAGAGAGAGGTTGTTTGAGAGAAATGGAGAGATTTTCGGACTTTCTTGTGCAGAGGCCTCACGACGGAGTCCAAAAATAGCAGCGTTTCGTGTTTGGGGAAAATCCATCAGCGCAGAGAGATGTCTTCCCAATAAGGTTAGGAGCCGTAGGCAGACAGGTAGAATCTCACATGGAATGTTGGTTTTGATACGGTACCGTGCCTCCATACCACACTACAATTTCCACCCTCGGAGTGCATACTTATATTGATCTGAACCGTTCATATTCTCTTTACTACCATTATATAGAATATATGATCTGATAATCATGATTTATTTCTAAACATTATCTTTGAGTCTTGTATTTGAATATGGTACGTTAAATAATATTCTTTAAAATAAATCTCTCTTTCAATAAAAATTTCTTACTCTGGCTCAGGAAAGATAGATTCTATATTATGAACAGTTCAGATCATCATTTAAGATTCACTATTGTGGTGAAAAACTGCATACTTACCGTAATGTACTAGGGAGGTACTGTACCCTATCAAAATCCATCCATGTATTATAATCGCCTTTGACCGATACGAGGATGTAACGGCAAGTAGTCAAAACTCAAAAGTAACCCCAGCGTATTTTATCTGTCTTTGTACGAGGAGTTATATTTCCGCGGGTTTTCAGTTTGGCTAAGTGGGCCCCATGGTTATAAGTAATCCTGTCCATCCATCTCTTGGAACCTCAGCGACGGACGCCTATGCACACAAAAGATCTCCCTTTTTGGGAGATCCTAGCCGCTGTATTTGGACATTTTTCAGTTGAATGTTGACGGTTGGTGCGTTTCACTTTGTATGCGAGCCGTGCAACAAAAACCTCTGTGGGGCCCACTGTGATGCGTGTGTCACATCCACTCCGTCCCACCATTTACGCCAGCTCATTTAGGACGTGTCTTTAGAAATCAGCCCAATGAATATACCCAGGTGGGCCACACCGCAGGGAAAAGTAGGGATGGGGATGGCGAGAAACCTTACTGGCCCCACTATGGTGTTTATATTGCCATCCAACCCGTTCAAAAGGTCAGTCCCACCAGGATGAAGGGAAAAAGGCCTCATCCAAAACTTCGATGGCCCCGAGAAGGTTTCGATGGTAGGCGTCCAGCTCCCCACTTTTCCCGTGGCGTGGCCCACTTGACTTTTTTGCATGGGGCCTTGATTTCCGCTAACTTCTTCATCCCAGTGGGTCCCACAGAGCTTTTTTGTTGAATAGGCTCTTGCAGCAACTGTTTCAGGAAATAGGCGTCCTTTCTCTTACTGTTCTTCTATTTGCGGTCCACGAGTTGAAAGGTCAGGATTATTAAATGCTGGAGATCTTCGGTTCATGGTCAAAGCATGTCCATGTCTAACCCATCACCTAAGGACTTGTGTCCAGTTCCAGCCATCCATGTCCAACCCAATTAATTTTCAGGCGAAGAAGTTGGACCTAGGTCCATCCCACGGGCATTGAGCTGAGCCCAAGCCCATCATAAAAGTGGGCCACCCCAGTCTATTTGCCATCTAGTAGTTTCACTAGGGATCTGGACCGTATCGCGAAAATCAGCGCCGTTGAATGATCCGATCCACTTCATCATAACACAGCCAAAAGAAAGCGGTTTTGCCCTTTCACATGATCGTCCTGATTTATGCACCATGGGCCATACACGGTGGGAAATGGTCCATCTTCCCATCCAGCGCCGTGTACCCTGGGAATATAACCAATTGTGTCGGATGATTAGGATAGTTGCTTTGGACATGCGGGGCATTTCAATCATCGATGTGGACCATCTGTTCATTCCAGCCCTTTTTTGGCATGCAGGGATAAAAGAACTCCATGAATGGGATGATCCTGTTCGTCCAATCGATAACATAAAAAAATGAATGGTTAAGATCAAGCCAAAAAAGGGATCCAACCATCAACCATCGAATGTCTGTGTGACCTTACTAACAGATTCCATAAACGTTATGGTGGGTCTTCCGAATGTTTTAATGGTGAGGATCGTTATCCCACTTTGGATTGAATCTTTTTTGAGCTCATTTTCTAAAATGATCTCGCCAAATGAATGAACGGTGTGGATTGTAACTTTGATCTCCTTTCAACCGTTTGTACAACTCGGAACTCGAGTAGCGTAGCGCTCGTCCTCGAACGATACGTACCCACACCAGCCAGGTAGGTGGTGTGTTGTTCACCAACCAATCCGCTTCCTTCATTGACTTGTAAAATGGACGGTTACGACAACACGTAACAAGATCCAAACCGATCATCACGGAAATCATGTCTTGGATGGCCCATATACCAAATTCATGAGTATGACATTTCTTTTCCTTTGGTCAGAGGTGTGTTTTTCAAAGTTTTAGTTAGGTGCATCGAGAAAAGTAAACATGAAAATGTCGTGATAGTGCCCCGTGCTGTCGCGGCCAGCAACGGGCCTTCCAATATCAATGTTATCCTTTCAGCTGTATATTATACTCTGGCAGAGCTGATGGATGATACGCAGGCACTTAAAATTTATTTGGAAATTGCCTATATGTCATGTAAGTAAGTCAAATCAAACTGTTCAAATTATTGATCCGCTTTGGATTTATCATGAGCCAAAAATTACCTTATTTGATCATCAGGTTATCAGATTGGTAGACGTTGAATATCTAGTGTCCTATTCAAACAAAAAAATGTCCACGAATCAGTGGTTAGGATTGTTCAACCAATCTAATTTGGGGCCTATGACAGATAGAACAATTTAATCGGTTTAATTTTAGTTAGTTTAGGTGAAGTTTACAGTTTCCGAGTGCCTGCGTATCAGGCGTCATACTCTTCCAGAGTATCAATAACTCCCCGCGTTCAAGAGAAATTTACGACTGTAGACCCCACCTTTTATCCAGTGGTTTTTATAAAGAGATAAAAACTTAACATACGCACTTAGACCTCCTCGTACGGACACCGAATTTGAGGACGAAAATACCCCTGCCTTCCTCTGGCTGGCGTGCAGAGACGAGCGCTGACGGACGGTCCGGCGATGGGAACTCAGGTGGGGTCCACTGTGATGTTTGTGAGAAATCCTTCCCGTCTAAGTTCATTCACAGGGCACAAAGACCTGGATGAAGAGGAAAAACAAATTTCATAATGATCCAAAACTTCTGTAACCCCTAAAAGGGTTTCAATGGTAGACGTTCAATTCTCCACTGCCTTATATAGTGTGATCCACTTGATAGTTAGATCTATCTTATTTTTCGTCTCAAGCCTTAATCTGAGCCCTCCAAATAGATGGACGGTTTGGATATATCACAGACCTTATGATGGGACCCACAAAAGCAACGTAGCAAAAAAAAAAAAAGGCAGACTGCTGCGGCATTGGTGATTTTGAAGTTCTAGTCGTGATTTTCATGATGGGAGCTGCCTAACTTTTTAATCCAGCTCATTTGTGTTATGTACGCTGAAGATGAGGTTTCTAAACCGGTGGACGGAGTGGATTTTTCACACATTATGGTGGGCCCTACAGAGCTGGGGTGTTACACGCGCACTCTACAACCGGTGTTTGATAAGATTCCGGTCCTTGGTTATCATGTATTGGAGGTATTATTATATAGGAGACCGTCTCAACTCTCACATCAGTCGGGACTTCACTAACTGTCCGATTAAACGGGTATTTTGAGATTGACCAGCTTCAGCAATTGCATTAGGTAAACTTGACAGTCCGCTAGATTGATCTAAACCGTCCATTAAGACTAGAACACATATCAGGTATACCATGTAAAAGTGAGACTAATCTGATGATCAAATCAGTTTTTTTTTTTTTTCGCAATCAACCTTTTTCCATCTTATGGATGAGATGGTGAGGATTACCTAATAAAAGTGAACATTTAGAATCACAAGTAAACCATGGTGGGACCTATTAAACCATGGTGGACGAGTGGAGATACCTCGTTTCATCACTTGAGGTCTTGATATCGATCCCTAGCGGGGGTGGCTAACAAGGAGGGTGTGTACTGACATGGGTGTGTACTAACAAGCTAACCCCCCTAAAAACAAAACAAAAAAAAAACAAAAAAACAAAAAAACCAGGGTGGGACCTATTAAATGAGAGGATCGAATAGTTGGTTAGGCCTTTTTTACAAATGATCTTGACCGCCCATATTTGAGGCCATTCAACTAGTTAAGACCATCATATGCTTTGATATTTGCATGGTGGCACATGCAATGCATGTTGTACCTAATGGATGGTGCAGATCAATTAACTAGATTTTCTTAATGTCTCAATTCAACTATGAGAATTAAGTGCTTTAAGGGCGTGTTTGGATTCACGATTTGAAGTGTATAGTATCGTATTTTACATCTATATTGTCCATCCATTTGTTTACGAACGACTGGGCGACGCATTCCACGGGCGCGAATACGATGTCAAACCACTTTTCGTAATCGATTGTAGAGTAAATGCAGATGGCTATTCAGAGTCCGGTCCCGTCTCTTCACTGTATTGCATTGAAGAGGGTTGAAGTCGAAAATACACCATTTCCATGTGTTCGTTGGGAGAACGAGCGAACCTATACTCCTTCGTCTCTATAGATCATCTCCCTTACCCTGCATGTCGACGATGAACTCAGAATAGTCCCTCTCTTAGACAGACTTCATCTTACAGTGGCTACAGTACCTTGCTGCCACCTTCGTTTTTGGATACCGGCTGTCCGTGCTTCTCAGTCCAACGCCTCAGTGCACATCCTCCAGGTATGACCCTCCCTCCTCTGAAAATCGATTTCTATTCATTCAACAGCGTTTACCAAGATCATATTCTCTCTCTATACGGTCAGGCGTATACACCTTGACTGTATACACCCTATTGCCCATGTCGATGCGTATACGGTTCACCATGGAAAAGTCCTTGAAGATCAGGATAATTAACTGTTCGTGAATTTGTGCCATTGGATATGACATCATTGCCGTAAAAGACGTCAATCGAACAGGGTGATAATGGATGAACGGTCAGGATCCTTCCAAATGTTATTTGTAACCCATGTGGGGTCCACTGTCTTCATAGTCCTGAAAGATGTTTCCCCAGCATCCAAGCAGGATTTGGAATCTAGATCGGTTTGATGTGTACCGTGTGTTACGTTTTTAAGAGACAGACATTTTTTATGACATCCATACCATTAAACAGGTGAATCCAAGTGGGGACATTGGTAGAACGGTCATCATTCATGTTCCAGAAAGTGATGGACCACATGGATTAATCACAACAACAAGAGAGGGGCCCACTTGAGATAAATGTCTGAGCATGTACAAATACGCTTCATAGTACACAGACTACCACTATCTATATTGGTATACAATGTGTGACCCCTATACGTCTTTCCCAAACATTGATCTAAACTAGAAATTGTATATGCTAGGACAATACATCCTATCCAAACATTGGTTAGTGGCATGTTGTTGATGGATGTATTGTGAATATCACCCAACATATACATGAACAGTACCTGAATACAATGTAATACACCCAAAACGTGAATCCAAACACGCTTTGTGGGCGTTAACCTTACCATTCCACGGTACAGAAGTTCATCTTTAGCTCGTTTGTTGCGAGCAACAATCTGTTCAAGTGTGTACTCGTCAGTAGCAACAGGCTGTAGTTGCAAATTTGGATCTAAAATGCAATAGATCTTGAAGGCTGTCAGAAGAAACTTGATCTTGTCTTGCCACTTGTAAAGTTGGTTCTGTTAAACTGATTAAGATGAATCAGATCATGATTTATCAGTTCAATGGAAGATACAACTTCACTTTCCATTCTAATGACGCTTTAAGATTATTGTAGAACAATTACAGATTTTATAATTTATGTAAAATGATTAAACCGAAAATATCGGGACAGGCTGAAGTAGGTATAATTACTCTATCCTTAAAGCATTATTTGCCCCTTCTCAATCAGATTGAGAATGTTGATAGGTTTCAAGCAAACAACTTATAGGATACGATGAGCTTGGGTGTGGATCTGCGTTTAGCAAATACGAAGAGCCACAAATGGAAATTTTACACAAATTTCTAGCGGATAAAGAAAAGAAAATTCCCAGTATCAGAAAGAGAAAAGAAAATTGTACACCACCACATTGGTCTGTTCCTTGAGTTCTTCAGGCTACTTGCTGACTGCTATGAGTATGATGTATGCTCTTCTTATTGGTTTGTATGTGAGTATGATTCGAATGTTTTTTGATTGATTGTAGAACCATCCAGGTACTGTATATATAGGTTAGGGTGGCTAACCATTTTGGTCCATGGCCATTAATCCGTATGACCGTTTTCTACCTGTTGGTGAGAAACCGTAATCTACACTTATCTCATGAAGTGCAAAGTATGTCACTAGCGTCTTTATATCCACACCGTCTTACATGTCCTTGCACTATGCTTGTGCCTGAGCCCGATCGCACATGCGTTCGCACCGGAACACGCAAGCCACGATACTTCATGGATCAACCAAAGAAATATAATGGTATTCCACACCTCACATAAACTCAAGTTTTTCTTACCTCTTATCCAATATAGTACTATTTCCAAAAACACCAAAACACAAATTTTAACAAAAAATCACTCGTACTTTTATATATATATATTTTATTTAAAATAATTTTAATCAATATTTTACAACAGCTTCTTGCCCAAGGAAGTTCCGGCCAAAGGCTTTTGCAAGCAATTGTGTTCAATTTTTTGGGGAGTAGTCAATTGGTGATTATTCACAAAAATCAGGCCATAAAAATCTCAAGAGGGCCACTGGTCACACCACGTGGATTTGGAGGTTTTAGGCATGATTTTACACTACTCCTTATAGTGTGGCCCACCTGAGTTTTGGATCGGCCTTATTTTTTGTGATATACAGTGAACATGAGGAGCTCAGACATGTGGATAGAGTAGATTTCATATACATTGATATTTAACATCATACGTAATAATATTTTTATATCATAGAATATTAAGGGCCTTTTTGGTTTGCTGTAAATGCCTTTAAACGGGGTAGTAAATATGTAATGATGATTTATTTTTGATATTTCAGACTTTCGCAGGTACGGGTTGAAAAGAGACTTTAATTCCGTCACCTATTCTCTGTGGACCCCACCATGATGTACATGTAATATCCATGCCATCCATTCATTTTTTTCATATCATTTTAGGGCATGAGCCCAAAAATGAAGAAGATCAAAAACTTCTGTAGCACACAAGAAGTTTTCAATGGTAGGTGTTCAATTCCTATTGTTTTATGTGATGCAGCCCACTTGAGCTTTGGATTCGCCTCATCTTTGGGCTCATGCCCTAAAATGATCAGCAAAAAATGGATGGACGGCATGGATATAATACATACATCATGGTGGGGCCCACCTATTATAAGGTTGAGAATTTCCCGCTTTTCGAAGTGAAGTTCGCGCTTTATTTCAAACAGCGTTTACCATAGATATGTATTTACCATTGTTTACAAGCATTTACACCAAACCAAACAGGCCCTAAATGTGACTGTTTATAGATATATTGACTTTTTAAATCAATCGAAAACCTTGTGTGTTTAGTACATACAAAAGATCAACCTGATAGAAAACTCAGATTGGCTACAACAATGGGAACAATGTATAATTGCTCCTAAAATCCATTTCTTATAGTGCAGTCCGCTTGAGTGTTAGACCTATCTAGTTTTTAGACTCTATCCTAGCTGCAAAGTTGCTCCAGATTAACGGGTTTGATAACCCAGCTGGGCTAAGCCACGCACAAACCCATGGTTGGTATCCTATCTCCATTGTTTCCCTTCCGGTGTGGCGCACTTGAGTAGGATACGATTGATTTATATCCCTAAGACCCATAGAGGATACGTTAAATCCTCTCTTGGGTTGTTTGAGCCCAACATTTAATATACGTTGAATCTACTCTTTTGGTCCCACATTTTATATATGTGAAATCCATACCGTCCATGAGACGAGAACCCTTCTATGTATGTTGTACAAGTAAAAATGCCATACCAATGGAAAAAGAGAGAAGAAAAATGAAGAGTTTCACCTCACACATTTATTTTTCTGAGCTGTGGCTGACTTGAGTTTTAGATTAGGTTGATTTTTGAGGCCACGGAAGACAGAATGGATGTCGTACACACATCAAATAGCCCGCAGCTGTTGTAGGAAATTCACATCCCATCCCACATCATTTTATCTAAACAAGCGGATAACTAATTCGTGATGTACCTAATGGATGGTGCAGATCAATTAACTAGATTTTCTTAATGTCTCAATTCAACTATGAGAATTAAGTGCTTTAAGGGCCTGTTTGGATTCACGATTTGAAGTGTATAGTATCGTATTTTACATCTATATTGTCCATCCATTTTAGGGCACTGACTAAAAAATGAAGCATATCCAAATATCAGGTTGTACATACTACAGGAAACCATGGTGATTGAATGCCCCACTGTTAAAATCTTCTTATGCTTATTTTCCATCCAACTGTTCATAAGGTCATAAAAACCCAGATTATTGGAAAAAAACAAAAAAAAAAAAACAAATATCAACATGATCCAAAACTTTTGTGGCCGAAGTTTTTAATGGTAAATCACCACTGTTCCTACTGTAGAGTTCTATGGAGATTTAGATATGTTTCATTTTTGGGCTCACTGTAAAAACAAATGACAGCTAAAATTCTGGTGGGCCATAGAAAAGAGAAATGCAAATCAAGGGAGGAAACTGTTTTCATTTTTCATGGCCCATCAAAGTTTTAGATCAAAGTAAAACTTGGTCCTGGGGGGTTTCACGAGGTTCTGCTTCACATGAACGGTTCAGATTTTGGATCCACATCACGTATGATGGGTTCTCAAAAAAGTTCGTATGTAGTACGTACGAACTGGTTCGCAGGTGAGCGTTTCCGTTATATATATATATATATATATATATACACGCGCGCGCGCACACACACACCCCCACACACTCACCCCAAAAACAAATGACAGCGACGATATATAATACGTACATCAAGGTGGGCCCCATGGGAGTGGATATCACACATACCACATAGTGGGCCCACAGATTCATTGTTGTACGAATAAAAAAGAGACATGTGTTCCCTGTGGTGTGGCCCACTTGAGTTGCAGATCTGCCTATTTTTTATATCATCCAAGAAAACAGCACACAGAGACTGGTTGTATTATATACTACATGGTAGGCCCACATCAATCTATTGTTGTACGCCTACATAACAGACATGGTCTGGGAGAGACAAACCAGATGAGCTAGAAGAATCATGAAAGTAGGGATAAAAATCTCACCATCAATCAACCCAATTCTCAATTAGAGGACATTTGGGTCATTACCTATGGTCCACTCGCTATATTTGACTTTAACCACCCATTTGCAAGGAAAAAAACGGATGGCTAGGATTTTCCTGACTGGGATATTTTCTGCAGGATTTCCCCACGTTGCAACGGCCGGTGAACAGTTCAGATTCTCCAGAACACTGAAAAGTGGGCCACTTACACTAGATGATGAATCATGATGAGTACAATTGATGATGTCCTCTTTAATCATGAGATTCTACCAAATGCTCTGTACTCTCGCAACGTAATAATGACATTGACCCTTATTTCTTCACGTTATTATTCACCTCTATTAAATAGAAAAGAACTATGATACTCGGGCAGAGAGTGACAACCCATACTCGTGCACTAAGCTGCTGTATGCGTGACATACACGTGTCTCCATCTAAACCGTCCAGATCGTGGGATGCACTGTATGCAGTAATGATCCGAAAATCACACTGAATGGATGATCATAAATAGCTGATTGGGGACCAATCACCATTCAACAAGTCTAATTTTAGAGTGCGTCCCACTATTTGGACGTATGGATTCCCGTACATGTTGCTGAGAGCTTGCGTATGGCTACTTCTACTCTAACGGTGTATTATATCCTTTTTCATAAAATCAAAGCGTAGGAGAAGAGATGGCCCACTCATCGATCCATCCATATAATGCAACGGAGGCTCTTCCCTTGGATGAGCAGATCAAAGGCTGTGTTTATGTCCTTGAACCCCACCTCATGCGTGATGAACTCATCTAAATGAAGCTCCTGCAAAAGAGCACCCATAGAGAATATTCTCTACATTAGATCAGTGAGTGTCCATCATTTAAGGAATTATCTAGACCATTGATCTGTTGGTCCCCACATCATGGATGGGCCATGCCCCAAAATAATCCTCACTACCCAATTCCCACATTTCAACTTGTGGCCTTCGAATACACCGTTAAGAAGAAAAAGAAAGCAAAAGGCCACCCAGTTTGTGGCTAGGATCTGAGAGATTTTTGGGGCCTGTCCCATCCACAGTGGGACCCAAAAAACACGGTTCAGATCGCCTGAAACCTGGGCATACTTGTGCAAACCGAGAGCCAGAGTACAAGTACATGTCCTTGGTGGAGGATCATATATTTCCTCCCATGGACGGGTCTAAAACTCGGGCCTGCAGTTGGACCCGAGCAGCCCAGTTGCAGCCTCAGTTTTTACAAGGCCATGCCATGCATACTAAATCAGTTGGACCACTAATGGATCCGTTGTGGTGGACCCCACATGCAGCGACCGTCCAATGTTCCTTCCATCTGAAATTTAAACAGAAAACGAGATGAACGGCTTAAATAAAATGAGATGGAAGTAGATCACCTTGTCCATGTACCGTTTCACAAGGAGTGGAATATCGGACTTGGCTTTGATTCCTCCAAACAACGAGCCTGTGATGGTTCTTCCTTTTAAAATCTCTGCGTGGTTGATGCTTATCGGCGAGCCGTGCATTTCTACGCCTAAGATGATGGTTTTACCCCAACCCTGTAAAATCAATAAAAATAAAATAAAATAAAAATTACTTCCTTAGTTTGGTAAATTAAGAAAAAGATTACCGCAAGGATGATTTAGACCGTCCACCATGTTGGGTCCCACTTGGGATCATTATTCTCAAGGTTCATTTCCTGGGCAATTCTACCTGTCCATCATTGGCTAGAAAATGGATGGTCCAGATCAATTGTATCATGAACGGTTCAATTATCAATCTGAATCGTCTATCATGTGCTGTCCATTACGGTTTAGACATTTCAACTATCTGAACAAGTTCCAGGATTTGGACGATTTAAAGTAGGCATAAAACATGACAAATATTGGCAAGTATGTGTTTGCTTGCACCAAATTTCACGAAATTTCATGAGATTTTGCACAACAATATACTGATTATTCATAAAATATCATGATATTTGGTGTAACCAAACACACCACAAATCAAGAAGTTGTTATTTTATCGATTTATACAAAACAGTAATATTGGAAAATAGGCTATTATTATTAAAGGGGCACAACTGGCCCGAGCTGGATCAAATCCAAATTCCGCCCAGCCTGATTTTTGCTGGATTTGGGCCTAACCTATCTGATATTTAATATATCTATAGGACCGCTAAACTTGCACCTCGTTAACAGGCTGGACCAGCATGGGCTAGAATCTCAGCTACAAAGCTAGGCCAGGATGGAATAGGCCTGGGCCTATTTATCTCAGCTCATGAACTGAGCTGGAACAAGCTACAGCACAGACGGGCCCATTTGCAACGGCAATTCTCAAGGACAGACATTATCTTCTGAATGTTAATGCATTTTTTGAATTTGGGTAAGTGAAACTAACGGTCCGGGAGCTGGCGAATGCGTCCATCATCACGGATGCCAAACCGACACACTCGAAGGAATAGTCAGCACCACCACTAGTCATTTCTTTAATCACCTAAAATCATATTAGGAAGAGTTATTAAAGATCATTCACAAAATTAAGTAGCATGGTTTATGAATTTTAATTCTGTGACAGTGACGATTTAACAGTGTTAATTTGAGAAAGACCTCACTGATAGGTTTATCCTCACAATCTGTTGGATTAATGAAATGGGTCACTCCCAATTTCTTCCCTGCATCGAAAAATAACCAGTTATTACTCCCCAAGGATTGAAAATTGGTTTTGGTGTATGGTATCGATCACCACCAAAACTGGGCCATATCGCCCACTCCATTAAACATGAGTTCTGACGGGCTCATATCGTGGGCCCAGCTCTTAACGGTGGGGATGCGTTCAGGCCCATGTTATAGGTACACTGAGCCCTTTTTATTTAGTTAGTGATGGGCCGACAGGCATTATTTTACTGATTGGGCTGCAGGCCATCGTTGCATCCACCACTGCCATTGGATGAAACATTGGCCTACCAAAAATGGTGATGGGACCCACATCGCTGTTCCAGGGTACAAGCCAAGTTGCACTCCAAAGTACAGGCTTTTTAGCTAACAGTTGAGCCGCACACGTGTGGCGGCACATCATCGGCGCCCATATGCTTGTCAGACAGGGATAACGCCCTGAAATGAAAGGGAAAAAACGGATGGATGGCATGGACACCTATTACATACATCAAGGTGGGCCCCAGTAAGGGCCGCACCATCTTGTGTAAGGCCGGATCTCACCTACTCTGAAGTGGATTAGGTGAGACCCTGGCCCACCTTGATGTATGTATAATGTATTCATGTTGTCCATCCAATTACCACGTCGACCATAGCATAAGAAACAGTGGTGATTGACCATCCTGCCGTAAAAAACTTCTTAAGTTGTACCTTAATATTTACACCGTGTTTATTTACCATCCAATCTGTTGATAAGGCCATATAAGCCTGGATGAAGGGAAAAAATAAATATTAGCTTGATCTAAAACTTTTGTGGCCCGTTAATGATCAATCACCACTTTGTCTGATAGTATGGTTCACTTGATAATTGTATTTGATTCATTTTCAGAATAATGCCCTAAAATGATCTGAAAAGAAAAATGAATAAATAGGATGGATACCTAATACATACATCAAGGTGGGCTCCATGGTAACCCAATGGTAATGGCCTCATCATCTGGGGTGAAGCTGGTTCTCACCTCACCTCCTCCCTCAAGCAAGTACCAGACCTGTGAAACTCAATGGCCTCACTCTGATAGCTACTTATCCTATGAAATGGCGCTACATCTGAATACCACCAGGTAGGTAATAGCTAATCTACCCCTAAAGTACCAGACCTGTGAAAGTCAATGGCCTCACTCTCACAGCTACTTATCCTATAAAATGGCGCTACATCTGGGTACCACCAAGTACGTAATACCTAATCCACCCCTAAAGTACCAGACCTGTGAAAGTCAATGGCCTCGCTCTCACAGCTACTTATCCTATGAAATGGCGCTACATCTGGGTACCACCAGGTAGGTAATACCTAATCCACCCCTAAAGTACCAGACCTGTGAAAGTCAATGGCCTCGCTCCGACAGCTACTTATCCTATGAAATGGCGCTACATCTGGTTACCACCAGGCAGGTAATACCTAATCCACCCCTAAAGTACTAGACCTGTGAAAGTCAATGGGCTCACTCTGACAGGTACTTATCCTATGAAATGGCGCTACATTTGGGTACCACCAGGTAGGTAATACTTAATCCACCCCTAAAGTACCAGACTTGTGAAAGTCAATGGCTTCACTCCAACAGCTACTTATCCTATGAAATGGCACTACATCTGGTTACCACCAGGCAAGTAATACTTAATCCACCCCTAAAATACCAGACCCGTGAAAGTCAATGGCCTCGCTCTGACAACTACTTATCCTATGAAATGGCACTATATCTGGGTACCACCAGGTAAGTAATACCTAATCCACCCATAAAGTACCAGACCTGTGAAAGTCAATGGCTTCGCTCCGACAACTACTTATCTTATGAAATGGCGCTACATCTGGTTACCACCAGGCAGGTAATACCTAATCCACCCCTAAAGTACGAGACCTGTGAAAGTCAATGGCCTCGCTCTGACAGCTACTTATCCTATGAAATGGCGCTACATCTGGGTACCACTAGGTAGGTCATACCTAATCTACCCCTAAAGTACCAGACCTGTGAAAGTCAATGGCCTCGCTCCGACAGCTACTTATCCTATGAAATGGCGCTACATCTAGTTACCACCATGCAGGTAATACCTAATCCACCCCTAAAGTACCATACCTGTGAAAGTCAATGGCCTCACTCTCACAGCTACCTATCCTATGAAATGGCGCTACATTTGGGTACCACCAGGTAGGTAATACCTAATCCACCCCTAAAGTACTAGACCTATGAAAGTCAATGGCCTCGCTCCGACAGCTACTTATCCTATGAAATGGCGCTACATCTGGTTACCACCAGGCAGGTAATACCTAATCCACCCCTAAAGTACTAGACCTGTGAAAGTCAATGGCCTCACTCTCACAGCTACTTATCCTATGAAATGGCGTTACATCTGGGTACCACCAGGCAGGTAATACCTAATCCACCCTTAAAGTACCAGACTTGTGAAAGTCAATGGCCTCGCTCTCACATTGTATCCTATGAAATGGTGCTACATCTGGTTACCACCAGGCAGGTAATACCTAATCCACCCCTAAAGTACTAGACCTGTGAAAATCAATGGCCTCGCTCTCACAGCTACTTATCCTATGAAATGGTGCTACATCTGGGTACCACCAGGTAGGTAATACCTAATCCACCCCTAAAGTACCAGACCTGTGAAAGTCAATGGCCTCGCTCCGACAGCTACTTATCCTATGAAATGGCGCTACATCTGGTTACCACCAGGCAGGTAATACCTAATCCACCCCTAAAGTACCAGACCTGTGAAAGTCAATGGCCTCGCTCTCACAGCTACTTATCCTATGAAATGACACTATATCTGGTTACCACCAGGTAGGTAATACCTAATCCACCCTTAAAGTAACAGACCCGTGAAAGTCAATGGCCTCGCTCTAACAACTACTTATCCTATGAAATGGCGATGCATCTGTGTACCACCAGGTAGGTAATACCTAATCCACCCCTAAATAATTGAGTCGGACTAGCAAGATGTCCATACAAGTTGGTGCTGTGGAGGCCACCATGATGTATATGTTTTATCCACTCCATTCATTTATTTTACTAGCAAAAATGAGGATATTTAATTCTTAGGTGTACTACACTATAGAAAGCGGCGTGATTGGATGCCCACAGGAGGCTAATTGTAATGTTTATTTGCCACCCAACTTAGCTGATTAGGTCATAAGAATTTTTTGGCGGTGTGTGTTCAATCACCATCCTTTATTATAGCATGGTATACTAGAGAAATCTTCTTCAATTTTAGGCTCAAGAAAAATGAACCGATGACATAGACAAAACATGTCTTACACCGGAGCGGATTTGTGGTGTGGCAGGCACCACCCAGCTGATTGGCGTGTTGATGTCACCAAGTTTTGTGGCTCACGTCATGAGGTATGTGTTATATCCAAATTGTCCATAAATTTGGTGAGCTCGTTGTAAGACTTGAGCCGAAAAATAAGACATATCCAAAGATCAAGTGGACCACACTACAAATGTCTACCATTGAAACCCTTTTTGAGGTCACAAAAGTTTCCTATCCATGTGATATTTGTTTTTCCTCTTTAGGTTCATGTGACCTCATGAACAGATTGGATGGAAATTAAATATTATAGTGGACCCTACAAATGTTTTAATAATGAGAATCATTATTCTACTGTAATTTATGATGTGGTCCGCTTGAGCTATGGGTGTAACTCATTTTTAGGCTCATACTTTAATGGATGAACCTTGTGGATATAATAAATGCATCATTTTGGGGCCGGGGGGTCAGCAGCACTTGTCTTGGCCTGGCACGTACCTACACCAGCCAGGATCGTGGTGTGTGGTACACCAGCCAATCCGCTTCCATCTTACATGCATCATGGTGGGGTCGCATGGCTTTTCCCTCAGACGCGGATTAGCTACTGACAGGTTGATTAGCGAGACTCCCTACTGAAGTCACGTCACCAAGTTTTCTGGGACCCACCATGATGTATGTGTTGTATCCACACCGTTCATCCATTTGGAGATATAAATGGATATGAGCTAAATAAAGAGTCAGATCCAAAGCTTGAGTGGACCCCACAACAGAAAACAGCGGAGAGAGTGCTGTCCACCATTAAAATTTTCTAAGTGCCACGAAAATTTTCGATCAAGCTGAAATTTGTGTTTTACCTTCTTTCATGTGTGTCTTAGGGCCCGTTTGGCCGGGTGAATTGGAAGGGATTGAATGGTATTAGGGTGGATGGCATGGATTTCGAGGTAATGATAGTGTTGTCAGTGGATTGTCTTGAGATCCATGGGATTGCTATGTCCTGGATTGCTCTATCCAGTCTGTTTGGCACGCCCGGCCAATCCCGGGATTAAACCTTCCCATCCCTCGAACCAAACACGTCCCAGGTAAGTTTGAACGGAGTAGGGTAGATTTGATGGGATTTAAAGGTAATGATGATATTGTCAGTGGGTTCACTGGATTGTCTTAAGATCCATGGGATTGGGATCAGATCACCGACTTTGTTTGGCACGCCCGGCCAATCCCGGGATTTAACTTCCAATCCCTTCCAATACCGTCCAGTCCCTTCCAATCCGACCGGCTAAACGGGGCCTTAGTGTGGCCCCACTTGAGCCTTGGATCTACTTAAGCAACTGAATTTCTCGAGAATTACATGGACCGATCTGGGGGGGGGGGACCCGCCACAAATTTGGATCTAACTCATTCTTTGTCTCGTGCCCTAAAATGATGTCGCCAAATGGATGGATGATGTGGATACAACACATACATCATGGTCCCACAGAACTTGGTGACGTCACCACAGTAGCGATTTTCAGTACTCAACCGGTCAGTATCTAATCCCTAACAAGCTGACACGCTCTTCTAAGCAGTCCGTTGCTCCCGTCCATAAGCCAGATTGGATACTGAACGCTTCAGTAGCCAAAACGCTACTGAAGTGTTGTGGCAAAACGCCATTGCTGGATGCCAAGCGGCTGTTTCCTTTCAATAAATACTCTGTCAACGGAGATCCGTTAGCGGATATTTTTCCGTTTAGGCCGTGAACGCACTCGGCCACGCACGGACGTGGATTTCCTGCCAAAAGACATTCCAAGAAGTTCTTGCGCTAGGAACCAGGTGGGGCCCACCATGATGTTTGTGAGAAATCATATCCGTCCATCTGTTTTTTGAGTTCAAGTCAGACTTGAAGCCAAAAATGAACAGTTTCTAGAGCTTAAGTGGGCCAAAAAAGTGATAATTGAACGTTCATGGTTGAAATATCCGTGGGCCACAGAAGTTTTGAGTAATGCTAATATTTTTTATTCAGTTCATCCCGGTAGGAATGAAGTTATTAACGGTATAGATGGATTGTAAACATCACTGTCGAGCCCAGGTAGATTTTAACAGTAGGAATTTCCATAACCACATTTTCCTTTAGTACGGCCCACTTGAGCTTTGGATACGGTTCATTTTTCGCATCCTGTTATTAAATTCACTAAAAAAACGGATGAAAGGGGAGGATTTCTTACAAACATCACAGTGGGCCTGGATTCCCAGCGCAGGAAGAAATCCGCGTCAGAAAAAAAAGCAATGTGGAGTTTAACGGTGAGTGGCCAAGGGAAGCGGATTGCGTACGCAGAAAACTATGTGGGGTCCACCGTGATTTATGTATTTTATCTAATCTATCCATCCATTTTATAAGATAATTTTAGGGTCTTAACTCAAAACCTAAGCATATAAAAGGCTAAAATCGACCACACCAAAGGAAACAGTGTGAATTGAATTTATACCGTTGAAAAATTCTTGGGGGCCACAGAAGTTTTGGATCAAGATTATATTTGTTTTTTTACCTTCATCCATGTTTTTTGATCCTTTGAACAGTTTGGATGAAAAATAAACATCACTGTGGGGCTGGAAAGGTTTCAACGGTGGAAATCATTATTTCCACTGTTTCCTGTGGTATGGTCCACTTGAGATTTTTACAAGCTTCAATTTTGGGCTCAACGCCTAAAATTAGATGGAAAAACAGATGAAAGGTGTGGATAAATCACATAAATTCACAGTGGGCCCAACTGAATTTTCTCAGAATGACCATCCGATTTCATGGCCGAGTGGTGCACGGCGGAAAGGGAGAAAGATCCGTTAACGGATCTAACGGAGTAGCATTTATACCAAGGGAACATGCCGTTGGTATCTAACCAATGGCGTTTTGCCACATCACTTCAGTAGCGTTTTGGCTACTGAAGCGTTCAGTATCCAATCCGTTGCTCCCGTCCATAAGCCAGATTATATTCGACTGAATCCAACATGCCACGTGTCTACGAGAAGAAGGCCGTGCACCAACATCCATCAAGTGATTACCTACCGATCTCGAATTTTTCAGGATTTGAATCCACACCGATAATTTTAGAAGCTCCCACAAGCCTTGCTCCCTCTGCAACCTGACACACGTATTACATAAGCACGTGAGAAGGAAAGTGAAATGGTAGGAGAAGGTACTTGACAGGTTGAAAGAGGGACTTGCGTGCAGGCCACAAGTATCAAAGATCTGGCACTTTCATTAGATGGTCCTCCGGCTCAAAAATCAGGCTGGTCCACTCATTAGGTGGCCCACATGGATGTTGAAAACAGCCATGTGGTCTTTTTATTCCTACCTGTCCAATGTTTCTTGTACACGTGTGGACCATGCGAATCACTGGACCGGTCTTTAATGACCACTGTTTCCGGTGGTGCGATCTACCTGAAACTTGTATGGGCTTCATTTTTGAAACGTTATACTAAAATAAGCTGAAAAAACAGGTGGACGGCGTGGATATACAATGCATGCATTGAGGTAGGCCCTACAGTCAGGGTCTCACCCATGTAGGGCCCAAATGATGTCTACCATGTAAAATGGTGGTGACTCATCCATCCTACACGCTGCATACATGTACATAAACCCAGATGGTCCAAATTGGGCCCACCACAGATGGAGCAAACCTAAAAGATACACTCATCAGACAATCTAAAGCGTCCAATTGGTTGACTATGAAATGAATGGCTAAAAATAAAATGGTTAGCAATCCAAATTGAACAGGTAAAATCTATGGCTAAAATCGCATCCTTAGAGTGATTTTTGGGCTATGCTCCATCCGCAATAGGTCTCACTATTTGGATGGTTACGATTCCATACTTGAAATCATGTAAGGTGGATGAGTCGCCACTATTTTAAAGATGGTGGTGAACTCGACTATTAGCCTACGCGAGCCAGTCCAAGAAGAAATGGGTGGCACTGGCGTACTCAGTACTCGCCCATGAAATAGACACAAGTGGACCCCACTTCTGTAAGTCTAAGGTGGGCCCCATTCTTCCAACTCACCGCAAGTCCAACGGCACCCAGCCCAAAAATCGCAACTGTGGAACCCGCTTCCACTCCGGCTACTTTCCAAGCAGCCCCTACTCCTGCAAAACCCAACCCACTTCCATTTCAGACCATAGAATTTGAGTAATGTCTACACACTTAAACCATTTTGTGCTGTCCAATTGAGCACACAAGCCCATTTACCAGCACCGTCCAATCAATGGCCCACCCCATAAATATGCCAGAGCCCGAAAATAGCATTCACGGAACGGTCACATCCAATCTATAGAGTTCTAATTGCACAGTCGCCCATAGCTTCTGATTATGTGTACACACAAAAGCAAGCAATTGTTCAAACAGTGTGGCTTGCATTCACCCCAATTGGACAGCCAAGATGGTTTTCTACCTCAAGTGTACATTAACAGTAGAGACTCCACAGCTGAGCATGCATGCCTTCTCCGGCGGGATTCCGGCATCGATTTTCACTACATTGATTACGTCTACCACCGTATATTCAATGAAACTCGACACCCTGAGAAAATTGTGCACAATCTCCCCTCTTGCGTCCGTGAATCGACTGGATCCGTCACGCATCCCCGGCATGACGGTGAATGGGTGATTCGAACAGACATTGCTCTTTGTCGATTTGCAGTCAACACATTCCAGGCAATGTGATAGGAACACCGGAACTACGATGTCGCTGCTGTTCATGTCTTCCACCTTCTCCCCAACACTCTCCACAACTCTAATATATCAACAAATTCACATATATTTTGTATATTTATTATATGATTTTACTTAATTCAACCATAGATCATATGTTAGTGAGGTCTAGCTCCATGGGTCAATGGTATATAGACTTTGTTTTAACACTGAGATCATGAGTTCAAGAGCCCTATGGTATGACTACCCTAATTCTAGTATGCTGAATTCCAGTTGTGTGAGGCCCACCTATAATGTGTATGTGGAATTGAAATCTTGTTCACGTCCATGGCTAAAACAATATATTTACTTTTTTGTGACCCACCTAAAATTTTAATGACTGGAGTTTAGGTGTGTTCCTTGGTCTTGATGGGGTGCACCAGATGACATAAACCCCATATTCTTTGCTATTGTGGGCGTGGCCCTTCTCAATGACCTCCAATTTTTTATTTTTTATTTTTTTAATCTTTTTTCCTTTGGTGTGGCCCACTTGAGTTGTGGATGGGATTTAGGCCTAACATTAGGGAAGCATCTAATGGATGGGTGGGATGGATCTTCAGATATAATGGTGGGCCTCACATAGATTGAATGTAATTATTCCCCTACATGTAATTCGTCATATCAATCTATCCAAACTATAGCTCACTTTACACAGTGGTATTGCTTGGTTAATGGGGTGCTTGCTTGTTGACTTTTGATATGGACTATTTCTCATTTTAGTTCAGTTTTTAGCTTATGCCCCATCCATATGATCCCAAGATATGAACGGCTCAGATTGAGGTACTATATGCTGCGTGTCATGTGAACTATTGACTCAGATTCCGTAGTGACCCCTCCAGTACCAAGATATTTACAGGTTGGTGCTGGAAAAGCTCAATGGGTCCGACCATAATGTCCGAGCTTTATCCACACCATTCATCCATTTTTCAAGCTCATTTTAAGGTATGAGCCCAAAAATGAGGCAAATCCAAATCTCATGAGGACCACACTACATGAAACAGTGGTGATTGAACGGCGAACTTTAAAATGAGTTAACAGTGGGCGTTTAATCACAACTGTTATCTACATAGGGTCCACCTAGTCTCCTTAGAGATCTGGAAATGCCTTATTTTTGGACTCATGCATTGAAATGATTTGGAAAAATGAATGGGCAGAGTAAATAAAACATTACATAATGGTTAGTCACATGGAAATTTTCCAAGCACCGACAAGTACCAACGTGGCACTGATCGGTCACTACCAAAATCCGATTCAAATTTATATGAAGAGGCGAAGTGGGCCCGCCCATGATCAAATGGACCAATGGATTGGAGGGGGTCGAGGGGCCCACCATGGAATGCACCTGGCTGCAATATCACCTTTAGTCAGACGATCATGGCCATTAAAAAGCTAAAAGCTAATGTCTCGAGTCAAGAGGTCATAATTACGTAGTTCTTCCATCTGTATGAGATCTAACCTTTTCAAAGATTTGAAAACAATGCTCAGATCTTCTTCTTTTAAAATAAGGCCTTTTCACTCATCAGGTTAATGTAATTGGAATGTCAAAATAAATTTCTTTTTCCGGCCGTCGATTCCATTGGTCCGCTGCAGCCCACCTCATGTGTGAAAAAATGGCCTGATTTTTAAGGGAGAAGATCTAAACAGCATAACCCACAAGATGGAAAGCAGGGATCTAGCACAAGCGTTCAAATTGACACGTGTGCATGTGGATGTGCGCATGATCTTATAAGAAACTAAACGTAATTACCCGACTGCCTCGTGTCCGAAAATCCTCGGGAAAATACCAGGAGCGCCCTGAAAATACATAATAAAAAAAAAACATTTTGTGGTGGAGAATGAGATAAGAATTGAAAATTAAAGGACAGGAGAGAGAGGGAGAGAGAGAGAAAGGGAAATCATGAAATGGGTATTTGAGTTTGGTTGTCATACTCTCATTTTCCAATAGGTTATGTCACTGTGGCAGAGAGATGTACATACGATTTTGATTCGGACTTCCCAATCTTTTGGTGGAGCTACTTCAATCTCCTCCATTTCTAGAGGCTCTCCTGGATTCCTGCTAACTGCAGCTGTTTTTTTTTTTTTTTTTTGTAATTCAATTTAAAGAAGAGAATGAGTTGTTACATGGAAAATAGAAGTTGGATGTTTGAAGATTGAGAATAGAGAGATGGGTTACCTTTGCATCGGATAGCTTTTCCTTCATGTGGGCTTCTTTCCATTTTGCACAGACACCTCTCTCTCTCTCTCTCTCTCTCTCTCTCTCTCTCGCTCTGGGATAAAAAAGAGAGACGCAGATTGGGTCGCGGATTGCGTGGTGACCCGGCACAACCGCGTACCTACGTGGTGACTGGATCCCCCTTCTCTCTCCTGGGATAAAAAAGAGGGGGACCAGATTAGATGAGATCCCGGACTCACCCAAGACGGCGCCGCCTTACAATGAGCGGGAAAAAATGATGGACGGCATGGTATAGAATACATACGTCAAGGTGGGCCCCATGTGATGAACATGGGACGAGGTGAGTCTGTGTATCACTGATCTGCTCCGACTAGGAGGATTGGGTCACGGATTGTGTGGCGATCCTATCCTGGTGGTGTTACCATGGACATGGTACGATATCATTAGTGTGTACCTGTCACTGCCGGAGAAGGGTCAATTACGTGCTCGAAGCGGATTGGCTGGTGTACCACACGCCAGTACGTGTCGTGCGAAGACGAGCACTGACGCTCCTCGAGCTCCGAGTTGTACGATCGGTTCAAAGGAGATCAAAGTTATATGTTCCTCCAGCGATGTATTTATTATATTTACACCGTTCGTCTATTTTCAGAGATCGTTTTAAAGCGTTACGCGACAATGAACCATGTCCAAAGATAATCTGGACCACACCATAAATAATAGATTTTCACCGTTAAAAAAATTTTAGGGCCCGCTGTAACGTTTATTTTACATTCTGTTCATAAGGTCACAACGACCCTAGTGAAGAGTAAAAACAAATTTCGAATTGATCCAAAACTTATGTGACCCCAAAAAAGAGTTTCAATGGTATACGATTCAATCCCTTACTGATTTTTGCAGTGTGGTCAACTTGATAGTTAGATCTATCTTATTTTTAGTCTCAAGCCTTAAGATGAGCTCACCAAATAGATAAACGGTTTGGATATAATACATACCTCATGACTAGACCCACGGAACTTGCTAACACCAATAGTGTGAGGTACACCAGCCGCATATCCATATATCATCTGTACTACACAATAAATAACAGCGAAGATATTGATTTTCACTGTTAAAAAATTTTTAAGGCCCACCATAACATTTATTTTCCATCGAATCTGTTCAAAGACCTGAATGAATAGGAAAGCCAAATTTCATATTGACCCGAAACTTCTTTTACCCCAAAAAGGGTTTCAATGGTAGACATTCAATCCCCCACTGTTTTTTGCAGTGTGGTCCACTTGATAGTTAGATCTGTCTTAATTTTTGTCTTAAGCCTTAATACAAGCTCGCCAAATGGATGGACAGTTTGGATATAACACATACCTCATAATCAGACCCATAAAACTTACTGATGATGGACAGTTTGGATATAACACATACCTCGTAATCAGACCCATAAAATTTGTTGATGTCAATACAGCAGCTATCCTCTTTCCCACAGGGGCTATTAAATTTTCCATAATGGTGTAATTCACAGTAAATGAGTAATAATTATTTACCTTTATACTTACCATTGCATCATAGAGGTGATGTTGACAATGGCCCTCAGTTATAGCACCTCACCATTCGAGATTAATACGCGTTGTTTTTGTGGGGTAGGCCATGATATAAGTTTATCATCCACATTGTTCATCCCTTTAGTTAGCTCATTTTAGGGCATGAGCAAATAAATGAGGTAAATCTAAGGCTTAAGTGGACTACACTATAAGAAATACTGAGAATCAAACTCCTACCATTGAAAACTTTTTGAGGCCTTAGAAGTTTTGGATCAACCTGGCATTTTTGTTTTCCCTTTATCTATGACTACGTGACCTTATGAACAGATTGGATGACAAATAAAAATCAATGTGGGCCCTAGGGAGAAAATAGTTTTCAACAGTTCACGTCTTTACAACCATTGTTTCTAAAGTGTGGCCCACTTTAACTTGGGATTTTCCTCATTTTTGGACTTATACCCTAAAATGTGTTGTTACGAAGGATGGATGTTGTGGATAAGTAACATACATCACGATGGGTCCCATAAGTTTATGGACTGATTTTCGAGATGTAATTCCTTTGCGGATTTCAAACATGTGTACTTAGTAATAATTACTTTTTTTACATGTATTTGCAGCTTAAAAATCAAACAGCCCCTAAAGGTTGATAGCCCACCCTCACAGCCTCTGCATACTAATGATATTTCGCTACAGTTGCTTGCATTTGTGTAACACAGGTTAAGTTCATGTTGTCATCAGATATCTTAAATTGGCATGTAATTAGGTTTGTCGATGTCATTGGCAAATTACTTGATCTCATCGAGCAGTTGTTCATCTCATTGATAGCTCACTCGATTTCATCAAGAAAATTTCAATTTATTTCAAATGCTCGCTTATTTTTAGATCTAAATAGATATGATGGAAGGTGACTTCGATCCCATTGAAGAGATTTTGATGGTTGTCAATCCTATTAATAAAAGTGCGCGTTTTTACAGAATTGTGAGAATTATTTTATATTCTTGGGACGACACTATATATGGGTGTAATTACGAGATAAGGGTTAATTCCAAGTATTCCTAAGCTATTTAAGGAGGGCGGCTTGGGGAAGGGGAAAGCAAGGGTTTTCATATTATTGTAAGTGACTTCGTCTCTTGTACATTTGCTTTTACAGTAATTTGTTGTCACTTTGTGCTGTGGTTTTTTCCCACAATGGTTTTTGCACATAAAATTATATGTGCTTTTGTGATTATTTGATTTCATTTGCTTAATCGCCTGTGATCCGAATTCGGGGTTTGCTTCCGCGGATTCCCAACAAGTGGTATCAAAACATATGTTGGGATTTAAGTTTGGATAGACATCATGACGATTAAGGGATCAAATGTGAAGTATGAAATAGATAAATTCATCGGGAAAAATAACTTGGAACTATGTAAGGTGGATATGAGAGGCCATCTAGTTAAACAAGGGTTGCAATAAGCACTCTTTGGTGTTGAGAAGCGTCCAATGTCTATAAGCGATGAAGAACGGGAAGAGTTGGGTGAAAGAACGAAAATCTCGATCTAACTATGTTTGGCGGATGATGTCCTTTATAATGTCCTGGATCAAAAGACCACCGAAAACTTTAGAAGAAGTTAGATAACTTGTACATAACAAAGTCGTTTTTGAATCGTTTATATCTGAAGAAGCAATTCTATAATCTAAAGATGATAGAGGGATTGAATCTTAATGAACACATCAATGCGTTCAATTAGATTCTTTGCAAATTGACAAATGAGGAAGTGAAGATGGGCGAGGAAGATCAAGCCTTAATTTTGTTGAATTCCCTTATAGAGTTTTACGATAGCTTTATAGAAACTATGCCACGGTAAAGAGACTATTGATGTTGAGGCTATCATCTCAACCCTTCAATCAAGGGTATTGAGAAAGAATAACAATAGCACAGGTTCTTCCACGGATACGTTGGTAGCTAGGGAAAGGAATCCAAAGTATGAGAATGACAATTTGTTGTGTTCACGGTCCAAGTCTAAGGGCAAAGGGAAGATAAAGTGTTGAAATTATGGAAAACATGAGCATATAAAGAAAGAATGCCGAAATCCTAAAACTCAAAAGGGAGATAAGGCAGATGAAGCGCTGAAAGAGACTAATGTAATAGAGTCAAATGAGAAAGTGGGCACCAGTGATGTTATGATTGCATCCAAATTCAATTATTCATCAATAAGTGAATTTTGGATACAGGGGTGTCATACCACATGACATCACATCGGGATTGGTTCACCATATATAACGAGTGTGATGGTGGCAAGGTGTTTGTGGGCAATGATGTTGCCTGTAAGATCATTGGAATTGGATCGATGTGGATTAGGGTGTCTGATGGGATGGAATGTATCCTAACGGATGTGAGACACATTTCTAACTTACAGAAGAATCGATCTCTCTAAGTGCTCTTGAGGCTATTTGTAACACTCGGCCCAATCAGAACAGTGTCTTGAGGTGTCCACGTGTGAATTGCCGCAAGACCGCACAATCTAACCACACGTGCGTGCTTACACCCAATAAATTAACCTGGATTAAGCTACTAACGCGATCGAATCAGATTATGTTCGGGCCGTAGAGCCAGTCTGCCCATTTGTGCTTGGCGACTGTCTGTACAGGTCGTGCATTGTCCAAGGAGCGGTAGGAAGATCCGAAACTTTGGGAGGCCACGGGCCTCACTGGGCTTGTGGCCCATCGCGGACAACAGACTCGGACAACTCCTAGAAACAGACAATTCGCGCCCTCCAGTCGACACTTGTAAAGTGCAACTCACCCTAGTTTTGGCTTAAAATCTGAAATTTTAAAACAAATAGCCCCGCCACTTAGGACAGTGAATTGGAACATTTCAGCCGTTGGATTTCATCCAAATTGGCACCAAAGGTTGAAGATATTTCCCTGCACTCGTCCGTTAAATCTGACCCTTGATCCGGGAATGGTGAACAACCCCTTATTAGACCATGGAGCACTCATTTCATAATTCAGATGGACCAGGGGGCCATTAGGGCTGCCTCGAAAGCCATTAGTGGGCCCAAAGGCTCATTTGAGGGAATAAACGACACATAAGGCCTACTGAGTTAAGTTGTAGGGTATAAAACCCTTTCCCTCTCCCTCACTCTCACAACAAAATTCCAGCAGCTGAGAGAGAGAGAGAGAGAGAGAGAGAGAGAGAGAGAGAGAGAGAGAGGGAACTGTGAGTGCTAGGGGAGCTAGGAAGTGAAATTTTTGCACTCCCACCTCCGACATTTGCTGGAAGCCTTGGCCCTACCGCCGTAGAAATGAGGTTTGGCCGATCTAAGGTAACAAACTCATGCTCCCCTTTATTTTTCTCAGCTAGGGCCGCATGCATGCATCCTAACATGCAATTCATGTGGCACAGGGCCTCGGTACATCAAACTTATGGACCTGGCGCCACTGGAGCGACCGCAAGAACTTTAGATCGATAATAGGTGCGAACCATTACCTCTAAGTGGCCTGTTATCATGCCTAGAGTGAATTTTAGTGATTTTGTGTAGAAATTCACTTGCATGTCGCTGTTTTAACATGAAATTGCTGATTTAGAACTTATGCCCAAAATTTTTCCTAAATTGGGAAAGGGATTTCAATTCTAAGTTCCCTGATATATGCATGGTTGAATTGTCTATCAATTTATGAAGTTGCATGTGCATTATCCCCAATCTTGCTGATTTCATAAGTTAGATCCTGTTGCATGCAATTCACATATGTAGATTGGTGTATTGTTGTTTGTATTGTTGAATTGCTAAAATTTATGGAACTCCTAGTTAGGAATGTCCCTAAATTTGCTGCATGTACACTATGGATTATAATTACACATTACTCCCCATTCGGATCGGCCAGTTTACCGGTACTTCTTTGGGTAACTCTTCTGTTGGGTTGGCCCACGGGCAAGTTTAGCCCGGCTAGTTGAACCACGGGTGTCGACTGTAGTTAGACTACGCGAGACGTTGCTCTCAGGTCGTACAACCCATGGTCTGTCTTGTGAGGGCAAATTAGCCCACTAGTTGGTCATCCTTGTATGTTAACTATGTTTGTACACGCCTGCTTGAACCTGAGGCACGCTGTATCCGTCGCGCCCACTGACAACTATTAGTTGCGGCCCACAAGACTCATGGGTCGGGGATGGTGGTATGGAACATTATGCTCGAGTTTTCGGCCTACGCTTGGGTGACGAGCCTCCCCGTAGTGACCAGTGAGCAATTAAGTCTCGTAAGCCGAGTATGGTGGTATAGGACACTATACCCGAGTTGTCGGCCTACGCTAGGCTGACAAGCCTCCCATAGTGACCGCGAGCAAAAACTCTACTTGTCTTAATCACCTTCGTATGATTTAAATTATGAGAATGATGAATTGAAACGGGCCAAGAATCACGAGAGCCATATGACCACGGCCGCCAGAGCCGCGCAATCAGATTAGGGCATTGATTTGTCAGGGTATCTCAGTTTTCCCAAATTGCTAGATGAATGAACATAATTAATCAACTTGGCTAACATTTACATTACATTATATGAGTTATTTTGTCGATTTGGCAATTATGGTCGCACTGAGGGAGTGTTGGTCATTCGCGATTGTTAGATGTTGTCGCTCGAGGGAGTGTTGTGATGAGAAGCAGGCATCATATCATTGGATCATGTATCTACATTAACCAGAGAATTTAGGATTCTGTGAATGTATGTCTTTCACTAAATTTGTTCCTGATATGATATATGTCTAACTTATTGTTAATGGTACTACTAAGTTGATTACTCACTCCTACTTTGGGACGGTGTTTTAAAACACCAACCGTAACCCGATATAAATGCAAATATCTTGGAGTAGCACAGCATGAACGACGAGGAGGAGCGAGCGTATTACCAGACCTTTGGCGGCTCCTTCTAACTTACGTATGGATGATCGCGGGATATGGGTCAGGGTCTGTCACGCCCCAAACTCGAAAACCGGGTTCACAAAATTTTCGATCGCTGAATCCGGTGCTGATAGCCTCCGTAGTACCCCATTCTCGGCTCCTAGTGTCCATACGTTAGATTCCGATCCTAGAATCGTACAAGGAAGATTTTTTTTTTTCAAATGTATATTTACTCGTAATGAGCATAACCACAAGTTTACCCAAATCACAAAGGTAAAATCATCATCACATATCCACTAATATAAACATTTGAATACAATGCTGAAAGGGAAAATATATATGTCAAAATCAAAGCTCCAGAAGTCAGCTACATGCTCCAAGCTCCACGCTGCTGCAACCTAACATCATCTGCACGCACCTATCATGCATAAGCTTATAGAAGCTTAGAGGGTGGTGTAAGCGTGTGCACAAGATAAGTGTCAAGTATTCAATACAATGCCATAATCATACAATTTTGGAAATACTGGTAAGTCCATGAATTAAATAATATCAGAGTACGCAATACAGATTAGTTATGCAAATGAAGAGTCATAAAGAACCAAATATCAGATGCCGAGGATGCAATGCAATATACAATTCCTGATGAGTTAATGAATACCGTCAGCCATATCTAGACCATATAAATGCGAAAACACAGTAACCCAAAATGTCATATGCTGCAGATGTAATGCAATATGCGGTGCAAATGTAATGCAATATGATGGAGTGTGAAGTCGGGATGATAGTACGTAGTATCGCAGGCTATGGGGTCCATCATAAGGGACTTCTATCCAAACCAGTCTCATAACTAAATTTGGATAGTCAGACTCAATGTGGTAAACTCCTGATCTCAGGTTTGTCGCGCGCACCAACCGAAATTCTGGCCATTGCGAAGGTACATATAATAAATAGTTACATACCACCAGCCCGAGTGGATAGTGAATGAATGAATATGCAACTCCTGCTCCACAAATCAGTACTGTACATCTCTGGGATCATCACCGAGGTCTAGTACACTCTACACCAGCTTGCCGCCCCATCAAACCCACAACTGGGTAAGTGGAAGAGACCTCACTATCCGCCTTTCTAATAATCAGCAAATATCTACCCGACACGTTGATAGCGGACCCATTCACAAGTTGGTCAAACTCAGCCTAGCTATGCCTACTCCCTCAGGTAGGTAAGGTCACACCCTCTCCCAACTGACCACAACACAGTGGGAGACGTAGCCTCCTGGTATTGGGCACTCGAACGCTCATGTATATCCACTCGATCTCGACATTGGGGCGTTCTCTAGAACTGAGAGGGTTTAGAGATTTTCACCCAAGGCCATCTATGACAGCTCAATGCTAATAACAGATTTTCGATGTCTCATCTGGCCATCCACGATATGCTTGTGGAGGCAACGACCCTTATGTCGCTAGGGCATACAATAATCACAACACACAATGTAAGGTGCATAAGTCATACAATCCAGTCATGCATCAATCCTACGCATACCGTGCGCTCATATGAGATAACCTTTGCCTATCTGGGAGTCTCATAACAACCTCCCCAATGTCATATGCAATGGTCAACCACATCTCATAACAAACATGCAGATGATGTGTATGGGCATGTATCATAATTTTATGCTGTCACATACTCATAATCGGTATCAATAACCAGCATCAACAATCGACCTTGACAACATGGACATTTAACCAACATTGCTCCCAAGGAATGGCCCACATAGAGCCTAACATAGTGGACTCGTGGCCTCTCACAAGGGCCAAAAATACAACACCATAGGCCTCACTCAAGAGCTTAATACACATTACGATGGGCCTTTCACATGGGCCTAACATAGGCTGCATCACATGGGCCTAATACACATCACATAGGCTGCATCACATGGGCCTAATACACATCACATAGGCCGCGTCACATGGGCATAATACACATCACATAGGCTGCATCACATGAGCCTATATACATCGGATGGGCCACGTCTCATGGACCCCGAATATATCACAATGGGCCACAACTCATAGGCCCCAAACACATCACAATGGGGCTCTCACATGGGTCCATTATGCATCACATCAAGGTGGGCGCCAATGGATGGCCATCAATACATCACATTAGGCCTCGTATACATCAAGTGGGCAGCATCATATGGGCCACATATACATCACAATGGGTCTCTAACACGAGCCTAATATACATCACAAAGGGTCACATCCCATGGGTCTCATATACATTACATTAGGCCTCGACAATCGGAATCGACCTCGATAATCAGAATCAACCTCGATAATCAGAATCGGCCTTAACAATGAAATCGGCCTCGACAAACGGAATCGGCCTCAACAATGGGATCGGCCTCGACCAAACGGAATCGGCCTCAATAATCGGAATCGGCCTCGACAAACGGAATCGGCCTCAACAATGGGATCGGCCTCGACCAAACGGAATCGGCCTCAATAATCGGAATCGACCTTGACCAAACGGAATCGGCTTCGACAATCGGAATTGACCTCGATAATCGGAATTGGCCTCGACAAATGGAATCGGCCTCGATAATCGGAATCGGTCTCGACAAACGGAATCGGCCTTAACAATCAGAATCAGCTTCAACAATGGAATCGGCCTCGATAAACGGAATCGGCCTTGACCAAACGAAATCGGCCTCCAGGGAAGGTCACAATGTAGACATTTAACTATCATCGCCCATCAGTGTGGACATTTAAGCATCATTGCTCCCAATAAGTGACCCACATAGAGCCAAATGTATCGTGGGCCCATGACCTCACACAAAGGCCTAATATACATTGCAATGAGCCTCATACAAGGGCTACATACACATCATAGTGGGCCGCATCATATGGACCTCGAATACATCATAGTGGGCCTCACTCATGGGCCTCAAATATATCACATTGGACCTCACCCATGGGCCTCGAATACATCTCATTGGGCCTTGCCCATGGGCCTCAGATTCGAACAGGTGGGCCCTATCACATGAGCCTCAAATATAAGGCAGGTGGGCCCTATCACATGGGCTTTAAATATAAGGCAGGTGGGCCATGTCACATGAGCCTAATGCGCATCATGATGAGCCGCATAGATGGGCCGCACCAATGGGCCTAACACACACCAATGTGGGCCGCTCAAATGGGCCCGACACTCATCACTATGGGCAGCATGGATGGGCCTCAGATACATCATAAAAGGCCTCTCATATAGGCCCAACATACATCACATCAAGGTGGGGCCCATACATCAACTAGAGGTCATTTAGAGCATTATGAATCATTTCAAAAGATCATCTGGACCATACCACAAATAACACTGGTGTTGATAATTCCCACTGTTAAAAATTTAGAAGGTCCACTATCGCATTTATTTCACATCCAGTCTGTTCATTAGGTCATTAAGACCTAAACAGAGAGGATAAACAAATATCATATTAGTCCAAAACTTCTGTAACCCAAAGGGTTGTAATGGTAGATGTTCAATCCCACTATTTTCTGTAGTGTGGTCCACCTAATAACTAGATCTGCCTTATTTTTAGTGTCAAGCCTTGAGACGGACTTGCCAAATGGGTGGCTAGTTTTAGGTGAATCACATACATCAGGGTGAGTTCCACCCGTTCAGCGTGCTGGACGGTGTGGAGGGCACCCTTACATCATAGTGGGGGTCCCAACAGCTCGTCCGGATGGACGGCTGGGCATAGTTACAACAAGGTGAGCTCCCAAGTGGTGTGGCCCCACCAAGAAATATTATATATTATTCATATAATTATATATTATTATTATTATTACTTACCTGTACGAGCTCATCAAATGAATGGACGGTTGGGACATAACCCATATACATCAAGGTGGGGTCCACATATCTTGTTGATGTCATCAGCAACTGATGCTGCTGGGCCCACCGTCCCTTTGGACGGTCTGGATGAAAAACATACAATAGTGGTCCCCACGACACATTACGGCAACTATATAGCTGATGTGTGGTGGACCAACCAATCTGCTTCTACTAAAAGGTGGGTCCCACCCGTTCAGCGTGCTGGACGGTGTGGATGAGACCCTTACATAACGGTGGGGTCCACAAATCTTGCTGGCATCTGGTACGCCAGCCAATCTATTTCCAAATCAGGTGGGTCCCCACGTGGGTCCCACCATATACTATATATATATATATATATATATATATATATATATATATATTACATATATATATTATACTATATATGGGTGTAACGTCCAAGTGGGATTCCCATCGTCCCAACAGTGGACGGTGAGGATCATCACCTGCAGTATGGTAGGCCACACCGTTAGATGGACGGAGTAGATATAACACATATATTGGTGGGGCCCACTTCATCATAAATGGGAGAGAGAGAGAGAGAGAGAGAGAGAGGAATCAGAGTAGTGGAGGGGCCCCGCCACTATGTGCCCCTCTTGATACAAATCATACATCAAGATGGGTCCCACCATAAGTGGGCCCTCTAATCATCAAAATCAACAAATAAAATCACCCATCATTCGATCTTTTTGGTCCGATGGAATCCCTAGCTCCTCAGCTTCGACTTTGACGAAGGATGATGAAGAATGAAGGGTGAAGATGAGAGATGAGGAGATGGGAAGTGGGCCACACAAAGCTCTCTCATGGAGCTCTCATACCTTGCACGGTTGGGTTGCTTGGAGAATGAGCGAGAGAGATGTAAGAGAGAGAGACAGAGATGGGTGAGTGATGGGTGAGTGATGGAAGAATTGACTTTAGGGATAGGTGTTGTACTTGGGGATGGGTGTGAGTGATTTGAGTGATGTATACTTGATTGATTGATTTGACATGTTCTCTTGGGTTTAGCAAATGCGCGGTGTTTTTCCTCGAACTGAACGCAAGCTCATATCTCCTGGCCTTGGTATCGCCTCGGTGTGTAATATGCAACGTCGGAACAATGGCGACGGCGCGGTCGCAAGGGTACAAGTCTCGGGTTGAGCCGACTCTGTAATATGGGACATAACTCAAGGTTACGCGCAACTACCGATAACAAATCGCGAGTCACAAGAATTCGGTCGGGAGGACCACGGAAGCCTACGGAACAATACGGGTTAAGATACGGGCCTCAAATTGCCCTAGTCGTTTTGGAATACATGTATGGGTAGGACTAGTTCCTTGTCCTATATCTTCTTGGGATTATCTTTTAAATATTTTATATACTCAGCGGCACTTGTTATTGTTTTGTGACTCAATTACGCTTCGTGGTTTGCTAAACTCCTCATGGCTTATAAGACAATTTAAATGTAATCAAGATCTGAAACCCATTGGGGCACACGTGGCACCCAGGAATTCGGAAGCCGAGTTCCTACTCGGCCCCTAAAATTCGAGGTGTTATACTATTAGGTGTAAATTTACCAATTTTAACAGTGTCCTGAAGGTTTCAAAATGAGCACTCGTAGTAATAAAGGTATAGTAGAATGGTAACCTTTATATGTTGATCGGAAATACTATGTCGATGGAGCTACAACATTTGTAGTGAAGTCCACGTCGGCATGTTTGTCGCATGCACGTCTAGGCCACATGAGTAAGCGCGGCATTAAAGTACATTATGATCATTCCTTAATTCCTACTTTTAAAAGCTTTGATTTGAATATATATAAGCATTGTATATTTGGAAAACAGTCAATATTATCTCTTGAGTCGGGAATACATGTTAGTAAGGGTTGTTTAGATTTATGATGTATGTGAACATAAATGGAATGGATGTCATGACCGTACCACAATTGCATTTGGGTGATGACTCTTACATTAATTATGGTTGTCCTTCACCATGTCGATGAGGTGAATAACCCTGTGTCATCTGGGTTGTGTCATCTGAGTCCCAGGCCAGTTAATTGGGTCGGTGTTAGTCTCGCGTTGGCTGGGGAGTCGTCGCTTGGGTAATAAACCCAAAAATGGATCAAGGGACACGGATGAGGAACCGCTACAGCCGTCTCGAGCCTTGTGATCCTATTGAGACCATAATAAAATGGTGGTATCCTAGCTTTCCCAATATACTAGATGAATGAGACTTAATATCAATTACATTGCATTATTTAGATTATTGTGATTTGGCGTTAGAGTCGCTTGTGAGGGAGTATTGTCATTTGCGAATTAGGTGTTGAAATTGCTTGTGAGAGAGTGCTAGATTATAAGGGTATGTATCATATCATAATTTCATATGTGCATTTAACAAGAGTATATAGGAAGTAATTGTCTAGCTGCTTTATCATTACCTGTGCTGATTGGGTTGATAACATGTGTAACTTAAAACTAATTGACTCACTGAGTTAACTACTCACTTCCACTTGAGATAGTATTTTAAAACACCAACCAAGTGATGTTGTTAATGTAGGTGCTATCGAGACCTCCGGCAGATAGGCTTGAACTAACTTGTACAATTTTTATTTTATGCGATCACCACTATTGAAATTGTACTTTGACTATTAGTCCTATTTTTCTGTAATTTGTTTTCTCAGCTTGAATTTTGATGCTATTGATCTAAGGTTATTCTGATTATTAATTATGGGTAAACATTAATCGGATTGTGCGCGCACGTGGGAACTTGCCCACATGCACTTCTTGTTAGGTTAACACCTAGGAACTCGAGATCGGATTCTTCGTGCTTGGGTATCGATTTTCAGGCGTTACAGATTCCTACATAAGTAAAACTTAACTAAAAGATAAACTAGCATAAATAAGTAAAGAAGGTTCGTGTACCATTAGATTTTTTAATAACATAAGGAATAAAATTCTAGAGATAAGAGAGACTTGTCCTCTCCAACTAAGCTTAAAAATAGATGTAACTACCCATCCCTACCACACATCTAAAAGGGATAATTGAGGAGAAGCTGAGCCAAGAGTGCACACATGTGCAAATATAGGTGCGACCATCGGAGCCATTTATCTTCATGGCAAAGTGACGTGTAAGGTACGTTGTTGATTCTCATCTGCTTCGTGGTTTTCTACTCGAAAAAATTGTATCTATATTCCTAATACTTTCCATTATGTTGGGAGAAAGAACCTTTATCGACCACGTGTACAACAATATTGAAATCAAAAGAACGCAAAAAAAGGCGTAAACCACAACATAGAGATCTATAGATTCCATTTTGTTATGTCAATGGATTTACACTAATCCATTAGACTCAAAGGAAAAAACGAAAAACAAAAACAAAGAAGCAACTATCAATATAATGACAACTCTCTCTCTCTCTCTCTATATATATATATATATATAGAATATATATTACCCCAAATAAATTACGATTGACATAAAACTTCATGTGAAATTATGAAACTGCCTTATGGATGAATAGTGCACCTTTGATGATCAGGCTCCATAGATCCTGACACAATTTTTTTAAAACCCAAAGTTTATGACTCTAAGAAGACTAATTGCATAGATTAAATTGTCTATAGCTTCAATCACATTATATGTAATATAGATTAAAAACCTGTTACATCAACATCAAACCATGTGTACAAAACAAAATTAGATTTACTCTAATTTTAAATTTGTATGTCAACTTTTCCTAATAAAAAAAAGTTGTAATCCAATGGATTTGGAATGGTAGAGAGGCGATATTAGAAGTAGAGTTGCTGGACACAGTTGATGTTCTAACTTAACCCAAAAAACAAATAAAAGAATTGATTTGATTGAAGTGTCCTAACTTCAACTTATATAAATGCCTATCCTTTTTATATAAAATCTTTTATTGACTTTTAGGGGGCATTTGGAACATAACTTACTTAAGATGAGGTACTTATGACTCAAGTAGCTTATTTTGGTTTCTACTTATTAAGCTGAAGTGATTAAGTTTAAGTAAAAAAATTACTTATAATTAATTTAAATCAAACTAATTTACTTATCTACTGCTGTAAGTAGAAAAAGTAACTTAGTTGGTGGTATCCAAACGGGCATTTAATAACCCAAAATTCTAAAATCCAATTCCATGAAAAACTTGCAAGGGTGTCTTATACAGTAGAGATGGAAAACCTTCCATTGAGCTCCAATAAAAATTAGATGCGTGTGCATGCATCACCCATATGTTGGGACATGATCATCTACCCCTTGATTTTTTATGTTAATGGGAGACATCTTATTAGTAGGTGGACCTAATTTTTTTGTCAGGTAGACATCTTGATTAGCTCTGATGCGTCTATTTTTAATGATTTGGGTGTGTTAATGTCTAACACATGTTCGCCCCCCCCCCCACAAGTGGATGATAAAGATGATGGACATAGTCAACACATGAAATGTTAGAAAAATAAGTGAAAAGCTACCGTTATGGTTTACCACCATTTATCAAGTTATGGTGACTCGTTGATGGACATGTAGCAAATGTGTTTTTTTTTTTTAATACACGCACAGACACCGCCACACACTCACGCCGAAGTGGGATTTCACCACCTATGGGTACTCAACCCTTGACCAGGTGTTGAGACTCGAGCAAGGACCCATGGCAAGGAGGATTGGCTGAATTTTGGGCCCCATTAATGAATCGTAGCCTTCAATTCACACTCATCAAATAAACTTAAGCATCTGATTTTGCGACTTCAATTTGAACGGCTGCACATTTTATGTTTAATTGCCCATTAGAGATACATCAATTGGATGGCTAGGATCATTTGATAGATGATTTTGAAATGTGCTCTTTAAACAATAGGCCTTTTGTTACTTGGATTTCCTGGACTGACTTGTATGTATTCTAAGTCTACTGTGGATGGGACTCGACAAGTTAAAAAACTAATGAACAGTTACTCTCCCTTGTAGGTCTCAAATGAAGAAATTGAGGGGCATTTTACGCAACATTTCTTGATTTTTTTTAAAAAATTTTGTTTTTAAAAAATAATAAACAAGGGATCCCCTACGCAAATGGACCCCAGACAATGTTTATTTAGTAATGGAAAGTCTTAAATTATATTTTTAGGACATAAAATAACTAAGATGTCCTTAATTATTTTTCTAGAAAGTGATTGAGGGCGACATTGTGTGGTGGACGTTGCATAGGCATAACATCCAATCCGTCCGACAAATACGTCCCAACATGACTATCAGACAAACTGAAAATGTGGTCCATCAAGTCATCAGTGCTCTCGAAAAGGGTGCAGATTAGATACTAACACTTCTAGTAGAGACGTAGTGGCGACTTACCTATTGGATAGTGCTCTATGAACCCCACAATGAAGTAAGTGTTTCATCCATGTTGTTTATTCTTTTTAGATCATTATTTTAGGGCAAGAGGTCAAAAATTAGGTAGACCCAAATATGAGGTGGATCATACCACGCCACCATAAAAAAACCTTCATGGGACTTATTATAATGCTTGCATGCCATCCAACCTCTTGATGATGTCACATGGACCTAAATAAAGGGAAACCCAAATATCAGCTTGACCCAAAACTTTTGTGTGCCCGTGGAGTCTTTAATCAGGGGTATTCATTCACTATTGTTTCTCATGGTGTGGTCCACCTAAGATTTAGATTTGCCTTATTTTTTAGCTTATGCCCCAGCATGAGAAGACAAAATGGATGGACTACATGAATAAAACATATGCATCATGGATGGGTGATGTGAGGAAGTACATGATGAGGTTGATGACCGTCTTCCTCATGATAACTACTCCAGATCCATAAAAATTATCTAGACTTTTCGCAGAGATTCCTCGTTTCGTCTCTGCTTGTCACAAATAAAATTTCATTTTTATTACAATGTGATTAGTCCATGTCATCGCTGATGTTGAGAGCACTACTACCTTAGATGTAACAAGTGATGATGTGGCCTAATCTCATGGAAACCAACAGGATGTGGCACAATCTCATTGCAAAAATAAGAAAATCCCGCGAGTGGTAACCAAAGTCAACTTACCTTTCAACACCCTCGCCAACACGTGAGTAGCTCTCAAGTCCGACTGATTTTACCATAAATTAGAGTCCACCCAGCAGATTACTTTCAATATATGATGTGTGTGCAAAATCCAACCCATCTAATAGGTTGGCCCTATCATGGAGATTGCCTTCAGAAAAAATCAGCCACATTCACTTTCAAGTGAACTACACTTGTAATTTTCTATTTATCAATAACTAAAGAAAAACTTTCTGTATTGTGGTCCACCCAATGAGAAAATAGGGTTGATTTTTTTAATCAGGTAATCCTCGTGTTTGGGCCAACCTATTTAAGGGACTGGATTTCACATGCTTTTAACTGGTTGAAAGTATTCTGTGGGATGGATTATAACCTGTGGTCCAACTGATTCAACTTGAGAACCACAAAGTTTTTTAAGGTCAGATTCGGAGAATATCTCTATTCAATTATTGGGCGCAATGGGCAGCTCGTGACAGAAGTACAAGCTATTTGGAAAGATTCCAACGATGACTTTTCCATTGTCCAAAGCGAAACTCATTGGACGATCCTAACCATCCATCAGTGTCAACCTTGGGCCATGGTTTGCACCCTTGAGTGTGAATCAACTTTAATTCAAAAATACCTATACATGGTATATTTACAGGGGTTTGATTTTAATTACTAAATCAACTTTAATATCCCCAATTAGTGACATATATAATTTTTGACACTATGGTTGTGATAAGCCCGCTAAAATATCTGTTTTGTCTAAAAGTGATGAAATTCCAAGTCTTAGATGGACCGCAAGCACAAGATCATGTCTGAGTGACTAACCAACGATTTTTAATCGTTGATTGATATGGACAATGTTTGGACGGTGCTGGACAATATTTGGACGGTGCTGATCTACATGAACAATGTTTGAACAGTGCTGATCATCGTTAGTGGGCCATGTGCCCAGTAGAATGATAGTGTACAGTGACATACATTTATACCTGCAACTATTCAAATGATTTTAGGTGTAATCCAAGCTCTCACCTTGGATTACAAACCCCCTCAAAGAGGGGATTGGAAACCCCCTGGATTGGCAATCCCCAGTTGCATTATGCTGCCAAACAACAGCTATTTGGAAAGATTCCAACGATGACTTTTCCATTGTCCAAAGCGAAACTCATTGGACGATCCTAACCATCCATCAGTGTCAACCTTGGGCCATGACCATTTGCTTAGATCTATCACCAATGCTCTAGATTATCGAAAAGGGAAAATGTGCAATCGCTCGGGGATGGAAACTCCACCTGCCAGCTGCCAATGGCTGGTGGTCGGTGCTCTGTGGGCCTCACCATGATGTATTTGTTTCATCCATGCCGTCCATATATTTTTGTATATCATTTTATGGTTATAAAGAAAAAATGAGGCATATCCAAATCTTAATGAACCACATTACTGAAAGAGTGTTGAATGAATGTCGACCAATAAAAACTTTTTGGGGGCCATAAAACTTTTGGATCAAGCTTATCTTGATTTTTTCCCTTCATCTGGGTCTGTATGACCTAATCAACGTATTGGATGTCAAAGAAACAGTACAATGAGCCTTAAGAGGATTTTAATGGTGAATATACAATCACTATTATTTTCATGTGGTGTGGTCCACCTGAGATTTATCTACTTCTAATTCTTGGTATCAAGCCATAAAATGATCTTTAAAAATGTATGAACGGAATGGATGAAACAACGGAATGGATGAAACACATACATCATGGTGGCCCACAAGCACCGACCATCAGCCACCAGGGTGGTGGCAGGAGGAGTAGCCAATCCGTTTCCCTCGGGGATTGCCTGGCTTTTGCAGGAACTTCCTGAGACGAGAAGTTAGGTGGGGCTGCTGCGATGCTGGTAAGAAATTCAACCCACTTCATCCATATATATATATATATATATATATATATATATCATGAGGTCATGAGACAGATCCAAGACTCAAGTGAGCCAAACAACGGGGTGGGAAATGCCTTCCACTGAAACCTCCCTGGGTCCACCGTGAAGTTCATGTCCCATCCATACCGTTCATGAGGTCATTACTACTGAACTGAACTGAAAACACAAAAATATTAGCCAGATCCAAAACTTATGTGGCCTCACAGATATTTCAACGGTGAACATTCAATCGTCACTACTTCCTGTTGTGCGTCCCACTTGAGTTTTGGATCTACCTTATTTTTGGGTCTATGCCCTAACGACACACGTTTATCAAGCATGCATTGATGTAAGACCCGTGGCCCATGGTGCATCGTCCCACCCCAAAATCTGGTCTTACTCGTATATTGAATGTAGACCGTCGGTTATCATGTTCTCAACCAATTGCATTCTTTTTGCTAGTTTGATGAATGGATGGTAAGAATTTTAGGCTGAAGAATATTAGCCGTGGGGACCACTTGCTCCTCATTCATCTGATCAGTGGTTTACCCTATATTTTGTATCATTTCCCAACTATCATTTAGTTCCATGGTGGTGCCTTTAGAGGCTTGCTCAAATACATCCCAATGTCTTGGAATGTGATACATTGGGACTTTAGAATTTAAATATGGGCCATCTTCCATTGATCAAAATATTTATATGACAAATCTCACTTTGCATGCTTGAAAGACAACAAATAAAAGCTCAGTTTAATTATTTCAACTCTTTAATTTGTTAGGTTTTTACTGGAAAATGCTTAAATCCAACTGCTAGAGAGTCCTATTGTATCTTATTATAATATGTAGATTTGTTAGGTTGGAGAAATCATTGTGTTTGAAAAGTCATGAGATGAGATAGATGATCCAATGAGCTCTCAAAAGATTTACTTTTAATCATGGTAATAAATCACTTAGGTGAAGAAATGGATCTTTAGAGCAATGGGAACTTTTATTGTGAGGAACCATGTGATACATGGCCCACTTCTTTAAGTAGAGTAGAAGAACTAGTCGCCCATGGTTTAGTCGTCCAGATTACTGGCCTGTTGTGTCCACTATGGATGGACCATACTTCAAAGGTCTCCTTTATCTGGTCAAGTGATGATGCTACGCAAATATGTGGCCCCCCAATTATCCGTCCATCCATACAATTCTTTTATTTGTAGTGTTTCTTCTCCTTGATCGAAAAAAAAGGAATTAATACATGGCCCACCAATCATATGTCCATCCATATCATACAACGGATGCTCTTCCCTTGGATCAGCAAATCGAAAGCTTTGTTTATGTCTTTGAATCCCACTTCATGTGTTATGAACTCATCCAAATGAAGCTCCTGCACAAGAGCAAAACCATACACCACGTTATCCTTATACGGTCCGAATATGTAACATCTATGTTAGGTGTGGTAGTGCGCATGAGCTAGGGCTAGTAAGTGTTGGACGTGGCCTTGGGCTAGCCTTGTAAGGAAAAGAATGATCAAAGGCTAGCCTTGCATATTTTATTATTATAATAATAGCCTAATTGATTATTGAACTATGTCATCAAGTTGGGCCGGATTATTCAGTGGCCCACAACCAGCCCATTGTTGTTGATGTCTTAAATCTGTGAGTAATAGAGTGTGTGGATGCCGTCGACAGTGCTCGATGCCATCAGAAAAATTCAAAATTTTTATGCTTTCTTGCTAGAATGTTTTGATGTTTTCTCGATGCCATCAGAGTCCCATCGAAGGTGCTATCAAGTGCATGCGCAGAATTGTGTAAGTACGGGACTTGTTTCCAATTTCGATTGTGATTCTCATAGAGGCTATATATATGGGTATAATCGGGATTTGAGTACATAGAGAGATGTTCTAAGCTTTCTAAATTAATTTTTAAGAGTTTCAAATGCATAGCTTGGAGAGATTCGAGGTTTATTTGAATCTGATAGTCTTTATTTCTTATAATTTCTTGCTTTTATAGTTTATCACTGTCACTTTGTACATGATTTTTTTTTTTAATCATAAAAAAATTTTCGCATTAAATTGAGAATATTTGTGATTGGACTTGATTGTGCATTTGGTATAATCTGTTTGCTTGATTCATCTGTGTGCATTTGTGACATCAAGCCTAGATTTCAAGTCATTGAGCTAAGTTCAAGATATGAAGCAATGGCTCTATAGGACCGGGCCACATTTAGATCCCAAGCACTGGCGCTATAGGGGCCGAACACCTGGCCAATTGTAGAGGTTTGCTATTCCATGAGTGTAGTGCCCTGCCCATCCGCACACTGGCACACATGCTAAGCTTTCCATCTAGTTAGAAATCAAGTAAATCTTTGGATACAGAAAAATCTGGCAATTTCACTACCCATGTGGGCCAAATTATACAAAGGAAAGCGATGGTAATTAACCATTTTAAATTGTCGGCGTTGTGCCCAACTGAGGCGTTAGGCTTAATTTTTACGCCAGAAAATCTAAACTATGTATTCATGGGAATGAAAGATTTAATCTCCCACACCTGTAATGTCGATGCCTTTGGTGAAAATGTTCACCGGTCCAAGGGGCCATGTCGGTAGCAAATGTACCATGATATGTGAATGGTGCACATGTAAAAAATTAATAATAAATAAATAAGATAAATTCCTTGAATCAGAACTAATATGTGAAATAAATCACCTTGTCCTTGTACCGTTTTATCAAGAGTGGAATGTCGTCCTTAGCTTTGATCCCTCCAAAATACGAACCTATGATGCTCTTTCCATGTAGAATCTCGGTCGGGCTGATAGATATGGGTTGCAGTTCCACACCTAGAATGACTGTTTTACCCCAACCCTACAATACCAACAAATTAAAATATTCTCATGCTTCTCTTGTATTTACCCCAACCCTTTATGTGTATACAATATTGAGGCTGGATCCTCAGATATTAGACTACGGAACTTATTCATATCCATGTAAAATAAATTCCTATTCTTATAAAACTTATATAAAATCCACTTGATTTGGGTGATTCTCCCTTGTTTTTATCGTTTGGCCCACCTGATGATTAGATCAGCTTGATTTTTTTTGGGCATCCCACTTTCATGGTGAGGTAACTATGTATCGGATTAGGTGCCATAAACACATCATGGTAGGCCCCACATTCAGCTAGTTACACTATATTTTAATTTACACAGTATAGGAACCGTTGGACCACAAGTAATGGACCACCCAGGGAATAACTTCCAACCTTTCATGTGTGTATGACATCCAACCTTGAGGGTTGCCTTTTGCAAAAGACTAGATTATGAGTGAATGATTCTAACTGCTTGATCCATAGCCTAAAAACAAATAATGAATATTGTAAATGTAAGAACATAGGTCTAATTTTCAATTTGGATCATCCACTTGATGCCAACTTCAATTGGTGGGTCACGAAGCGTGGTCTGTGACTGAATGGATGGTGCAGATTTATTGATTGGATGGTCACAACTAACCTTTCGGCAGCTGGCGAATGCGTCGCTGATCAGGGAGGCCAATCCTACACACTCAAAGCAGTAGTCCGCACCTCCATCTGTCATTTCTTTAATCACCTGATCATATCATAAATATAAAATGAAAATTTGAGAAATTGGAATATTGTTTTTAGAAAAATCAGTTACGAAATTGGTTTATTGGGAGATTAATTTAAGACAGTAGGATAAAAAAATGACCTTGCTGATGGGTTTATCACCATATTCTGCTGGATTAATGAAATCAGTGACTCCTAATTTCTTTCCTGCATTTGGAAAGAATTAAGACTAGATTATGCAGTTGTAACGTGTACTAGTCGCAGATATCATAGAAGGAGAAAGAACAATGTCCAACTGAAAGACGATTATCTATGATGTGTGTTTTTATTTTTGTGTTAAAACATATATACTTAGAAGTAAATTCAATTTAATTTTGTTTATTTCCACAATACATAAATACCATCAAAATATATATATGAAAAATTATTAATGAATCTCAAATTCTTTAATAAAAATTAATAATAATAGTAATAAATTCTCAAGTTCTGTTTGCCCTTGAGTTGAGCTTGCTTCGGCTCTTGTTAGGCTTGAGTATTCAATACCTTAAGTTGGGTTTGACTTGGGTTGGGCCTTAGGATAAAACCTTGAGGTGGTATTAAGCTTGAGTTCACCCTCAACCTCACCTGAAGGCTCCAATAATGTTTATTGAAAAAATAAAAAGAAAGATTGGAAAACTTCCTACCTTTCAACTAAAGAAGGATATTTATACGGGGTGTTCTAAGTTGTAGAAGTTACTTTAGATGAGCTGCTTATGCTCTACGAGCGCATCTTGGTTTCTCCTCGATAGATTAGCATGTTCACTAAACAGCATACTTACCATCTAAAACTAGAAAAACCTTGTTTGCTTTCTAACATTATGAGTAATTATTTCTCGAGTTTGTTTGATCCCCTCACATCCACCATCCATCATGTGGGGCTAACTTTTGATGTGGATCATTAATTGTGTGGGCGCTACCTTCATCGTTAAGGGTCAACCTTTAATGTACACCATTCATTAGGTAGGGCCCACCTTTGATCTTTGTCATCCATCATATGTGGCCACAACCAATGTTATTGTCTATGTGGAGTACATCTTCAATATTCATCGCCCATCATGTGGAGCCCACCTTTGATGTGGACCGTCAATCAAATGGGCCACCTCCCATGTGGGATGTCCATCATGCATGGCCTGCCTTGAATAGGGGTCACTCATCATTAGGCTGGCCTTTGAAGTAGACCATCCATCATGTGGGGCCCACCTTGACGTGGATCATCCATCATGTGGGGCCCACCATTATTTCTTGGCATCATGCGGAGCACACCTTTCATGTGGATTGTCCATCATGTGGGCCCCGCCTTCAATGTGAGTTGCCCATCATGTGGGGCTAACCTTGGATGTAGGCTATTCATTATTAGGGGCCAACCTTTAATGTGGATCATCCAGCCATCATGATGTGGGGCCCAGCTTCAATGTCCATTGTCCATCATGTGGAGCTCACCTTTGATGTAGATTGTCCATCGTGTAGGCTCCACCTTTGAAGTGAGTCGTTAATCATACTAGCTTGCTATGGATGTGGGGGGGTATTTATCATTATAAGCCGACCTTTGATGTGGATAATCCATTGTGAAAGTCCACATTAACATGGGGACATCCATCATGTAGGCTCACCTTTGATGTGGACTGTCCATTGTGTGAGCCTCACCTTCCATATAACCGTACATCACGTGGGGCCTCCTCTGATATGGCCGGTGAGAGCAAGCCTCCCTTAACACGAAGGGTGAGAAAGAGATAAATGGAAAAGTTTTTTTTTTAAAAACAAAACAGCAAACTTATTGAGATAAGTAGCTTTTAGCAAATAAGTTACTTTTGCAACTGTGCTTACCAAATTAGTTAAAAAAGCCTCCTTTATGGCCAGTTTGGATTTAATTTACTTGAAATAAGTTTAGTTTATGATTTTTTTTAAAAATTTAAAGTTACTTTATCACTTCAATTTAATAACTATAAATAAGGATAAGTTACTTGAACGTGGTTTTTCCGCACAGCCCGTTAGCTGCCAAACAACCACTGCTATGTAAGCTGGAGTTGTCAGAGGGTGGAATAACAACGTACGCTGAAGGGCTGAACCTCAGCTGGGAGTAGCCTACGCTGCAGATAACAGTTGGGGATGGGACGCCTGCTGTTAGTTGTGTGTGGATCCTCTATAGTGTGTATATGTCATCCAATCCATTCATCCGATAGATCTCACCAAGATGAAAGAATTCGCCAAAAATCACACTATTCCATTTTAAAATGGACCACAGCACATGATTAATAGACTTTAGCCATGATTTTGCATTGTATCCACTGGTGTGGCCCAAATGAATTTTGCATCATTCTGATTTGTGGGATCAGTCTCAAACAAATGGTGACAAACCTGATGGATGGTGTGGATCTCATGCACATAAAGTCTTTCCCCTTGTGTTAGAGGTAAGCACGCCACATGCGCCAGCATTTTCGTTTCTATGAGAGGTCTCAGGTCTGCTAGCCCACATGGCCCCTCTCCGTTTGTACCATTACATGTATCACACGTGCCATGATGGCACGTGTGTAGGACATCCGAGCACTTCATAAGGTGGCCAGTGCTGTAAAGATCATCATATTAGGCCGGTCCAGTCCTCAGGCAGCTCACACGTGTATCTTCATATCGGCCATTAGCAATTTTTTCTGAACCGTTCGATATTTCCATGTATGGGTGATCCATTGGATAAACGGACTAGCTATATACGCATTGGGAGATTGGCTCGTGTGCTGCGTCTTGAATCATGCACGGCCATTCGGCTAACGTGCCACGTGCACACAACATCCGAGCTGTCAAAAAGGACGTCCCACCTTGAAGATAGTCCCGCCGAAGGATCAAACTGATCCATTCATCAGATGCGCCACGCCGAAGAAAATAACAGATAGCCATTTGATGTGTGGATCAGCCTCAGTTTTTGCAGCCAATGTCCTTGAAGGTGGACCCTTTTTTTTTGTGGCTCAGATGTCGAGTACACATGACGTGGGGGGTCATTTTACTCGATGGACGGTACTGATCAAAACAAGGGCATTCGAAGAATAGCTTACCGATCTCGAATTTTTCAGGGTTTAAATCTACACCGATAATTTTGGACGCTCCACAGAGTTTTGCTCCCTGCGCAACCTGTCACGTGAAACCAGTGTTACTTGTGTGAGTTAGGGACGCCAAATGCCTACAGGAAGGGAGAAGCTACGTGGGGCCCCATCGCGATGTCTGGATGACATCCATTTCGTCCATCCAGCTCATATCACGATATGGGCCAAAAATGAGGTAGATCCAAAATTCAAGTGGGCCATGCCACAGGAAACAGTGGGGATTGATCAACCACCGCTGAAAACCTTTCTGGGGCACAGATTCTTTGGATCAGGTTAATATTTGTTTTTTGTGTTCATCTATGTTGGAATAAGCTCATGAATGGTTTGGATGGCATATAAAAATCAAGGTGGGCCTCAGGAAGGCAAGTTGATAGGATCTCTTTTTTTCACGTCCACATAACCCTCCCGTGTGACGACATGGGTTTTCCATGGCAGCTTGCATTGATTCTTAAAATTAGTGGGCCCACGGACCAACAGGTAGGGAAACGGATTGGCTACTACTCCCCCTGCCACAAGACAATGGCTGCTGGTCGGTGCTCTGTGGGCCCACCATGATGTATGTGTTTCATCCATGCCGTCCATCTATTTTTTTCATATCATTTTATGATATGAGACCAAAAATGAGATATATCCCAATCTCAAGTCGACCACATTAGAGGAAACAGTGTTGAATGAGCGTAGACCATTAAAAACCTTTTGGGTACCATAAAAGTTTTGGATCAAGATGATATTTGTTTTTTTAACCTTCATCTCAGCCTGTATGACCTAATCAAAAGATTGGATGTCAAATAAACAGTACAGTGGTCCTTAGGAGGATTTTAATGGTGGATGTCCAATCACTATTGTTTTCCTGTAATGTGGTCCACTTGAGATTTATATCTCTTTCGTTTTTGGGATCAAGCACTAAAATGATCCGTAAAAATGGATGAAACACACATCATGGTGGGCCCACAGAGCACCAACCACCAGCCACCGGGTGGCAGGGTGAGTAGCCAATCCGTTTCCAACAGGTAGCTCCTACATGGTGGGTACAGCGATATTTGTGGGAAACCCGTCTTATCCATCCCTTACACCAGCGCATGCCAGTACATTAGTGTAAAATATGAAGTGGAAACAAAATTCTAATGGGTCACGCTATGAGAAACAATGGAGTTTCCATGCATTTGAGGCTAATGGTACGCAAGACCCATCACGGTGGGGCCCACACAGCTCGACCTCGTAGTATCATTTCCATATATGGGGGGGGGGGGGGGGGGGGGGGGTGGCCAAAAGTTACCCCATCAGTCAGATGCACCATTCCATGGTGGGCCTAGGGATTAAAAATCAATTCAATCCATTACTAGTGTGGTCGGCAGGGGAAGGTTCTATGCGGTCGAGCTCATGGGAACTTCCCATGAGGTCGAGTTGTGTGGGTCCCACCGTGATGTGTGTCGAAAAGTAACCTCATCAGTCAGATGCACCATTCCATGGTGGGCCTGGGGCTTAAAAATCAATTCAATCCATTACTAGTGTGGCCCATACCACATACAAAAGTTGAGAGGGGTTACCCTCCATTAAAACATTCATAATCATTTGTTGGGCCCACCGAGATGTGGTTCACAAATCCAGCTCATCTATTATGTGTGTCCCAGTTGGATGAGAGATCAGACCAAGTTTCAGATGCATCCAAATTTCAGGTGGGCCCCACCAAGTTCTTTTATATGTTTTAGGGATGTCTTTACATGATTTTAGATGGTATGGCCCACCTGAGTTCTGTATACGGGTGATTTTTGGGATATCCCATAATTTAAAGGGGACCCATCAAATGCACGGTGTTGATGTTCAACACTCATCACGGTGGGCCAACACAGCTCAACCTCATGGGAAGCTCCCATGAGCTCAACATGCACACCTTTGCACATGTGTCATAGGCCAAAAATTCAGACGGTCCATGTGAAGCAGCACCCCATGAACCTACCAGGGACAAATTTTCATTTGATCTAAAACTTTGGGGGGCCTTAGTAAGGAGAGATGAAAATTAAGGAAGGAAATTGTTTTCTTTTTCCATGGCCCACCAAAGTTTTGGATTGGGTAAAAGTTGGGTCCTAGGGATTACATAGGGTGCTGCATTCCATGGACTGTTCATATTTTGAGCTCACATCACGTATGTGATGAGTTATCAAGAAGTTCTCACATGGTCTACCATGTGTCCAATTAATATGGATTTCACATTTTGGTATTTTGTTGGAAAGGTTTTCAAAAATCTATTCATTAATAGATATAATTATCCAATGGCCCAATGTGTTACTGATCGCTGTCAAAACTATTTAAGTAACCACATAAATCATGAACATGCCTGATTTTTAGGCCTCGGGCCAAAATTTTTATGGGATAGTGAGCCCTATAAAAACCAAGGGTGAATGTCCTCCCAGCCATTTTCTTTAACGCGTGTGAATTACAAGTCAACACGTGTGAATTCATCCCAATCTATCTCTCTCTCTCTCTCTCTCTCTCTCTCTCTCTCTCTCACTTTTGGATATTGGCCTAAAATAAGGGTATACATCTAATAATTAGAGTGGATTTTGCATACACATCACAGTGGGCCCATCCAAAAATCAAGTTCCAGCCTCCTCAATTAGGCAAAGAGATTGTTTAAAAAAATGAAATTGTATGGCCGTGTATCTTGAATATGATTGAGCTACCATTAGATATTTAGTCCTGTATTATCTCAGAGAAAATAAATAATAGGCTAGCTGTGATTTTGGTGGACCACGTGAAATAGTTGGGAGAGTGAGATCCACCCTTGATTTTTTTTTTTCAAGGCCCACTGTGATCATATATATATAAACTCAATCCAAACATTATATTGCATACAAAAATTTAAGCATGTTGTCCAAAAATCATATGCATCTGTGATTCATTTGGGCCACACTAATGGAAATAGTTTGGTCGGCGACCATTGTCATGTACACTATTTTTAATCATGTGGTCCACATGAATAATAAATGGAGTTGATTTTTGAGTCCTTAGCCTACCATGGGGTGACATACTAGTTGATAGGGGTAGATTTTACATACACATCATGGTGGGTCCATGCTAGCCAATGAGGTGGCTTTTCAAAAAATGTACATGATGAAAACTCCATATTAATTAGGTAATTTTTAAATTCGCAAAAAATAAAATGAAAATTTTTTTAAAAAAAAAAGAAAGAATTTTACAATAAAAAAGGAAAAAAGAAACTAGCTTATTAATAAGATATTTAAAAATAATATTCAAAAACCTATCTCATTAATCAATATAATTATTATTCTACTAACTTCTAATTCATTTGTTTAACGGTCGGTGTTGGGCAGGTGGGCAGTAAATGGATTAGCTACTTAGATGAGCCTCAACATGATGTTTATATAATATTCACCTCGCCCATCAAGTGTGCCACATTATATTATGCCAATGTCCTAAAATTAATCCCATTAATGATTAAGGTGGACCAAATGATTAGAAACTATGTGTTGGGCAACAATGGCAATCCAAATTGCTTTCCTTGCATGGCCCACGCAACTCATGGACGGGCCTCTGGGCCTAAATTGGTATGGAATCTAATGGATAGAATGGATTTCTTATAATCTTGCGTCGCCAGAAAAAATCGAGGGGACGTCTCTTTTCCAATTGTTTTCTTTGATATGACCTACCTAATTATAAGCTAACTTGTTTTATTTTTATTTTACTTTGGGCCTAAGCTACGAGCACACATCTAATAGTCGAAATGGGAAATGGAATTCATATATAAGTCACAATGGACCTCCCAACAAATCAAGCACGAACACTCCATTCCAACAATTGTTTACAAAAAAATGGCTGGAATGCCTACTCTTGATTTTAATAGGCGTAACATAATGTTTATATAAGATTCACTCTATCCATTGGATATTTAGTCCCATAATAAGCCAGAAATAAAAACCACACTAAGCTCTGATTATGGTGGGCCACACAGAGGAAAACAAATAAGGAGATAATAGATGTTTGCCCTTGATTTTTACAGGGCCCACCTGATAATAATAATAATATGAAATCTACTCCAACTGTTAGATTCCACACAAAAATTTAAACTTTCCTTTCCAAAATCATAACCATTCCAAATTCACATGGGCCACAACAATGAAAACAGTTTTTAGGGTGAGTGTTATACCACACTCTTTCCAATCACGTGGTCAACCTGAATCATAGGTATGGCAGATTTTTAGGCCCTTGCGTTAACATGGAATGACACACCCGGTAGTCAGAGTGGATTTTACGTGAACATGAACATTATTATGGTGGACGCACCCAAACTACCAACGGCCCACCCAAACCACTGACACATTTGAAACGGAGATGTGGAATGCTAAATTTATATCCATTAGTGACGTAATTTGTATGAATATTTTTCGAAAAATGTACTGAAATGTAAATAAATATTAATTAGGTTGAATTTTGTAAAATTCCCAACATAAAGGGAAAACAGCAAAACATACCGCAAGTCCCACAGCTCCCAATCCGAAAATTGCCACGGTGGACCCCACTTCCACTCTTGCCACTTTCCAAGCAGCTCCAACTCCTGCAGAATGCAAACACGCCTAACACGTGTATAAACCTTACACTTATATTCGGTGTGTGACCATCTCTACTTGCCAATCCGCGCCACGTGCCCAGCAATCAGGACCATCCAATCAATGGCCCACTTCTTGGATGACCCACTATTCCAGTAACATTAGATTGCAATAAAAAGACTTTTGGCTGTAATTTCATGAACAATTCAGAAGCAGCTGCTCATCGAATGTTCACGAACATCCAATCACCACGAATTTGGTGGATCCCATCAATTGGACGGTCCCGATCGAAACACACGTGCACCATTTTGGCAGTAGAAAACTATACGCACAAGTCTCGGTGTATATTCTACAACTAGGAAGGATTATACAAAGAATGTGGGTTTTCTGCTGTTACCCGTTGATACACCACAGCTGAGCAAGCATGCCTTCTCCGGTGCGATTTCGGCATCGATTTTCACTAAATGAGCGACATCCACCACAGTATATTCACTAAAACTCGATATATAGAGCCAATTGTTTATAATCTCCCCTTTTGAATCGATGAATATGGACCGTCCATCACTTAGTGTCTCAGGTGGGCCCTCTCGAGGGATATTTGAACAAAAGTTGCTCTTCTCCGACTTGCAGTCTATACACTCTCGGCAATTCGCCATGAATACCGGAATGACAACATCCCCTTCTGATACTTCCACCACCTTCTCTCCTACACTCTCTACCACCCTGCCAGAGCCAGACAAGTATTTACATCTTTCAATACGTCATGACCCACCACATGCAGAAATCCAGGCCGTTCATCAGGTCGGCCGTACTTTTAATGTGCAGTACCCAAAAAAAGGGGCAGTCCACCGATCAGGTGGGTACACATGAAGGTTATATATGTGCCCAGCCATTCAGTGGACCAACCTAATCGATTATCCACCACACACTGATTGCAAGACCACCTGATGAACGGGTGGATCAAGTGCACGTGTTAACAAAACACGTGTGACAGAAGTAGAGATCTGTAATTACCCAGCTGCTTCGTGGCCGAAAATCCTGGGGAAAAAGCCAGGAGCGTCCTAAATTCAGAAGTAAAATATCAAAAACAAAAAGAGAATTATATAGAGTAGATGATGAGATTAAGGTAATAATAATTGAAATTAAGAGAAATTATGAAATGGGTGTTTTGAGTTTGGTTGTCATACTTTCAATTTCCAAAAGGTTATGTCAGAGTGGCATAGAGATGTGCATATGATCTTGATCCGGACTTGCCAATTTTTTGGTGGAGCTACTTCAATTTCCTCTATTTGTAGAGGTTCTCCTGCATTTCTACTAACTGCAGCTGTGGTTTTTATTCAATTGAAATAGAGATACAATCAGTTATTACAAGGAAAAGAGGAGTTTGATGTTTTAAGAGGAGAAGAGAGAGATGGGATACCTTTGCATCTGATAGATTTTCCTGTATGTGGGCTTTTCTCCATTCTCAATGTACGACTCTCTCTCTCTCTCTCCCCCTTTCTCTCACTCTCTTTAAATAGGGAATCTCCTTCCCTTTCTCTCGCTCTCTTTAAACAGGGAAAGATGATGATGAGGGCATTTCGGAAGGAACCACACACCAGCTATATAGCTGACGTAGGTACGTGTCCTGCGAAGACGAGCGCTGACGCTCCTCGAGCTCTGAGTTGTACGAACGGTTCAAATGAGATCAAAGTTACGTGGCCCCACAGTGATGTATTTATTATATCAACACCATTCATCCATTTTTCGAGATAATTTCAGAGCATTGTCTAAAAAATGAATCATATCGAAAGATCAAATGGACTACATCACAAATAGCAGCGGGATAATGATTTTCACCGTTAAAAAATTCATAGGGCCCACCATAATGTTTATTTTCCATCCAATCTGCTATATGTTCTATATAGCTAGTGTGTGGTACACCAGCCAATCTGCTTCCATTTTCCTGATTGTGAGTAAAATAAGAGAAATTAACGATGGTAAATACCACCTTTTACCCACCCTCTTTTCAACATGCTCTCAGCACGGGTGCACATCGAACGGTAGAACTGTGGAACCAGATCGAAACTGGAACCGTTGGATCGGTCCGGTTTGGTCCGATTCTAGACAGTACCAATTTCGGTTCTGGTTCCAAAATTTCAAGAACCATTGGATATGGATCGGTTTTGGTTTAGGGCCCTGTAGAATTGAACCGAACCGTTGATCTGAACTGTAGATCTGAACCATTGATCCGAACCGTTGATCTGAACATTAGATCCAAACCTTTGATCCAAATATAACTTTAAAACAAAAACAAAAACAAAAACAAAAAAAAAAAAAAAAAAAAAAAACCCTAATCTTCTCTCTCGCCCAACTGTTGCCGCCCCTGCCACCGCCCACCCCCCCAAGCTCTACTACCGTGAGGCTTTTAATCCAAATCCCTCTTTACTCTTAAAAGAGAGAAGGAGTGAGTGTGAGAGAGTCAATTGTTGAGATCTAGCTCAAGAAAAAAAAAAGAAAAAAAAAAAAAAACCCTTAGAAGAGAAGGAATAAGAAAGAAAACCCAAGAAGAGGAAGAGAAGGCATCATGGGTCGACCACCTTGCTGTTACAAAATGGGTATGAAGAAGGGCCCTTGGACACCTAAAGAAGATATTATCTTGGTCTCTCACATTTAAGAACATGGTGCTGGGAATTGGGGGGTTGTTCCTACTAACACAGGTACAACTCTCTCTCTCTCTCTCTCTCTCTCTCTCTCTCTCTCTTGCCGTATCTGGGTGCTGCTGCGGCACCTGCAAACCCTTGCCTAGAACCGTGGAACCGAACTGTTTTTCACGGTCCGATTCTGGTTCAGTTATAGGGTGTTAACGGTCCAGTTCCAATTTCACTCCAGAACCGGACCGAATCGACCCGTGTGCAACCCTAGCTCTCAAACTAAACCATTCTGTACGGACATACTATTTGCTAACGAAAATACTTCCCAGACTAAACCATCGTGATGTTTGCCTTCAAGTGAGTACGGTTATAATCCGTAGCTATAGGTTTAGCTGGTGAATTTCATATTCATGTCCCCAATGGCTACGGTTATAATCCGTAGCCAATGTCAAGTGTATTTTCATCTGCAAACAGAATATCCATACAGAATGGTTTTGTTGTTAGAATTGATGTTTGGATACACTGAAAATATAAAAATAAATCGAAAAAATATTTCACTAGGCTGAATCATGTATAAAATACCCTGTCCTTAAAGTATGATTCGCCCCCTTATCAACTGTCGATGGGTTATAGGCGAATTGCTTTCAGGATAAGACAAGCATTATCTGGATCCAGCGTGCAGCAATCACGATAGGTCCACTATGGAACAGTTTTAACGTAGCAGATCTCTTTTGACAGAATTAGACGGTAGAGATGATCAAAGTATTCTATGATGGAGATATGGATCGTATTTTATTTGATGAGAGAAATGGTGTGTCGAGATGATGAAATCGGATTGGAATGGTCCAATTTATATAGGCATCAGGTATAGCACCGTTGTTGTATGGTATTCAATGGTCTAGAACGTTTGAAAACGTTTCTGGCCGTTGTCAATTAATCTCAGACGTTTCTGGTCGTCGAATCTAAGGATCTGATCGTTGGATTATCATGGTTCGTCCGTTTTCGGACCATTTGGTTTTCAAGGCAGAGAGTCATTTTCAGAAACTGCTGAACGTTTCGGATTTATGATCCGATCATTCTTAGTCTTCTATAAAACTCAGACCATTTCAGACTCCACTGCACATAGGTACAGACCAGACCTATCGCACCGTCTCGCGCTGGTTCGTATAAATTTGTCATTTAGCGTCACTACAGCCACACTGGTTGTGCCCATGCCCGAGCACAACGCGCGCATGCGTGTGTTCCAATATAGCATTAGAACACGCAACCCGAGTATCACCTCATCCAAAAACTCCAAGTAAAAATACTCTTCACAACATCTCATGTAAACCGCACAACCCTTTTTTACATTTTCGATGTGGGGCAAAGCACACATACTGCAATTTTTAATTTAAAATTTTAAAAAAAAATGTTTTGGCAAGAAATTTCTGAAATTTCGAAAAATTTGAATTTCTTTTTATTTTGAAAAACTACTAATTTTTAACATTTGTTTGGGAAATTAAAGTTTGTGAGTCCAAAATTTCTCGTGAAATAAGGAACTGATCACGTGTGAAGGTACCGTGCTATCTTTTCTGTTGGAAGAGCTCTATTGTAGGGTTTATAAAAGACTGTGGGTAAAAGCTTGGATGCACAGTCGACAATTTCTTGTAAAATAAGGAACTGATCACGTGCAGGCGAACGTACCGTGCTATCTTTTCTGTTGGAAGAGCTCTAGTGTAGGGTTTATAAAGACTGTGGGTAAAAGCTTGGATGCACAGCCGACAATTTCTCCTAAAGTAAGGAACTCATCACGTACAGGCGAAGGTACCACAACTAATTATACCGTGCTCTCTTTTCTGTTGGAAGAACTCTAGTGTAGGAAATCGGTACCATGAAAACCTTGGAATCCACCATGAATATTACCTGACGAAAAACTCAGGATATTAATTTCATCTGTTGGGTCACACTGTTGAAATCAATAGACAACCGAAGGTCTGGATCATCATAAAGATGTGGCCTATTTAGTGCATGGACAAGATTGATTTTCAACAAAGGCGGTAATCATGGAGGGGACTCCCATTTTCATAGTATGGATTTCCAAGAAATGTAGGTGCTTGTGGAAAAGATTGGACGGTGTCAGGGCTGCGGAATCTGATTGGCTGGTGTACCACACACTACCGACCTGGCTGCTGTATTTACCTCACCAAGTTATGTGTTCCAATCACCAAGTCATAAGGCTACCACACTGTTTAAAGGAGTGGAGGATTGCAACGAGGGATGTAGTGTCTGCCACTGAAACCCTTTCAGGCTACAGGAGTTTTGGATAAAATGATATATGTTTTTCCTTTTCATCCCTGTCTGTGACCTTATGAGCATGTTGGAAATAAAATAAATCTTACGGAGGGCCCTACGAATGTTTTATACGTGAGAATCATTTTACCCTCTGTTATTTGTGGTATGGTCCACTTAAGCGTTGGATATGAGAAATCGGATTGCGTAATGAGTAACTCAGACTCAGTACGCTTTTATCTTCCTGAGCAAACTCAATTGGGCCCACTGTGAATGTATGTGGTTTATCCACACCGTCCATTCATTTTTTGTTGATAATTTTAGGGGTTGATCTCAAAATTGAAGTAATTCTAAATCTCAAGAAGACCATGCTAAAGGAAACGGTGTAGAATAATGATTTCCACCGTTGAAACCTTCCTAGGGCCCACAGTAATATTTAATTGTCATCCAACCTGTTCATAAGATCACAATGACAGATATGAATAGAAACCACAAACATCAGCTTGATCCAAAACTTTTGTGGCCTCCAAGAATTTGTCAATGGTAGAGGTTCAATCACACTATTTCCTTTGGTGTGGTCCACATGAGCTTTAGATATGATTTTTTTTTGGGCTCAAGTCCTAAAATTATCTTTTAACATGGATGAACGGAGTGGATAAAATAAACAAATAATGGTGGACCCCATAAAGTTTACTCAGTACCCAATCGGCTTCCTGGATATGATTCATATTTTGAATTATACTCTAAGTAATTTACCTAAATGGATAAATGGTATGAATATAATAAATATATCACCGTGGGTACAAGTAATTTTTATTTCATCCGTCTGGGGAGTGAATTTCCTACTATCCTGGATGTATCCAACTGGTTTGGCGCCAATCTGGATTAAACCTTTCATCCTGCCAATCCTCAAACCAAACACGTCCTGGAAATTTTAAAAGGATTAGGTTGGATTGGATGGGATTTAAAGGTAATGATGGTGTGGATTGTCTTAAGATCCATGGGATTGGGATCAGATCACCGACTGTTTGGCATGCCAGGCCAATCCCAGGATTTGACTTTCAATCCCTTCCAATACCATCCAAGCCCTTCCAATCCGACCGGCCAAATTAATTTACCTAAATGGATAAATGGTATGAATATAATAAATATATCACCGTGGGTACAAGTAATTTTTATTTCATCTGTCTGGGGAGTGAATTTCCTACTAAAGCCTTTCTTAGGACCCTGCAAACCAAAGTGGGCTCACTAATTTGTTTGTGAGAAATCCACTAAATTCATCCGCTTTCTAAGCTCATTTTAGGATTTACACTAAAATTGTGAACGATTCATGACTCATGTGGGTGAGGAATTCCCAACCATTGAAACCTCCCTCGGGTCTACAGTGATTTATACATGCCATCCATGCCAAACTGTGGACATTCAATTCTCACATTTTTGGCCCACTTGAATATTGGATCTCACTCATTTTTAACCCCTGTTCTAAAATGATCGCAGAAAATGGATGCAGCGGGTGGATTTCTAACAAACATCGTAGTGGACACTGACTAGGTTCAGGAACTTCCGGAGCCGGAGTAGTGCTGTCTTCGCACGACACGTGCACACCAGCTATGTCGGTGTGTGGTACATCAGCCAATCCGCTTCTACCCCTGGGCATGTGGGTGCTCATTGCTCCTAGAAAATTTCACGTGCACTCTACAAGAAAGGGGGAAATTTCACGTGCACACCACCAATTAGGGAAGTAGATTGGCTTACCACACTAGTGACCTAAGCTACCTTGTTGATGTCACTAAGGGGCCGTTTGGCACCGAGGATTGGAGGGTTTGGCAGCATAAGGTAACCAGGGGTTTCAAATCCAGAGGGTTTCCAATCCGGTTTGTAATCCACGGTGGGAGCTTGGATTACACCTAAAATCATTTCAATAGTTGGAGGTGTAACATGTGTGTCACTATATACTATCATTTTATTGGGCACATGGCTCACTAATGATGATCAGCACCATCCAAACATCATCCATGTAAATCAGCACCGTCTAAACATTGTTTATGTAATTCAACGATTAAAAATCATTGGTTAGTCACTCAAACATAATCTTGTGCTTGTGCCCCATTTGACACTTGGAATTTCTTCATTTTCGGGCAAAGCAAATATTTCAGCGGGCTTATCACAATCATTGTGTTAAAAATTACATATCTCACTAATTAAAAATATTAAAGTTGATTTAGTAATTAAATTCAAATCCACCTAAATATACATGGATAAGTACTTTCGGATTAAAGTTGATTCACACTCAAGGTGCCAAACACACTGGGAAGATTGCAAATCCAGGGGATTTCTAATCCGGGGGTTCCGAATCCGAGGTGTTCCAAATCCAAGCTCTCAAACAGGACCTAAGTTTTCTGGATCCTACCAAGAGATATGTGTTATGCCCAAAGTGCCAATCCATTTGGCAATCTCGCTGTAAGGCTTGACTCAAAAATATAAAAAGACTAAAAGATAAAATGGGCCATACTGCAAAAGGCAGTGGCAGATTTAACCTCTACCATTAAGGGTCCTTACTCTCACCCAGGTGGTAGACTCCCAGGAGTTTCAACACCAGGTCAAGGGTTCGAGTACCCACCAGTGGTGAAATCCCACGGCGTGCGTGTGTGGGGTGTGTGTGTGTGCGTGTGTAAAAATAAAAATAAAAAAAATAAAAAAAATAAACCTCTACCATTAAAATCATTTTGGGGGTCACAAAGGTTTTTGATCAATATGATATTTATTTTTCTTCTTCATTTAAATAAGTGTAACTAGATGAATAGATTGGATGAGAAATAAATATTATAGTGGACCTATGAATATTCTAATGGTGAGAATTATTATCCCACTGATATTTGTGGTTTAGTCTACTTGAGTTTTAGATATGATTATTTTTTAGCTTATTCTCTACAATAATCTCGCCGAATGGATGAACAGTGTAGATATAACAAATACATTTTCACAGGCATATAACTTTGAACTCCTTTTGAAACATCCTGAGTGCGGGAGCTCGAGATGCATTAGTGCAGTGCTTGTCTTGGCATGACAGATACACATACCAGCCAGGCCTATGGTGTATGGCTACTGCACCACACACCACCTACCAGGCTAGTATCTGTATGTGTCATGCGAAGATGAGCACGGACACTCCTTGAGCTCCAAGTTGCACTAACGGTTCAAAAGAGATAACTTACATGGCCCCTAAATTATATATCTATTTGAACCACCGTGTATGAAAGATGGAAAATCATTATTTGAACGGTAAATTCAAAAAATAAGCCCAATTAAACCTAATATGGGCCACGACTACGGGGAAAATATAAAATTGCTCCAAAACAGTGAGTTCACACGGTGTGACCCACCTGATTTTTTTTATTAAGATAACTTTTGTATCTTTTCTTCATCCTGGAAAGTTCAACTTGATTAGTGTTTGATGAAAAATACACACCAGGGTAGCCCCATAACACAAACCTATGGACCGCATCCATCCCCATTGTACCATGCTGAGTTGTGGATCTGGCCGATTTTGACCTCATGACCTAACATCAAGGACAGAACCTGATGGACGTAGTAGATTTTATATTTACAACATGGTGGGCCCCACAGACTTATTTGCACAGTGCGCGAAACAGGTTTTTGCAAAGGATCCGACAGCAATGCCTGTTTGGTTGCAAAATTTTTTTAAATTTTTTTTATTATATTTCCAGTCTCACTTGAATAATAATAATAAACGTACAAGATTCCACAGCAATGCTTGTTTGGGGGAAGCGGATTAGGTGAGACCCCGGACTCACCCAAGACGGTGCGGCCCTTAAGATGGGACTCACCTTGATGTATGTATTCTGTATCCACACCGTCCATCCATATATTTTTTAAGATCATTTTAAGTCAATATGCCAAAAATGAAGCAGATCCAATTATCAATTGGACCATACCACAGGAAAAGTGGTGATTGACCATTAATAGGCTACAAAAATTTTAGATGAAGCTGATATTTATTTTTTCCCCTTCGTACAGGATTATTTGATCTTATCAACAGATTGGATGGCAAATAAACAGTACAGACATTAATGTGAGTCTTAATAAGTTTTTAATGGTAGGAAGTTTATTGTTTCCAATGGCATGGTCCACCGGATTATTAGACATGCTTCATTTTCTGAGTAGTGCCCTAAAATAATCTGAAAAAACGGATGAGCGGAGTAGATATACAATACATAATAATAATAATAATAATAATGGAAAAACTGCCGTGTCTCGTGGGTGAGTCCGGGGTCTCATCCAATCAGCTCCCCTTGGGGCCATTTAAAAATATAATAATAATAATAATAATCTATTTTCAGTCTCACCTGATTTATAACAATAATAGAAGACTTGCAAATGGAAGAAAGGAAAGAAATATGCAAGGTGAATGATTCCATGTTGGGCCCCACGGGATCATCATTCAACCACTTTCTGAGAAGTCATAGCAAGGAGGGCCTTCTTATCCCTGCTTGATCTTCATCCAACGGTGGAGATTTCTGCCAATTGGTATTTTTTATGTGAGTTGGTCTACTGACTCTGTTGACGCGGCATTTCGTGCATCTAGACCATGTTATATACGCGTGGACATGTGATGATGATCTGAACCGTGCATCACGTGTGCTCCATCGTTGATTGGTCACTAAGAAATCATTCTATTAGATTATCTTTACCATGGGTCCTTACTCATGCCTCGGTGGCAGATTCACAAGAGTTTTCATGGAGTGCATGGGCGTGTGTGGGATGAGTTATATATATATATATATATATATATATATATATATATATATGGAAAAGGTTCTATGCGGTCGAGCTCATGGGAACTTCTCATGATGTTAGCTTGTGTGAGCCCCAACGTGATGCGTGTTGAACATCTAACCCATCAGTCCGATGCACCATTCCATGATAGGCCTAGGGCTTAAAAATCAAGTCAATCCATGACTTGTGTGGGCCACACCACATATAAAAGTTGAGAGGGACTACCCTCCATTAAAACATTCATAATCATTTGTTGGGCCCACCGAGATGTGGTTCACAAATCCAGCCCATCCATTATGTGTGTCCCACTTGGATAAGGGGTCAGACCAAGTTTCAGGCACATTCAAATTTTAGGTGGGCTCCAATAAGTGCTTTTATATGTTTTAGGCATGTCTTCACATGATTTTAGATGGTATGGCCCACCTGAGTTCCTTATACGATTGATTTTTGGGATATCCCATAGTTTAAAGGGGACCCATTAAATGCATGGTGTTGATGTTCAACACACATCACGGTGGGGCCCACACAGCTCAACCTCATGGGAAGTTCCCATGAGCTCGACCGCATACTACCGTTTCCCTATGTGTGTGTGTGTGTGTGATGAATACTATGTAGTAGTACATCTTTGAATTCAATCGTAGGCATTTTCCTACCACTGTTTCCAATCGTGCAGCCCACGTAAGTTTTAAATCTACTTAATTTTTGGTCCCATGTCCTAAAATGACATGGAAAAACTGATGTACTTTGTGAATTTATCACAAACATCAAGGTAGGGTCCAGAAATGGTTGGACCTAACTTGTGAGAGTGGGTCATCACACACATCACGGTGGGCCCCACCGTGATGTGTGTCGAACATCAACACCATGCATTTGATGGGTCCCTTTAAATGATGGGATATCCCAAAAATCAGCAGCACTTGGTGGGGCCCACGAAAATTTGGATGCATCTGAAACTTGGTGTGACACCTCATTCACGTGGGACACACATAATGGATGGGATGGATTTATGAACCACACCTCGGTGGGCCCAACAAATGATTATGAACGTTTTAATGGGAGGGTAACCCCTCTGAACTTTTTTACGTGGTGTGGCCCATAAAAGTCATCGATTGACTCAATTTTTGAGCTCGAGGCCCACCATGGAATGTTGCATCTGACTAATGGGCTAGATGCTAGACACACATAATGGTGGGGCCCACACAACTCGACCTTATGGGAAGTTCCCATGAGCTCAACCGCATAGAACCATTTCCATATATATATATATAGGTTGAGCTTTGTGGGCCCTACCGTTATGCGTGTCGAACATCAACACCATGCATTTGATGGGTCCCCTTTAAACGATAGGATATCTTAAAAATCAGCTGTATAAGGAAGTTACGTGGGCCATACCATCTAAAATAATGTAAAGACATGCCTAAAGTATATAGAACCACTTGGTGGGGCCCACATAAAATTTGGATGTGTCTGAAACTTAGTCTGACCCCTCGTACAAGTGGAACACACATAATGGATGGCCTGGATTTGTTAACCACACCTCGGTGGACCGAACAAATGATTATGAATGTTGAATGGGAGGATAACCCCTTTCAACTTTTGTATGTCTGTGGCCTACAAAAGTCATGGATTGACTTGATTTTTAAGCACAAGGCCCACCATGGAATTTTGTATCTGATGGGGTAGATGTTCGGCATGCATAACAGTGGGGCCGACACAGCTCGACCCCATGGGAAGTTCCCATGAGCTCGACCATATACAACCTTTTCGCGTGTGTATATATATATATATATATATATATATATATATATATATATATATATATATAGCAGTTCTGATCTAATCCATTTTATTTTCATTTTTACTATTTATAATAAGTTTTAGTTTGATTGTAATTCTTCACTTGTTGGGCTTTAGGAGTTAACCGAGTCATCGGTCCAGGGTAAGATAAGGACCACCTTTGACCATAAAAAAAAGGAACTCGCTTAACTTGCTAGGCCTTGGGAATGAAGGGGTCCGGTCGAAATACAATGGCGGGAGGATCCAAAAGATCACGAGCCGTGATAGAGTAATCATACATCAAAAGTGCTTAAAATAATGAGGAGAATAGCATGGTTTAGTATTTTTTGTCGAAAATCATGACGTCCAGTGGAATTCACAACAATTTACGATTCCTAGGAGTTTCAGTTATATTATGATTTCCAAACTTCTTCCTAGAGTTTATGTTATTATTTACCTCATGGATTCCAGGTATCTCTATGAAATCTGCTCCTGTATTACGACTCTGTCCCTACCCAATCCGTACTCTGACCCAGCGTTTATAAAAGGAGACATAAACGAACATCATGATAGATGCAAGGAAATACAATAGCGAGAAATATCCAATTTTAGTATGTGAACGATCTGCCACCCAACGGTTGTGCAAATGCTCTTGCATTACCTTCATCCTCCTATTTTGTTAATTAGCAGACAAATACAAATGAGTTTATCTCATTTTAGTTAATAATAATTATATATTAGTATCTAATGCTAATATGAACTTATGATGTATTAAAAATAAAGACATCTAATAAGAAATCCCCGCTAACTAAAATAATATAAACTCATTTTTAGGCAGCTACCAAACAACTCTCCATCACTCAGCACCACCGTATGCAAATCTTGCAGTGTTTTGTCATTTTTCACGAAGATCACTGGCGCAAAAATCGGGCTAATGCACTCATCAGGTGGGCCATAGCTTACATTTTTTCAGATCTGTCTGATATGCAGATTGGCCTAAAAGTTGTGCCTGGTGATCCATTACGTGTAAGTTGGATCACATCATGGACATACATAAGTTTATATTTACCTTCTAATATAATGATGGACCACCATTTGCACGGCTGGGATGTCCCCAAAGCATGAGTAGGAGGAGAAATGGTTAAGCAGATCAGCTGTGACTGCTATGCTTTCACTTTCCCCAAATAGAAACCCATGGACAACTAGACTCAATAAAATCATGGCCTTCTCTATGATGACTGTTATGGGAAGATCCGAACCCCTTCAACTCCGAGGAGTCACAGCATACTAATCTGATCGGATGCATAATAAGTAGTCCGAATGGACAATGCCACTGAAGGAAAGGAAGAATTCTCGGTTTGGTCCCAGTTGCACTTCTCACCCGATGATAATAGTCAGTTCGGAGTGATCCAAGATAGACAATATGAAGCTCAAGTCAAAAACTACAGGCAGTCCCAACCAGAAACGAATAAGTCAACCCCTAGAATGCTCGACTGGACAAATCCACTGACCTGCCTCGGGGCTCAGAGGGAAGACCTCTAGAATACTCGACAAATGAATAAAGTCCTTATTCCGTCCAGACCGGTGCTCAGCTCAGACTCAGGACACAATCCATGTTTAACAAATCAACAGTAAAGGCCTGTGTCCACATTAGTCAGGGCCTCTTCGACCAGAAGCCCCAAGCAGAGGCCAGGGAGGAATGCGAAAGCCTCATACGCTAAAATGAGAAACTACCTTAAGCAGTCATGACCGATTACCTCACCCACAGATACGCATGATATGCTACACGATCCCTGAATTGCGGGCAATATCCCCAAGATCCGAAAATTCCATTGATTGAGCGGGTCATGCCGAGATTAATGGACCCAGTCCGCCCGATGATCAGGTATAACTACAATGAAGACCTCATTGCTACAGGTACACAACATCTTGCATTCTCCCTCTACTTATCAACTTAGACCCAGATTCCCTTGACCTGACTTAGGCATCGGAGGGTCCCCCGGCTTAGCCAGGGTTTCCTTTGCTTGTGCCAAGTGTGCAGGTTCGAGACGTTGAAACGGTTCAGAGTTAGTGAGCCGGATCGGAGAGTCGTCCAGATTTTGTCATCAACATTTTTGGCGCCGTCTATGAGAAACGGAAGAAAAGACCGTTCCTTCTCTACTAAAAAAATCGTAATGGTAAAAGCAAAGAAGAAAGCTCCAGATGTCATTACTACAGTCTAGCGAGAGCTCTTCCAGAATCATTTGTTGCAGCCAAGTCAAAGCTGTTCCTCAACAGCTCAACTCGGCAGGTTAGCTTGGCCTCGACAACTCAGCTCGGCCTCAACAGCTCAGCCCGGCCAAGTCAGAGCATTTGCTGCAGCTAAGTTAGAGCTCTTCCTCTCTTCCTAGAGCATTTGCTGCGGCCAAGTCAAAACTCTTCCTTTCTTCATGGAGCACTTCCTGAAGCTTTTACTGCAGCCACGTCAGATCTCTTCTAGAATCATTTGCTGCAGCCAAGTTAGAGCTCTTCCTTAACAGGCCTGCTCGGCCTTAGGGGTCAGCTCAGCATTAGGTCAGCTCGACCTCGACAGTTCAGCTTGGCCTCAACAGGCCCGCTCAACCTCGGCATGTCAGTTCGGCCTCGAAATGTTAGCTCGGCTCACCCTCAGCAGGCTAGCTTCGCCTCAGTAGAGCAGCTCGACCTCAATAGGTCAGTTTGACCTCGGTCAGCTCAGCTTGGCCTCAACAGGCCAGCTCAGCCTTGACAAGTTAGCTCGGCCTCGGCATGTCAGTTCGGCCTCAACAGGTCAGCTCGGCCTCAGTCAGGTCAGCTTGGCCTCAGCAGTTCAGCTTGGCCTCGGCAAAGCAACTCAGCCTCATCAGGTCAACTCAACCTCAACGGGCCCACTCGGCCTCACCAGGTCAGCTCGACCTCGGACAGCTCACCTCGGTCTTAACAGGTCAGCTCGACCTTCGTTAGCTCAGCTTGGCCTCAACAGGTCCTCTCAGCCTTGACAGGTTAGTTCGACCTCAATAGGTCAGTTCAACCTCGGTAGCTCAGATCAGCCTCAACGGCTCAGCTTGACCTCAACAGGCCCACTCAGCCTCGACAGGTCAGCTCGGCTCACCCTCAACAAGCTAGCTTAACCTCATCTAGCTTAGCCTCATCAGAGCAGCTCGACCTCCGTAAACTCAGCTCGGCCTCAGCAGCTCAGCTTGGCCTCAACAGGCCCACTCAGTCTGGATAGGTTAGCTCGGCCTCGGTATGTCAGTTCGGCCTCGGGAGGTCAACTCGACCTCAGTCAAGTCAGCTCGGCCTCAACAGCTCAGCTTGGCCCCAACAGGCTCGCTCAGCCTGGACAGGTTAGCTCGGCCTCGGCATGTCAGCTTGGCCTCGACAGTTCAGCTTGGCCTCAACATGACCGCTCAACCTTGACAGGTTAGATCAGTCTCGGCATGTCAGTTCAGCCTCGACATGTCAGCTTGGCTCACCCTCAGCAGGTTAGCTTGGCCTCAGCAAAGCAGCTCGACCTCAACAAGTCAGTTCGACCTCGGTTAGCTCAGCTCGACCTCAGTAACTTAGTTTGGCCTCAACAGGCCCGCTCAACTTGGACAGGTTAGCTCGGCCTCGACATGTCAGCTCCGTTCAGCCTCCGCAAGCCAGCAGAGCAGCTTGACCTTAACAGGTCATGTCGACCTCGGTCAGCTCAACTCGGCCTTGGCAGCCAAGCTTGGCCTCAATAGGCCCGCTCAGCCTTGACAGGTTAGCTTGGCTCGACATGTCAGTTTGGCCTTAACAAGTCAACTCGGCCTCAGTCAGGTCAGCTCAGCCTCGACAGTTCAGCTTGGCCTCGGCAAAGCAACTCAGCCTCATCAGATCAACTCGACCTCACCACATTAGCTCGGCCTCGATCAGCTCACCTCGATCTTAATAGGTCAGCTCAGCCTCAGCAGCTCAGCTTGGCCTCAACAGGCCCACTCAGCCTTGGCATGACAGCTCGGCCTCGGCAGGTCAGTTCAGCTCACCCTCAGCAGAGCAGCTCGACCCTAATAGGTCAGTTCGACCACGATCAGCTTAACTCGGCCTCAACAGCTCAGCTTGGCCTCAACAGGCCCGCTCAGCCTGAACAGGTTAGCTCGGCCTTGGCATGTCAGTTCGACCTCAGGAGGTTAGCTCGGCCTCAATCAGGTCAGCTCAACTTGACCTCAACAGGCCCGCTCAGCCTCGACAGGTTAGCTCGGCCTCAGCATGTCAGTTCGGCCTCGACAGTTCAGCTTGCCCTCAACAGGCCCACTTAACCTTGACAAGTTAGCTCGGCCTCGGCATGTCAGTTCGACCTCGACATGTCAGCTCGGCTCACCCTCAACAGGCTAGCTTGGGCTCAGCAGAGCAACTCGACCTCAACAGGTCAGTTCGACCTCGGTCAGCTCAGCTCGGCCTCAGCAGCTCAGCTTGGCCTCAATAGGCCCACTCAGCCTGGACAGGTTAGCTTGGCCTCGACATGTTAGCTCCGCTCAGCCTACGCATGCCAGCTTAGCCTCAACAGAGCAGCTCGACCTCAACAGGTCATGTCGACCTCGGTCAGCTCGGCTCTGCCTTGCCAGCTCAGCTTGGCCTCAACAGGCTCGCTCAGCCTTGACAGGTTAGCTCGGCCTCAGCATGTCAGTTCGGCCTCGGCAAGTCAGCTCAGCCTCGACAATTCAACTTAGCCTCGGCAGAACAGCTCGGCTTCATCAGGCCAACTCGGCCTCAACAGGCCCGCTCGGCCTCAACAGGTCCGCTCGGCCTCAGTCAGTTCAGCTCGGCCACGACAGTTCAGCTTGGCCTCGACAGAGCAACTTGGCCTCATTAGGTCAACTTGACCTCAACAGACCCTCTCGGCCTCACCAAGTCAGCTCGGCCTTGGTCAGCTCACCTCGGTCTCAACAGGTCAGCTCAACCTCGGTCAGCTCAGCTCGGCCTCAACATGCCCGCTCAGTCTTGACAGGTTAGCTCGGCCTTGGCATGTTAGTTCGACCTCGAGAGGTCACCTGAGCCTCGACAGTTCAACTTGGCCTCGACAGAGCAGCTTGGCCTCATCAAGTCAACTCGGCCTCAAAAAGCCGCTCGGCCTCAACAGGTCACCTTGGCCTCAGTCAGGTCCTCTCGGCCTCGACAGTTCAGCTTGGCCTCGGTAGAGCAACTCGACCTCAACAGGCCCGCTCGGCCTCACCAGGTCAGCTCGACGTCGGTTGGCTCGCCTCGGTCTTAACAGGTCAGCTCGACCTCGATCAGCTTAGCTTGGCCTCAGCAGGGTCGCTCGGCCTTGACAGGTCAGTTTGGCCTTGGCATGTCAGTTCGGTCTCGGCATGATAGCTTGGCCTCGGCAGCTCTGCTCGACCTCGATCAGCTCAGTTTGGTCCTAGTCAGCTAAGCTCGACCTCGGTCAGGTCAACTCAGCTTGAACAGGTCAGCTCGGCCTCGACAGCTAACCTCGACAATAAGGCTCATCGACCAACTCCGACCTCGACATCAAATACTAAGCGACGAATCGACTAGAAGATATGGGGGGCTCTTATCCCGCCCATAGGATGCTAAACACGTAAAGGTCTACTACTCCCGGGGACTCAAGAGGTCCTTTGACCAAGAGCGCATTGACTGAACAACCTACTCGACAAGGGTGACTTCCCTTTCTAAAAGGGAAAAAAGTCCTCTACCATGAATTCTACTATGGAAGAGCTTCCCCAAATTGTGAAGAAAATCCATTTTTCTACAATCTAAGCTACACGAACTACTGAGGACTTCTCTTAGTGTAAGGGAAAAACAATCCTCACCAATCGTCCGACCCTTAAAGAAGAGATCGGACCACAAATTGGTAACGCTACTCGGATCACGCGATCTACAATGAGGATCTCTTAATATAAGAGAAAATAATCATTTTAAGTAAACTGCTTGGCTCCTCATGAAGGGGTCATTGCAGCAAATCCATCTGTTCAACAAAAGCAAATGACAAGATCAACTGAGAAACAAGAGCTCACTCTAACGCTCCTACTCGACTAAAATGTCCGACTTCAACAAAACCAACTTACTTTCCAAGCCCGCTACGCAAGCTCGAACGTAGGGGGCTTACTGTTATGGGTAAAAATGGCCTGACTAAAGAGAACAGGTCGGCTCGGACAGCTCAGCGGGACATGAGGTCGGCTAGCGTCGGTCATGACAAATAAGCTCCTCAATGGCCAAGGTAGAGATGTCAGCCAAAACCAGCTCAGCTCGGCACCTCTGCTCGGCCTCACCAAACTAGCTTGGCTCGGCACCTTAGCTCGGCCATAGCAGCTCAGCTCGGCCTTAGCAGCTCAGCTCCGCCTCAACAGGTCTACTCGGCCTCGGTAGGTTAGCTCGGCTCGGCTGGTCAGCTCGGCCTCAGCGGGTCAGCTCGGCTCGGCCAGATCAGTTAGGTACGATTCTTTTCCAGTAACACACGATAGGAGTAATCACCCACGACGTGATTCTTGCGTAACTGCGGGCATCCATCACTCCCTGACATCTCGGGTAATGGTTGAAATTGTGCCTGAAATTACGGACCACACTGTCCTATCTTCATTATAAATAAGAGTCCCATCTACATTGGAAGGTACGCAATAACTCACGCCCTAAACCCCAGCTACACTACTTAGACCCAGAGTCCTAGCCTGACTTTGGCATCGAAGGGTCCCCTGCTCTAGCCAGGGTCTCATTTCTCCTTCTCTTGTGCAGGCACACAGAGTTCAGCTCAAGTGCTCGGAGCTCGGGGAAGGGTGAACCAGATTTTTGCATCAACAATGACGATGCCCTGTAGTTATAAAATGAATTTGTACTCTGTATTGGGACACTTGTGTGGGTGATCAGCACCGTTCAAGAGCTAGATCCCACCATATGGGCTATGGACAAAGTACAGGTTTCTACTATAGACGGCCATTGGCATTCGATCTAGAATGGTCAACAGTTCATATTCAAGTCCATTTTTTGAGCGGCTTGGATCACGTCTACATAAAGGAACCATACCTGGCTCACCAAAATGTCACAATAAACATACCATGATTCACTAAAAAAGAGGATATAGTATCCTTGCAGAAGTTGAATTTTAAGGAAGGGTCCTTACTCTTGCCCAGGTGGTAGACCTACCGGGTTTGGCGTGTTTTGTTGTGTAAATTTCTTCATATTTTGATATACATGGGCATGTCATCCTTCAATAACTCAAGCTTTTAAAGAAAGTGGTTGCTTGATATATTATCAGAATAGAAGGTTAAGTGTTCAAATCCTAAAAATAGGTTACGTGTTCAAATCTCGAAAGTAACAGAAAATCAAATGAGGCCCTGATTGCATTCAAACCATTAAAAATGATATAGGATTTATATCAAACACATTCAACCAAGGATGGAACAATCTCCAAATATTCAATGCAATTTTATTTTATTTTTCTAATTTTTTGTTTGTTTTTTTTTTTTTTTTTTTTTTTTTTTTTGTTTTTAAAAGGAAATGAAATGAAACATTTCTGAACCTAATTTTCGTTTTCTTTTCTGCTGCACAACTGTGCAAGGATCAGTGCAAAAGGCCATTGTAATAATAGTTTTTGTTAGGTTATTCAGATAAGGGCTCATTTGGTGGAGCACCAAAAAATCATACCGACTCATTTATTAACAAAGGGCCACAGATGTGTAAGTGCCCATCAGAGAACTGACGATTGCTTTGGATTTCAGCCAAATGTGATGATTCACCTAATGGATGTCACCCTTTGGACGTTTTGGTCGGTAATCAACGTACCAACGCATTTGAAGGGTGGAAAAAAGACAATGACCATCTTTTTTTTCATCAATGTATTAAAAAAGAAAGTAGAAAGTTTTTCTTTTTCTTTCTTTTTTAATACATTGATGAAAAAAAAATCAAAGTAGAAAGTTTGATTTCGACAAAGATAATTTTATGACTGATTACCTATTTTGAATGCATGATAAATCTCTCAAAAGCCACTGACAAACCCTACACCTTAGCCAAATACACATGATTTCTTGGTAGAAACTGCTTCACAAAATTCAATGATCATTTTAGAAATTAAGTTAGAGTTTTGAGTAAAATTTTCTAATAAGCTTTTTTTCCTTTTATTTGTAGGATTTTGAAAGCCCAATTTTATTTAAAGTCTTTATTCTTATTGGGATAAACAGCGGAATCACACAGAGATGAATTTATGATTATAATTCAAAAGTACCAAGCAAATACAAAGAGAACACAACAATTTAACATAGAAAATCCTTTAGGAAAAAAATTATAGCACAAAGCGACAGAAATCTACTATGAAAGCAAAAATTATAAAGAGAAATGTCTTACCCAATTCGAACAACCTCGAATCTCACCCTTTGAAACTCAAGAACTAGTTAGAAACTCTCTAGAATATTTTAAGAAACCTCGGAATATCTTAGAATGACTCTATAAGCACCTTAGTAACTCATATTTATAGTTGGGGAACTCCAACTTTCACACCGACTTAGAATAACCCAGAAATCACCTCAAATTTAAGCAGTCCGCGTACAATCTGCCTAACCTCGGACTAGTCGAACCAGAACTCGGGCTAGTCGAATGGCACTTCGACTAGCCAATCTTATCCTCCAACTGGTCGAATTTCTCGAAAGTTCTAAAATAAATTGTTGTTGGACTTTCACCCGAACTTTTTCGGGCTAGTCGAATTTCCTCAAATTTAAAACATCTGTTAACAACAATTCTAAGTCATCCAAGAATTGCTTGTGAATTTTAATAGAATTAGACACCTCTTTTTTATTTTAGTAACTTTTACTATTTCAAAAAAATGCAATATTCCTAGTCAAATTAGGAAAATAGAGTTGCTTTTGCTTATCTAAAGACATCAAATTCACTGTAATTGAAATGTTCATGACCATAATATTAATTTTACACACACACACACACACACACACACACACACACACACACACACACACATAGAGAGAGAGAGAGAGAAAGGAATGCTCACCTGCCCTAGTTCTCACGAGAATTCGTAAGAACTTTTTTCAGAATTTATCACATGTGATGTGTGCCCAAAATTTGAACCATTTATGTGATGCCACACCCCATGAAACCCTAAAGGCCCGACTTTCGCCCCATGAAAAGAGATGGGGATCCCTTATCTTTTATGCACACATTCACTAGCTATGTTATTTGGTATTAAAGCTATTTAATTACTCTTATCTTAATAAGCATGTGGGTGTGGTGCAATAGCAAATACTTTCTTAAAATAGTTGTTTGGGAACCTTTTATTGTAAAATTCTTCAAGAAATTCAATAATTACTTGAAAATCATTGACTTTTTATAAATCTCGAAATGTTCTTCGGAGGACAAAAAGACTAAAATGCTATTTTTCTTTTCTTTTCAAAACGTGGAGTCAAGCATGACGGGACCATGTGGCATATGTGTATGACCCAGCCCATCCAACAGGTGCACGCCATCAGGATGATTAGACTAACCAAAAATAAGATGATCCAATCATCTGGCCAACTTCCATCAGTTTGGAGTCCTGTTTGTGATGTGAGTTGTTTTGGATGGTGTGGCCGAGTGATATTGCATTCACCTGAAATGATTTTTGGTATGATATCATGGTGGACCGCACCTGTTGTAACGGTTAGATGTCGTGCGTAAATCCATGAGGGTCCCAAATATTCAGCTCCACTGCTTTTTCAGGAAGGACAAGGCATTCTTCAGTAAAATCAGTTTTCTCAAATGATTTTCTGGCAAAATTTCTAATTGCTTTTCTAATTTCAAGTCTTTTTTTTCTTTTCTTCTTTTTTTACCTTTTTTAGGGATACATGTGCAGTCTGATCAATCAATCAAGACCATTCATTAGATCAAGTTAGCAATTCACGGGCTGCTATGAAAAGACACTTAAATATAGAATATCCAGTAAAAAATCACAACGATCAGACAAGCCTCACCATCTAATGGATACGATTTTCAGGCCATGCACAGTGATCTGAATTGATGTACAAATGGAATCCTTATGGATCCCCTCTCTGTGAAAGAACACCACGGTCCATTAAGTAGACCCCAAAAGTATGGATCATGGTGGGACAGATGGGCACATTAGGCGCATCTTTGGATCATAAGTTCCTTATATCTTAAATAACTTATCTTGATTTCTAGTTATTCAGCAGATAAGTATGTTTGTTAAATATTATATTTGTCAAACAAAAAGTAGAAAAGTATATTTGGCTCTCAATATTATATAAAGTACTTATTCCTTGATTTTGTTTAATCCAATTTTAATATCGATTGCAATCAGATAAGCCAACCTTTGATATGGACCATTTATTATTTTAGGCCCACCTTGGCCTAATTTTTTTTTTATGTAAACCATCCATTGTAGATCCCACCTTTAATTTGGACCATCCACCTTGTAAGGCCCACCTTTAATGAGGGTGAGGGTGCTTCATCATGCAATACCACCTTAGAGGTGGGTTGTCCGTCATGTCAACATTTGATGTGGGTCATCCATCATCCCAGGTCCACCTTTAATGTATATCGTATATCACGTGGGATCAACTTTGAAGTGGATTCTCCATTATGCAGGGCTCACCTTGGATGTGGGTCATTCTTCACGAGGGACTGACCTTCTTTCTGAAGTGCCCTAATGTGGAGCCCACCTTAATATGAATCATCCATAATATGAAGCCCACCTTTAATATGCATGACCCATCATGTGGAGCCCACCTTTGATGCAAACTATCCACCGTGCGGCTCCACCTTTCATGAGAGGCCGCCTTGGATGTGGGTCATTCATTATTAGGGGCAACATTTAATGTCGATTGTCCAGTATATGGAGCCAACCTTGATATGGGTCATTCATCATGTGGGACCAACTTTCACTGTGGATTGCATACGACGTGGAGCCCGCCTTTGATGTAGACCATCCTTTGTGTGAGCCCCACCTTTGGTCTTGGTCGTCCATCATACGGGGCTCACCTTAGATGTGCGTCGTCATTCATCACGAGAGGCCTATCTTTGATGTGAACCACCTATTATGTAGTCCTCCATATTAACACCTATTATGTAGTCCTACATTAATATGGGTCATCTATCATGTGAGGCCCACCTTTGATGTGGACCATCCATCATATGGGCCCCACCTTCAATGTGAAACATACATCATGAAAGGACACCTTTGATATGGACCATCCATCACATAAAGAGAGAGAGAGAAGAACAGTAAAAGTTAAAAAGCAAAAATAAAAAACTTACGGAAATAAATAATTTTCATGATAGTGTCCAAACAGGGTATAAATATGGTTCCTTGGTGAATTCATTTCAATCCTTAACCTCTTCGTATATTCCACCTGATGACCTGACCACCTGATTCCTAGGCAGGGGTGGGAAATGGGCCAGAGGCCCATCTAGCCCTGCTTTTGGGTCCGGCTCTGAGCTTTAGTTAGCCCATGGTTTGGAGGTTTGATTAACTTTTGGGTTGGGTCTGGGTTTGGCTTATTTTATTTCAGCTTAGCCGTCCAGCTATGAGTGTTTGTGTAATTTCCCATATAATCAGTGGGCCACACGTGCTAGAAGAATGAGTGGTTAGATCAGAGGATCGGTGGTCCACTTCTATCTACACCTCTCTCTCTCACTCTCTTACTTTTAAGCATGCTAGAATTCACAATTCCTTATTACATGGACCGTTCCGATTAGACGTACAGGAAACATGTGCAAAGGTGCGCAGGTGCCCTCTCTCTCTCTCTCTCTCTCTCTCTCTCTCTCTCTCTCTCTCTCTCTCTCTATATATATATATATATATATATATATAAGAATCTGAATTTCTAAAATATAATGATTTCATACTAGCAATAATTATTCATTGGAAATCAAGATTGCTAATATTGCTAATACACAATTATTGTTAATTACAAAAAGATCAATTCATTTTTAGGCTTTACTAAACATATTAATTTCCTTTGAAAATGTTCTTTTTCCTTCAATTTTATCATAACCTTTGGCCACAATTCATCCATCCAAACCGTTAATATTTTAAGACCCGTTGGTAATGGGGAGAGGGGATAAAATCTTTGAACTTTTATTTGGACACTTGATGTATTTCTTTCTTAAATCTTAAGTTTTGAGTTAATAGTCAAAGAGTCAGGAAGACATCTAATCCTGGATATTTCCACGAATCTCCGTCCATAGTTTGAAAACAAGATCAGCCGTCTGGATGACTGAAAAATGAGCCTGATTGGTCTGCGGGCTAAGCTAGGTTGGACCCGGGCCCAATAAACTTTTTAAATATTGGGCTTGGCCCTGCCAAGGGACCCATAATCGCCACGCATTCCTTCAACAGACCTGATGAACGGCCAGAATCTTTCTCGCAATTGTAGCTGTCTTTGCAAGTCTGGGAGAGCTTTCAAGAGCCTCCTTTCATTTCATCCGGCTTTCTCGAAGGAGTGTCCTCTTCATGGGGTATGTGGGAAATGTTTTGACGATCGGAATTGTTGTTCTGGTGGGCAATCACTTTGATAAGACATATCATAAAAATAATGAGAAGTGAGCTGTCCTTGTCATCAGATAACTAACTTGAAAAGTGAACGATTTAGAGCATTGGTATTCAATTAACCTTTAAAACTTGCACGTTAATAATCAAATTAGTCTAATCAACGGCTAATAGTCCATTCACACAATGGCCCACCATAGCAAGTGTTGAGACCTACGGAAGCACACTAAAAGTAATCACAATCACACAAGCAAATTTAACAAAGAACACTTTACATTTACATGAAAAAATTGCAATGGAAGGCACAAAGTGATAATACATATGAGTAGTAGTAATGTTATCAGAGATGCAACCTCACTGTAGCCCAAAAAGAAAAAACACTCTAGCCTTTTCTCTTTTCAAAATTCTTTTAAATCCTTGGGCATGTCTAGCCCACGCTCTAATCTTGATTACACACATAAATAAAAGAAAATTTGAAAGTAGAAATAAATCAGGTAAAACCGTGCAAATTACGCAATCCATCGACCATACATCAATCAGTACTTGTCAAAAACTCCAGAAACTATTCAGAGAATATTTCAATAATCCTTTGGCGTGTCGAGCAGACTGTCGACTGACTGACGGGTCCTTTGGGATGTTTCAAGAGACTGGCCCAGTTGGCCAGGCCCAGCCCAGCCCATATATTTCGACCCAGGGCCGAGGCAGAGTCCCAGGCCCATGAAAGAGACTTCAAAAAGGCCTTGCCCCAGCGTGGAATATGCTAGTCGACGATCCCAGTGACGAGAGATGATGACCAGAGGACAGCCTTAAATTGAAGTGCCTGTAATTAATAGAACCTACCTAAAATGGTCCATGGATTCGGTGATCCAAATTGCTGATATGATGGGGCCCACTGAGAAAGGTCCACTCACCGATACTGCTAGATTAGAATATCCTAGCAGGAGACTATTTATCATTTTATTATATTTCCCTTTATTTATTTACCATTTATTTATTGGCCGTCTCTTGAAAATTTATCATTATTCCGTCTTTGGAGAATTTTTAGTGCATGGGCTATTCGAGGTGGGCCCATAACATGGATAATTTGGATCATTACAAAGTGGACCCCACTTTTACCGACTGCAAACCTGGACGGTCCAATCGCTCGATTATAAAATGTTTAAAGAAAAGGACAAACTTCTTCAACCTGTACTCTAAATGCTGACGTTAACCATACATCATACAAGTGGCAACATGTCAGTCCATCCAATCTATCCGAATCATGGGACCCGTTTTAGACGGGTATGATACAAAAATCACACTGCTCCTACAATCCTAGCCGTTGAAATTAAAATATTTAGCTATTTTCCATTTAAACGGTCTAATTTGTGGGAAACTATTAGATGTATATGATCGAAAGATCGTTATAGTTCTTGAGTATTGATCCATCAACGAAATGGACTGTCATTTGGACAGTCTAGATTAACTTTTATGATTGTATTATATGGTACTCCCTAGTCTACCAAAATTCCTGATAATTCCATCTGCAGAGATAAGACCGAGAGTGTAAACCACTACAAGACAGCGGATAGCTGGGCTGGTTCAAACAATACATTCGAGTAATGATCCAGTACGAATTCTCCCTACCGTTATCCCGTGCGACATCTTGTGTGGGCCCATGTGGGCCCACTATATCATCCATTAACGACCGTTGGATGGGTGGGATCCACTACGTGTTTTGCATGGCCCACAAAATCACCTTAGTTGGATGATCGTAAATCACCTTAGTTGGATGATCGTAAAGCCCTCCGGGCATGCAAAATGGACGGTTAGAGTTAATGGTTTTGGCATCCATTTTTTAGGTCCTCAACGGGATGGATTCGATTATCAGATCGAGGTCGCCTTATCCCTATCGTACAACAGGATCTTAGGTAGGCTGATCTTTGTTCCACGGTTCTTGCTTGCCCAATCCCGATCGTGGCTCGTGTAGGGAATCAGAACCGTTGGTCGATGGGCTGCATCATGAATGGCCGACGTTGCAATAGCTTGAAGATCAGACAATCCTAATTGTCCAATCGGTGTTCTGAGAATGGATAGTTAGAAACGCCCAACAGTTCCAGTTGACTAGGCACAATCCATCAATTGAATGAATGGATTGGATTCGTGTGCTTTTTTCAACGTTACAATCCAAAGTGGGCCCACCAGATGAACGGTTCAGATAAACCGTAAAGATTTTCAAAGACACGCTCGCAAGTCAAGGAAGAATCTGATATCGTAATCTATATTTCATTAACTAATTTATAATAATTTTTTATTTATTATGTTCTACGTCTTTTTTTTCCTATTATTCTCGAGTTCTTTTTGTCTGTCGCGATTAAGAATCTGAAGTGCGTCGCCACAAACTGAGGCCCACATTATCAGTATTAAAATGATCGAAACCGTCCATATTGTATAATATTTCTCTGAAAGGATTATTTAATCATTAGAATCTATTGACGAATTTAAAGAAATAAAAATGAAAGTCTCCAGTGGCTCCCATTCAAATTTAAAAATCAAAGGTTAGCATCATATATATGAAGAATTATTATAGTAAAATAGCTTCTTTACAGTATTAACGAGTATATGAACGCTTCAAATCAAGGGACCATCTCAGCATTTTGGCCCCACTGGATGACGACATACGCTGGTTCTTCTGTCGCGAAAGAGGCAAACCGAACTCTTTATTCTTTTCCTCGTTGTCCTTTTCCGACGTTTTTCAAACGCATCCTTTGACAGCCATTAGATGATACGGTAGAACCTGTGGAACCGTAATATGGTAGAGCTATCTCCCCACTGTGAATATAGAAGGAAAAAATATCAATTTGAACCGTTCATATAGTTTCCTGTAACATAGATGGTAATTAATTCAAGAAAAATACTGGATCTAATGGTCCAAAATATCTGATCAGTAGTCAAAAAATCAACCGTTGAAAAACAGTTTTAATTAATGATCCAAATAGAAGTCTACTTCAGGGAAGAAAAGCGACGGCGATGATCTTCTGATAAGCTTTAGATTTGAATATGAGCCATCAAAGTCAGGACCCACTGAATAGATGGTCACCGTTGATAAACAACCATGCAACGTGTGCTTTCCAGAGATGGCACTACATTATTTCGGTTCATCCTTCTCTACCGTATCATCTCTCGCTGGACAACCGGTGCCACGTTTGGCGGTCCGTGTCGGAAGCGGATTGCTTACTGAGTAACTCAGTACGGTAAGCGTACTGAGTAAACTCTGCGGGCCCCTGTGTCATTCATGCATTGTATCCACTCCGTCCATCTCTTTTAACACATAATTTAGGGGTTTATCTCAAAATTTGAATATATAAAATCCTCAAATGGACCACACCACCGGAAACTGTGTGAATTGAACATCTATCATTGAAAAATTCTTCGGGACAACAGAGGTTTTAGATCAAGCTGGTGTTTGTGTTTTCCCTTCATCCATGTCATTCTTATCTTATGAACAGGTTGGATAACAAATAAACATCACTTGGGGCCTTAGAAAATTTTCAACGGTTGAAATCAATACTTCCAATTTTTCCAGTGGTATGGCCCACTCGAGCTTTTTATATGCATCAATTTTGGGTTGAACCCATAAAATGATCTGGAAAAACGAATGGACGGCGTGGATAAACCATATGCATTCACAGTGGGCCCAACTGAGTTTACTCCGTACGATAAGAAGGTACTGAGTAACTCAGTACGCAATCCAATTTCGTCCGTGTCTTCGCTCCCCATATAAAAAGAGAAACAAAGGTACCCACACTCTCATCATACACGTGCGGACATGTACGTCAATCCAGGCCGTCCAAAATTCAGGCTCACCATCTATGGAGTATACCATGAAAATCACATCTATTATATTATCCATTCCTTTGGTTTTAGGAGATGTTCCATCCACGGAGCGACCCATGATTTGGACGGTCTGGATGACATGCAAGCTAAAGTCAGATGAATGACGTTTTAAGAAGAGGATTGACTCATGACACATGTGCCAACGTGACATACGTGTAGAAAATGGCCATTCACTCATCTGGTACAACACAGTGTCAGCATGTCTTGATTGAAAAAAAAAATAAAAGACAGGCCCGCTCAGCAGACCAGGCAATGAGAAATATGAACCGTAGAAAAAACGCCGACGGTCCATATTGCACATGTAGTATACCTGAATAGTGGAACGGTCTGATCTTTTTATCTTCGGCATGCTCAAAGTGCAGATTACTTGATTAGCGGTCCCGATGACCCATGTCATTCCTCCTTAGAAAAGCGGTGGAAAAGAGGATTTGCCTCGAAATGCATTCACACGTAGAAAGTACGCTTCGCATGCATGTATTCGAATTAAAGCACCCAAATGGGGGAAGTAGGCGAGCCGTAGACTCAAAATCAGACTCCTCTAGATGATCCTTATCTCATATGAATGAAAATTTCAACTGACTACTTTTAATTGTTGCAGTCCATTGTATTTACTCCAATTAGCCAGCTACGAATATTCATTGGTTATTTATATCCCATCTATGGTGGGCCCCATTATTTGGGCGGATTAATTTGAGTGGCATAAAGCCACGTGCAGAACATCTGCCTGCATGCGTATCAATAATCGTACTCTACCAGTGTACCAAAGCTTTTTTCAGGGGAGTAAACCGTATCCTGTATAGTTCGTGTTGCCTCTGTCGCGACTGAGAATACAGCATCTGTCGCTGTTCACTGGGACCTACAAGATAACTTTTACTATGATCAAAACCGTCCATGATGCGGAATATATTCTGTAAGATACAATGACAGAAAATTACGAATAACGGATGATCTAACGTATCACAATATTTAGATAATTAAAAAACATTGAAATGAAGATTTTCAGTGACTCGCATTTAACTATGAAAAACAAAGCTTATGATCATTAAAAAAAAAAAAAGTGATTGTTGGACAATGGTGTGGAGAGATCAAATCACAGGACCATCTCAGTAGGTGGTGGCGACACACGCAGGCTCCTCAGTTGCGATTGAGGCAAAACGAACTCCTGTCTTGTAAATAACAGGTACGCCTCTCGCCCTCTCGCTCTCCTTCTCTCCAGAAAGTATACACCGAAACAATCCTGTAATAACCATCCCCAAATCTCTCTTTTCGCCACTCTCTCACATTTGAAAAAGCATAGAAACAAAAGCTACGGAGAGAGAGAGAGAGAGAGAGAGAGAGAGAGAGAGGATACGGTAATGGAGAAAAGCTGTCCTTCCACTGCTGCTGCTCCTGATTCTACCACAACGAGCAGCATCAACAGGCATCCAGCAGATCATTTCCTCAAACAACTCAATAAAAGCTCTCACAAGATCTCCAAGCACCCACATCAGTCCCACAACCACCACCATCTTAGCCATCCAAAACAGACGTCCCACACATCTCAGTCGTCTCACCACAACAACAACCCTCAGCAGCACCAACAGCAAAACCAACAGCAACAACAACAGCAGCAGCAACAGCAGCAGCAGCAGCCTCCCGTTTACAACATAAACAAGAACGAATTCCGAGACGTAGTCCAAAGGCTAACAGGTTCTCCTGCCCACGATCGCTTCTCTACGCCTCCCCCAATCCATCCCCCCAAGCCTCCTAGCTCTCGCCTCCAGCGGATTCGGCCTCCCCCCCTCGCGCAAATTAGCTCCAGGCCTCCACCGTGCGCCCCTCCCACTCTATTTACCGACAACAATCTCAACAGCAATAGCAGCAGCAGCAGCAACAACAACAACAGTGGAATCTTCATTGGACGGCCGAGATCGCCCTTCTCTCCTCTCCCGCCGTTCCCTACCATCAGCGCCGCCGCCGAGTCCCCGATCTCTGCCTACATGAGATACCTCCAGGGCTCGATCTCGTCCATCGATCCCGGGCGGGCCCCAGGGTTCTCGCCGCGGTGGAACCCTAACATCAACTCTTCTTTCCAGCAGGCACTGCACCCTTCGCCGACGGCGAATCCTCCGCCTGCGCAGCTTCCGCCGCCGCAGTTTCTGCTCCCAACTTCGCCTATGGCCTTCGGCCACATCCCGCTGTCACCACGGTCACCATACCCCTTGCTCTCGCCGAGCCTGCTGTTCTCGCCATCGGCGCAGTTAGGGTTTCTGCCAGCGTCGCCGAGATTGCCAGTCCCGAGCCCGAGGTGGAGAGATCTGTGAGCCGTTATGGTTGAATTCTGTAGTTTTTTGCAATGAAGGTAAGTGGATTTTTGCTTCTCTATCTCTCTGTTTTGCTGCGTGCTTGTAAATGTATGTAGATAGTCTGATGTAAATGATGTTTTATGTTATAAACCCTAGATTTCCTTTTCTTCATGTTGTCCCTTCTTCTTTTCTTTTTTTGGAATTCCTTCTTGAATGTGGGGCATGTAATTGGATATGTTCTTTTATTTCACTTTCAATAGTATTTTGATTTCCGTGTTCTTTTTGAATGTTTGGTATTGTGACTTTTGGGACTATTGCTATATTGTGATTGTTGTTAATTCATACAATTTGCCTGACAAAAATAATGTTCTGAAGGTTCGACTTCGATACGCCCATATCATCATCCATGGGCCCAAGTAAATGTGGTTAGTTGTAATGGCTTTTTTCTTTGCATTTGGAGTGATCCTAACAATATCTGTTATTGAATGTGATGGTTTGAGGTTCGTCATGTTAGTGTCACTTAGATGAATCTAATCCGTGCTTCTTTAAAATTATCTCGTGATGGGATTTTTTTTCTTTTTCTTTTTAATTCCTTCATTTGCGGAAGTGATCCATTCCAAGTATTATTGGTGGTGGACCAACAGAAGACATCTCAATTGTTGTTTGATTAGGTCAACATTATTTTGGAAGTTTGTAAGCTCGATAGTTGACCTAGACATAGTGAACAATGTTAGGAAAGTGCTAAATGGGTAATTGATTTAGCATCATTGGGATAGAACAATGCATATTTGGGGTGAGAATTTCACCACCTGAATAACGAAGATCTGGCAAACATGGGAGTATCTAAATATACGCAAAAGCCTTACTGGTTGGTTGGTTACAATGCAGCATAATTCAGCGGAGAAGCCTTCCTTTGTTAAATCCATTATTGACACATGGATTTACAGACTCCTCTGTCCAATTCTTTAAATGCCTTATAGGACCTAAGAAAATGACTCACATGAGATCCTAACTTCATGAACTTAAACTCTGCTTAGCTTGAGATCATGGCCAACAATATTGAGGACAATATGGTGGAGAACAAAATGCTTGATGGGATTTTGTTCAGAATAATTGACAGCAGTTATTTCATAGTGAATGAGCCAATTCACACCAAAATACCTCAGGAATTTCAGGTTAGACATGTTTCAAATATACGAAGACAAATACACAACCATTGAGTTCCATCATAATTCAGTTTAATTTATCGTCCATTAGTGCTTGCCTGCTCGCTAGTGAAGTGCTGATGAGGACTCTTCTTCTTGACTATGAAACATGGATGATTCCATTGTGATAATATAAAAAACAATCACTTTGAAAAAACATATGAAGGAAAATTTCTGACATCACTGTAAAGAGACATGCTATAAACATAGCCCTAGACGCCCGTTATGTATATTTTTATCTGGTACATAGGATGACTTTGACCTCTCATGGATTGTTTTATATGAGGGTTAGAGATAATATCACTGAATACCATAGTAGGAAAAATAAATGCTTTGCAATTCTTCACATTGCCTCTACCTTTATTGCTTCCTTCATCAGCGTTTCGATTCTTGATGTCTTTCAGGTTTCAAGATTGAAGAAAATTTTGTTTCTGTATACCAATTCGTTAAGGGCTTTGTAGACACCTTTGAGTTCTCCTCTGAAGGTTTGACCATAGAGGCCAACAAATAGGCAAATAGCTAGGAGAAACAGCATGAACTCTTTGAAATCCAGGAGTAAGCTGTTTTTTTTTTTCACATTGGTGATTTCGATATCAACTTGACATCATAATCTAGGATGTTTGAGTTTTGGAAGTTTCAGTAAGCATGTCTAGAAAATACAGTTGTCTCTTTTATGTTGATGATTATGCATTGGGCTATTTTAATTCCATCATGAGTTCGGAAACATCACAAACCTTCACTTTCAATCTGTCAATGAAATCACCAGAGACTAGGTTTGCTGCCTTTTTTTTCACATTGGTCATTTCAATATCTACTTGAGATAATAGCGTAGGACTTCTCAACTTTGGAACTTTCAGTAAGCGAGCCTAGAAACATTGTTATCCTCTTTTGTTGATGATCACACCGTAGGACCATTGCATTTCCATTCATGAGTTAGGAAAAGATTATGAACCTCCATTTTGAATCTATCAATGAACTCACCCAAATGTTTTGTGAGAACATGGTGAGATTGACTCTCACTTTACTCAAGAAAAGTTGTTTCCTGGTTACTCAAACCTGAATATGTGAAAAGTGAGCAGTTGGTAGACAATAATTTGATGGAGTGAGCAAGGCAAATCAAGCTTCTCTCATTACCAAAGCTTCAGCAGTAAGGAATAATATGTTGTCATCAGGGAAACCACCGACTCTGGGCACTATCCAGCAAAACCAGAATTGCAGCTGCTGTTAGGGCAGCGAAGGCATCTTCTCATCGGTATTCTTTGGTATGTTGGGTTATGGAGACTATTTTCCTAGAGTTGATGCAGATTGGAGATCAAAGTGGGAATCTCTCTATTTGTTGATTCACTTGGGCCCTCATGGTGGAAGGAGGCTAGGAATGTCACTGCTTTGGCCGCTGGAACACCCACTGCCCTTGGAAATGAGCTCTTTTGGTGAATCAAATCAACTCCAAATCCACATGTTTGCTAATTTCTTTTTCACCACATCTCGAAAGAGGCTAATGAAATAGCCAATGTAGTAGCTGAGTAGTGAGTATTGAGATAGGATATTTTGTATTCATAGTCACCATCTGTTGCCGTAATGGATAGCTGATTTAGTTTCCTTTCAATAAATTTCAATTATCAATGAGAAGACAACAAAAAGTAGAAGAATTGATGTGATAAGCACATACTATCAGCAGCAGGCAAGACCCTCACTGAAAATTTTCCAGCTGCTTTATTATCATTATCAGCTTTTGACATTTGAAGTATGCATATTTTCACTTTGAAACCTTATTGGTAGCTAGGAACAGCTCGTGGAGAAATAACTATTGGCAAAATCATATGGGTCACAAACAGTGTGAAAATGCTACAATGGATTCACTCATAATATCATATGGTCATGATCTCTTTAACCAATATTGTGAAATTTGGGAGTGAACAATCAGCACTCCGAATAATGATTTGAAAGTGTATTATCTGATCTGTCTGTCTCTGGACATCCTTCCCCCAGCAACCTGAGAGGATTTGCAGTTTCATTCGATTTTCTTAAGGGAGCAAAACCTAGTCACTCAAGCCCAGTTTCTTCAATAACTTAACGTGCTTAATCACCTTAAATTTCGAAATCAAGTTCTCAAAGTCAAATTCAACCATACATGGAATGATATAATGATGAAGTAGAGAAGTGAACGTCCACAGCTTCCAAGTCCAGGTAAGGGCTTGCTACTTGCTAGACCAACACAATTTCCTAACATGTGCAACGGAAGGCAAAATTTCCAACCTCAAACTCAGATTCCAAAAAATGATAAATCCGCCCTTAGGAACAGATACTTCTATTACCAAACTACACAGTTTCCTGCATACTTTGACATGACTGCCCTTATCAATGTAATAAATGATTCAGATCCATAAATTGTGTGGCATTCTCATATTAGTTCAATAACTAGAAAATTTTCTAAGAAAATACAAGAACAAGCATCTTCTTCTTCTTTTTTTAAAGAATTATTAAGCATCTTCTACTTCAAGTAACAGTTCCACAAAAAAAAAAAATCATCCACTTCAAGTCTTCAACACAGTTGTCTAATACTGTCTGACCAAACAATATCAGTACAGCTAAAAGTGGACTGGATATAGAATTCTAGTATCAATGATAGGAATAGGATCAGAATAGTAAGTGCATGTATAGTCTTTGTATGAGGCTGATTACTGTTTTTTTTTTTTTTTTCCATTCATCTAGAGGCGGATTTCTTCTCCAAGTACCAAACTACTGGTGGCAATTCATACTATGGGTCTCTGTCTTCGAATAATTATAGTCTCTGAAAAAAAAAAACACAGGATTCCACACATGGGATGGGACCATGTTTTGGTGATCCAGGCTGTCGATCTGATGGGACCTTTTGTGGAAGGGAGTTGCCTTGAAACTCGCCTAGGTGCCTAGGTTAGATTATCATATCCTTTGATCATTGGACTGTTCCTTGAATGTGAACCGTTGCTGGATTTTCACATTAACTGTGTATTGTTAGGCAATTGATTGAAAGCATAGCATTTTAATCTGGAAGATTCTTTAGGCATTTACCTTCCTGGTGGGGCACATCAGATGAATGGTTTAGATCACTGAACCAACGCTAAACATGCAAGGAATCCTTTGTGTCAGCATGCTGCATGTTCACTGATAACTGGGACCCCGCGTTGCATTCATCCAGGTCTTGAGAGATTGAACAGATTGAATAATACATCACTTTCTTCAAATGAAAATTACCCTTTGTCATGGTCAAACCTGGTAACACGAGTATGTTTGAATCGTGGTCATCAGCTATACAGTTATGAAGAACATTGTTTGGCTGCTGCTTGAGATTGATGATGCATGAACATCTATGGAATTACTAGTATAGTACTGCCTTATTGACATGAGCTACCACGTGATTGCAATGGAGATATGCGGTGGGCCATGCTACTGCTGGCACCTGACATTTATGACTTCACTCAATTTAAAAACACATCAGGTATCTTTATCCTTTTATTTGTTCCCAAACGCTTGGACATGAGACTGTATCCCTGTTTTGGGTTGCAATCAACTCCACCTATAGAACTGGAGACGATAGTAATCTACCAAGAAATTACATTTTTTAGATATTTGTTTCATGGTTCATGCCACCCACCGGTAAACTAAAAAGACATGTAAATGTAATCGTTTTATCTATCTTGACTGCAGATTATTTGTTTCTTTCAAGGGGATGTGGTTGCTCATAATATCATTGTTGCTTCCATGAGTTGACATACAGTTCTAGCACTGGCACTTACGTCCCACTCAAAGCATTTGTTGGGAAAGAGCGGTGCAGTGGTTTGGGGGCATTCATTTGATCAGGTTTGGTGGAAAGAGAGATGTTCTCCATATACATCGCAATGTTGTAAATCCGTCTTGATTTGGGAATTCTTAAATTATACTTTAGTGATAGAAAAACCGTGAAGATTCAAAATCCAAACTATCCAGTTACCAATACAAACACCATTAGATCAGAATGTCTGCCTGATTCATTTGTCATTGTGTTCATCTTTTCTGTTAAAAATGTGTCCGACACTTTACCATTATACATTTATTTGCTTTGATGTGGCTACTTTATTATATGTAATTCATGTTCAAGTAATTCGCAGATTGGTAGTATCGTCTCCATGCAATCTCCTAGTAAATATCATGTTTTGCAGCAGTATTTGACAATCAGCCAATGCAAAACTTTCGCACTCATAGGGGGCGTGCTTTTGGATTTTTAACAGCAGCTGTGAGCTTGTATGCAAGAATCCATTGGTAGAATGTCATGTTCATATCATCAGTGTGTTTTTAGGGATATGGTTCATCAAAGAGGTGGCCCATGAATAGGTTGGTTTTTGCACCAATTGGGTCTGTCCATCTAGTTGACCCCACTTTAAATGGAAAGTTTTTCTAAATGCACTTTAATGAAGTCGTAAGACCAGCAGTCGGCAGCAGCAGCACAATCACCGGATTTGGCATGTGTCATATGTAGACTGCCATGTGGTTGCCACTTGATTCCTTCTCACCTTCTGTAAGTGATCTTCTTTCGACATGTGATGTTCTAAGCTTTTGTTTTGGCTCCATGCTTTCGAGATCCATATTCCCCATTGCCCCGAATCCTGTATCTCATGACCCTACTAAAATATACAGTGTACTGTAATTTTAATTGAGAGAAGATTTAGAGTGTTGGACGGATCAGTTGAACTGATATGTGCTTTACAAAATCATTGTCATCGTCTCATTTCCGAGTCTGGAAGTGTTAATTGAACATTGTCGTCGTCCCAGTCCGAGGGTTAGTCGTTTTTATATTAAAAGAGCTGGAGAGGTTTCTTACAGCCCTAATTCTCACATTTGAAAGATGGATGGCCTTCCTTCAAAGTGACGGTTTGAGGTGAAAGTAGTTAATGGCTAAATATTTTGGCAAATGTGATGGACAGTATTGACTAATTGGTGTGGTTTTTTTATTAAAAAAAATATAATAATAATAAAATTTGAACAACCCATTATAATAATAAAGGCCATTACATGAACGGTCCTGATCTATACATTTCTCTGCCACATGTACTTTGTAGAGATGGTTCTACCGTAACATCTCCCCAAGACAGAGATATACCATTTGTAACTCCCCGTTTGGCTTTTCGCCCCTCGATAACAAACTCCGTCTCCGTTGCATTGCATGTGTGTATGGTTGAGAGGTTATCAGAACCCAGCACCTACTGGACCCTACTATGGACGGCTTACTGTTCACATGGCACATCCACAACAAAAATACAATAATCCATGTTAGACCCGAGGGTGTTTGGTTCGGATCACCATATGGTCCACATGTACGGTGGTGGTGGAGAGACACCCCACCCACTTATATGTTCCAACTAAAAATCATTCGTTGTTTTGTGTTCCCTAACGTAGATGGACCAAGGCTCATAATCCCGCTGAACAGACAATCTCAACCATCAAAGTGGTAATCTGCAGATGGATGATAATGGAATAACAACACGAGTGGGTCTGAATTCAATGGGAAAACCCTGCCTAGGCAGGTGAGGCAAATAAACTCTCATTTCAATTATAGGCGGATGAACACAAATACGGGCAGCCTCTCGTATCAATCAGGACTGTCCATCTGGTATCTCGTACTGCCGAGATAACTAGTGAATTCAAATACGCATTGATCCGTTGATTTTATCCAACTGATCAGTGGCCTTGAAAACGATGGTGTAAATATTCTGTATATATAACGGAAGGGAGAAAGATGATAGAAAAGTTTCATCTAGTAGTGTGATTTTTGAAGCATATATCACATCAAAGGGGGGGAATGGTAACAGTAGAGCATGTAGCAATCAAAGTAGGGATTTCTTCGCCCGACCCCAACTTATCCTCGACTGAACCCCCCAAGTTCAGGTCAGGTCAGGACTGGGTCAGCCAACCCTGACCTGTCCCGTTTCCAGATAAGAGGGCCAACAGATCTGGCCCCGAGCCTGCGCAGCGTTTTTTTAGATTAGATTATTCTACCAAGGGGGATTTTTTATTTTTTATTTTTTATTTTGCTGTCCAAAGATATTCATAGCAACCCAATAACCATTTCCCTTGTTTGGGAAAGTGGGATCTTCCATTTGTATCTAAGGTACTGTTGCAGCTGGGCCAGTCGTGACTTTGTACATCCCACGCTTTTCTTTCTTTCTTTCTTTCTTTTTTTTTTTTCTTTTCTTTTTTAACTGATTAGGCTGGATCTGTTTGGCCTTGTCTACTTGAAATATTGACTTCCCTCATAAGAAATAAAAGCCCTGACATTTCCTTTTTAAAAAATGATAAAAACAAGAAATAAAGATATTCGGGTAATGCAAACCATTTATTTAGGGAAGGTTCCATTTTAGGGAAGGCTTTCGTTGAAAATTGAGAGCATGCAATTGTGATTCTATCGAAAACTGACCTAACGTTTGAATTAAACCACTTTTGTCTACACAAGGGTTCATTTAATGGAACGAGCCTTGGTTTAAAAATATAATAAGCCATCATAATCCCATAGAATTAAGAGTTTATATTGAATTGAGAAAAACATAATGAGTAAAGGCCACAGATGGGAACCATAAATTAAAAACACAAAGCACGCCTTTTTTCTTCTGAAAGAACCCATACATGGCTGAGAGTTTCCAAGCCGTCAGATGCATCCAAACAAAAGAAAAAGACTCCACTTATGGAATCAATGTCCATATCTCCTCATTTCCACTCCAAATCATTCCATATTGAGACCAAGTCCACATGCACGCTCTATCCATTTTTGGAGCCCCATTATGCAAATAAGCAAACACTTCCTTGCATGTTGCAATCCCCATCTCACAAAACAAACAATAGAGAGTTCGACTCTTCCCCTCTATTCAATTCCAAGTGCGACGTCCACCCACTCGCACTCGCTTTCAACTATCACCTTACTTTTAACCCACACCACAAATCCCCAAAGACTCTTTATCTTATCGCCTATCAGAACACTGCAGCGACTTGCTCTCCACCAATGAGCACTTTACATGTCCAAAAAATATTCAGTTTCATGTCATTTGAATCCCAAATCGATGTTCTTTGAGTTACCATTAACTCGGCGGATTCACAATGCCTCTATGGATCATGTAAGGATGTGGAAATCTGCGATACCTCTACAGCATCTCTATCAGTCTCTTGAAAAAGGACTAAAAAATAAAGGAGCAAAAGCTTCATTAATAAGTTATAAACCAAGCCTGGAATATTTGTGTGGACACTTGAAATTTCCACTAACGTAGAATGAAACAAGATGTTCAAAAAAAAAAAAAAGACCACTCCGCTAATTTTAGGATTAAACATGTAGGGAAGAGAGCTCTCTAAAGTGTCGTTTGTTTCCCACCCAAGTATGAGGGATATCCACTGCTAGAGGGACACCACGCCCCTGTATCTTCACGAAATAGTGTTCCAACACAATAGTCGTTTGGCTCGTGGGAATCCAGCCCCTATGAAATGGATTCCGTTGATTAGAGGATAAATTTGTGTGGGTCCCAAGAAAGGGTGGGAAAATCCAATTCTAGAACATACCCCTTTTTAAAATAGGCTGCAGACTTTAGAAAATAAATTCCCATCCAACAATCATATTTTCAAAAATGACAATAGATACCTAACATTTCCTTCTGCGGACTGGATTCTCAAGACTAGCTTTCCCAGTAACCAGATACGAAAGAGAATCTCTTACCGTGAATCTATTTGACAAAAACAGATTGATGGACCCTTTACGATTCTAGGAAGCCCGACCACCCCAAATGGGATCTTTTTTTCTTTTTTTTTTTGAAAGGCAACTAAATTTTATTAAGAAAGAAAAAGATACAGAAAAAAACAAACAAAAAGCAGCAGCCAAATCTGCTGAAGCAGACAAAGGCTGTCCAAACTGAACAAGCCAGGGCAAGCTCTGTCCAAACTGAGCCAAAATAGTCCAGCCCAAGCCTAACTCTAAATGTATATGCTGGGCTTTGGAGGGTGAATTGGAGCAATAACATGAATAAACAAAAGTCCAAACCCAGCTCGAGGCAAGCCAGGACCAAAAGCCCCACAAACTAGCTCTGGCCATTGACAGCTAAATTTTAGTAACCGGGCCTACAGTTTGTACAATTGGTGTAAGATAGCTTGCCTTGAATGGGAGTGGATTAGGTGAGATCCAAGACGGGCACAGCCCTTACCGTGAATATGAATATCAGTATCATTTAGGCCGAAAAGGCAATAATGTATCTATATTGGCATGAGACGATGCATAATATAGGGTTATAGACCGAAGAGGCCATAATGTATCTATATCGGCATGAGACGATGCGTAATATAGGGTTTTATCACCCTATATGAAAAAACTGACCCATCTTGGCTGATACAGCCTATAAGCCCATAAAAGCTCAATTTTTGTAAAAATCAAAAACAAAATCAAAATTTTGCCCATCTCTTCTATGGAAGAAGCTTAAATTCTCATTTTAGGCTAGATCTAGTCTATTTTGGAATCAAAACAAATTATCTGAGTAGAATTCGACAAATCGAAGAGAAGTAAACCATTGTGGGAAAAATAGAAAGAATGATAAATCATCTGTTTCTTTTTTATATTTTCATCTTCTTTTTGTTGTCTTTCAATGTAATGGACCCTAATTCACCAAATTATGCTTGATATGCGTTCAATTAAGGCCCATTTATTTGACCTTCAATAAGTCAAATCAACAAACAACATTATCATTAAAGATTGATCCGATACATCATTGAATATATAGTCAAAACACATACACACACAAAAGAAGATAAATTCTTAAATATCTCCTTTCTTTTTTTTTTCTTCCTATTTTCTAATATTTTTCTATTTTTCTAATTTATTTTTATATTTTCTTGCTTTAAAAAAATATCACCAATACAACCCCGATACCAATACGTGACACTGTATCACATCATTTTCCACCAGCCGATACACCAACCGATACCAACATTCAGAACATTGGCCCTTACCGTGGGGCCCACCTTATTGAGCTGACATTGTTTTTTTTTCTTCTTCCAGGCTTATGTGACCTTATCAAAAGATTGGATGCCAACTAAAAATCAGGGAAACATTAAGGTGTGCCCTAATAAGTTTTTTATTATAGAAAGTTCAATCACCACCGGTTCCTAGAGTATGGTCCATCTGAGATTTGGATCTTGATTTTTGGGATCATGACCTAAAATGATCTGGAAAAACAGATAGACAGTGTGGATACAGAATACATGCATCAAGGTGGGCCCCGCAGTAAGGACCACACTGTCTTGAGTGAGGCAGGTCTCACCTACTCTGCTCCCCCAACTTGAACGGCCTTTTTGTTCTCACCCCAAACCTGCACCATTGCAGCATTCTCTATAAGCTGTTAGTTACTTTTAGTTTCTTATTAGGCTGCTTCTATCCTGATCAATCCAGGGTCAGCCAGCCTGCGAATACACATTTTAAATTGGAACTAAAGTTTTACACACCAAACCAGTTTAAAATGCGTCTACTGGCAAAACCTGGATTTAACCAATAAAGGGATCCTAACAAGCTAAAGGAAATACATTTTACCCCTCATTCTAGGGTTTTCCACTATAAATGAACATCCACCCACAGATTTCAAACGCCCACTGTTTTTCCCCATTTGTAGCCATCCCTACAAGACAGACACCCCAAACCCTAGAACGGTTTGTCTACTCTTACCTCCCAAAACCTTGCTAAACCCTCCAAACGTCTTATTTTCGACTTCACCTTGAGGCTACAATGATTATACGCCTCTCAAAATGGTCTGAGAACAATTGCACATCGGACAAACTGATCGCTCAGATTCTTGGACACCACACTGTTAAAAGTACAACCTTTGCTTTGACAATTTCACCACTCACTCAATCCCTCAGATTCGCGGACACCATTTAAAGTACAACCTTCATTTTGACAATTTCACCATTGATCAACATTTCAAAGGTGGGTTTGCTGTAGAGTTAGAAGCAATCCATTCCAGCACGAATTATTCATACCTTGGTATGTCAGGGCCCAAATAACCATGATTGGTGAAGGTGAATGGCATTTCAGGTCATGCAACATAGACCATAGGAGTTCCTTTAATAAATAAATTAAAAAAAAAAAAAAACAACCTTACCGTCTGCTATGCAGACCTGATTTGAATGGCTGTGATAATCCAATCAAACTGTGAAACTTGATAATTGGCTCCAATAGACACATTTATAGTATAGGTAGTGTCAAGTTCAATCCACACATCAAAGAAAGCCATTAAATCCCATAGACAATAACAAGGCATCAATAACTTGATAGAAACCAGAGTTCCAAACATGATCAAACGCAAACACAGCTGCAACTTATCATAGGGGAAGAAAAAAAAAAAAGGGTAAAAAAGAAAAGAAAAGAAAACACAAACACACGCACAGGAAAAATAAAAATATCAGTCTAACAAAACTCGGTACCTTGTAGGTCAGGTAATCTGAGAGAGCTGAAACTCCTAAACTTTAAAAAAATAAAAAGGCAGAAACAGCGACAACCACATCTTCTCATATTTTGAAATCAAGTGGAGAAGCAAAACCCTAACCCGGAACCGAATTGAACTTACTCCTACTGTTCATCCTCACGCTTGGGGGCTTCTTTGATCTCATCTGCCCCATCATCCTGAAACACGAGCGGCAACAAATCATCTGACTGAAAGGCAAAACCAAAAATGCACAGAAAGAAGCACAAAATAAGACGAATGTATGCAAGACCTGCATATCTGAGGTCCACAGTGTGAGGTTGTCACGAAGGAGCTGCATTATCAGAGTACTGTCCTTGTACGATTCTTCACCAAGAGTATCCAGCTCAGCAATTGCTTCATCGAATGCCTAATAAAACAGAGGGGGAAAAAACAAATAAGGAAAAAAAAAATGGGGAAATTTTGTGGTTAAGCACCCTGCATGCTGTTGCATTTTGCCCTCAACCATCCATTTCCTCAGACTGCATTCCAACAAATCAGGGCATCCCGTGATTTCTCCCACCATGTCGATTCCATGTCTTAATAATCAGAATATGTCATCAAGTAGACCACATGCATCCACTGAATGTGGACAATTGAGTAATTTTTCTCAATTGTCCTTTCCCACTTAACTGGAAGCAGTCACAAAGTCTCAAATCCATGGTTTATTATAAATGGATATAATTGTCTTCTTTTCTCTTAAAAACCACCTTTTTAAAAAACAGAGGTCCCAAATCCCATCAGATGGCCCACAAGGTATTCCACCCAGTAGAGCACTTCCAAACTATTAAGTGCATGTGACATAGCGTTACCAATAGGTTGGATCCACCATGAGGATCACTTGGTGCAAAGAAAAGCCCTATCTACCATCAGGTGGGCCACACCATAGAAAACAATTACTAGCCATTGATAAATAACAGCAAAATAAAAGAATAGTCCACCCAAAGAGTGGATACCACCTTTTTTTTTCTTTTTCTTTTTTCTTTTTTAATTCTGCTGCAGGTGATCCTCCCGATACCGCCAGGTTGGATATAGCACACACATGAAAGGTTGGAAGTTACTAGGTGAGGCATAACTAATGGTCCAACTGGTTGTACTTGAGATCTCTTTTTTTAGATGAAATTACAGAACAGAGATCTGAACATTGACAATTACAATACATTCTTGTAAACGCCCGTGGTAACAACCTTCGCCAGATCTGAACATTGACAATTTCAATCCTTTTGGGAAAACCTCACCAGATCTGTTACAAGATGAATCATGGGGTCCAGCAGTGCAGAAAATGTAGATTTTTTTTTTTTTACATGTGGGGTCCAAAGGTTGAGTGATCCACAATGTCGACGTGATGGACCTCAAGTTAGATAAGGAATGGTGAGGAATCTTCCAGGCTGCTTTTATTTGATGTCCAAGAAAAGACTTTTCATAGGAGGAGAACTGGTCAGCTACAGCTGGTTGCATGGTAACTTAACATGCAGTCCCATCATTGTTGCCAACGTGTCACTTCCATCAAAACATGAAAACAGTGGGCCCTACCATAAGACCAAATGGCACAAAATAATCAAGCAGGTTCGCTCATCATGCGGGTCACAACATCTAAATCAATGGATGGGCGCCGACCATTTGACTCACCGTACAGTGGTGACCCAAATGGGTGGATCGGCTTGATTTCAGAGCCAGTTGATTTCCATGGTGGGGCCCACATTTTGATCGGGTAGACATGTTGGTGGGAAAGATGGGGCTGCATGCGAGGTTAGCATCCGCAGGGTTGAAGACGATCCATTCTGTTATACAAGTATAACAAAAGACCACGATCAATGAACAAAGTGCCATACATCAAATCAGGGAAATTTCTGGATCACCACCTATCTTTAGATAGGGCCACCTGATCAACGGTTGTGATCACTCGATAACGACCCCACTTACAAAAAAACCTCACACGTTAGCAAAAAGGGACCTTGGGGAAAGACCATGCCCCCATAATTCCTATTGCAATTCCAGATCTAAGATCCAGAAAACCTCTTTTTTATCTGATTTGAACAGAACGAAACCCTAGAAACCCAGATCGATTTCTGAAAAAAAAAAAAAAAAATCAAGATCATCAACCAAAAACGAGATCTTGTTTACGCCTCAGATCATCATACCCCCAAACCCTTTAACATATTAAAAAGACCAAAAAAAAAAAAAAAAAAAAGATTCGATCCCATCACCTGTTTGGCGAGTGTACATGCTCGATCTGGAGAATTCAAGATCTCATAGTAAAACACAGAGAAATTGAGAGCGAGCCCAAGCCGGATCGGATGCGTTGGCGCCAGCTCTGCCACTGCAATATCCTGTAATTACAAAAAAATTAAAAAAAAAAAAAAAATTTAAAGGAAACCCTAACCCTAACCCACAATCCCAAAAATAAATTCAAAAAAAAAAAAAAAAAAACAACAATGATATTACAATAAAATAATAATAACAAAACGAGATCTGAGAAATCCAACCTGGGCGGCTTTGTATGCAGAGAGTGTACTTTCAGCAGCCTCCTTCCTCTCAGCGCCGGTCTTAAACTCGGCGAGGTAACGGTGGTAATCGCCCTTCATCTTCAGATAAAAAACCTTGGAATCGCCGGCGGAGGCGGAGGGGATGAGGCGGGTGTCGAGAAGGCGGAGGATGCCGTCACAGATGGAGGTGAGCTCGGACTCGATCTTGGACCTGTAGTCGCGGATGGTCGCCACGTGGTCCTCGTTGCCGCGGCTCTCCTCCTTCTGCTCGATCGAGGATATGATGCGCCAGGACGCACGGCGCGCACCGATCACGTTCTTGTACGCGACGGATAGGAGGTTGCGCTCCTCCACCGTCAGCTCCTCCGATTCGACGGCCGCGGTCACTTTCTCCATGAACTCCACCATCTCTTCGTAGCGCTCCGCCTGCTCGGCGAGTTTCGCCATGTAGACGTTTTCCTCGCGAGGAGAAGCCATTTCGAATTTTCGTCTTTTTTTTTTACTTTTTTTCTTTTTTCTGATCTGAAGGAGAGGAGCGAAGAGAGAAGGAGAAAAGGAGAAAGGGAGAAAAAGAGGAGGAAAGGGGCGAGAAAAGAGGGAAAGGGCAAGAGGTTTTGGTTTTGATGGTTTGTTTTTCTTTTCCGCAAATAGTAAGGCGATTCGCGTGGGGAGATTGATGAGGTGGATCTCGGCACACGTGCTAGTGTATTGTACGTATGGAGAGATCTCTTCCATGTATCAGGTGGGATATCCTCTTTATTCTGTTTTTTACTGGATTTAAGATGAATCGTGTATCTCGTATGTAACTCACGTGTGTTCACTTCTAGCCGTCCATTTAATGCAAAAGATTATGGCTAACGAGATGATTTTATTGATCTTATTTATGTTATATTGGATTAATCCATTTAATTATTGACATGGATCCAGTATATTTATGTCACAGTAGCACATGGGCTGCGATTCATTTATTCGATCTTTACTCGTGCGAATCACCGTAGTATTTCCGTTTCTATTTCAGAAATCGTAAGGCGATTCGTACGACGATATATTCAAGAGGAGAACCGGAGCACTTATGGCAGGTTGGCATGTGTGATATAGATCCGGACCATCTATTGAATGGGGCCCACCATATATATTTCCTGCACATAAAAAAGGCCAGTCATAGTGTAATACATTTGGAGAAAAGAATCCAGAAAACAAACGACGGATGGTTACTTTCACAGTTCGATTGTGTCCGTTCTGATTGTGGATGAGCCTATTTTATTAGATGAGGGTATTCTTAAAGGTAGGATGCACCCGATCATGGCCCTCAGTTGGACCTTTTCCTGGTATATTGGCACGTGTGATGCGAATCGACTCTTAAATCTCTCCTTGCCTAGAAGCGCGTTAAAAATCGATAGATCTACAGAGAGAGGACGCGGATTGCCTGGTGACCATATCACCAGCGATATCCCCCGTGGCACGACGCCGCAGGGTCCACCGTAGTTTTTTTTTTGTATTATCTACTCCGTCCATTAGTTTTGTCAGATCATTTTAATTATATTGACTAAAAAATAAAGCATATTCAAGGCTAAAGTGGACCACACCATTGAAAATAGTGACGATTGAATGCTTACCGTTGAAACTTCTTGGAAACCATAGAAGCTCTGTAGGAAGATGATATTCTTGTTTTCCTTTCATCCGGCTCCTTGTGACCTTCTGAACAGGTTGGATGGAAAGTAAACATCATGGCCCCTAGAAAAGCTTCAACGGTGGGCATCAGTATCCTCACCTTTTCCTCATGGTGTTGTACACTTGAGATTTGGATCTTCCTCATTTTTCGATTTTTAATCTAAAATGATAAGGGAAAACGGATAGACGGAGTGGATAACGTAGAAACATCACTCTGGGCCCCACAGATTCGTGCCAGCAGGGATATACCTGGTGAAAGTGTCATCAGCCAATTCGCGTCGACAGAAAGAGAAAGAGGGGAGCTGGCATGCACGGCAGCACGAGCGGCAGCTGTCGATGTCTCTGCTTTTTGGAATCTTCATTCCTTTCTCGGGGAAGGGATGCCGGACCGACTCGCGGCAGATGGATTTTGATTTTGAATCCTACTTTCCATTTCGTGCCAACGTGGCACGTGATTCGGGCCGTTGATCGTCTAGGTCCCATGTTAAATCGGATCAGACTGAACAGCATGTGTGCCTGCCGTAGACAGTCAAAAAGGAATCGGATTGGCTACTCCCCAGCCACCAGCTATTGGCTGTTGGTCGGTGCTCTGTGGGCCCCATCATGATATGTGTGTTTCATCCATCCCATTCATATTTTTATAGATAATTTTATAATATGAGATAAAAAATGAAGTACATCCCAGTAACAAGTGAAACACGTTACAAGAGACAGTGTTGAATAAACTTTGGCCTTTAAAAACTTTTTGAGGTCATGAAAGTTTTGAATCAAGCTGATGTTACCTAATTAATAGATTGAGTGCCAAATAAACAGTGCATTGGGCCTTAGGTGGATTTTAATTGTGGATATCTAATAACTATTGTTTTCCTTTAATGTGGCCGGGTGCTTTGTGGGCCCCATCATGATGTATGTGTTTCATCCATTACATTCATATTTTTATAGATAATTTTATGATGTGAGATAAAAAATGAAGTATATCCCAATAACAAATGGAACACGTTACAAGAAACAGTGTTGAATAAACTTTGACCTTTAAAAACTTTTTGAGGTCATAAAAGTTTTGGATCAAGCTGATGTTACCTAACCAAGAGATTGAGTGTCAAATAAACAGTGCATTGGGCCTTAGGTGGATTTTAATTGTGGATATCTAATTACTATTGTTTTCCTCTAATGTGGTTCACCTAAGATTTATATCCCTCTTATGTTTTTGGACAAAGCTCTAAATATAATCAGTGAAAATGGATGAACGAAATGGATGAAACACATACATCATTGTGGAGGGCTACGGAGCACCGACCACCAGCCACCAGGCCGGGGTATGGGGAGCAGCCAATCCATTCCCGTCGAAAAGCTTTGGCATATGGTACACATTTAATGTGGTGTGGTTTGGATGATCTTTTGATATGATTCATTTTTTTGAATAATACTTTATATTGGTCTCTAAAAATATATGAATGGTGTAGATGTGATAAATATGTCACGATGGGGCCATGTAACGTTGATTTCTTTTAAACCATTCGTGCAACTCGGAACTCGAGGAGCGTCAATGCTCGTCTTTGCTACCAACAGCAGCTATATTGCTGGTGCGTGATGCACCAGCCAATCCGCTACCCTTTAAATACCGCTCCACCAGCATGACTTCGGAGGAAACGGATTGGCTACTCCCCTTAACACCAGCTCCGTGACTGGCGGTAGGTGCTCGGTGGGCCTCACCATGATTTATGTGCTTCATCCATTATGTTCATCCATTTTTATAGATCATTTTATTGTTTGATCCCAAAAATGAGAGGGATATAAATCTCAGGTGGGCCACACCACATGAAAACAATAGTGATTGGATATCAACCATTAAAATCTCCTATGGCCCACTATACTGTTTATTTGACATCCAATCTGTTGATTAGGTCATACAGGCGCAGATGAAGATAAAAAAACAAATATTGGCTTGATCCAAAACTTTTATGGCCCCCAAAATGTTTTTTAATAATCCACCCTCATTCAACAATGTTTCCTGTAATGTGGTCCACTTGAGATTTGGATATACCTCATTTTAGCTTCATAGTGTAAAATGACCTGTAAAAACAGATGGATGACATGGATGAAACATATACATCATGGTGTGGCCCATATACTGGTGTCAGTGGAAACACCACCGATCTGGCTGGTGTACTGGTGTAGGTACGTGACGTGCGAGGACAACAGCTGCGGCTCCTCGAGCTCCGAGTTGGAGGAACGGTTCAAAGTGTATCAAAGTTACATGGCACTCAAAATGATGTATTAAGGGGCCGTTTGATTTTCTAATTACAGAGATAATTCAAGATAACTGGGTAATAATTATTTACCTTTGAGTTACTAGTTAGATTTCCATTGACCGCCACCTTTCGTTTATAGCACTCCTCACATCTCCTGATGAGAAAATTGTTAAATCGTGGGGCCCATCATGATGTTTTTGTCTTATCCACACCATCCATTCCTTTAGCCAACTTATTTTAGGGTTTGACCAAAAAATGAGGCAAATCCAAAGATCCAGTGGACCACGCCACAGAAAACAATAGGAATTGAACTCTTACCATTGAAAGCTTCTTGAGAATCCCAGAAGTTTTGGATCAAACTGATATTTTTCTTTCCACTTTATCCATGACCGTGTGACCTTATGAACAGGTTGGATGACAAATAAACATCAATGTGGGCCCCTAAAGAGAAAATAGCTTTCAACCGTTGAAGTCTTAATATTCCTAAGGTGTGGTCTACTTGAGCTTTTGATTTTCGTCATTTTTGGGTTCATGCCTTAAAACGTATTTTTTTAGAGGATGGATAGTGTGGATAACTCACATATATCATAGTGGGGCACAAATATTCAAATCGGTAATAATAGGATTTATAATTACCGATTTTCAAAACGTAACTCCAGATGAATTTCATACAGGTGGAGTAATAATAATTACTTATTTCTCCCTATTTACAAAGAAATTTAAAAATCAAATAGCCCATCATATCCACACTGTTCATTCATTTTGCAAAATCACTTTAGAGAATGACCCAAGATTGATTAATATGCAAAGCTTAAGTAGACCACACCACAAATAGCAGTGGGAAAATGATTCTCGCTGTTAAAACATTTGTAGGGCCATTGTAACATTTATTTTTTTATCAAATCCGTTCATAATGTCAATCAGACTTATATAAAGACAAAAAACAAATATTATTTTGATCTAGAACTTCTATGACAACAAAAGGGTTTTAATAGCAGACGCTCAATCCCCACTGCCTTTTACCGTGTGGTCCACTTGATCATTTAACCTTTTTCTTTTCTTCTTTTTTTTTTTTGCGAAAGTCTTACAACCGAATTGCCAAATCCAAGTACGGTTGTGATACAAGTATCTCATGAGGGGACTCACAGAACTTCAACAATGACTTTTGTGACATTGCATACTATCCATAGCTAGGGGTGTACATGAACCGAGCTAGCTCGGTTAGCTCGCTCGACTCGACTCGAAAAAGCTCGATTCAACTCGGTTCGAAAATGAGTTCGAGCCGAGTCGAGCTGATTTTTTAGCTTGAAAATTATTTTGAGCCGAGTTCGAGCTAGCCCCAGCTTGACTCGACTCGAATCGAATCCAGCTCGAATGAAACAAATACCCTTTTTTTCTTGATTTTTATGTTGCTTAGAAGGTGTTTGATAAAGTACCTGTAAAACTATTGCTTCTGTTTGTAAAACAGTGTAGGATTTTGAAGTTGCAGTCTAGGTGTTTGTGAAAATGCCTTAATGGTGAACTCGGCTCAATCCTGGCTCAAACTCGGCCCGAGCTACTGATCAAATCGAGCTAAGCTGGCTAGTCAGGCTCGAGGATCGAGCTAAGCCGAATTTGAGCTAAGGTTAGCTAGTGGCCGAGCCGAGTTGAGTTGAGGCCAGCTCAACCCAATTCAAATCGATGTACACCCCTATCCATAGCTCAAGTGGTAGACCGAGTGAAAGATACCTCGTTTGAACGATGAGGTCTTGGTACTGATCCCTTAGGTGTGTTTAGGGTATGACATTGGGAAGGATTTGGTGGGATGAGATTCAAAAAACATAATTATTAGCCATGGCAGGGATTGTTGCCATGGGATAAGCTTAATTTCGTGCTTTGTTTGTAATACGGTGGTACATTGGATGGATATACCCACCATCATTTGAAACTATTGAGAATAACACACGTGTTATATTTAAATTGTTCATTTGTTTTGTAACCTTATTTTATGGCATGGGCTAAAAAATGAGGCAGATCCAAAACTTATGTGGCCCCAAAGAAGTATTCAATGGTGAGTATTCAATTCCCGTTGCTTTCTATGGTGGGGTCCACTTGGGCTTTAGATCTGCCGATTTTTTGGCCCATGCTCTAAAATGATCTTAAAAAATGGGTGGACAGTGTGGATATAGCCCACACATCATGGTGGGACCTACATAACTTGCTAATATTGAGTAAAATTGGCACGGAACTCAATGCAATTCCATCTTATCTAATTCCAAGCTTTTCCCTTCTTTCCAAACATGGAGTGGAATTGGCATAGGACCAGATGCACATCCCACCTAAGCCCATCTAATACCTTGCGCCAAACGCGCCCCTAGTGTAATGGGGTGGAGTAACAAGCTAACCCAAAAAAGATGTGACCTGATTGACGATACTTTCTCCCACACACACGTACAGATACATGGGGAGAGAGTGGAGTCAGAAACGCTTCTCCACGGACGTGATATGAGCTCCCTGGCTGTGGGGCCCACCTTGTTGTATGTTTCTTACATCCACACGGTCCATACATTTTTACAGCTCATTTTAGGGATGATCCAAAAAATAAGCAGACTCAGGTGAACTACATCCCAGGAAAATGTGGTGATCGAATACCCATCATTAAAATTTTCTATAAAACTAATTTGAATGTTTATTTGCCCAACCTACTAATTATTTGTTTATTTAACCAACTATATTACATCAGAAGATCCTTGAACAGAGGGAAAACACAAATATCAACTTTATTTTAAAGTTTTTCCAAGTCAATGAAGTTTTTAACAGTGGTTATCCAATACCAACATCCTCCTATGAGATGGTCCACATGAGGTTCATATTTCTTTAGTTCTTTTTTATTTTCTACTCATGCCTTAAAATGAAATAGCAAAATACACGTGGATAAATCATGGTAAGATTCACAGACCTTTTCTAAATCACCGAAACACCAACATCTATCAGGGGAAGCCTATTGCTCACTGAGCAACGGAGTACGCAAAGGGGATGTTTCTTTTGATGTAAATGGAGGTAAGCACCGTTGATTAGCTATAAATATATTACTATTATTATTTATGTTCGTTTGATAGCTGAGGGTAATTCCACTTTTATACTTGGCTTTAAAAGGGATAATTTAAATCCGGAGGGTCCACCCTGATGTCTATGATATGTCTACGCCGTACATCCGTTTTCCAGCAAGGTAGACTATACCATAGGAAATAGTGTGAAATTAATGTTACCATTGAAATATTAGTGGGCCATAAAAGTTTTGGATAGAGCTGATAATTGTATTTTCCCTTCATTCATGTCGGTGTGATCTTATGAACAGGTTGAATGATAAATAAACATCACTATAGTTCCTGACGTGGACATTATTATTCCTACCGTTTTGTGGTGTGGTTCACGTGAGCTTTGGATTTGCTTCAATTTTGGGCTCAACCCCTAAAATGAGCTGGAAAAATGGAAGGACAACATGGATAAATAGCATACATTCATGGTGTGCCCCAAAGTATGTGCAGTGCACCATCAAATCTGAGTCCGCCATAACACTTATGCTACATGATGTCACAAGTATGATGTATGTATTTTATCCAAACCGTCTATTCCTATTTATTGGATCATTTTAAGGAATGAGTACAAAACTTAAGTGAACTACCCCGTAAGAAACAATGAGAACTAAAATTCAAGTGTTGAGTACTCTTCATTAAATATACATTTACTTGCGCAATTAGCTACTCAACAAATGCTTCTTAAGGTAGTCATGAAAGAATAAACTTTAAAACATCAACTATTCTTATTATGGGGAAATCTGTACAAGGACAGTTGGGGTTAGCCTGAGCCACACGAATCAGATAGCGAGGCCTCGAAAGGAAGGTGCAACGTTGGGGGCCAACTCTTAAGTCGCGACTCGGAACTACAATCCTGGTTGGCCGACCTGAACCCTCGTCCTTGTCTGAAGGAGAATGGTTGAGCTGAGTCACGATCTTTGTCCTCAACTTTAATCAGCGACCTCTGGCCTCAGTGACCTATCGACAGACTCCAATTATTAGTGCTCAGCCTCGTGTCTGTAAGATCCGATGCTGGGTCAGAATATGAATACTCTCTATGCCGAGGCTGGGACCGAGCTTAGGCATGAATGTGCCGCATGCCAAGGCTAAGGCCGAGCCCATGTGATGAGACTTCATACGTCGAACCTGGAGATCGACCCAAATGCGGATGTGACCGACGATCTCGCCCAAGGATACGCGTCATTAAGACACGATACGCCTCGCGATCCAATGATTGCGGATAATATCTCCATGATCATAATATCTCGGTGATTGAGTGAATTATGCCGAGATTAATGGACGGGATCGTCCTACCCATAGGTATAAATACCAGGAGACCCCATTACTACAGGTACGCAAGATCTCACACCCTATCTCTACACTCGACTTAGACATAGATTCCCTACCCTGATTTAGGCATCAGAGGGTCTCCCGGCTTAGCCAGGGTCTCCTTTGCTCACTCTTTTGTGCAGGACTAGAGTCCGTTGAAGGTCTGCCGCATTGAGTGGAGGATGGTCCTGATTTTGACCTCAACAATTCTTATCATCATTCAAAATTAATCTAGGGGGAAAATCTACCGTTGTATTGTATTGAGGTACATGGGACCATATCGTATCAAAACCCTCAACCTACATTTGTGGCCCACTTCATGATATCCACCGTCAATACTGGAAGGTATTGTTGATTGTTGGGCCACCACAGCCTTAACATTGAACATGGAATATTGATTTATGTAGACCTAGTAAGAAGCCCTTTTTGGGCAATGCATTATGTGATGACTCTTTGTTCTGAAACTTTAGTCGTTGATATGAAGGAACCGAAAGTGGATTAAAGATTTACATGAATTTAAGAAAAGCGTTGGGGTAAAGATATATTTCAGGCCGGTTGATGGCCAAGATTAAGAATTCCCTAATGAGTTTGTCAGTATGCATGCAGGGCAAGCTTTGAGTAAAAATAGCACTTGGCGCGGTTATTACGCTTAAATTATTTTTATGATTCCATATTTTAGGAACCATATGAATGATTTCACAAACTCCACCAACGGTGCTTGTTGTTGGCTACTCGATTTGTTTTCAATTATGCAGGTGTCCCGTAATTGATATAACAACTCTATTTAAGCCGATCAATTTTGACCCTAAGAGCCAAAATAAGCAAATAGATTCGATAAAAACATATATAATGATATTTTAAAAAAATAATGATGATTGGTTTCTTATTCAACCACTTGCGAAATTTGATAATGATAAGGTGGTAATCAGAGGGGTTACTTTGTGTCTTTCACAATAAAGGACTTTCAAAATACTAGGGCAAATCAAGCAAAATAAAATACTCACAATTAATCATTAGGAGCAACTAATACATCTCTTGAAAGAACTGTTTGATACTTGATAAAGACCAAATCCATCGCATGAGAGTATATTTGGATAACAACTAAAGATTATAACTAAGAATTATCGCTACTTAATTATTAATTGTTACTCATAAGATAAGTTGAGATAAAGTAAATTTATAAGATAACTTTACTTGTTTTTTAGATTATTGTGATTAGATTAGGTTGTTGTTTTGTTAGATTCCTCTGCTATTTATAAAGTTTAGTTGCAAGTTATTCTTACATAACCTTCATTCATTACCGCAATAATTATGCTAGTTGAAAAGTCTTTTTAGATCATTCTCTTCTCTAAACACTTTCTTTAGTTTTGTTTCTTTTCATAACGACAGTTATTCCTCCACTCGGTCAAGCTCTGTTTCTTTTGGTCATCACTCACCTTTCAACCATACATAGGCCACATTTCTTTTGTTGTTCACTTGCATGTACTCCACTTGACTACTCTCCACATTTTTATATTTCGACCGCTTGATCGAGCTTCTCAACCACATTATGTTTCCTAGCTTCTCTCGGCCGTTCAATTTATTTATAAGCACCTTTCGATCACTCTTTCTGCTTCCATACGTTGGTTGCTCATTATACTCCCATACACTTATTGGCTACTTGATCTAATATTGAACACATCTTGGCGGCACCTCCTAAATACCTCTTGAATACCTAGTTTCCTTTTGAATACATATCAATTGCTCCTTATCTTATTATACGGTCAATTACAGTTCAATTAAAAAAACACTACAATCCTTGCCATGCTATGTTTTTTCTTTCTATATTCATTCGGTTTTCAAGAACAGTCACAAATACAGTATGTTGATGCAGAAAACTGATTAGCCCTCCCTGGCTCATAGACCTGCGCAAAGAATGAACAAAAGAGACCCTGGCTTGTGCCGGGTGCCCTCCGATGCCTAAGTCAAGAATCTAGGTCTGATTTAATGATGATGGTTTAGGGCTAGAGATTGTACGTACCGTTTACCATTGAAGCCTCTCTATTTATAGTTGAGAAAAGACGATTGATGCCACCAACTTTCCCTGTCAAGTAAAAAGATCTTCCACGAGGCTCTCGAGATGGGGATTGCGTCGTGGGCAAATCTCAAAATCTCCATAGAAGATTTCGGATCTATTCTCTTTTAGATGACATGGGATCATCTGTAATGGACGTAGGCTATTAGGTGGAGACTGAGCTTAATTTGAACCGACCTTCCCCCAAAGTTGGAGCCAGAGGATGGCCACGTACTGAGGTTGTGCCAAGGGTTGCCTGTAACGTCCACATTGAGTGCCGACCTTGAACACCGACCTTGAATGCCGACCTAGGCTGTACTGAACTACACCCTCAGTCAAACGGTTGGGTTTCCTTCATGACGTAGTAATCACGCCACCAAACTTGATAGCATCCCTTGGATCATGGGATCTTTTGTTGAGTGGGTTTCTAACCTGACCATCCCATCATGTGCCTGTACATTTTCCCCGCAACAAAGTACAACGGGTATTATCTCCCCGTGTGCGTGTAGAGAGACAAAACCACATGGATGGACAAACAAAGAAGACATTAGATTACAGCCGTCCAAATTATCTCCATCAGTTCAGCCCACTAATTTGAAATTCGGACCCCTTTATCCAAAGAAACACTTACATCCAACCGGTGGACAGAAAAGTTCTCGCCGCCCTGCAGATAACTTCCAACCTAAACTATTTTGTGCGTGCAAAATCCATCCCGTCAAATAGATTGGCCGCTCCATGCGGATCACCTTCTGCAAAATACAGCCTGTGCACAAATCTGGTGGGCCATTCCATAGAAAATAATGTACTACAGTTCATAATCACCATGTGGCCCACCTGATTAGTACATGGGACTGATTTTTTTCATAATTTCATCCTCATGGTGAGGCTAACCCATTGGACGGATTGGATTTCATAAGCACGTGACATGTTGAAAGTTTATAGCTGTATGGACAGAAACTTATAGTCCAACGGGTTGGATATAAGCAAGTCTACTTTATCCCATTTTCTATTGTGAAATCTCGAGTCATTCAGATAAGTAAGGCTGCTGATTTGGCAGTTTCTACTTTACACACGTGGAATACACGAAGCATTACATGCACAGAAACGACGCCTGCTCGTAATCCATCCACATGTATTGAAAAAAGTTATGCGTTGACTCCAGCCGTTAGATCTTGGATTTTTTAAATGATCCAAACGGTTTATTTCATGAGACTCCCTCAAAAACTATCATATTTATGATTTCAATCCTACGTATTGCAATAAGTCATGGTGACCATCTAAGTTTAAAACAGATGAGCCAAATTAGCAAAGGGTTGAAATAATCCAATCAAGAACTTTTATTTATTGATTTTTCCATTTTTAAAGTGAGGCCGATCATATGAACGGTTTAGATCATTAGAAGACACCCAGATTCAAAGGCTAACATAGCGCGAGATACGTTTATCAGTACGTTAGGATATGTGCGAGTAGATTTCTACATAAACTTCTATCGGATTGCGTTTGTAATTCCACACATCTGCGGGAGCCATGCACATCCATTCGCAGGTGCAGGTGTCACAACGTGACACGTGTGAGATCTGAGCATTCATGTGCAGGTTGAGCTACGAATTTTAGACCTTATAAATCGTTTAAACAGGCCACTACCAACTCAGGTGGGCCACAGGATATCGATCTTTAACGTTTCGGGTGGCGTGGCCTACTTGAGCCATTGATCTACCTCCTTTTTAAGCTCGTTCCTTGAAATGATATTATCATTCGCGTCCGCCACTCATTGCTGGGAAAGGAAACGGAATGGCATCAGCTATATTCCTGGTGTATTGATGTCAGTAAGTCCAGTGGTTCACATAATTAGGTATGTGTTATTTCTAAATCTTTCATTCATTTTGCAAGCTCATCTTAAGGATTGAGCCGAAAAATGAGATAGATCTAATAATCAAGTGGACCACACTACAAAAAGTAGTGTGGGATTGAATGTCTACCATTGAAACCCTTTAGGGGTCAATGGAGTTTCAGATCAATATATAATTTGTTTTTCCTCTTCATTCATGTATTTATGACCTTATTAACAGATTGTATGGGAAACAAATGTTATGGTGGGTTATATAAATTTTTTAATGGTAAAAATCATTATTCTGGCTGTTATTTTTAGTGTGGTACATTTGAGAATAGAATATGGTTCATTTTTTTATCTAATTCTTTAAAATAATCTCAAAAAATAAATGAATAATTTAGATATAATAAATACATCATTGTGGGCTCACTTAACTTTGTTCTCTTTTGAACGTTTGCTACAGTTGGAAGCTTAGGAGCGTTGGCGCTCGTCTTCGCACGACACGTATCTACATAGCTGCACACCAGCTAATCCGCTTCGCTTAGAAGTGGCCATGCACGTACAAGGCCAACTTGCCCTCTCCTGCTTTGATGGAACTGATACTTACGATATCCGATGTTTGAGAACTCACGTACTACCCAGTACCCACTTTACAGATGACAGAGGGGAAAAGATGAATCAGAACCGTGCATATGGTGGGCTCTACCATGGATGGACATCAAGAAAACCACTTTGCTTCGATCACAAATATCTGATCATTGAACCATCCTGACAGGATGCATATGATTATAAATCTTTAATCAACGTACAGATTTTACTAACCGGTTCGCGGGCCCAACTTGACTCGATTGGAGCTGACTAAATATAGTCGGGTACTTGATGGGAGTCTGAGAGCCTGATTTGACTGGACCCATTTTAAACAGGGTTTATGTCACAGGGACCCGAGCCCAGCCGAATTTTAGAAGGGTGGAAAAAAGGGTACGAAACCGTAGATCAGGAAGCGGATTGGCTGGTGTACCAGTACCACACACCACAGCTTGCTGGTGTGTTGACGTTACCAAGTTTTGTGGGACCCACCTTGAGGTACGTGTTATATCCAAACTGTCCGTCCTTTTGGTGAGCTCGTCTTAAAGCATGATCTGAAAAATAAGACTGATCCAAATATCGAGTAGAGCACGCTGAAAAAAGTAGTGAGGGATTGAACGTCTACCATTGAAATCATTTTAAGGTCACATAAGTTTCCGATCATCGTGATATTTGCAATTCCTCTTCTTTCTTTCTCTATTACTATTATTATTATTATTATTTTATTTACCACATGCACATATGTCCCACACACTCACACCAAAGTGAGATTTCACCCCCAATGGATATGATAAATACATCATTTTTGGGCCACGTAACTTTAATCCCATTTGAACCGCCAGTAGACCATGGAGCTCGAGGGGCGTCAGCGATCGTCTTTGCAAGACAAGTACTCACACCAGCCAGGTCGGTGGTGGCTGGTAGCAGCCAATCAGCTTCCCGCTTATCAAATTATCAAAACGGAAACGGATTGGCTACTCCCCTAACACCAGCCAATTGCTGATGGTCGGTGCTATGTGGGCCCTACCATGATGTATTTGTTTCATCCATGCCATCCATCTATTTTAAAAGATCATTTTACAATATGAGTCCAAAAATGAGCTATATCCAAGTCTCAAGTAGACTACATTACTGAAAGAGTGTTGAATGAGGGTTAACCATTAAAAACATTTTTGGATCAAGCTGATATTTGTTTTTTCTCATCATCTGTACCTGTATGACTTAATCAACAGATTGGATGCCAAATAAACAGTAGAGTGGGCCTTAGGAGGATTTTAATGGTTGATATCCTATCACTATTGTTTTCATGTGATGTGGTCCACCTGAGATTTATATACCTCTCATTTTTGGGATCAAGCAATAAAATGATCGGAAAAATGGATGAACCGAATGGATGAAACACATACATCATGGTGGGGCCCACAGAGAACCGACCATCAGCCACGGAGCTGGTGTCAGGGGAGTAGCCAATCCTGCTCCCAAACAATGGGGCAAATCGTCTGTTCCCCCGACCACGGAAAGTTATGTGGGCCCATAGAGATGCCCGTGTGAAATCTGCTCCGTCCATCATTTTCTAAAACTGACAATGGAACAAAAATCCAAAAACGCCAGGATCCAAAATTCATTAGGCCACGGGATAGGAAACAGTGAGAACGGAAACATCCGCCATTGAAACCTTTTCTAACCCAACCATGATGTTTACCTGCCATCCAAATCATTCACAAGATTATTACTATTGGGATAAACTGTAGAAACAAATATTATCCTGGCACCCATAAAGCTTCCAGTGATGGGCTGAAATCTCTGTTTTGCATGTGGCGTGGTCCACCTGATTTTTGGATCTGCCTAATTTTTGGAATCCTTTCCATTGTTAGCTTGAAAAAACTAATGGAAGGAGTGGATTTCTCAGTGGCATCTCTGTGGGCCCCACATAAAGGGGCACAGGTGATAATACATCCATTAAGGAGGTGCTTAGCTTATCATAATTACCTTTGACGATTTTTTAGTCGCATCATGATTATAGTGTGTGGCCAATACTCATATTGCCTGATCTGCCACGTTTTTGACGAGATCACATCCATTGCTGCTCTTCAAAGTGATGCAGAAAGTCTTGCTTGGGTCCAGTTCTTTTTTAGGCATGTGGGTTTGACCATCGGCAACCTCTAGTGGGATGACGAGTCCTACGCGGTTTTCTTGTATTGAATGAACGGATTAGGTTAGACCCCGAATTATGGGGAACGGATTAGGTGAGACCCCCGAATTACCTAAGACAGTGTCGCCCTTGCTGCGGGGCCCACTTGATCTGTTTTTCCAAATTATTTTAAGATATTATGCAAAAAAATAAAGCAGATCCGATTACCAGGTAGACTATAGACTAAGAAATAGTGGTGATTGACTATTAATGGGCCATGAAAGTTTTGGATCAAGCTGATATTTGGTTTTTTCCTTCATACAAGATTATGTGACCTTATTAACAGATTGGATGGAAAATAAACAGTACATAAACATTAAGGTGCGCCTTAAAATGGTTTAATGGTAGGGCGTTCAATCTCCACTGTCTCTGGAGTATGGTCCACCTAAGATTTGGATCTTCTTCATTTTGTTGATCATGCCCTTAAATGATCTAGAAAATGGATGAACAGCGTGGATATAGAATACATACATCAAGGTGGGGCCATGACAAGGGCCTCACCGTCGCACCGTCTTAGGTGAGGCTTGTCCTCAGGGGATCCGCAAAATAATTACCATTGCAGACTCTACCTTTTATCCAGCGTCTTTTATGGGGTTTCAAAACTCACCTCCTAACTTAGACTTGCACGTACGGATAGAGCATTTGAGAACGAAAATAACCCCGCTTTTCAAGGTAATTTTCCATTCTGTAGAACTATAGCTACGAATCATAACCGTAGCTATAAGCAGCGCTACAAAAGCCGTATTCCATCCTCGAATGCTTTATCCATACGCTAAAGGTCTAATTTGGAAAGATAAGTTTTGAATTCTTTATAAAATACGTTGGATAAAATATAAGGTCTACAGTAGTAATTTTCTCTTAATCCGCTCACTTGGATCTCGGCGTGCGTATCTTTTCCTTAGGAGGCGGATTAGATACTGACAGGTTAAGTTGCGAGACTCGCTGACGACACTAAGTTACGTGGACCAGACCATGATGTAAGCGTCGTATCCATGCGGTCCATCCATATGGAGATATCATTTTAAAGCATGAGCCAAAGAATGAGGCAATCCAAAGCTTTAGTGGACCCTACCATAGAAAACAGTGGGAAGATTTATGCATGCCGTTGGAGCCTTCCTAAGGTCCACCATGATGTTTTTTCTAAATCCAACCCATTCGAAAGTTAACAAAGACATTAAAGAAAGGAAAACACAAATATTAACTTGACCGAGAACTTTTCTAGCCTTTAGAAGTTTTTAACGGTGGCATCACTCCATGAATACCAAATGGATGGACAGCATGGATAAAAAACATACATCATTGGTGGGACCCACAGAACTTGGTGACATCACTTCAGCAGCAATCTGGCTACTCGACCTGTCAGTAGCCAATCCGCATCCTTTTCCTTGTAATGGGAGTGGATTCTATAAGTTTGTACCCGTATGCCAACCTTGATTTATGTACAGTACATCCATTCCTTCCATATGGTATACCCAAGATAAGGTTGTAACCGTAGGCCCACCTTGATTTATGTACAGTACATCCATGCCGTCCATATAGTATATTCACGCCAGTCATCTGTTTCTCATATCATTTTAGGGCATGAGACTAAAAATAAAATAGACACAAATCTCAGATGGACCATGCTACATGAAATAGTTAGATCAATTGTGAAAAAAATATTTATCGTGGGCAACAAGAGTTTTGGATTAAGCTTATATTTATTTACTTTACCTATAATATCTGCTTTAATTTTTGGCTCGCTTGAGATTTGTATCTGCTTTAATTTTAGGCTCATGCCCTAGAATGTGATGGCAAAAGAGATTGACGGCATGGATATACCATAAGCTCTTATCATGCATACTAATAGAATCATAGGTCTGGTGGGCCATCTTAACTGTAGACTAGAAGGGTGGAATAATTTCACCTCATTGTCTAGTGTTTTGGTGGGCCCTTGGAAGATGACCGTTCATATTCAGCTTTGAAAATGTCCACCCAAAATTCAGATCTTGTAAATGCCATTAAATAAGGTCTTTTGTTGATGGGTCTATTCTATATATACTTTAATTGTACAAATGTATTTTGCGTGGAAATTTAAAATTCTAAGAGATGGAGAGCAGTATAAATATATAGTATTTAAACTATACATGAAAAATCAATGGTAACCACCAAATGAATAATCTCTCATATACATTAAGGCACATCAGATGAATGTTAGGGATCATCAATGCATGGACCCTGAAGATTTGAGAATGGGTGCCATGGATTCCGAAGCTAGCCTGCTTAAAAAGTACCAATTATAGATAGTCGCATTTAAAAAAGAAAAATATATAGTTGGACAAGGAACCAAACTGATCCAGACCGTTCATCAGGTGGTCCTATGAAAATGGCCTCGGAAACGACATGGGCTTGGTCAAGTCTTATCTGATCGGAGAACGCTCTCTTGTCGAATGTGTATCATTACTTCTTCTTTCTTCTTTTTTGTTTTCTAGTGTCTGTTTGCAGGTCATTGTTTAAACGGTTGGGGCATCGATTCTGTTTAATATTTTTTAATTTGAATTTCTACGGTATAGTCAACCAAATCAACGGTTCAGATATTGCCCATATAATAAGCCAAGTTCTTGAAATTGGTTCCAGCTGACAGTCCTATTATATATTATTGGATGTTGAATGGTCATAGTCAACGAGGACATTCACTCGATTAACCTAAAGTGGATTGGACTTCAGTTGTGTGTTGATGTCACCATGTTATGTGGGCCTTACCATGATCTATGTATTATATCCACCCCATCCATCCATTCTGTGATATTATTTAAGAATATGGGCTGAAAACTAAGGCGGATCCAAAGCTCAGGTAGACCACAACAAACAAGGCAGTGGGGACAATGATGCTCACAGTTGAAACCTTCTTACGGCCCCTCATGATGTTTATTTGTCATCTAACATGTTTATAAGGTAACACAAACATAATGAAGGGAAAATATAAATATTAACTTGACCCAAATCTTCTGTAGCCCCTTAAGAAGTTTTGAGTGGTAGGCATTCAATTTCCATTACTTTCTATGGGTTGTTATTATATGGATGTCTTCAATCTGTATATAAACATGAAAGTTTAATCGACTCAACACTTTTCTCAACCGTTCGAGTGAGTCTCATATTAGACGGATTGATTTTTGGATAGTTTTAAACAAGTTTGATTGATTGGCCTTGGAAGTTCAAGCGATTGATAAAATTCAAGTAAACACTCTAAACACTTTTGAATATATTCAATTGATCGAATGTGTAGGGGTTTGATCAATTAAGGGTTGCTCAATCGATATCGATCAATTGATGTTTACATCAACGACACGTAGTTTTGAAGCTAGGTTATTCCTTTGAGCATTCTTCCCCTAAAAAAAGTTTGAAGGTCTCAGATCCCGAAGACCCATTTTAGATCTTGACATTGAACCACATTGGCTCACTCAACACAGTTTCAAATCTTTCTACTTAGCCTTGATAAAAAAAAAGTTTAAAAAAACACACTCATATGTATATGAGTGTAATTGCGAGATTATGTATGACACCTCGAATTTTCGCTATTTTAAATTACCTAAAATCTTTTATATATATATATATATATATATATATATATATATATATATATATATATATATATATATATATATTATAACTAGCTACGTTATCACTTACTGACCCTTGACACTCAGGATGGGCTTATACGCGGTTAGTAATGATAAAGAACTGTACTAATAAGATTGATTCACTGTATAAAATCAATGAATTCAACCGATCACTTAAACATCGAGTTTAGCCCCATGATTTGTTCACATATGGCCCAAATCTAACCGACCTGTCACTGACTAATCAAGACAATCGTAACTAAATTAAAGATCTATCCGAAGCCGAGTCAGCTATGGCCCAAACCTCAATTAAAAAACCAAATCAACTCAGTTACTCTTTTAGCTTAAAACCAACGATTTAGAGTAATCATGATCGAATCACCATTTTCACTAATTTCAAATAGGCCATACTGTGAACTTAGTTAATTCATACCTCAACAATTGCGCCTAAGAAATCTCCATACGTAATTTATTCCAGAAGTACTTCGTTTACCCGAACAAGCTCTAAACCGATCGTTAGTGGGCCGCTAGTTTCGAAATTATAGAGTTATGTCCATCTCACTGGGCTTGTGGTCCATCGCGAGAAATAAACTCAAATGACGCCTAAAAACAGACAATTCGTGTTGTCCAGTCGGCATTTGTAAAATGCAATTCTCCCAAGTATTGGGCAAAAATATGAATTTTAAAACAAATGGCCTTACCACTTAAGAAAATAAATTAGGACGTTTCAGCCATCGAATTCCACCTAAATTTGCACTATAGGTTGAAGATATTTTCCTGCACTCGTCTTCCAAATCTGACCCCCGATCGAGAAACGGTGACCGGTGATCATAAATCGAACCATTATGATAAAACTTCACATCTGTTTGCTGTCAAACTTTACCCAGCCCTTCATCGGGCCATGGGGTACCTGTTCCATGAACTAGATGGGCTAGAGGGGGCCATCAGGGCAGCTCCAACAGCTAGAAATAGTCCCCATAAGGTCGTTGGAAGCAATTAATGGAACCCAAGGCCAACTGAAATAAAAATCAGGGTATATAACCCATTTCAGCCCTCTCTCCCTCATTTTTACAACCATTTCTAGCAGCTGAGGGGGAGAGAGAGAGAGAGAGAGAGAGAGAGAGAGAGAGAGAGGAGGAGGAGGAGGAGGAGGAGGAGGAGGAGGGTGCATGTGAAAGGGAACTAGGGGATTGAAATTCCCGCACCCCTACCAATGCCGCAAGCCAGAAACCTCGGTCCTACCGTCGTAGAGACGAGGTGTGGCCGATCCAAGGTAATAATCTTGACTTCTCCATTTCTCTTAAGCTAGGGTCGCATGCATGCGTCTTGACATGCAATTCCTTGACGCAGGGCCTAGACACATCGAGTTTGCGGACCTGACCCCGCTAAAGCGACTGTAAGAGCTTCCGGTCGACAATAGGTGCAAACCATTACCTTTGGGTGGTCGATTATCATGCCTAGCGTGGATTTTAGTGAATGTTTATGGTGTATTATCCTTGCATGTTGTTGGATTTTTGGACTGCTTGATTGAGACTATAGACTCAGGATTTTCCGAAAATGCAAGAAGGGGTTTAGGCCTCGAACACCCCCGAATGAGTGGAATGCTGGTTTGCATGTTTAATTCGGGTGTAAGCATTCAATTTTTTCAAATGTTGTTGAATTGCTCTTGAACCTTGTTGCATGTAAAATATGTTAGGCATAGAAGGAGTGAAATGTTGTCAAATTGTTGAATTGTTGAATTAATTGTACTTGATTTCCACTACATCGCTGAATTGCATGATTCATGCCGGCACATGTGAAATTAAATTATTGTGAATGGGTGCATGGCTGTCCATCTTGTTAAATTGTTGGAATAAGTTGAATATGATCCTCATGGTTTGGTGGAGTTTAGTATATTGTTGTCCATATGCCCAAAATGTTGAACTATGCTTGTTAATTATGAAATTATCCCTAAATTTGTTGAACATATGTTTTTTTATCTGTGCACATGTCCCCTCATGGATTGGCCGATCAACCGGAATCACTTGGGCAACGTTTCATTGGATTAGTCCACGGGTAAATTTGGCCCGACTAGTTAAACCATAAATTGTCGGCTGTAGGTTGACTACATGAGACGTCGTTCTTACGTTGTTTAGTCTATGGTTCAGCTTGTGGGGGCATATTAGCTTATAAATCGGCCACCCTTGTTTGACCATAGCATGTATGGACCCGATATATCCTGAGACCCTTGCGCCGACTGTTAATTATAATTTACGGCTCACAAGACTCATGGGTTGAGTATGGTGGTATGAGACACTATGCCTGTGCCGTCGGCCTACGCTGGGGTGACGAGCCTCCCCGTAGTGACTAGTGAGCACCAAGACTAGTGAGCCGGGGACGGTGGTATGAGATAATGTGTCAGTGCTGTCGACCTATACTGGGTGACGACCTCCCCTAGTGACCGCGAGTAAGACTTTGAAGTCTCAACTGCTTTCGTCTGAGCTTAAGAACTATGAGATTGACGAACCCACTAAGGTTAAGGACAACGAGAGTCATACGACCACGGCTATTGAACCGTGCGATTGGATTAGGGCGATGTTTCTGACAAGGATATCTCAGTTTCCCCAACTTGCTGGATGAATGAACTTAATTAATCAACTTGGCCAACATTTACATGACATTGCATTATTTATTGTGGCGATTAGGCAGTCGAGGTCTGTAACGCCCCGAAAATCGAGAGTCGAGTAGAAGTTCAATTCCTGAGTTCCAATGCATCACTTATGCAACATAGATAATGATGATTAAATATTGTCCATATTAGTGCATTAAACATGAGTGGAATTTTACCAAATCAGCATACCTACTCTAGAGATGATTAAATTTTGCAAGTGGAAGATTGTGATAGATATATAAAGTATATAAGTAGTTATAAATTCCCAGAGTATGATCATGTCACGAGGCTGAATATATACATGTGTTGATCCAAAATTTACAAAATACAAACTGTGAAAGTCCGACTAGATCATATAATCTCCGTATTCCCATCGATCAGTACATGGTCTACGTAGACCCGGCTGATAGCTGAACGTAGGAGAATTCCTTCTCCTCGTCTATGAATTCCCAATAAGCAGCGTAGGCATCGTCGCCACCTGCATCTACAACAGAGTCTGATTGGTGTTTTAAAACACTGTCCCAAAGTGAAAGTGAGTGATCAACTCGGTGAAGTTATAAGGCAAAGGTTAACATGTTATCAATTCAGTCAAGCAGTAATGATAAAGCAGTACAACACTCATGTCCTAAGTACTCTTGTTAATGCAGGAATGATATGCCATAATGATACATGCCCCTGCCTGCACTCCCTTAGCGACATCATCTCATGGTCGCGCATGTTAAACTCCTACTGTGCTCTTCCTCGCCAAAGGCACATGCAATGCTGTGCATGGTCGTGTTAGCCAAGTTCTTACTTAGACTTATTCATACAGCAGATTCGGAAAGCTAAGGTATTTCCCTTTATATCACTTACCCAAACAATGATCCATTTAGATTCGTCAATCCTAGTTAATCATATACGATAGACAAGTTATAGGGCAACATCACCCCTGATTTGATAAGCGGTGGATAGGCAAGTTCATGTCGCTACGGGAGGCTCGTCACCTCGGCGCAGGCCTAATTTTACTCGAGGTCACTATGGGAAGGCTCGTCACCTTAGAATACAATGTCCAATATCACCATATTCGGATCACGAGTTTGGGTTGCTCACTGGTCACTACGGGGAGGCTCGTCACCCTAGCGTAGGCCGACAGCTCAACCACGATGTCTCATACTACCATGCCCGGCTCATGAGTCTTAGCGGATCAGTACCATGGTTGAAATGGGCTTTACATTGGTAAGTGGTACCTTAGATTCAAGTAGTAGCGTCCATACATGATAAACACACATTAGGCCAATTGGGTTACTTGACAAATTGGATTGGTACGAGCGCACGTTGAATTGATTAACATGGAGCACATACGCACTCCTCGTGGCCTGACCACTGTTGACAATCATCGTACTACTTGGATTGATCGAACGTATCCAATGTGGCGAATCTAGTTCGGCCACTCAATCGGGAACCGTTATCGATTGTCTGGACTACGTAGCAGTCCCAATCATACTCAAATACAATATGCATTTATATGTGATAGTCAAACAACATTTAACAACCAATTCAAATACAATTCTCATTCGAGCATTTTAACACCCATATTGCACATGTTATCATACATAGGCATTCATCCATAGATCACATAGTACCAAGATAGATTACATGAAAGAAACTGTAACTATAGATAAGGTAATTGAGAATCCTATCTCAACACCCTCATTAAATATATTTCAACATGCAATTTCTCATTCATACATTTTATCAAACACTTAGACTACACATCTCAACATACATGTAATAAATTAGTTATAACACATATTATAACAAATCCTTTCACAAAGGAGTTGTCATACATACAACAAACATGAATTCTAGATTAATAGTCATGGAAAGCATAAATCATAATTTTCTATTCATTCAAACATTTCAACAAACACATGAAATACATTTTAGTGTACAACTTAGTTTACGCATACATGGTATATCAGAAACATTGTAACTAAGATCATATGGCAGCAATCAAGTCAGACATAAATCGTTACTAACATTGAAAGCCTTGAAAATCATAACTAAAACGTTTATAGTCCACACCTTTCGTCGGTACGCCGATTACGAACTCGGTTCGTACACTACGCCTTTGTCTACGGCATAACGGCTATTTAAATCATGAAATAGGTTAATTATTTCACTGTTTCTTCTATTTGGATTCCTAAAATATATTAGGCTTAGGATTTCTTACCCAAAAACGGATTCAGATTCGACGGTGTAGCGACACGGGAGAGATGATTCGACACATGGAGTGGTGGGAATGAATCCCAGTAACAATTCACAGATCTCTCACACTTCTCCTCACTATTTTCTTCTCTTTTTTCTCCTCTCTCTTAGGGTTAGAGAATTAGTATGAAATGAGAGAGGGGTGGATTTTGGTCCTTATATAAGCCAAGAACTGATGTCAATGGCCCCAGGGCCATGGTATACTTAGGGTATAGCCAAAAAGTGATTGTTTTGGGCCAATGGAGCTCATCCGAAGGTTCATTGCTCGCATACGGTCTGAATGAAGTTTCCTGACAATGGATCTATGCCAGGCTAATATTTCGGTCCGATCAGATCAGTGGATCGATCGTGGAGGACCCGTTTCAGTTCAACAGTCATCGTCACTCAATCAAGGCTACAAGTATACCAATGGGTGTAGAGAAATTTTTCTGATCCAAGGGTGTAGTTGGGTCAAAATTTAACGGTCTGAAACCTTAAATTTAGCCTGCAAGCGAACAGACCAATTAACTTAAGTTTAAGTTTGTTTTCTAAAGATATTCACGTTTCTCACACACTTCACTCCAGGCTCAAGTTGTGTATTTCTAGATACTATTCGAGCTCGATTTTCATGATGTTTGTCAAGCCCAGTAAGGTGGTCATAACCTTATAGTTTCGCAGTCATCGGACTTTTGACGCGCGGTCCAGGTCCGATACGGAGTTTCAATGTACTCCCAAGAGCAGCTAGGTTTTGAGATTAATCCTAGGTTTCTAGGTAATGTTGGGTTAGCGATTCTATTAGTTTTGGGTCTAGCGGTTCGTACAGAAAGTAGGCCAAGCTAATTCACCGATTAATTCAGTTTAGTACTTAGTTAATCTTCGCTTAATTTTTATTCGAATTCAATCCTTACTGATTTCTGCTTGAGGTGATACTCAGGTCTTTGTACGGATTTTTTTGAAGCGTTACAAGGTCGCACTGAGGGAGTGTTAGTCATTCGCGATCGTTAGATGTTGTCGCTCGAGGGAGTGTTGGTGGAAAGGGCATGCACCACGTCATTAAATCATGCATTGCATTAACCAAAGTATATAGGATTCTATGATGTATGTTTTTCACTAAATTTACTCTCGTGTATGATAATTTTTGTAACTTGTTATTAATGGTGCCACTGAGTTAGCTACTCACTCCCACTCTGGGACGGTGTTTTAAAATACAAATAAGAACCTGTCATAGATGCAAGGTTGATAGAGCTGGATGTGCTGAAGGATGCATGCATGGACGATGAGGAGGAGCGATCGTACTATAAGACTTTCAGCAATTTTATCTAGTTTATGTTTGGATGGTCACGGGACATGGGCAGGGCCCTAATCATTTTGAGATATTTATCTAGGTGAGACTAGTTCCCAGTTTAGATTTTCTTGGCACTGTATTTTGGATATCTTATATGTTTAACGGCTTGTATTTATATTTTATAATATTCTCATGCTTATGGTTTGCTTAACTCCCCATTGCTTATGAATAAACCCAAATGCATTGAAATTTGGAGCCCATTGGGGCATACGTGGCATCCGGGAATTTGGGAGTCGAGTTCATACTCGGCCCCTGAAATTCGGGGCGTTACATTTATGGGAGAACGAAAATGGATAAATTGATTATAGAGTTTAAAAGGGAGAAAATAAGGGTTTTTGCATTTGTAAATTCATTTAATATATTATAATTCATTTTTATTGTGAATTTGCTTGTCGCTTTGTGTAACAATTTTTTCTTACAAGAATTTTTCACATAAAATTCTATGTTCCTATGCATTATTTGTTTGTGTTTGCTTCTCGTTATGTGATTCGAATTTGAAATTTGCTCATGCGGTTCCCCAACAACTGTTACTCATGGCTTACTGTTAGACTAACAAGAGTTTCAACACGAGGTCATGTGTTCGAGTGCCCATTGTGGTTAAAAACCACTATGGTGCGAGTGTGTGGGTATGTGTGGGGTGTGAGCGTGTATTAAAAAGAAAAAAAATCCCCCCCAATTTATGTAGTGTGGTGCAATTGAGATACAAGTGCACTTCATTTTTAGGTCCATGCCAAAAATTGATCAAGGTGGACCACACATCACGATAGGGCTAACAGAACTTGTGACATCAATACACCACATAAGTTGGATACACTATCCAAGTAACCAAAGAGAGGATTATGTGAGACCCCAACCTCACCTAAGAGAGTGTGACCCTTACAATGGTGCCCACCTTGATGTATGTATTATGTATCCATGTTGTTCATATGTTTTTTTTAGATAATTTTGTAAGATTATCCCAAAAATGAAACAAATCCAATTATCATGTGGACCATATTATAGAAAAGAGTGTTTATTGGCCATTAATTAGCCACAAAAGTTTAGGATCAAGCTTATATTTGCTTTCCCTTCATCTAGGCTTATGTGATCTTATCAATAGATTGGATGGCAAATAAACACTGTAGAAACACTAAAGTATGTCTTAAGAAGTTTTTAATGGTAGGATGGTCAATCAGCACTATTTCTTATGTCATGGTCTACCTCGTAATTCAATCTGCTTCCATAAAATGATATGGAAAAATGGATAGACAACATGAATACATAATAAATACATCAAGGTGGGCCCCATGGTAACCCCGCAGCAAGGGCCACATCATCTTAGGTGAGGCCGGGGTCTCACCTAATCTGCTCTCAAGTAACCAAAGTATCTTTTGATCACTGCAAAGGAACTCGAGGTTGGGTGACCTCAATGGTGAGGCCACCTAGTGGGATTTGATTAGCGGGCGGCATATCTACTGCTAGAGAGAAATTGGATTGCGTACTGAGTTACTGTTATCGTATTGAGTAAACTCTGTTAGGCCCACGGTGAATATATGTAATGTATCCATGCCGTCCATCCATTTTTCGAGATCATTTAAGGGGTTGATCCCAAAATTGAATTATATCTAAATCTGAAGTGGACCATACCATAGGAAACAGTGAGAATAATGATTTTCACCGTTGAAACCTTTCAAGGCCCCACAGTGATGTTTATTTGCCATCCAACTCGTTCATGAGATCAAAAAAACATGGATGAATGGAAAAAAAACAATATAATCTTGATCCAAAACTTGTGTGGCCCTCGAGAATTTTTCAATAGTAGATATTTAATTCACGTTGTTTCCCATGGTGTGTTACATTTGAGCTTTCGATCTTTTTCAATTTTAGGCTCAAGCTCTAAAATTATTTGTTAAAATGGATGGAAGGAGTGGATAAAATATATAAATTATGGTGGATCCCATAGAGTTTACACAGTATGCTTAGCGTGGTTCACGAAACCAAAGGCAACACATCCCATCTAAGCCAACGTACCAAGAAGACCTAATGTATAAGGCTCAACTCATGTTGAACAGCGCATGTCCTGTCAATCAAATCTCACCCCATCATTTCACCACTGAGGTGGGGTCCATCGCTTGATCCATGTCAGAAATGACGAGTAAGGAATGAGACTGAATATGACCCGACCTCTCCAACTCATGGACCACACGCCTTATTCTTGCTTGGGTGGTAGACTCTCCGGAGTTTTCAAGGCCAAGGGTTCGATCATCCAATGGCAGTGAAATCTCACTGTGGCGTAAGTGTGTGAGGGTGTGTGCGCGTAATAATAATAATAATAATAATAAAAAAACTATCAATACAGACCGTACCTACATGCACTCCTTCGGAACGGTTGAACAAACCTAATGTCACATCTCTACGAGCACTTTTCTCCGGATCTGATTATATCACAAGAGAATCCATGATTTGGACGGTCTACATTGACCCGTGCAGCTATAGAGTAGATAAGCATTCACAGCTTAGAAATAAAGGACAAAAAAGTAGAATCTAGCCTATAAATGGAACTAGCGCCATGTGATGGGATTTTGATTGGGTGGTACTTGGATTGAGCTCGTCGCCTTCAACGGTCTGTAGAGTCTGAATGAATTGTACGCATCTTTGACAAAATAACCTATAGAAGGCCCATTTGAAAGGAGTGACTAGTGAATATAGAGAATCGCCGTGTATGGTGGATTCATCACCCTAAGCCCTACTTCGATGTGTGTTATATGTCCCTGCCATTCAATTATTTTAGTACACAATACTAAAAATGAAGGAGATCCAAATCTCAGGTGGACCACGCCAAAATAAATAGTGGTGATTGAACTCCCACCAATAAAAACTTTTGGGTGGCCACGGAATTTTTTGATCAAGTTAATATTTGTGTTTTTCTTTCATTCAGATTTGTGTGACATTATCAGCACGTTGGATGACAAATCAACATTAAGGTGGGCCCTTAAAAGTTTTTAAAGTGAGACACTCAATCACTGCTGTTTCCTGTGCGTGGTCCACCTGAGATGTACATTTGCTACAGTTTTTGGCTCATGCATTAAAATGAATAGACGTTGTGCGCATGAAACACTGAGTTGTACATAAGTCAAGCTGAGTTGAGCTTGGCACAGCTTGACTTGGCTTGGCTACTAGCTGACTGAGGTTGAGCTTAGCTTAGCTCAGTCCTCGAGCCTCATTGGCCAGCTCGACTCAATTCAGCCAGCAAATTAGGCTTTTACAGCATTTTCCCAAAAGCAAAGAGGGCACCTTCACTTTCTCACAAAATGTAAAGCAGCGACATTAGTTTATATGTATTTCATCAAATATTTGGTAGGCAATATAAAAACCGAAATACAAAAGTATTTGTTTCATATACATACCTTTTTCACTGACCGATACTTTGTTGAGTTATTTTATCAAACACTTGTTGGGCAACATCAATATCAAAGTAATTAAGTCACCCAACTGGTTTGATTTGAGTTGGGTTTCTACCTGAGTCAGGTCAAGCTTGAACTCAGGTCGGAATACTTTCGAGCTCGAGAAGCTAACTCAACTTGGCTCAAACCCAGTTTCAAATCCACCTTTTTTGAGTCTGAGTCAAGCGAGCTAACTCAGCTCGTGTACAGCTACACACACACGACGGTGGGTCCCACAGTCACAGATCCACCCAGCTCGGTGGTTTCTCATATCTACTAAATCCACGTCCCTTGTAATGGCCCACATTATCATCAGATTCACAAATGACACGTAGGCACACCCTGGCTACAGATTTAACTAAGAAGTGCCGGGGTGTCCATGCACTCCAATTAAAAAACCAAAAAAACCTTGATGGGACAATCTGAACCGTCAAATGTTAATTAACTGATACCGTTAAGCAGGAAATCACAACGGTCCACATTTAACTAAAAAATTGGGTAATGTGGTCATCCATTCTTGGAATGTTTTTGAGCAATAATCTATCCAAGGTGGGACCTAGAAGACCAACGGTGCAGATTGCCGAACTAAGGCTCCACTTTTCAGAACTGGGAAGCCGTACCTACAGTCATACTGAATAAAGGTGCGGGGTCGAGTATCATTAAAAAGTTGGGATAGGCTTGTGGCTTAAGCAATAGTTTCGGTAGCGTGGCCGACGTTATCCGCATGTCTGTTTCAGGCTCGAAGAAAGTTTACTCGAGACTCCTTTGATACTCGCCCCGAAGACGCTGTAACATGGCACAAGTGTGCGAGATCCTAGCCGTTCATTACGCTTATCCAACTGCGCATTTCTCAGAAATCACACGAGAATCAGTTGGACCAGATGTGGTGGTTAAGTAGACGAATGGGTAATATTCGTATATAGGTATGGCCCATTAAATGATCGGACCAACCTGATTTTTAGACAGGAATTATCAAGGAGGCTCTACCTGAGCCTGATGAGTGGCTTGGATCTTGCACGTGTGCCATAGTCCAAATGGCAGGACGCGCGGTAGGGAGAAAAGGGAGGGGACCATGACGTCTGTGCGACATCCACTCCGTTCATCAGTTGTGCTAGCCATATATATCAGGACGTGAGCCAAAAAATCACATATCAAAAAATCAAATGGGCCACACAACAGGAATATTCAAGTGGGAAATAGAGCCTGCGTCCAACCAATTTCCTGGGCTTAGGCTTGGGCCTGCCGCGCTGGGCCATGGTGGGTTCGGGTTGATTAGGGCTTTGGGTGGACCCAGGACTACCCTGGCTGGGTCCGTTGCCACCCCACTATCCGCTCGAGCAGTGTATGATACTAGTGCAATGAAACCGTTGAGTACCATGATTAGCCCACTTATGGAGGAGAACCTCATCACGAACATGGTTATCTCCACCACTCATCGAGATGTTTAGTTTCTAGAAGTAGTTAAGCCTGTTCTCACGCTCACATCGGACTTTAGTTGTAGCTAATAGTTGTAATTTTCTTTTATTCGTGCACGCAAGTCAGATATGAAAGGCTTACGCTCACATCGGACTTTAGTTGTAGCTAATAGTTGTAATTTTCTTTTATTCGTGCACGCAAGTCAGATATGAAGGAAAATCTTAGATCTATGAATTGTCTGTCTTCGTTCATACGTTAGCCGCTGTAGTTACAATTCTTAGCATGTCCTTGATCTCGCTCATTAGCACGTTGCTCTATGAAACACCCTTCTGTTCTCAGTCAAGTTAATGATCCAATTGTAGTAGGGCTTGATCCCAAATATAAGGCAGATCTAAATCTCGGGTGGACCACACCACAGGAAAACAACAGAATGTCCACTATTAAAAACCTGCTACCCACTATAATGTTTATTTGACATCTCACTTGTTGATTATGTCATGCAGACCTTGAAAAAGGGAAAAAACAAATATCAACTTGATTCAAAATTTCCGTGGCCCTTGATAAGTTTTTAACGGTGGGTGTTCAATCAATATTGTTTCCTATGATATGGTCCATTTGAGATTTGGATATATCTCATTTTCATGCTCATCATACCCTCATTTTCATGCTCATCATACCATAAAATGATCTGAAAAAATCAATGTACAGAATGGATGAAACACATACATTATCCTAACCATTAATGAACACAAAACTGTAAATAATAATAATAAAAATAAAATAAAATTGGTCCATAATCCAAATTCGGCTGTTGAAATTGGAAGGTTAGGATCATCCGATCAGTGCGGTTTTGGGTCCTGATCCGTCCATGTTAGGGCCAGGATAGGCGAACAAGTTGTTACGGTTTGGCACCGTCCAAAAAGGTACATGAGAAGAAAAAATGCCACTTGGTTCGATTGTCCAGTTGAAAAGATGCTTCAACTTCAGCCACATGTTTAGAACGACCATCAAAATTATTGACAAGAATCAATCGTTTTAACCGAACATCTTTGATTTCGATTTTGCACCGTTGGATCTAATCCATGGAATATGATTGAAAAGTACTTAAGACACCACCCATCTACCCAAACATCTGGTCCCATTTTAATTGGCCTGAAGCTCAGGTCCATCCGAGATTTAGATAGGCCGTACCAAAGGAAATAGTTTGGAGGAAGATTGTTGCCCTATTCATTGTTTCTAATAAACTAGTCCACATGAATGAAAGATGTAGATGATTTTTGCGCCCTTGGCCTAACATGCGGCGATGCACTTGGTGGTCGGGATGAATTTTACAAAAAAATTACTGTAGAGCTTGCCCGAGCAGCTGATCCATTTGCTTGCACACCCACTAGGCCATCCGTCAAACAAATTCAACGAAAAGTAGTGGAATGATAATCATATTAATTAATGCAATAGCTTTTAGAAAACTTTTTTAAAAGATACCAAAATGTAAATTTTATATTAATTCGTTAGTTCTTTATAAAATACCCTGAAATTATGTTTTGATTCCCTAAGTTATTCATTCTCCACTATAATAAAAATTGAGAAAATTTTTATTTTTAAAAAAGCAAAAGCCAGGGAATAGAATTCCTTAGAAAAATAAAAGCTTTCAAAAAAGGTGCGAGCTAATTTATTTATTTATTTTTAATTAAAGAATTTCATGCACCCTTTGAATTGAAATGTGAGACTACGTCAATTTAAGTTTTGGTGGGTTAGGTTTGAAATTCTTTGCATAGAGTTAAATAATATAAATAATAGAGCTTATTGCACCATAATAAGATAGAGCACCAATAAAAAAAATAGCAAGTAGCATTTAAAAATAACACATTAAAAACAATTAATCTTCTTCAACTGATTCGTGGCCATTAAAGTGATGGTGGAAAACGGAGTTGTTCTAAGGAATCAATACAGCACCTTGCCCTGTGTTTTGAAAAGAGATGGCTCCACCATATTCCACTTCTTCTAATTCCTTCGGATCATGTCCCAAGCTTTTTTCAAAAGTGCTATTGAGATGCCATGTGGCATAGACTGATCAGTTCTCTACCAGTTCAGCCTGTGTCATTTTGGGAGTAGATTACGTGTGGCTGGTGGCACCGTTGGTTTGTCTCTCCCTTTTATCATGGCCCACTAAAATTTTGGATTAGTATAAAAGTTGGAGTTACTGCATCAGGTGGACAGTTCGGTTTTAGTTACTGCATCAGGTGGACAGTTCAGATTTTGAGATTATATCACTGTAAATGACTAAATGAGATCTCGAAAAATTCTCACAAGAACTTGTAAGAACTAGTCCATGTCCGTGACCTTTGTTACTCATTAATAGTCAATCATCATTGTTTTTTAGAGTATAATCAACTTGATAATAGGACCCAATTCATTTTTGAGCTCATTCTCTAAAATAATCTCAAAAAACAGTTGGACATCATGAATATAAAATACACATATATCAAAGTCAGCCCCAAGGTAAAAGCCACATTATCTTAAGTGAGGCTAGGGCTGCACCTAATCCCCTCCACGTCATTCAGAACCATCAAAAATGAAAATAAATCACATAGTAGCCACGTCTACGACCGCAAAAAAAATGTGACATAACCTGAGGTGGGTGGGCCCCAATAAAGAAATAGACGAGCCCAAGCTTAACCCTTAAATTTTGGGCCCAAACAAAAACTGATCCAATGCGCCCAAAGGCCAGTTAGGCCATTTGGACCGAAAATTTGAGGAGGGTCTAACTTTAAGAATATTTATTAATGTGATTATAGCATTTAAGGCCGTCCATCTACACATGCAGATGTTACACGCGACATAGGTGGGTGGCACAGTACTCAGGTGTTTTACCCACTGCCTTGTTGCAGGGAATTCCGGTCCCACAGACAAGGTGTTTTGGGCACTATCTGCCAATATGGCATGTGTGAAAGAGATATAAGCTATTGATTAGGTAGTCCACGTTGTGAAAATGACATGGCAGAAAAATCAGGGAGCGACTCATATCACGTGAAGCGACTCATGTAAGTTTTGACTTTGGGGACTTGGATTTTTTATTTTATTTTTTAACAAGCTGTTTGATTTTATTTTATTTTATATGCGCGGTATTCCGAATCCATGGACCACAGCCGTTGGATTTCCAAATTGTTACACGATGGGACTCAACGTGGATGGTGGCTGCCTTGAAAACCGTAGAGATCTGAAAATCTTGATTAGTGGATGGGCCTGATTTGTAAGTTGTACATTTATTCCATGGATTGTGGCCTACTTGATTAGTGGACGGGCTTGATTTGCTTGGGCCCACCATTTATCAACCTTGCCTTGATTATCACACGAGCCAGATGTTAGCCACTGATGTTAGGACCGTAGGCAATTGTGGACGGCCTTGGAGTGTTTTCCAGCCATCTGTTTGCAATTCTTGGAAGTCTGCAATCAGTGGTATGGTATATCAGCCACGTCTAACCTAATAGATTAACGGTTTAAATGTCTTAAATGCACGTCACGTGTATGGTCTGACTGCACGCTTCCACTAAAAAGTAATCTTATTTATGTCACCACGTGCCAGTTTACTGACGTGTGTGATACAGCTGGATATTGTTGCCAATTTATGATTATTTTATAATGATTAAAGTATTGATGACACTGGATATAGGGCACGTTTGGGAGGTTATAAATGAAGGTAAATGGCTAATAGAATTGGAGGTCTATGACTTAATTATGTTTGGCTGAGAGTAAATGAAATGCATTTAAAATCTAAATATTTCATTTGAATGGGTAAATGAGAGAAATTGGAATTTTTCAATATAGTCACACAAACAGATGTGATGTCTTAAATCAACTTTAATATTCCAAATTAATCAAAATATGTTATATTAAATGAAATGATTATGATAAACCTATTGAAACATATACTTTAACTAGAAATAGAAAATTTTGAGCCTAAAGTGGGCAAAAAACGTAGGGATAATTGAGGCGGTTTCAGAGGACACTGTCCCTATTTTCCGTTAACCACTTGATAATAACAGTGGAAAAACCAACCGCTCACCTCAAAAAATGCACAATCACAAACAACTAACTTGCCAATTATTATTTATTTTTTAAAACCTCTTCATTTAGATGATTAACTTTTAGATAGTTTGAATCATTCCATTGGTGTGATTTTAGGGATGTAGCTGATAATTGCATTGTTTCGGAATATCATCGGGGTACAATGTGCAAAGCAATACCTTTGTTTACTTTCTCAGGGAACTAAAAAAGGCATTTCACCCGTTTACTTTCAAATCCTCTTTCATAAATATTATTTCATTTAGTTGTCTGTTTACTCCATTTTGATTTCATTTCCATGCATGTACTCCCGTATAAATGCCATCTACCTCCATTTACTCTCAATTCTCCTCGTTTATTTCAATTTACTCCCATCCAAACAGCCCTTGGGTGGTGATTTGTAGGGGCAGAAATGGGCCTGTGATGGCAGGCTCAAGCCTTACCTGAGAAAAACAAATAAAAAATGTTGGTTGGGCCTAGGACTGGCTTGCCAAACCCAAAATTTGATAAAATTCATATTACATTTTTGAATTTTCCTAATCTATTCATTTATCAAGCGAACATTTTAAAAGAATGAAACCATTATTCTACTTTAAAGATAAATAGTTGCCTGACAAAATATTAGAATGGCATATTTATTGCATATAACACATCTACATTTAAAGTCATGTCAGGTCAGACAAGGCTAAAATGACTTGAACCCAAGCCCAAACCAAAAGTTAATTGGTCCATGCATGTGGGGCCCAAGCCCAACCCGCAGGCCAACATGGTAGGTCCGAGCTCAGCCAAAATGAGGTCGGGCCCGTCAAGGGAAACACATTACCTGGTTGTACCAGATTTCACATATTTATTTTGAAATTCAAGCATAAGGTGGCTATTAACAATAGAAAATTAGGTATGGATACGACAATTTGCTTATGTTGCTAGGCACATATCAAATTAAGGCGTGAAACACGATATTCCCGCCTTATAATAGTCGTCGGCTGGGATTGCCCCACCGTGAAAATGTGACACCTCAAAAAATTAGTGAACAGCCACTCAAAAACCTCCAAATTCAAATGGTGGACCACACGACGGTTGATGGACCTGATCTCACATTCCATTTTCACGGATGGACGGGTTTGATCCCATGGACACACCCATATGGGTTCCGCACACAATAGCTGAAGAGGGGTCCCACTTCTCATGTAGACGATTTGATGCTCTGATAGGCGTGATGGTTCATACACGGGGACGGCAAGGTTGTACACTAAGCCCACTTATACTTGAAATAGTACCAGAAGTCCCACTCAATGGTGCCATGTCTGGGCAACTTGTGCACATCCAACGATGGCGAGGACAAAAAATTGCAACGTCCCAATCTGACTGAGGAAATGTCCATAAATGAGAGGCTAGGATCATTCGATCAAATGATCTTGGGCTTCACGTCCACCACATTCTGTCTTATACGCACCCTGGCCCAATAGCTAAGCACCACCGATCGTTGTATATGAGTCACACGTGTGTGCACAACTGATATACGGTTGCGATCAGATGTGTCACAATTTGGGGTGGTCCACAGGGGAGTGGATTAGTTGTTACCTGTGTAAAACAGTAGTGGGTGTTTCCCTGACTGTGGGGCCCACCTTGATGTATGTGTTGTATATTCATACGTCCATCAATTTTTCCATTTCATTTTAGAGCATGGTTCAAAAATAAAGCAGATCAAAATCTTAAGCGTGCCACACCGGATGAAATGGTGCTCATTCAACGCTCACCACTAAATACAAATTTATTAGAGCCCACCGTCATTTATTTGCCATCCAATCTATTAATATTGATATAATCATATAAATATAGAAAAAGGTAAAACATAAACATAGCTTTGACAAAAAAACAAAAACTTTTATAACGCTATGGAAGTTTTTAATGGTTGAAATTTAATCCATACTGTATGACAGTTTAATTTGACCATTTTCATGCCATGTATGTTAATTTCTAAGTGTCTGCGTGTCATCCATCACACTCTGCCAGAGTATAAAAGTTTTTCTCACCGAGAAGAATCAGATGATACGCATTGCAATATGATGCGAGGGGATTGTAGCCGCTGGATTTCCTTTCTTTCTAATGATCCAAACCATTTCATACGAGAGGGATCCGATGGATGGCCTCAGAGAATAATGACTGTCCATTTTCAAAACAAAATGCCCATATTTCAGGCGGTTGAAATAATCAAATCTGCGATTTTATTTGTCCCATGTCCACCATAGAATGTGGGACACATTCCTTAAACGGTTTGGATCATTGGAAGACGACCCAGGTTCAAAGAATAAATCCCCACGAATCACATTCCAATGCGTCGCGATGTACTCGAGAAAACCACCTAATTATAATCCTTGATTGATGCCTTAGAGCCGGAGTGTGGTATAGCCGTCCCTCCAGAGTACGTGTAACGTATCAATCACCTCCATCCATCTTATTTTTATTTTCTACCATTGATTTTGGGTCTACCAATCAGCTGGGTAAGATTAACTTGTAGAACTATTAAAAGATAAGCCATCATTCCAGGGTCCAGCAGACTACGGATCCAATTGATAAAACACAGGTTCTTCAGGATCCACCTTATTACCTGCCTTTATAATGGCGATTGATATATGATACGTGGCGCGTCTTCGTTCACATGTCCGCCAGAAAAACAACGTGGGACCCACATCGATGTATGCCTGGATTTACACTGTTATGCACGTTTTATTATTCATCGAAGAAGAAAAAGTAGATCTAATGTTGGAGTGGATTACAACCTGTGGCATTGAATGAGTATGGATTATCCACCGTTGAAAGCATTAGTCCATTTCAACAGTATAATTACTACTTGGTTGTAGCGGCATCATTCCCTACTCTTTGTCCTTTCTTACATCATCCCTTTTTTCCAAGTGGATTACTTTTAATGCTTAAGAGATATTAAAATGCATTTTAAATAAAGTTATTGGTATTTTATAAATTAAAAAATATACATTTTAAACTGCATAGGTTAAGATTTCACCTATAAATGCTACTTAATTGCTCATCTTTTCTTTTTAAAAAAAAAAGGGGCTAGAAACATCAAGCACAACTTTTTTGCTAAGCTGACTTTTCATTATGTTGTGGTAGCTCAATGGGAGGTACTAATGAGAATCTTTTGCACACAGAAGCAATATGGGTAGACCATTCATGAGATTAACTTCGTCCACCAGTCACACAATCCCAATTTAACCATTGAACCCAAAAATCATGATCATCGGAAACTTATATACGCTGCACCATATAAAATGATTAGGAATGAACGCTCACCATTAGTTTTGTGCAGCGCTTGTTATAGTGTGTTTGTGCCATCTATTCTATTCTTCATTTAATGTGCCCCATCATAACGAATGAATTACTAAAAAAATATAGTATTAGGAGACTTTAGAGCCTAGCATGCAAATTTAGAGGCTTTAGGTATAAGTTGGGTGACCCACTTGAGCTATTCGGCTTCATTTTTCAAATCAATGCTAAATAAGTTGTGATTTATGTGATGAATGGTGTAGATTTATGCATGTTAAGTCGTTTACCCCATGTTAGTGGAAAAAAATAAATCTTGGAAGCTGTTAGTGCACTGATTTGTATATCTTATTTGCCAATCATGTGAATATATATGTTATATAGTCGGTTGAGTCTTTGGAAGTTGAAGACCAAAGACACAAGATGACAAGACCTTTAAGTAGCAAAGAATAAGTAAATGAGATGTCTTGGTGACCCTAACCATTGACCCAAAATAATCCTTAAACCTCTAAATAATCTTGACTTAATAAATAAATCTTGTTGATCATTACTTGACCTTAAACATGATAAATAAGATAAAGAAGATATGCGAAACTGCTGTGAAAATATACGTCAAAAACAGTAGTTTTCGAGTGATGCTCGATTCCATCGAGCATACCTCGAGGGGTCTTCGATGGCATCGAAGATCTCCTCGATGACATTGAATAGGAAATTAAATATGTTCAACAAGAATTGATCGTTTAAATATAATTTTCTCGATGACATTGAAATTTCACTTCGATAGCATTAACATTGAAATGTAATTCAGATATGTCCAAAAAGAAATGTATTATATTATATAATTTTCTTGATGACATCCTATCACCTTGGTCACCTCGAAGGAACTCTACATGTAAGGTGTTTGATCTTGGAGTTGAAGCCTTGACAAAGTATTGACATAATGATCGGGGGAGTAAAAGTAAGCTGATTGAAGTACAAGAGAGCATCAATCAAGTTATCCAATAAGGCGCTACAAAAGTGGCTCAATCCAACAAGTAAGTTGTCAAGTGTAAGAGTATGTTTACTCTCTTTCCTTGTGTAGGATTAAGGGTAAGAGTTTGTGACTCATACTCAACTAGGTTCTTATGTAATTACTTAGTTCTTGTATATGGCCTAAATCATAGGTTCTTATATGTGACATTGGTTTTTGTGTAGGGCCTAAATCTTAAGTTCTTATATAGGACATTGGCTCTTGTGTAGGTCCTAAATCCTAGGTTATTGTGTAGGACCTTGGCTTTTGTATAAAACCTAAATCTTAGGTTCTTGTGTAAGACATTAGCTCTTGTATATGGCCTAAATTAAGTCTTTGTGTAGGCCACCAGACACAGATGTATACGTGTTAGTCATCGTGGGAGCATCCGGTAAGAGTAAACGTAGGCCATTAGACTAAGACCATGGTTGTTGGCTAGCCTACAGAAAACTAACTAAAATCTCTTGTGTGAGCCTCCGACGAGAGTGTACATTAATGGATTTTTGTGTATGATTAGGGTTCGTAGCGAGCATATAGAAAACCACATAAAGTCTCTTGTGAGAGTCATTCTTTGTCTAAGATTGTAAATGTTAAAAATTAAATTGATTTAAAACATCCAATAGTAAAATGTAGTACACTTATGGGGTTGAGTTTACCGCTGGGAGCGAAGTAGGGAAACCAAACCACTATACATGCTTGTGTTTTGGATTGTCATTTATTCACTTGTTTAATTAAACTTATGTGATTGAATGTCTAAATGAATGCATGATTAGATGAATGCTGGGTGTTGATAGTTAGTACATTTCACACACACATGTACACTATCGTTTTTATAGACTAATTGCTTAATTGACATATTATTTATAGATTATATGATCGGACCCTCTATTGGATTAAAAGTCTTATAGTTAATTGTCTTGCTTAACTTAATTTGCATATTAGCTTAAGTAAGCAATTGTGATTTAAAAAATAAAAAAGTTTAACTGGTCATAATCAACCCCTCTAAGACATAACCTTATTCCACACTTCTGCACACGTAGCTGTAATAATCTCATTATAACACAAGTGAATTTTCACAAGCTACTTAAGTGAGGTATCCTAGTGTTTTTTTTTTAAACTCTCTTTGAACATTTGCTCTTTTTCCTTTTCTCTAAGTGCGTCATACGTGCCCTAACCATGTGTACTTTACTATATATGGAACTTTTTACATTTCTAATCGATGTATATCATAACCATTTAATTCCTTCCATTCGCTACCAACCTAGGGCCATTCCACATAACCCTTTAGATTAGTTTAAAATAAATCAACAATTAAAACTTAAAGTTAGCGGTTAAAAACTTATGATTAAGCAATCACAAATCATTAAAATGTTGATCAACCTTTAAAACATTTAATAGATGGTCCAAATTTTAATGTCAAGTTATATATGTACTAATAACCCAGGTGAATTAAGTGGATCTCTTGTCAGATCATGTGAACTTTGATGATCCCTAGTGGGGGTGGCTAACATGGAGTGTGTGTACTGACATAGGTGTGTACTAACAAGCTAACCCAAAATAATAATAATAATAATAATAATTTAAAAAAAAAACAAAAAAAAAAAACAAATGTGAACTTTAATGACCTTAATGAATCTTCTTAGCGATATCAATTTCACTAACTTCTACATAGCCTTGTAAAATGAGTTTAAAATATATCAATAAGAATCTCTCCATTCACACGTCCTCAAATCAAAAGATTTAATCGAGATAGTTGAACTGCAAGTGCACTCTAACCTTGACATGTTTGACTAGTACTTGCAAGCATTTTTACCAACATAAATACTTAAAAGCCCAAACTAAATAACTATTCAGGACACATTCACACTTTGACGCGGAGTGGAGGCACGTTGACAACAAGTTAGGCTCAATACTGGGGAAACGGATTGGCTACTCCCCCAGCCACCAGCGAGTGGCTAGTAGTTAGTTCTCTGTGGGCCCCACCAAGATGCGTATGTTTCATCAATGTCGTCCATTTATTTTTCAAGATCATTTTATAGTATGAGACAAAAAAATGAGTTATATCCCAATCTCAAATGGACTACATTACAGGAAATAGTGTTGAATGAATTTTGTCCATCAAAATTTTTTTGGGGGCCACTAAAGTTTTGGATAAAGATGATCTCTGTTTTTTTCCCTTCATCTGGGATTGTATGACCTAATCAATAGATTGGATGTCAAATAAACAGTACAGTGGGCATTAGGAGGATTTTAATGGTGGATATCTAATTACTATTGTTTTTCTATAGTGTGGTCCACCTGAGATTTATATCCCTATAATTTTTGGTATAAAGCCCTAAAATGATCTGTAAAAATGGATGAACAAAATGGATGAAACACATACATCATGGTGGGGCCCACAAAGCACCAACCACCAGCCACTGGGCTGGTTGCAGGGGGAGTAGCCAATCCGTTTCCCTATAGTGGAGACATTCCATCATGACACCAAGTTCAGTCACGACAATCGGGGTCGATCGATGATGTTTTGTTTAAACCAACACGATTTAAATGATATTTAAACTCGCAAGTATACAAATCAGATGCAGATACGATACGTATTACGAGATCGTTCCCACGAGGACTAGTCGTCACAATTCAAATCTATGACTTTCCTTAACTAATCCAACAGATAATGGAATGAACTACTAAACACAATTTTATGAAAATAATTAATTAAGAACAGGGAAGAAAATTCAATCAGAAAGAGAGCACTAGGACTTTCGAATCCACCCCTAATTATCCTAACCCTTGTTTTGTCTGTTGATTCACCTTGATCTAGATTGATACCACTTAAATAGAGAAAGCACAATTCGTGTCCTTAATCGGGCATACAGACTGTCTAATTCCTTTCAGCAGTGCCATGAATGACATATCCCATGTCCTTGGTCGGGCACATGGAATGTACAATTCATTAAAGCACCCTGTTTCTTCCTCTATAGGAAACTTGTTCTTGATCAGACACAAGCACCTATAATAAGCATCCAAACAACATCCATATATATACTTTAATCAAGTTCATAGATGGAGAAGTATAGAATTTAAACCCATAAAGCCCACTTAGAGAAAGAGACAAATTAATTAATATTCAAAGTAAATCAACCAATACAAGAGCTAATCAAATTAGGGGCTTCATCTCAGCCCTAGCTGAGAGATTAGTGACCCATAAAATCCATAAAAAAAATATTAAATAAAATTCATAAAAATTAAACACCAAACCAATCGATCTCTCTCTCTTCCTCCTTCTCTTTCTTCTCTTCCTGGCTCTAGATCTGGAATCCCCTGGTTCTGAATGCCTTTCCCACGTCCAAAACTCCTCTTTTATAGCTGTTGGAGGGCTGGAGTCCGTGGCAGAGTCGTAGCAGGACACGAGTTTCAGACGCATAAAAGCCCATCTTTCCTCGCTCGGTTTCCAAACAAATACCGTCCCTTAGGACATTTTCGAATCGTCTACATGATGGACGGATCAGATCTTCCATCTGATTGAGGATGGTGGGCCACAACTGCTGCAAAAATCGGACAGCGTCCGGGCGCTAAAACAGGGTACGCGGCTGATCGCGCTGTGATGCTCGGTGGGCCCCACATAGGCATTTTCGGGAAAATCCATCCCGTACATTGGATTCAGGACGGAATTTCGATCGCCTAAGGATGGTTTTGAACTTGCGTGGACGCGGTCCATTTGTAGAAATCATGCTGTAATCTTTTTGAACATTACAGGGCAGCCCGCTTGTGACCTCTGTAGCTCACACGTGTGCACGTATGGGTACAAAATGTAAACGTGGTTTTGTAGTTGTCAAAACCCTCTACACGATGAACGGTTTAGATTAACCGTACGTGCTACCGGTGGGGCCCACAGCAGTCCGTAAAAATGGATTTCCGTCTGTTACGCGCGCTGGAAACAGAACTTTCCATTTTTGAAATAGGAAAGTCGGGTCAGCGGCGCTGACCGACTTTAGTCCGTTCGGTGCTCAGGCATTGCACCTGTGCACTGTGTACACACGCTATAGATATGGGTCCACTGTGATGATTTCGAGAAATCCAATCCGTCCATCCTTTTTCTCATATTATTTCCACCGTCAGGACCAAAATTGATGTATATCCAGATATCCAGTGGGCCCCACTTAATGAATTAAGGGGCTGATCTGGCCATTAGACCACTTCCCGAGATCGTCAATGGCTGAAATTTAATATGTACGGTTAATTTATGGTCCCCATCACGTGTATGAAGTTTCGAGTTGATCGGATGGCGGGAAACATGTGATCTTGCATTCTGGACCCTTTTCGAGCCCCTTTGCCTTGCTTTCCTCAATCCCAGGCATGTAAAATCTTCACTATTGGTTTTCTGGAGTCCATCCCGTGCTCTGGTAATTTTGGAGCGCCAAATCCATGTTCTTAACATCATCTTTCAATACACACTCCTGATTTCATCCTGTAATAAAAACACGATTAAAATATGGCATTAAACCTTATCATGTACGTAACATCATGACACCAAGTTAATCCCTTCGCATGAGAGATTGACCGCCTCTAAATTGAAGAGTTATCTTTGTGTTATAGATCTTGACATTCTCTTTGTCGTAAGATTTTTACCATGGCCCGTGTAGTACAGAATTTAGATGATGAATGGTTCCAATCATTTCAACATCTCATCTCTGGGGCTCCATTTGAGGCAAATTCAGCCATTCTAGCCACCATGGAAGCAAAATAAACCAAAAGAAAGAAACAATGAATGTTGGTAGAGATAGAATGTCACGCCTCAAAATTCGAGTACTCAAATAAGGTCTTCGGGACCCGAATCTCAAGGTCCGTGAGTTATAATATAATGATATTTATTACAATCTACGTAATTCAATCAAATTTAATAAATATTCAACGTCATCTAAAAGAAAATACAACTGAAATGTTTATTAAATTCAATTCTCTTGATAGTTTTCCTTTTATATATCGAAATTTGAACATAAACTAAACCTAAATAACAAAAAAAAAATTGAATTGAATTAAAACTAAACCTAATTTTTGAGAAAATAAAACTAATAGTAGAGGCTCGCTTGCTCGTAGTATTCCAGCTCTGCACCTGTGCATTTTTTTATAGTAGGGTGAGCATAACAGCCCAGTAGGGTCATTTCTTCCTCAAAATTTAACATGTTTAGATAAAATCAAAATTTTATAACAATGGAGGAAAATTATATACAAATAATGAATTTAAGCAAGAGAATTGTGAAAATGCGATGCATGTGATATTTCTATGAATACTCATAACATTTATATCATTTCTTACAACACCGTACCCAAGTGGATGGTCACGTTGCATTAATGCTCACGCACTGGTACCTCATAGTGATGGACCCATTTATACGTTAGCTGGTCAGACTACTGCTCCAGTTGTACCTCTGACGTATGTCCGCGCACACAATTGTACTCATACGCCGTATACAAAGGAGACTCCAAAAGATCTAGTGGGTTCTAGGGTCTTTCACCCAAGGGACACGATTGCCCTACTTGTTGGCTTTAGGGTCTCTCACTCAAGGGACACAATCGCCTTACTTGCTGATACAACTATATATATTTTTTCTCACAATTAAATAATCAATAGAGAGGCATGAATAACATGAATAATTTTAAAATAAATAAATAATAATTTAATAAATCAAATTTCTACACTATAATGTAGGTTCTATATGAGGTGCATAAATTCGATGTTATTAAAATTTAGTTTATGAAATTGTTAAAATATCAAGTTGATTTCTTTAATAGTGCTGAAAAATGTACAAGAACTTCTGAAAATGCTGAAATACCAATTTTGTCTCAAAATTTGGATTTTGAATTTTTTTTTTACTTATTTACAATGTAAATAATTTAAATTCCTATTTATTAATTTATAAAAGTTTAGTTGTACCTCATATTTAAATTATTATTATTACTATTATTATTTTATCTTTATAACTTAAACTAGAGTTTAAATTAGAATAACAATTAGAAGTTTGAATTAATATCATATTAAATTTCGACTTAATTAATTTAAGAAATCATACAAATCAGAATTTATAATACTTACTAAATAACTAAAAATTCCAATTATAATTAATTATTTTTAAAGCCTTCAAAATCACCTTAAATTTAAATTTACATTAATTTAATTCTTACAATAAAAATAAAATAATAATAATAATAATAATTTTTAATTCCTAATTAGAATAATTAATATTAATTCTCAAACTCTAAAAATTAAAATTTTCATTTAAACTTGTTGACAATTTAATTGTAACCGCTTTACTTTAAATTAAATTAATAAATTATTTTAATATTTAAAATTTCACTCGTTCTAGATTAATTTAATTAAATTAATTATTACGTATGAAATTAAATACATATATTAAACAAGGTTTAAAATTTACAAATTAATTTAAGTTATTAATTCTATTTTTTTCTAAAAATAATTCTGAGTTAAATTCAACAATTCTGATATAAAATAATAAAAGTTACAACTATATTATATCTGACTAAAAAAATTCATAACTTAATTGAACATTCTCTATTTTTAAGCATTTCCTTTTATATAAATGAATTTTAAAATTTAGGAATAACTCATATTAATTTTAATATTAACAAAGAATGTTTTATATAGAGAATCTCTAAATTAAAAGATAAACTTAGATAAATGGTTTATTTTATTCTGTAAATTTATTATATATATATATATAATTTCTACAGAGACGTGCAGAAGATAAAATTTTTATTTTTATTATTTTTTATATATGGTGGGTCCCACTAACGATGATATAAATCTACTTCGTCCATCATCTCGGCCTGGCCATGAGAGGATATAAGGTCAAAAATGAGGCTGACCCAAAACTCAGGTCGGCCACACACAAGGGAACGGTGGAGTGGGTTCCTAAAAAAAATGGATTGTTACATGGAAAATGATAAGGAAAAGATGGAAGAAACTGAATATGTTAGACCATGTATTTCAGGGTGATGTATCAATTGGGCCCACCTATATCACTAAGGTGGATGTTATTTTAAAAATAAAAGCAATTGGGTCCACCTATATCATGATGAAGGTGGATATTATTTTAAAAATAAAACCGATGAGACAATTCTACCACATGTAGCATGCAGTGATGTATCAATTGGGTCCACCCATATACACGAGGAAGGTGGATGTTATTTTAAAAATAAAATCCATGATGAGAATTCAATCCATTACTTTTCCATGATAATCCATCACGATTATTTGTCGGTTGTTTTTGTTTCCCGCTCAATTAATGGCTGTCTAGGTAGATAGATTTGTGAAATAAAAGTAATTTTTGAAATATAAATCATACATGCTAGGCCCAGCATATGGTTGTGCCTCCTTTGGTAAGCTACATCTACTCAACCATAAAAGTTTTTTATGGTGGACGTTCACCGACCGCTGTTTCACATGTGGTCCACCTGGAATTTTTACTTGTTTAATTTTTGGAATCATTTCATAAATTAGTTGATACAATGCATGAATGGCAGTGAGCCCACGGAGTACTGAGTAACTCAGTACGCAATCCGATTTCGGATCACAGGAACTCGCCCCTAGAACAAAATTCTGTGAGTCGTGACGCTGAGACGAACTCGGATTGCGAACTGACAACGTCATTAGTGAAGTATCTACTGACAATGCTCTGTGGGCCTGCATTGTATATGTGTGTTTTATATAAGCCGTCTATCTATTTTTCCATGTCATTATAGTGCATGAACCGGAAAATGAGGGAGATACAAATCTCTAATGGACAACAATAGAATTTTTTTTTTTGATTGAATGGCCACCATTTAAAATTCCCTGAGGTTGATTGTAATATTTATTTGCCATCCAACCTGTCGATAATTTAAAACATTTGTAGCCCACGTGAAGATTTTAACGTTGAGTATTCAATCACCATTATTTCCTGTAGCATGGTCTATATGGAAGCAAATTGGCTGGTGTGCCACACACTAGCTATATAGCTGCTGTAGGTACGTGTCATGCGAAGACTAGCACTGATGCTCCTCGAGCTTCGAGTTGTACGAATTGTTCAAAGTAGATTAAAGTTACATGGGCCCCATAGTGATGTATTTATTATATCTACACCGTTCATCTATTTTTAGAGATTATTTTAGAGCATTATCCAAAAAATGAATCATATCCGAAGATCATATGGACCACACCACAAATAGCAGAGGAGATTATGATTTTACCGTTAAACAATTCATAAGGCCTACCATAATGTTTATTTTCCATTCAATTCGTTCATTAGGTCACGAAGACCTTAATGAAAAGGAAAACAAATTTTATATTAATCCAAAACTTCTTGGACCCCAAAAAGGGTTTCAATGGTAGGCGCTCAATCCCCCATTGCTTTTTGCAGTGTGGTCCACTTAATAGTTAGATCTATCTTATTTTTCGTCTCAAGCCATAAAACAAGCTTACTAAATGGATAGATGATTTGAATATAATACATACCTTATGATTAGACTCATAGGACTTGCTGACATCAATACAGCAGATACATAGTTGGTGTGAGGTACACCAGTAGTTATATAGTTGGTGTGAGGTACACCAGCCAATCTGCTTTCCTCATTTTAAGGGACACGGATTAGGCATTGACGGGTTGAGTAGCGAGTCGGCTGCTAAAGTGAAACTATAATGTATGTGTTATATTCAGCTACTAAAGTGATACTATGATGCATGTGTTGTATGTATACTGTTCATTCATTTTTAGATATCTATTTAAGGCATGAACCAAAGAACGAGGCAAATAAAAATATATTGTGAACCCCACCGAAGGAAACAGGGGGAAGGTGATTCCCACTATTGAAGCTATCCAAGTCCTGTCATAATGTTTATTTGAAATCTAACCTATTAAAAAGTAAAAAAAAGACAGAAATTAAGGGAAAACACAAATATCAGCTTGCTCTAACTTCCGTGGCCTCTGGAAGTTTTTAAGTTTTTAATGATGGGCATAGATGTACCCATTGTTTTTTGTGCTGGGTTCCACTGGAGTTTTGGATTTAACATCTCTCCAAATGGATGGAAGGTGGGATACAAAACATACGTTATGGTAGGGCCCACGGAATTTGCTGACGTCACTCCAGTTGCTATTATCGACCTGTTGGTAGCTAATCCCGCCCCATTTTAAGCTCGTGCAATAAAATAGTAAAAAAAAAAAATATATACCACTATCAGTAAGCAATCCGCGTAACGGGGACATGGATTGCGGGCGAGCTAACATATGCGGGCGCGGATTGGATACTGACAAGGTCAGTAGCCAAATCGCTACTGAAGTGACGTCACCAAGCTCTGTGGACCCCACCATGATGCATGTGTTGTATCCATACCGTCCAACCATTTTTAGAGATTGTTTTATGGCATTACAAAGAGAATGAGATAGATATAAAGTTCAAGTGGACCCCACCATGGAAAATAGTGGGGACAGTGACATCCACCGTTCAAAACTTCTTAGGGGTCACAGTAGTTTCCGATGAAGCTGATATTTTTGTTTTCACTTCATCTATCTCTATGTTAACTTATGAATAGGATGGATCTCAAAAATACATCACTGTGAGCCCTATAAATGTTTCAACGGTGGGTGTGACGGCTCCCACGGTTTTCTGTGGTGGGTCCACTTGAAATTTAGATCTATCTCATTCTCTTTGTAATGCCATAAAACGATCTCTAAAAATGGTTGGACGGTATGGATACAACACATGCATCATGGCATGGTTCACATAGCTTGGTGACGTCACTTCAATAGCCATTTGGCTACTGACCTTGTCAGTATCCAATCCCCGCCCCAAAAAAAAACAGACGTATATCGTGCAAAAACAAGGTGCAGCGCGGTTTCGCATGGGCATCTTTAATTGGACGGTACCGTTCTTGTGATTTCTTAACCGTTTATCTGCAGGAAACAGATCGGAAGGCAGTTATTGTCCTACAAAAGATTTTGTTTTTATAGATAGACCATCCATGGTGGGACGCACCAATTGTAAGGTCTGGATTACCGAACTATGGGTTTCATTTATCGGGACTTAAAACACGTGTAAACTGTGCGATGGTGTGGCCACCTCTTCTTCTTTTCCTCTATTTAATATCTCGCCCTTGCTCTTTCCCAGGTAGGTCTTCTCTTTCTTCCTCGGAGATTTAGCGATGGCATCTGTGGTGGAGTTGATGTCGAAGGAAGTTCAGGAAGACGGCAACGAACAGCTTGATCTTCTCCACGTGGCAGATCCTTCGATCACCTTAACTCTTCCAAAGGAGTCTTTTCTCAAAGCGGCCATCTCCCTCAAAGACCAGGTGAATCTCTTCTTCTTTCTTTCATCCCCTTGCGCGGTTTGTAAGTGGGCCCCACTTAAAATACCACATCACCGGGCATTGCCTTCAAGATTAGGTGTACTGGCTTTCGGCCCTTCTGTAATTGGGGAACAATCCTCGTCTGCTTATAACGAAATCTCTCTACTGGTGAATCCTGTGGCCGTCGATTCTTGATCGGGTGGGTGATAAGATCGAGTCCTGTGTATTTCTTGGCAACGAGGAATGTGTATATAGATGGGGGAGTTATTTGATACTCCGGCTGCGTATGACATTTGATACGCAGGCACTTGGAAAATCCCAATCTCTGATTCTTGGACACTTGTTTCTTGAAACTGAAAGCATGGATAAGTTTCATCTTTAACCGTCCCTTTAATGTCCACCAATCCAACAGTCAGATGACCCAATGATCTTTTTGGTTCATGATATATCTAAACTGAGTCGGGATCCGTACTTTGGACGGTCTAGTTTGAATTGATTGGATGTCAGGGATGCGATATTTAAGTTGATCTCTATAAGTGCCAGCGTATCATCTATCACACTATGCCCGAGTATTAAAGCTTCTCTCAGGCGTACATCAGTTAACGTGGGTGCTGCGTCTGACAACAATCCGCTTTTGACAAATAAACCCCCCTTTTCCCACTTCTTGTGTACTAAAATAGTATAGGAGAAGTCGAAAAAAAGGGGTTGGATGGGTTCAAAGAAGCGGGTATAGATATCACTAAACTTTGAGAAGGGCGCAGGATAAGCTCCAGCGATGACAGTGAGCGCAAGTTAGCAAAATATTAGGTGGTTGGATGACATGATGGCGGTTGCCGTCTTGGCAGGTTGTTGAAGCGACATGGAAAGAAGGAGGTGGGCAGATTGTGGACCCCACCGTCTATACGGGCTTGTTAGGGACAGCTTTCACATGCTTGAGATCTTACGAGGCGACGGGGAACCAACGGGATCTGCTACTCTGCACGGAGATCGTCCACACCTGTGTTGAGGTTGCACGTGTCTCCACAAGGTATGTGCGACGCACGGTTTCTAACCTGCACCACGAATTTAATCTAGCCTCTGCCGAGTGCGTACCGTAGGAAGCACGCAAGAATGCCCACGTGGGGCGTTTAATGAGTAGGAAACAGGTCCTCTACGGCACCTCTTGTAGGAAGAGCATGCACCACCCAAGCTACGTGGGCCCACCGTAATGTATCTCTCTGATCGACTCCTTCCATCAGTTGACGTTAGTGCCTGCGTCCTAAATTCCGGCCGACGGAAAAGGTCGAGCGGGCCACGTCACATGGACTCGTGGGATGGCTAGCCTACCATATAAACCTTCCTGGGGCCCACCGTGTCGTTTGCATTCCACCCAACCTGTTCTTCAGGTGTGCCCCACCTGGATGAAGAAACATCCAAAAAATAAACCTGACCTAAAACTCAGGTGGGCCACATTGAGTGAATTTGGAGACTGTGGGCGTGATTTTACATTCGTCGCTAGGTGTAACCTACATGATTTTTGTAGCGAAATGGATGAACGAATTGGATTTCATACACACATCACGGTGGGCTTACAGAGCTCAGGTGTGGCACCCTCTTCGTACAAGAGGCTTTCTAGAGGATTCCAGAGATTGGATGACGAGGATCTTTCGGCTTTCAAGACTTTTGGGCCATCATACATCTTAAGTGGCCCCGTCAACGGTTTCGATATTCAAACCATGGGTCCCACTGGGAAGTATTCTAGCCATGGGCAATGCATGAGCTGCTATAAGTATCCCAGTCATTCGATGCGGAAAAGATAGTAGGACTAATCAACCGCTTTCATTCAAATGTTCCTTCCATCTGAAGTGGTCCTGCACTGGTCAGTGTCACTCAGCTGGCCACCGACTATTTCAGTAGTCCGGGGACTACCGCTGGGTGTTGTGCTGTGGATGTGTCCCATGTGAAACAGCGTATGAATTGTCCATTGCGTGAAACTCGATTAAAGTCTGATGCGAAGTGGGCCCCCATTCACCCTTATCGCGAGGGGACTATTTCTCATCATGGCAGCAGAAACGATAAGATTCCTTTGCTTTGGGTGCACGACGCTTTTCCTTTCTAGTGTCTGTTGTCCTTAGCAAACCCCATTGATGGTGGGGCCCATCACATCGATGGTCTGGATCATCAATCCACGGCTCCATATTGCATATGTGTGTACAGCACTGGTCGCATTAGTGCTGGACATTTGATATGATTGCACGGTCACTAGGTCACCCATTTCAAACCTTAATTTCTTCTGTAGGCATGTCACGTTCTTATGTGGGAGGGGTGGGGTTTATGCGCTTGGAGCGGTGGTGGCCCACTACAGTGGTGACCGTCCACGACGTGACCTTTTCTTGGATCTCTTCGTTGAGGTACGCCCGAATGCTTGCATCACTATCATTTTATATTGATTTCCTTTTTTTTTTCACGAGAATCCATAGATGATGCCTGATATTTCTAGTTGAAACAAGTATCTTTACATTTTGGAATATGTTTTCTTTAACATCACAATATCTCAAGATATCTGGGGCATGTTTGGATATTCCCTAGATAAGATAGATTGGACCGTTTGCAATGATGGAAAATTGTGGGTTTCCTCATCTACAATGGCAGTTTCCTAGCTCAAGAAAGTAGGTGACTGTTGTCTCACAAAATTGGAATTGACACCTGTATCCAAATGGACACCGCATGGTCAAAATCCAATTTTCTTGGGTAAGAAGTGAAACCAAAGGCAATCATTACATTTTCGAAGGAATCTCTAATTTTTCCACTTGTTCTGAGTTTCCAGTTTGTATAGGTGGGTCCCATGTTTTGATGATCAAAACCATTGATATCGTGTGCTCGCGCGCACACACAAAACATCCCTCATCAAGGCTATGGAATATTTTGCATTCTCAGGTTTGAAAGTGAAATGTTGCTGTATTTTTCTTTACTGTCTATTGATTGGGCCCACCTAACATGCTAGGATTTTTTCATATGTGAGATTTTTGGTGCATAGCCATCAGCAAGTGGAACGTCATAGTAATGATTTGGATTGCAGAACCATGGGCCCACTTGTACATCAACAGATAAAAAGCCAAAACTGCTTTTGTACAAGCGCTTAAGCCTGGGTAATTGCATGATCCCTCCATCTCCAGTCATCCAAAGAAGTTAATGGTCCCCAAAAGAGTCATGTGGATATATTGTTGTGATAGTTCCTACTTAGCATGTTGCTCTTATCTCTCTGTTTCTTTTGTGAGGAATATATTATATTCCAAGAGGGGTCTTCTTTATCTTTTCTTTTCTTCCCCTTCAATACAATAAAAAAGAGCTGTATGGATGGTGATGGACACGTCCGTACTGGGTTAGAATGTCCTCTCACAAGTTTAATTGAAACAATGCTGTGAGGAAACCGAATTCACTCTGTTATCCAAGGGGGAAAAAAAAGGCATATACGATCATTAGGTGGGCCACACATTTGCATGTGATTTAAACTGCGGATCAAGTTCTATCAACCATTAATTCATTTTATACCATTGTCCGCCTCATGATCATACATGCCTGAATGTTAGGTATGAATGACATCAACATTGCTAAGTTAGGTATGGCCTCAACTCAACGCCCATATATTATTGTGATAGTTCCTACTTAGCATGTTGCTCTTATCTCTCTGTTTCTTTTGTGAGGAATATATTCTTTCTTTTGTGAGGAATATATTATATTCCAAGTGGGGTCTTCTTTATCTTTTCTTTTCTTCCCCTTCAATACAATAAAAAAAAAGCTGTATGGATGGTGATGGACACGTCCGTACTGGGTTAGAATGGCCTCTCACAAGTTTAATTGAAACAATGCTGTGAGGAAACCGAATTCACTCTGTTATCCAAAGGGGAAAAAAAAAGACATATATGATCATTAGGTGGGCCACACATTTGCATGTGATTTAAACTGCGGATCAAGTTCTATCGACCATTAATTCATTTTATACCATTGTCCGCCTCATGATCATACATGCCTGAATGTTAGGTATGGATGACATCAACATTGCTAAGTTAGGTATGGCCTCAACTCAACGCCCATCTTACCTGGGGAGAGTAGGCATCATAACCGGCTGCGCTATCCAGCTGGATACTTGTGAAAAAGACCAAATGACTGTTAGTTCTTGAAGACGGGCTAGTCTCAAAAGTAGTACATGTTGCTTGCATGCTCAGCAATCTAGTCTATCAAATTTATTGTTGTTGGAGCTTGGCGACATTTACCATAAGTTCACTAAACCATTGATCAGCAAGTCTCACCATGGATGGCCCACTGTCCACAACTGATCAGGTGTTAATTATTGTCAAAGTGGGGAGATTGTGTGAACTGTCGCTCAACTCTGTTGCTTAACATCTGTTTGCAGGCCACCAAACTGCATGGTTTGAAAACTGATGTCCAGCTGGGTTGGATCAACTCGGAAAATGTACCAAGTCTACACTTGAATCGACTTGGTATTTAGTAGATAAATTAAAAACAACATTTGAAATGGTCGTCCTTAGGTAAGATACATAAAGTAGCTAAGATAAATATAGACAACAAGGTCTCAAGTCCAACCAGTTGGACCACAAGTTATGGTCCCAACTTATTTGATGGATTAGATGTTGCACCCACATGAAAGGTTGGAAGCTATCCACTGGCTGGACCATAAGTTGTGGTCCAACCAGCTGGACTTGAGGCCTCAATATAGACATAACTCAAGTCGTTCCAGTTAGGGATGTATGTTTCCTTGGCGTAGGCCGTGAGTTCAAGGTCACTGCTTCCTTTCCAGGAGAGTGACTCAGTTTAAGTCACTGTGAAACGTGCTGAATTGACCAATTCAATAATGCAAATCTACAAGTCTTGTCAAACAAGCAGGTTTCTTAGTGACTCAGCTAAAAATTTCATCTGGTTGGCTCAGGTCAAGTCACCACATTTTAAAATATGCCAACCTGATGGTCAGGACTAAGGATAGCTGAGATTTTTGGGCCATGGCCCATCATGAACTGTCTAGATCATGACATGAATTGCAATATTCATGCAATTATATCAACAATACAACCTGCTTTTCCTTTTAAAAAAAAGATAAAGAAAAGAAAACATTGAACATAGCAACTGACGCCACAGCCGGCACATTCACTAACAATGCTGCTAGCATCAAATTAAGAGAAAAATAAATTATGAGGGCTTTTGCTTGGGAGGTCTAGCAAGGAAGGAGGCTCAATTGTTTCCATTTGCATCACCATATATGTGGCATATTTCTAGGCAACTGTTGACAAGCCTCATCATTTGAAGGGAGTGTAGTTTTTCCATATTAAACATGGTCCACTACTCATTTTTGGCAAAGCTTCTACTAATGGTCCCTTCTTTTTTTCTTTTTCTTTTTTTTTTTTTTTTTTTCCTTTTTGTATCAATAGGCTGACTAAGTGTGCATTTGGTTGCACCAAATTTCATGAAAATTTATACCAAATTAGACTGATTAGTAATGAAATTTCATGATATTTGGTGCAGCCAAAGACTCCCTGAAGTTCGATTTATTTTATTTTTCGAGCTTGGTCAATTGCGCATGCACACACAAGGCTCCAATGCCCTAAAGGTGTGTCAATTCGAGGATCGTCTAGCAAGCCTTCTTTTCCCAGGAGGCTCTGGTGTGTGGTCCCCACCAGGATGGCCCATAAAAAATTTAAAAAGAAAAAGAAAAGGTTTGGGCTGGGCTTGGATTGTGAGCTAAAGGTCCAATACTCTGATTTAATAAACCCCGTTTCATTTTGATTACTTGCCTAGCAAATACAAACCTTCTTGGATGTAGGTTTTCAGTTCACAGGTCAGGCCCTGAGCCTGCTTGAACCTTGTCCATGCTTGTAGCAAGGACTAGGCATGGGTCTGGGTTTTTGGTTCAAGGAGAAGCCTAGCTCTATTCCTCTCGTAGTCTCCACCTTTGGGTTGTGCTTGATGAATTTTAAGTGGGCCGGGTGGGGCAACAGGGAATGGGATCATGGCTTTTGTTTGGGCTACAATTCTTAACCCGTTTAGCAAATGCGGGCTGGCTCAGGCTCAGGCTGATCGCGACCCATTGCCACCCCCTGTATCTTATACACAATGTAAGTTCAAATTGAAGTTGCTTGTTCTGTCTCGGTCTACTGCTTTAGATTTTTGGTGTCCACCTAACAATCTCAATTTCGTTGATGTTTAGATGGCGCAAGAGAGAGCCCTTCCTGTTGGTCCCGACGAGGGTGGTTTTGGCATGTCATATGAGCTTCTCTATGGGCGTGCTGGATTTTTGTGGGCCGCCCTATTCATAAACAAGCACCTTGGGCAAGAGGCACTTCCCATGGGCCTTCTGATGCCTGTTGTGGAAGCCACTTTGGCTGGGGGTCGGGTAGGGGCATCAGACAACAAAGACTACCCTCTGATGTTTAGGTGGCATGGGACCCGGTATTGGGGTGCCGCCCATGGTCTGGCTGGGATACTAAATGTGCTTCTCCACTTCCCACTATCTGAAGAGGACCTCGAGGATGTGAAGGGCACTTTGAGGTATATGATGAGAAATCGGTTCCCCCACAGTGGCAACTACCCGTCGAGCGAAGGGAATCCAAGGGACAAACTGATGCAGTGGTCGCACGGTGCTGCAGGTGTTTCCATCACCCTATGCAAGGCTGCTCAGGTTAGTCCCCTTTTCATATTGGCACGAATGGTTTCAAGCTAATCTGAGTTTTACCATAGCATTTGCATGATGATATGACCATTGTTTGATACAATCATTGATGGGGAATGATCACACTCGTTCCGACCGTATGCTAATTATGTTGGAGCTGCGCGTGGCCCGCTCATGTTGCGTATGTAGAATCTAAACTGTGAAACTGGTACACTACCTCTTGTCTCACTGTTCACCCCAAGAATAACCCTGATGCAGAGATACACGGAGAGCACTGTAAAATCACACCTAAAACCTGAGTTTCTGAATGGCCTGATTTCTGGTGTGCCCCTTCATCTTGGTGGGGCACATTTGATGGATGGGGTCGGATGGCATAAACACAATAGGGTGGACCCAAATTCGTGGTGGTCATCACTTTCCCCAATGCCCCCAGGGTTCCCTTTTGTGCTACTCACTTGAGTTGTAGATCAGGCTGCATTTTGGGGGACAGGCATAACATGGGAGGTCATCTAATTAACAGTCAGATGACACTCACACATTACAGTGGCCCTACGCAGTTCCAATGTTGTTAATTAGCATTCATTCAGACCCATGATCATTACCCATCACAGGCATACCCATTTCTTCTGAGTTTTGTAATTTAATAGTTCAAACTTCAAAGTTGCACAAATGTATTACCATCAGGAGTTGATAAAACAGTGGATCTATCAAAAGAGATGTTTGCTTGAATACATCCGCCCTTTGAGTCTGGGTCATCCTCCAATGATCCAAACGGCTGATATGACAAGTCTCACTTTGTATGGTGGAAAATCAACAAATAAAACCTCTCAATTGATTTATTTCAATCATTCGATTATTTTGGCTCTTTTACTTTGACCATGAACAGTCACCACAACCTTTGTATAATCAGCAGGTTGAAATATTCAATCCGAGAGTTTTTTCAATAATCTCCCATCCAAGGGGGGCCTATCAAATAAACAGTTTGGGTCATAGGGAAAACCCGAAATCGAACAACTAGAGTCCTGATGTATCTTATTGCAATATGCAGGGATGTATTCAAGCAATCCTCATCAAAAGCATAGTGCTTGTCATCCCATAACTTGTTACTTCTGACTAGATGCTAGTACTCTATACACCAATGATTTGTATTTGTTTTTGTAGATATTTTCTAGCAATAGGGACTTCCGTGATGCTGCCATTGAAGCAGGGGAAGTCGTGTGGAAGAAAGGACTGTTGAGGAAGGTGGGGCTTGCTGATGGGATAAGTGGGAATGCCTACGCTTTCCTTTCGCTCTATCGGCTTACAGGGGACAAGTTATATGAGGAGCGGGCCACAGCGTTTGCCAGCTACTTGTTTCACAATGCTAGGAAGCTTGTGGCAAGGGGTCACATGTATGGCAGTGACCATGCCTATTCTCTCTTCCAAGGGCTGGCGGGGACTGCCTGTCTCTGTTTCGACATGGCCTCGCCAGAAAATTCTAGGTTCCCTGGCTTTGAGCTCTAGGGGCACTTTCTTCTAAGGTTTGAAGGCCATATGTTAAAAGCTTGCTTACGGCTTTTGTATAAAGAAAGATGTCATCTACTTGCTGCCCAAGACATTGCACTATATGCCGATGTGACAAAAAAAGTATTTCACACTTAATAGAAATGCGATCTCTTGTTTGTCGAAACTACTCACATGAAGTAATTGGTTTTGGTTGAAGATTATGTCATATATTGGAAATCTGGACAATCCCGAATTGAGATCATATGATATTAAGCAAATGTAAACAAGCAATTACAAAGTGTACACGATTTTAGACCATCGCAGGAAATAAGGCCATTAGGGATTCCAAGAAAATGATTTCCTGCAATGTGACATCCTTGTCCTTGGGATAAGGAAGACAAAGGTTGGATTCTTTGCGGAAGAAATTAGATACTTATGCAAGAGAGGAACATGATATTTACGGTTCCTATCCAAGCAAGAACTATAAAATTGAACTCCCATGTTTTGTTGTCATGGAAATTGTTATGGGAAAATCTGGACCAACTACAAGCGAAGCCGACCAGGAACAGCCACATCAATACTTGGTCAATGCAAGCGATCTTCAGCTCGGCCAAACGAGCATATGCACCAAATACTCTGAAAGGCGCAATGGCAAAAATACAAAAGCGCTCGGAACTTTCGAGCAATGGGTCACTAGTGTCCAGGGTATGCTCGGCTCGGCGTAGTCCGAGCACTTGTCAGGGACAGATATGTTCGGCTCATTCATTCTAATTTAGCCTAATGACACATGACAAGATCGGCCGTTATTCCACGTTCGTGGTGTAACCTGCGATATCAATGGGCGCATGTTCTCCACCCAATGGAGGAGATCCTGCCAAGATTGCCGGACGAGATTGGTCTAACTAAAAGTTATAAATAGGAAACTCATACAGAGGAACAGGTAAGCAAAATCTCTCACCCAAAACCTACCCACACTACTTAGACTCAGATTCCTAGCTTGACTCTTGGCATCGGAGGGTTCCCTGCTCTAGCTAGAGTCTCCTTTATCCTTCTCCTGTGCAGGCTTACAAGGTTACGCACAGGTGCTCGGAGCTCGCGAGGGTTAACCGGATTTTTGCATCAACAGAAATCATAATTAGATATTTATTATTTTCCGTCATTTTATTTAATTTGGATTTCAGCATCCAAACACGGCGGTATGAAAAACACCTGTGGAATCCACACGGAATGGAAATTTGTGAAATTTAATAATCCCTGTTGTTTAATAATCCACACGTGTGTGTATTTTAATGTGTGAGGTCAGCACATTTACATATTTGCAGTTGCAAGGGACTTGTGTCCGTTGATTGTGGGTAGTTGCTCTATTTCCCTTCTTCACCGTCTTTTAATGGGCTGATTATCTGATCGAGAAGGCTTCGGGGTCTGTCCACTGTAGGATAAGCAGACCAATGGTCAGGATCACCGAACCATGGCCTCAGCTTGCCCTAAGACCCGAGTATCTGGTTTATCACTACAAGTTCGGCATGCGGCCCTACACGAGCGTTTATGGCATCCATGTGTGAGATCCAGGGCATTCATCAAATGGGACCCTTTAGCAAATGTCTCCTAACCTGAAAAACCAGATTAGCCCAATCGTCAGGTGAGCCGTGTCTGCTTTGGTGTTGAACACTGGCCATTCTTCAATCGGACCATCAGTCTTTTCATACACGTGCGGCTCGTCTGATGACTGGAGGACCGGACGGATTTAAGGTAAGGAACATCCGCTGAGGATTCGCTTGATAAATGGCCTAGATCTAGCACACGTAAACCACATTGGCTACGTGTGTGGTGTGGAGCATGTTATAGGCCCGGAAAGGAGTAGAACGCCTCTTCCTTGATGTTTTTATCAAAATAGTCCGGCCATTTGAAGAAAATAAGCTCTTTTTTCATTTCCTTTTTATTAAAAGCATCTAATACTTTTTTTACTTTTTCATGGACCAAAATAGTCTTACTATTTAAAAAACTGGGCGTTTCTTTCAAGCTTACTTTTCCTTGCTAGAGAAACTTTCAAGATCCACTCTCAATGCATGACGTGACATCACATGATAATTATCTACTTAAAAGGCATATTCAGTATGTTAATTTTCTTCGTAGCCCACTATTTCAATAGAAGGACACAAATTTTAATCGGTGACCCACAACAATTGATAATGATAAAAGTTCACTCCTAATTATTTTCTTATGGTGTGGTTCACCTAATCTATGAATATGGCTCATTATATAGCTCATGGCCTCTTATAAAATGCTGACTCCAATGAATGGAGAGGATTTGGCACATACCTAATGGTGGGTGATGTTCTTGTAATGTTAAGGGTCAAGGTTTAGGTTGTCATGTGTTACGAGTTTAGATTGTCATATGTTGCAAGTTTGGGTTGTTTGTATCAGGTAGAGTTGGGCAGAATCCAATCCAATTCGGCGAATCCGACCTGATCCGAACCGAACCGAAGGCTTGGATCGGTGCGGATCATGTAGGACCACTCAGATCCGATCGTACATCGGATTGAGTTCGGATCGTGGTCAATCCGGACCGATTTGATTCGAAATCTGAACGAACCCTAACCCCTCTTTCTCTATCCGAAGGAAACGCCGCACCCACCCATCTCTCCTTCCTTCTCTCCTCCTTTCTCTCCTCTCCTTCCTTCTTTCCTCCTTTCTCTCCTTCTTTTTCTCCCAGTTTCCCACATTTCCTTCTTTCTCTCCTCCTTTCTCTCCCTAGACTCAACTCGATCTGACTCGATTTGGTTTCCCAGGCCAAGTCGAACTCAATTCGGGTCAAGCCAGCAAGGATTCGAATCGGATCGAGTCAGCAATGCTGGACTCAGTCCTAGATCAGATCGAGTTCGGGTTAGGTTCTTGAAAAATCGGATTGAGCCAAGTTTGACCCAATCCGGTCCGACTCGACTCGATGCCCACCTCTAGTATTAAGGGTTGTGGAGCCATTACGAGCTATGTGTTGAATTCATTTCACCCATTAGAAGCAAAATTTAATTTAAAGTCATACGTTAAAGAATGAGTTATATTCACAATAAGGCCGACCATGCTACAAAAAATAATTAGGGTGAACAATCATCATTATCAATTGTCATAAGCCACTAAGAACTTATATTCAGCTAAAATTTGTCTTCTCATTAAAATGGTTGCCATGAAGAAAATAAATTGATTGAATTTGCCTTTTAAGTGACTCAATCATCAAGTGATGTCACATCATGCATTGAAATTGAGGCTAAAAGCCTTTGATGGCATATACTAGCGAAACTCGAAGGCAATGGTATTTTAATTCTAAAAAGATAAAAAAGTATTAAGAGGCAGAAAAGAAAAGAAGAAAAAAGAAAAAGAAAGAAGACGCTATTCTCTTAAAATGGCTACACCTTAAGGCTATTTTAATAAAACCCTAATTTCATAGCCTGACATTGACAGGAGATAAGAGTAATTAAAAGTTCAAGTAAATCTTGTAAATCGTTGTATAGAAGTAATTATTATATTTTTTTCACTTGTTTGGAAATGAGTGAGTAATTTCATATAGAAAACCGGTCCAAAAATGTTGACTTAAATCCGTGGACCCTATCATAATGTATATAATATATCCGTGTGGTCCATCTATTTTATTAGAATATTTTGAGGCTTGATTCGAAAAAATTAGGAAGATCTAATGTTCAATTAACCCACATGAAAGGAAACAATGGACTTAATTTGTTCATCGTTGAAAGTTGATTCTTTTACTGGGCCCACATTGAGGTTTATTCACCATCTAACTTGTTCATAAGATCACATGGACATATATAAGTGAAAAATATAAATATAAGCCTGATCTAAAATTTTTAAGGGCCTCAACAAATTTTTAATGGTCGGCATTCAATTCTCATAATTTCGTGTGGTGTGGTCCACTTGACCTTTGGATTTACCTAATTTTTGGGCTCATGCCTTAAATTCATTTGGCATAATGAATAGGTGGTGTGGATAAGCCACACACATTATGGTGGGCCCATATTTATTTTACAAATTTATCAATTTAAGTGCTTAAAAAGTAACTAGTCAAGTCAACATTAGGAAAGATGCAAGTAATTAGCTTGATAAATAATGATTACTCATTTACAAGGTAATTACACTTGAGCCAGAAAACCAAACAGGCCCTTAGAAAATTCATAAATGATGTACAAGTAATTCAAATCAAGTCGTCCAAATTATGCTCTCATTTAGATATTCTTGAACAACAAATAAAAGCTTATTTAATTATTCAAAGAAACAACAGTTCAAGGCTTATAGATTAGGATTTTCCAATTTTGGGACGGTGACTTACTGATCATAGGTTCTGAGTTAGTACTCCAACTGTGCAATGTATGAGTGCTTAGTATCAAGTGCCATAACCTGACACATTATCAAATAGCTCCAGATCTGTTTATTCTATGAAGCGAGCCAGCCAAGGCTAATGCAGGAGGAAGTATTCTGGAGGCAGAAATCCAGATTCAAGTTGAAACCTTAGATTACATCTAAAATCATTTCCATAGTTGCATGCGTAACATGTGTATTACTAGACAATTAATCTATTAGACACATGACCCACTAATGATATCCTAAAATAATTAGATTATCAATTGCATGACTATAATTACTTTAATACGATGCGGATCATCGTCCAAACATTGTTCATGTAAATTAACGTTTAAAAATCATTGGTTGGTCATTCGGATGTGATCTTGCGCTTGTGGCCCATCCGAGACTTGGAATTTCATCATTTTTCGGCAAAGTATATATTTCAGCGGGCTTATTATAACCATTATGTCAAAAATTACATAAGTTCATTAATTATAATATTAAAGTTGATTTAGTAATTAAATTCAAAACCCTTGCAAATATATTATAAATAGCTACTTTTGGATTAAAGTTGATTCTCAATATTGGGTGCCAAACACAACAAGAGGATTTCACATTAAGAAGGTTTCAAATGCAGGTTCGAATCCCTGGGTTTCAAATAACCCAAGCTCCCAGACAGGCCCTAAGTTGGATGACAAATAGAATCCTTACTCTTGCTCCCGTGGTAGACTCTTGGGAGTTTCAACAGCCGGTAAGGGTTCGAGTATCGCTAGCGGTGTTGAAATCCCACTACTTCATGAGTGTTAAAAAAAAACAGTTGGATAGCAAATAAGCATCCTAAAAGGCCTTGGAAAGTTTCAACGGCAATTATCATCGTCATGCTTCTTATGATATGGTGTACTTAAGCCCAACTTATGCCTAACTTTTGGTCCTATTTCATAAAATGGCACGGAAAAAGAGATAAACAGTGTGGATAAAATCAGTACACAGCACGGCCACTCAAAGCTCCCGCACGTTCCAAGCTTGAGTGGGCTGGTACAGGACGCAATCGAGATTCCACTACTTCCAAAGATTCAAATTCCAAGATTTCAAGGAATGGCGGTTCAATGAATCCGCACCTCGATGGAAGTGGATGCGAACGGACTAAGTCGGTAGGAAGGGAAGCGGATTCAGCTATATAGGTGCCGTAGGTACGTGTCGCGCTAAGACGAGCACGGACGCTCCCCCAGCTCCAGGTTGTACGAACGGTTCAAAGGAGATCAAAGTTACGTGCCCCCGTGCTAATGTATTTACCGTTCATCCATTTTTAGAGATCATTTTAAAGTGTTAGAAAAAAAATAATCATGTCCAAAGCTCAAATGGACCACACCAAAAATAGTAGCCAGGAAAATGATTTTCACTATTAAAAATTTTGTAGGGCCCACCGTGACGTTTGTTTTCCATCCAATCTATTAATAATGTCACAAATACATGGATTAAGAGGATAAACAAATTTCATATTGATCCGAAACTTCTGTGACCCCAAAAGGGTTTCAATGGTAGACGTTCAATCTCCTATACATCTAAAGATCAAGTGGACCACACTGCAAAAAGCAATGAGAGATTGAACGTCTACCATTGAAACCCTTTTTGGGGTTATAGAAGTTTTGGATTAATATGAAAATTTTTTTTCCTTTTCATACGGGTCTTTGTGACCTTATAATAGATTGTATGGAAAGTAAAAGTTATGATCGGCCCTACGAATTTTTTAATGGTGAAAATCATTATCTCCGCTGCTATTTGTGGTGTGGTCCAAATGATCCTTGGATATGATGAATTTTTGGATAATGCTCTAAAATATTCTTTGAAAATAGATGAAAGGTGTAAATATAATAAATACATCATTACCGGGGCATGCAACTTTGATTTCCTTTGGATCGTTCGTACAACTTGGAGCTCGAGGAACTCGGCACTTGCCTTCGCGCGACACTTATCTACAGCAGCTATATAATTGGTGCGTGGTACACCAGCCAATTCGCTTCCAACTCGTATGCTTAATTATACTTAAGCGTACTATGTTTATTTATGCATTTTATCATGCACTAAAATGATCCGTACAAACGGATGTACGGCGTTGGCCCCACATGGTTTGCTCAATGCGCAACCGCTCCCTACCCCAATCCGGCGTGCAATTGAAATATAAAAAAATATTTGGTAATTCGGGCAAAATGTGATGGATCATACGCAGGCGTTTAAAAATGACTTATAAATTGCAAGCTTGGCATTTGAGTAATTCAAATAAACAATACATGGATAAGATGTTCCGTGAACACACCCAGACCCATAGCTTAGGTGGCAGACTGAGTGAAAGATACCTCGTTTCAACACTGAAGTCTTGGCATTGATTCCGTAGGTGTGATCTGACAGTGGGTGTACTAACAAGCTAACCACAAAAAAAAAGATGTTTCGTGAACCCAAAACTAACAATATTTGGCCAACATTTATTGGGTGGTTAAAAATGAAAAATATCTAACAATTTTTATTTCCACAAACAAGTGTCCACAAACCATAGGTTAATGATTGTTCAACCAATCTGTTATTAGGGCTCCAACTTATTTACAATATTTCTATGATTTTGCCCTCCTAAATTGATTTAATGGAAGCCACATGCAGAACTTCTAAGTCCTCGTGTATCAAGCGTCATATCTAGCAAGTATCAAATGACTAGGGGTGTCGATGGGCCGAGCTTAGGCCTGCAAAATCAAAATTGTGAATAAGGCTAAAACAGTTCTAAATCAGGGCCATGACCAACTCCAGGCCTAGCCCACTGACATCACTACAAATGACTAATTCATTGAACTCTCGAGCAGGACAGGACAGATTGAGTCCTACCCCGCCCCGCCCTAGCTACAAATGGGCAGATTCATGGGGGGCCATCGTGATGTATCTATCTATTAATCATGTTAGGACTCTTTTAGTAAAAGTTTATTTGAAATTTTTATTTTAAAAAAATTAAGCTTTAGTAGAGTTTTATTAGAATTAAGATTTTTATTAGAGATAAAATTTTACCAATTTTAACAATTATGATTTTTTTGTTATTAATGGTGCAACAAGGACACACATTAGACAATAATCAATCAATTTATTGTTGGAATTATTAAAAATTATTTGTTATTTTCTTTCCTCATGCAGCGCACCTTGATGCATATATTCCATATCGACATCGTTCACCTGTTTTGCCATATCATTTGAGAGCATTAAATAAAAAATGAAGTGACTCCAATTCTCAAGTGGACCATACCATACACCCTGATCCATAGCTCAAGTGACAGACTAAGTGAAAATATCTCGTTTGAACACTGAGGTCTTGATATCGACTCCCTTGTGGGGGTGACTAACAGTGAAGTGTGAACTGACAATGGGGGAGTACTAACAAGCTAACTGGAAAAAAAAAGAGAAAAAAAGAAGAAGAAGGTGGACCATACCATAGGAAACAATGTTGATTGAATGGCCTATCATTAAAAGCTTCCTAGGGCCTTCCCTTATGAAAAGAGAATGATTGCTTGGATAAAATAAGGATATTACAACTAATTCGATCATTCCTTTAAATTTTAAAAATTGAATTTTAGCGTACGAACTTTTTTTTTATTATTGTCATTATAGATGACGTGGATCAACCTTTGGATTGGAGCTAGCATTCTAGAATTGATGTAGAGCGGGTTGCGGATAGTTTCATGGCCAAGATGGATCAAAAAAGGCCCGGTTGGCGACATAAGTGATCCGGACCGTCAGACATTAAATCGAGCGTATATCACAATCCAGAATGAGTTATCGGGCGTAAAATATATGATTTTGGGGTAGAACGAGCTACTTTAGCCAACCAACCCCGTTATGCTGGGTTATGCAAGCTGAATTTGCGAAATACTTCTGGATCGATGGTCATTTCCTTATTTTAATTCTGTTTTTACTATAAATAGTAAGTTTTGGTTTGATTATAACTCTTCATCCGTTGAGCTTTAGGAGTTGCGCCTAACGTGAAAAGAGCTTAAAATAATTTGGAGAACGGTTTGGTGTAGGCAAATAGGACACTTACTATTTTTGGCCAAAAACCTTGCGCACTAGTAGACATCACGACCACCTATAAATAGCAAGTTGCGAATTCTAGGAGTTTTAGTTATAGTTTGCTTCTGATTTCTCTCTCATTGCTTGGTATCCTTATTTAAAGGGTTGTGAACTCGTTTATTTCATTCATTAATCAATTTTGAATTTTATAGAATTTATTTTCTATTTTGCTTGCTTTCTTTCTAGTGGATTCGAGAACCTTCTATGAGGAGTTTAGAGAAGTTCTATGGATTCGGAACAATTATCCTCTTGAGGGAGATGGTGCTCGACCTCATCATGTTCATCCCTGTGTCAAGAATAGACTTAGATGGACTTATACAAACTTATATAGGATGCGTATTTCCAAATTTTAATGTAAAAAGTGATTCGTATTAAGTATTTCATGGTTGGTTAGAGTGCTTACACTCTTGACATACACCGATGCATTGGATACATGTCACATCTATGTGATGGTCGAGCCATGTTATTATGGGTGTCTTAGAATAATAAAATGGAAGGTGCTTCTCTAAGTCATCAACTTTTATAGCCATTGGAGAAAGGTAATTTTCCATGATAGCAAATAAGAGAAGGGATGCATAAAGTCCCTTTACTTTCCCCCTTTTCACCGGCCTCTCCATTAGTGCATTTGCATGCATAAATATCATCTAAGCGTAGTGCAATCTAACGGAGAAAAAATGGTCAATTCTACACGTCCACACATGCATATCTCACATCATACTCATGCCTAAGTGGGAGCAGAACTTCCCTCTGGTTGGGTGACGTGTTAAGCCATCCTTTTTTGGTGCGTTGTACTTTTTAAATAAGCAGAACTTAAGTCCAGTCTATTATATTTTATAATTAGTAATGACTTTGCGACCAGTTACATCTATAAATATCTTCCCCTCATTTTCTTATATTAAGGACAAAAAACATTGAAAAGAAAAATAGAAAATTATAAAGCTCTCTTGTTTCTCCTGATTTTCTTATTATTTTATGAATTTGATGCATGATGGTGTTATCTTCTTATTATTGTATGAGTTTGACGCATGGCGGTGTTATTTTTTATTAAATAAAAAAGGAATTCATTCATTCCTAACATGAATGAGTAAAGGGGTAGCAACATACTTATTTTTATACAAGACAAATAGCTAAAGATGGAGAGGATTCATGGGTAGCCATGCATGTTTCCTTGCCTGGTACCATGGGCCACCGTTCTTCGCCTCCTTTGTTACCTTCATAGCTTTTGCTTGCAACGAGTCAACTTGATTCAGATAGATTTTGAACCGAGTTATCTGGCAACTTGCTCTCGTACACCCACTCCTTTAGATGGGAGAACCTTCAGCCTTGGTTTGGGTGAGCGCAACTTGAGTGAAACTCCGGAACTAGGCCCATCTTAATGCACATGCTATATAGTTTATCAATGATTCTCATCTGTTTTTTCAGCTAGGCTATGGTCTCAAAAATAAAGTAGAAAAAAATTTCAGGTGGACCATATCTCATAGAAGTTAGTGACTATTGAAAACTTTTTATAGGCCGTGAAAGTTTTATATCAAGCTGATATTTGGTTTTTTGTGTTTTTCCAATCCTCTAAATCTTTATGTCCTCATCAATAGGTTGGATGGCAAATAAGTGGTGTGATTGACCTTGAACTTGTATCGGCTTAATCTTTGGGATCATATCCTCAAATAAGCTACAAAAATAGCAGAACAGCGCAGATATACAATGCATACGTTGAGGTGGGCCCTACAGTATAGCAGGGGGTCTCACCCACATCACTGGCTCCAGGGTCTCACCCTCAAGTTGCAGTCGGTTTGGGTCTTGTATTCGAGTGCTCATCTGGTGTGGGTGTGTGCCTATTACGAGTCTTTGGGTCAACCTGACAAGGGTGAATAGCCGAATCAAGTCAAGATTTCAGGTTGAGAAACGCATTCTATATATCAGGTGTGACGGTTGATGCTAAGAACCCAAAGCACAAATAAATAAATAAAAATAGCCTATAATCCACAACTTGGATGGGGACAGCACGTAGAATATTGGGACACAGCTAGAGAACTTTTTAAATGCTGCATGGGACCGGAGCAGAGTGCGTACGCCATCCAACCCATTCATCAGGTGAGCCCCACAGCAATGACTAGACAAACTAAAAATAATTCTGATCCAAACTCAGGTGGGCCACACCACATAGAGATTTTTGGTGTGAATTTATGTTATGGACGGTGGTGTGGCTCACCTGACCTTTAGATAGGGATTATTTCTGGTTTATGCAGTGAAGATGAGAGGTGAACCTGATGTACGAAGTGGATGTCATAACAGGACATGTTAGACCGCATAGAGCTGGGGTGGCTAAGGGGACCAGTGTGTAGATATTCTGTCCTAATACTCATGGCTCGTCAGGTCCGTCAACTTTCGGCCAGGCCGCATATGAGTCTTGGGCCAGACAATCTACCTGCTGGGTCCTACCTGATAGATGGATAGGGTATTATACACGTGTCATGTGTTACGTGCGTAAATACCCTAATCGCGATCCAGAGAGCCACGTGGCAAAAATGACTACCTGCGGTCCTCTCATGATTGATGGGAATCCCACATGGACAATGATGTCTGTTCTGTTTGCTTGTTGGTGGGCCACTAGGTTTCCCTCTCCTCTCTGTAATCATTCCTATCCACATGACTTTGTCAGTATTAATCGACGGCCAAGATTCGGTAAAACTCATTTTCATCGTATCATGTAGAAAAGTCAACGGACCGGACAGAGTGATAGCTCGATCATCGATTTGGAGATCACATGAACGGTTCAGAACCATGATTAGATTTTTCATTTATTTTGGTTAAATCTAAAACATCCTTTTTTCAGGCCAGCGATTGGATGGTTAGGATTGTTTATGTGATTTTCGCATGCTGATGTAAAGCAGGTTGAACCAAATGCGCGTCTGCATCTTTGAATGGTATACATGGATTTCAATCCTGATAAGTGGGGCCCATAAATCGATAATCCAGACCATTGATCTCTTTATTCTCAGCGTGGATGGAGCATAGAAGAATGGGAGAACTCAGAGACCAATATGAGGACATTCTTCAGTTGGTGGGACCGTTGTTGCAATTCACTTCTTGAACGTTATCTGTAGGACACGGATCGAAAGGTTAAGATCGTCCTACCAAGGATATTTTTTTAAGGCATAGTCCATTCATGGCCGCTCATTAGCTGGGCCAAAATTTGCATGTAAGATCTGGCCGTTCATCGGCTTGGCCAAACTAAGCGTGCTAGGTGGCCTGACATAGAACGGTCTGGCCATCACGTGGACCACGTGCGTGCATCGAGTGTAATCATCATCTGTACTTTTCTAACCGTACATTTCATTTAGATGCGCTGCATCAAAAACGTGCCAGAGGCTCACTTTATTCAATTTTTCCTCTGGTGTGGTCCACCTGAGATTTTGATCTGCTTCGGTTTTCGTTTTATGCTCTAAAATGAACTGGAAAAACAGATGGACGGTGTGGATATACAACATATACATTGCGGTAGGCCCCACGGTCAGGGACCCACGCACTAAGCTGTTACCCAGAACTCACTAATCCGCGCCTAGGACGCAACTCACCTCATGATCGGGTTTTGGTTTTTACCTCTCTGGGCCTCTACAAAAACACGCATCAGAAGCACGCTCTATTCATGGACGCTGGGCCAAACTTCGCATGCCTATTCTACTTACACGTGCCAAAATGCCTATGCGTGCAAGATCCGGACCATTCATTAGCTAGGCCAACCTAAGCGTGCTAAGTGCCCCAAAAGAGAAGGGTCTGGTCATGGGGTGGACCACACGCGTCCATCGAGTCGCACCATCACCATCGTCCATGCTTTTCTAACCGTACATTTCATGTAGGTGAGCAGGAGCAGCCCTAATCATGGGGAAGCGGATTGGCTGGTGTGGGTACGAGTCGTGCGAAGACGAGCGTTGCAACTCCTCGAGCTCCGAGTTGTACGAACGGTTCAAAGGAGATCAAAGTTACATGGCCCCCAGAATGATGTATTTATTATATCTACACCGTTCATCCATTTTTTAGATCATTTTAGAGAATTTTACCAAAAAAGATTGGTACCCAATACTTAAGTGGACTACACCATAAATAGCAGGTGACAATGATTCTCACCTTTAAAACGTTCGCGGGGCTACCTTAGCGTTTGTTTTCTATCCAATCTGTTCGAAAGGTCACACGCCCTGAATGAAGATTAAAAACAAATATCATATCGATCCAACACTTCTGTTACTCCAAAAGTGTTTCAATGTTAGACATTCAATACCCCACAGCTTTTTTCAGTGTGGTCCACTTGATCTCTGGATATCCTTATTTTTAGGTTTAACCCTTAGGACGAGCTCGCCAAATGAAAGGACGGTTGGGATACAACACATACTTCATGATAGGACCCACAGAACTTCACGACGTCAACACATCAGCCATATAGCTGGTGTTCGGTACACCAGCCAATCCGCTTCCAACTCATGGGACGCAGTAAAGGTTTCCTGCTAAAGCCTTGCCTGCGCTGTGATGCTAGGTGGGTCCCACCGTGATGTTTAGGAGAAATCCACACCGTCTATCTATTTTTCAACATCATTTTAGATCATGAGACCAAAATTGAGGAAGATCTAAACCTAAAACGCCACACGACAGGTAAATCTGAGAAAAGGAATTTACTACGGTTGAAACCTTATTGGGCTCCACCTTGATGTTTATATCCCAACAAAAATACCTGTCTGAGGCCCACTTGATGGACGTTCGGAATCGCGTGCCAAAATTAGGACATGGCCCTAACGATGCCCGAATAGTCACGGACATATCTGGGCAGACTATCACTGTCATGCCTTCTCAGCTTTTGGCGCCACCCTATCAATCCATGCGCGTGGAGCCCACCTGATGCTATGTTAGCAGCGTCCACGTAAATTCCTCCGCACCGCTGCCTTTTTTCTTGGGAAGGGGAATTTCTGTACCTGTCACGGTATCCCACACACAAGTATGCTTTCCATCATGTGCACCCACGCTAATTTGTAGCCGTCCAAAAATATACCACGTGGCATTCCGCCACTCCACCGTCGGTTTCGTCCTCAGCCCGCTGGGAGTGGATCAGGTGCGGCCTCGGCCAAATCCAACACGGTGCGGCCCTGACCGTAGGGCCCACCTTGATGTTTGCAATATATCCATGCCGTCCATCCGTTTTGACAGCCAATATTAGTGCACGATTTTAAAAATGAAGCAGAAAAAAAATCTCAGGTGGACCACACTACTGCAAACAGTAATAATTGTACATCACTATTAAAAACTTCCTCGGGCTTACTGTGATGTTTACTTGCCATACAATACCGGTTGATAGCGGTAGACAGACCTGGATGAAAGGGAAAAAAATAATATCAGATTGACACAAAACTTTTGTGGCCCACTTAAAGTTTTTAACGGTCAATCACCACTTTCCTGTGGTGTGGTCCACCTGAGATTTCGATCTGCTTCAAATTTTTTACATTTTATGCCCCTTAGATATGGGAAAAACGGATGGACGGCGTGGATATACACATACATGATGGCGAGCCCTACGGTCAGGGCCGCACCCAATCCACTTCCCAGTCCGCTGGCACACGTGGCGGGTTGTAGATCTTCATGCGTCAATCGCTTGGTGGGTCCCATGCAGCCATATTCACCTGAAATGAGTTATTCCGTCGTTCGTACGCATCACTTGGAAATCTACCATATAAAACATTCAGCAGGAAATGCAGACCATTGATGTGTGATTTTTTTCTATTTGAAAGTGGACCGTTGATTTTTTTCCTTTTCATCAATCATCCAATTTATTTCCACCAAGTATAATAATAAACACCATCCGAGTCATTTTTTACGGTTCTAATCGTCAGATCATGACTTTAGATTAATCATGTAGAGCAATTAACAAAAAGGATTGTCCAACGCGAAACATGAAGATTTTCTTACACGCTGTAAAACACTGCCTGCTGTGCAGACCTGGTGATAACGTCATCTGGCAATTTCTGTAAGCTTTTCCATCCTCCGTTTTTCTTCTTTATGTAGCCTTGGAAGAAAGCATTAGGTCTTTTTGCAGGAGAACGAGAGAGAGAGCCGTGCAAGGACTGTACTGTTGAGAGATTCGCAAGGATGGAGCGTTATGAGTATCTGAAAGATATCGGGTCGGGAAATTTCGGTGTTGCTAAGCTTGTAAGAGATAGGTGGACTAAGGAGTTCTTTGCTGTGAAATATATAGAGAGAGGGCAGAAGGTCAGAGACCTCTTTGATTTCAAAAATCGCTCTTTCTTTGCTTTTCCCATCTGGGTTTTGTTTCTTGATGGTTTCAATGCATTCTTGATTTCTTTTCAGTTGCTTTCTGATGTGAGTTTTTGTTTATTTACCCTTTTTTTGTGTCAGATTGATGAGCATGTGCTGAGGGAGATTATGAACCACAGATCCTTAAAACATCCCAATATTGTTAGATTCAAAGAGGTAGTTATTGTTCCACAGCTGATATCTGCAGCCTCCCATTTTGATGCATACAACCTGTTTTTTTGTCTTCCATAAGTGACTAGTCTAATGACAAAAGTTAATAAGGGGTGTATGTATCAAAAGAGTGAGGGTGTGAGTATCATTTCCTATATTATCTTTGTTGTATTCAGTAGCGTCAGCACATTTTATGGGGATGGACCCAACTCAAATTTAAAAAATTAAAGGGGGTGTGGAAGAAATGGATTTGTGGGCCTTTATTTTTAGGTCTTGGGAGTAGAGGGACCTATTTCTAAATAAATAAATATAGGTAGATTCAAGGTAGTAGTTATTCTATGTTTTATTCTACTTCTCATTAAATGTTCTTATCTTCTTTGAGATCTTTGTTTGGTATCAACATCTTTTTGTGGTGTACTTTTCTTTTCATTTCATTTTAAAAAAATAATAATTATAAAAAGAACATTCAGAGGAGATAGGATGTGTATCAGGAATTCCTTATGTTTGTATGCTTTTTATTCTTATGGAATCTCTTTTTAGTGCTTTTTTTTCTTTGTTACATAAGGAAGACATCTGGTTGTTTTTTGTTTTTTTTTTTTAAATAACTTCAAAATGATCTGCTAGAGACAAATATTGGTTTATTAAGCAATAAAGAATAAAACTAGATAACATTATTTTGGTGTGATCTTTGACTTGGGGTGTCTTTGGATGCACTATCGAGATCACAATTATTAGTCTTGGGTGTGTTTGGATAGACTACCGAGTTGGATTGCAATTATTAGTCTTGGTTGTGTTTGGATAGACTACCGAGTTGGATTGCAATTATTAGTCTTGGTTGTGTTTGGATAGACTACCGAGTTGGATAGCAATTATTACTCTTGGTTGTGTTTGGATAGACTACCGAATTGGATTGCAATTATTAGTCTTGGAATATCGAAAATTGTGTTTAGTTCCTTCACATTCATGTTGAGGGTCTGGGCTCCCAATTGCTATTCAAGCTGGACAAAGCTAAGCAGCTGCAATTTGAGGGAAACTTCTCCATTATGGATACGGAGCCATGGTGCAGTACTGGGATGAATTCTTACCTTATTATCGTGCAGATTTCTATTTTGCAGAGGTGGGCCCAAATATGATTGATAACAGGCATTTGATACACCCATGATCGGATGATCAGGGTGATCCGTTTAAGGGCAGTAAGAGCAAATTCCTTCCTGCTGTCCATTTTACATACTGTTGATCAGATGGTTTTGATCATCCCATCAGCGTGATTTAAGGTCAATGTTCAATCCTTGGGGAACCTCTCCGTGATTGTGGGTAGGACTTCCTGGGTTCCACAGACGAATTCACATGCGATAATATTTCATACTGGATAATGGATCTATACATGCCTAGTAAAACACCACTAATTTTGTTATTTCTCTAGATTAAGCTGTTGTTCACAATTCAATTCACTTGCGCACCCAAACACAACTCAGATGTTCTGTTGTTCTATGGACCTGATAATCAGTCTCCACTTTTTCTACCAGATAAAAAGAATTGCACCTATTTTTGTTCACAAATTAGTCCTGCTTACAATCGATGGATTGGATATCGTTTAGGGGCATATTGAATGCAGCTTGCTTGTGTTAGACAGGCATCAGCTGTTCTTATGCTGAATCCGCAGCTCTTTGTAGGGACATTCAAACATTGTTGCCTCCCATCAGAACTTTGCGTTGATGGATTGAAAAGCTAGTCTTTGTTGATTGAGTAGCTTTAATCATAGAGCAAAGAAGGCAATTTTTGGCTCGACCCGAGCCTGTCTTGGTTCAACAAAAAATTCATGGATTAGACCCTTTGCTCACTGTGATGTTTTGTGCATTTTCGGTTCGACACTCGGCCCGACCAAAGGTTATATTTGGTCCAACCGAACGGTGTGCGTAAGTGCGGGTTTTGTTTCTAATTTTGTATAGAGTGTATAAATACGACTCCTAATTCAGGACTCTAGGGTTAAGACGAATAGAGCTAGCACGAATTCAAGGGTTTTGAAGGGGAAAACTAGGGTTTCCAATATGTAAATTGTTCCATCTCTTGTATTCTTCTGATTATAGTCGATTGATCGTTGCTTTGTGTGGTGGTTTTTTCCCGCTAGGGTTTTCCACGTAAAATCTCTATGTTCTTTGTGATTGCTTGGATTTGTCTCTCTATTGCGTTATTTGATTTGATCTGAGGTTGCTTTTGTGCCCAGCAGTCTTTTCATTCAAAATATTATTTTCCCCTCTCAGACATTGCATTGATGAATTGGAAGTGAATATTTTGGTAGTTTGTGATGTTCTTCTCGTTAAAGGAGTAAAGAACTTTCACTTTCTGTCTGTTGATTGATGTTTCTGTCAAATTCTTAGAGAAGGGAAATGAGAAGCTGATAGCGGCGATGACTAGGATCCTATGGTTTTATAATTAACCAGGATTGCCACATCATTCATGTAGCACTTTCATATCTAGTGTGTGTAGGCCCCAGTTCATTTTTTTGAAAGGTGTGTAGGCCCCAGTTCATATCCAACCAAGTCAGTGAATACATTTTTGACTTGCGTTCTCCAGTTCGAAGCCTATATTATCTACAAAAGGGGGGATATTTGGTGGATTGATTTTTGCATTCTATACTGCTCTCATGCATTGTGCTATTTTCTAATATAATTATTGTTTATTGATCATATCATCATTGGCATAGTCTTGTCCTGGCTATTTGGGGTAGTAAAATATTTTTTAGCCACATGCAGACGAGGTGAGTGCAGCATGGAGTAGGATCTTTTGTAGGCTTTCCCTGTTTTAATGAACTGTTTATGTATTTTTCACGGTCTTTTGCTTCCATTCAACTGCTCAAAAGTTTCCAATAGAATATCTTCGTGATTAACTACAGTTGCCTGCAAAAATCTTTCAGCATCACTCTCATGAATGTGGCAACCACAACTTGTATGTCTGGCTTCTTGGATTTTCAACAATGCAAACTAGTTAAATTGCTCACTTGTATATGCTTGGTTGATCTTCTGACTTTCTCCTGCGACTGCCAATTATGCTTGTTTCGTTGCGTTGCTGCATTTGGATGACTAGAACCTACCATGTCAGGTATGCAACTTGGGTTTGGGTTAACCCAAACCTGACTGACCCAACCTGAGTTCAAGTGGGTTGGGTCGAGTTCTCAAGGTCCTCAGGTTAGGTTCGGGTTGAAAAACACTAGCCTGATTAGAATTCAGGTTGGGTTCGGGTTTGAGCAAATTTGATTCGGGTTAGGTCAGGCTGGGAATTCTCACATATATTTGGGGCAGGTCGGGTTGTGGGTTGGGTTGTCCTGAGGTTTTGTTGGGCTGGGGTTGACCCTGAACCCAATAAAACCTGCCCGACTTGCACCCCTATAAAATTTAGTTGCACTGTTAGTTATAATAGAGCTTACTGGTAGTTGTGCTTGGTATTCGAAATGTACTTCGAGGAATCAGATGACTGAGAGTTGTTTTGATATTAAATAACAGATAATACACATGCTAACATATGCCAACGTGGCAGATAGGTGCAATATCCAAGCCATCCATTGGAAGGTACCACAATATAGATTCCTGATCCCAAGAATCAGGTCAGTCTACTACTCAGGTGGGCCACAATTAACAAAACCAATGTATGGTTGTAAAAAATTTTGAAGCTTTCTAATCTGTTAAATCATTTCTAATGTCATGGCATACCTAGTGAATGTGACCACCTTTATCTTTTGGGTAGTAAAATCTACATGGTGAGGTCTACCTGATGGATGGCTTGGATGTTTGACAAGTCTGCCATACTGGTGTAAGTGGTGTGCATTAGCTGTCTCGTTTTCGCATGTGGGCTTAGCAAAACTCAAATAATGGAGTTGAGATAACTTCATCAGGTTCTTCTTTGTGGCGGTTAAACCTAACATGGCCTCTTAAGAAGAAGAAAAAGAAATGCTGTTATTTATGTGACTTGAATTGGATGGTGGACCTTTTCATAAAGCATTGGGTGTGTGTTGATTGGGCTGAGCCTATTGACGCTTGATTATCTGTCAAAGCAAGATGATAATTGTTCTTAAATTGCAGGTGAAGTATGCGATTTAGACACAGATAGACAAATAAAAATGCATTAGTTATATATAAATAGGATGCAGAACATTCATAAAAACAATGAAAAACGATGAGGTTTTTTTTCCTAACTGCTGTATCAGTGTGCACCGTACATGTGTCCCACACAGCAAATTTAGAAAAAAAAGAAAAAAGAAAAAAGAAAAAAAAAGTGTTGTTTGGAGTGTCCTTAGTTGTATAGTTGTCATGGCAGTTGATGGGATTAGCTTGAATCATACTTGCTCGGATGGTGGCGTTTATACTTGTAAAAAATGAAATAATATGTAGAAGAAATCATTTTCATGCTGACACTAATGGAACTGGTGCTGGGTACCATGATATCGTGCCATCATTCAAGGCATACTTTTCAAGGGCCCATCCTTCCTTATTTGATTCATTGCCCAATTGGGTAAGGAATTTTCCGCGGAAGATCTTGGCGATCTCCATTATTTCCTTGGTGTGGAGATACATTGTTTCTTTGGTGCTCTCTTTTTTAACCAAGAAAAGTATGCCTTAGATCTCATTACAGAGGCCCAAATGAAAGACTGCAATCCCATCTCCACTCCTTTTAACTTCTAAAGACCAACCCACTACCAAGGGCAGTGATCCATTTCCTGATCCTCAGTTATATCGCAGTGTTGTTGTTGGGCTTCAGTACCTTACCTTCACCAGGCTCAATATATCCTTCAACATGAATCAGGTTTGCCAATTCATGCAGAACCCCACAATATATCATTATCAACTGGTCAAATGGATTCTCCGATATGTTTGAGGCACCATCTCCTATGGTACACGACTACTCTCTAATGCAAAGGTACAGCCCAAGTGGCCCATTCCACTGTCAAATATTGACACATGGTGACCCGAATAGTTGCCACGTGTCTGAATCTCATGCAACACATCAATAACAACATGCAATTCAAAATTTGAAAAGTGGAGGGAATGGCCAACGAGATTAATGTCTATTAAAGATCATGTGTAGTTTAAAGGACTTTCTTTTATCAAAATTTCCCAACTGTTTTGGAAACTCATCAATATATGTTTGTAACAATATATTCAAACATCTTTAAATATTTAAGATATCTCTCTCTCACAACTCACCTTGAGTTGGAGAGTTTTACACCCAACGTTTTTGGTCTCCATTTGTCTTTATCACCAAGCTACTTGCAGTTGAATAGTCACCGGTCTGGCATCTCAGGGCCAAAAGTGTGGTGAAAATTAGCAGGATCTCAAAAGTACCATGCATGTGTTTCTGGAGTATTATTGGAAAATCAGTGTTGTTGTGGCTGTATAGTTGTATTTCTCAAAGCTGAGATGAATGTGACTACTCCATCCAGGTCCTGTTAACTCCTACACACCTAGCCATTGTCATGGAATATGCTGCTGGAGGCGAACTTTTTGAGAGGATATGCAATGCTGGTAGATTCAGTGAGGATGAGGTATGATCCAGATGCTGCAATTCAAAACCACCAATTGCTTCTTCTTCTTCTTCTTCTTCTTCTTTTTTGTTATTTATTTAGCATCTAACCAAAGCTCTTTTGCACTGTGATTGTATTCATTTGGTGTTCTTAATATGTTAAACAGGCTAGGTTTTTCTTTCAACAACTGATTTCAGGAGTCAGCTATTGTCATTCCATGGTAATCTCTGCCACCTTTATTTAGGGCTTGTTTGACGCACTTCTGCAAAGAGGGGATTGCCGCAAAAGGGGCTTTCACGCGTGCTTTTTTGGTCCATTGAGTCGCTTTTGAGTGCCTATTTTGCCAAGTGGGGATGAGACAGGATTTGTGAAAATGCATCCAAATTCACAAAGTGAACTGTGGTTTGGCTCAAAATATTGTTTAGGCGTCAAATGCCTCTTTTGAGGGTGCGTCCAAATGGGGTCTTGCCTGTGATCTTTCCTGGATGAATTCCGTTTATTACTAAGGGGTGTGATGGATGCTCTATTGAACTGAATTAAAATTCATCCAGCTCCTTGTAGCGGAAATGACCAAAATGGCGATGTCACCATTTTAATTCATTATGAAAACCAAAACCCTAATTGCAAGTTTGGGTGTTACAAGGTGGACTTCAAAATAATAGTAATCACAATTTTTGGGCCCGGACCCATCATGAATGGGGTGGTTTCTGCCCCAATTCGGTCATTTACTCTTTATTGAACATTGAGTTCATTTCTGTTTGATCAAACATCTACATGTAGAAAAGCATCCATGGCTAAGTTTCTTTTTGTTCGAATTTTTCATTGCAGCAAATCTGCCACAGGGATCTTAAGCTGGAAAACACCCTCTTAGATGGGAGCACGGCACCCCGTCTTAAAATATGTGATTTTGGCTATTCTAAGGTAACTAATACATGTTAAGAACTATATGTCTGCCCAGTGGAACCCCGAATGCTAACCCTTTTGCCCGAATATATAGTCATCTGTATTGCATTCGCAACCAAAATCAACCGTAGGAACACCTGCGTACATTGCTCCAGAGGTCCTAACGAGAAAGGAATATGATGGCAAGGTGATACAAAACCCCCTTCCATTTTCTTTTCTTTTATTTTTTTTATTCCCTGTTAGATTTGATTTTGTCATTTAAGCTGTCGATCTGTAATTCCCGAAAACTATAGATTGCAGATGTCTGGTCTTGTGGGGTTACTTTATATGTGATGCTGGTTGGGGCTTATCCGTTTGAGGATCCGGACGATCCAAGGAACTTTAGAAAGACACTTGGGGTGAGCTAGACAATATCACAATTAAATTCGTCCAGTAATTATAAAATTTTAATAATAGAGATTTACAATTTTTGGCAGCGGATACTCAGCGTCCACTACTCCATTCCAGACTATGTACGAGTTTCTCTGCAGTGTCGGCATCTCTTGTCCCGGATATTTGTTGCCAACCCTGAGAAGGTAATCTAATCCTTATTAGATTTAAGAACAGGTATTTATCATGCTCTATAGAGAGCGATGCAGTTAGCAATGGTACATGTAGGACCCACATTTCCGCAACATAAAAGTGATTGATCTAGTGGGCTCATCATGGAATGGACAATACGGTAGCATCTCCCTTGTCCGTTCATCCTAGCCATTCGATGAAATTGGACCTAGTATAACCAATGGTTCACCTTTAATGCACTTGAAAACTGATGGTTGGGATCCTGTGGGGTGACCGTTGGGTATCTCCGGTCGACCCACCATACAAATGGTTGTTCAAGAAAGTGGTCCCACATGTGCGATTGTTAGGCGAAGCAAAAGCTTGATTAAGTATATATAAGAGAGTGTGTGTGTGTGTGTGTGTAAATTTCTTCACGTGAATTCTTAGCTCATTCCAGTTGCGTCACTCCTGTTGGTTGGTTTTTACCCTTACAGAGAATAACCATTCCAGAAATAAAGAGTCACACATGGTTCTTGGGAAACTTGCCGATAGAGCTGATGGAAGGAGAAGAGAGGGACTTGCACAGTGACGATGCAGATTCTCCTTCCCAGAGTGTTGAAGATGTAATGTCTATAATACAAGAAGCCCGGAAACCTGCAGAGGGCCCCAAAGACGGTGGGCATTTCATCGGCGGGAGTGCAGACCTGGATGACATCGATTCAGATACGGACCTCGATGACATGGAAACGAGTGGGGAATTTGTATGTGCAATGTTGCCAAAGTGAAGTGTTGAAGTAGGGCTTTTTGGGTTTTGCTGAGGAGCCTGGCTGTTCTCAGCCTACAAACATTGTGCTGGTTTTTGTTTAGTTTCTTAGATTAAGAAAGGCTCGGTGGCTCGGGGCTCGGATTATGTGTGAGCAGGCCTTTGCGGATCGAATGACAGATGCTGGGTGCCGTTGCTGTTGTGTAATCTGTATTTGTGTAGTTGTAATCACTGTTTTTGTTTGATCTTCCACTGCTAAGTAGAGTTTGTCGGAGGTTTGTAATTAGAGAAGGGAAATTACCGTCCGCATGGTGGCCCCCTTTCCATTAGGGCTCAACTTTTCCTTCTTCCCATTGGTATGGCCCATCTAAGTTTGCCATTGGGCTGACATTTTATATGTAGGGTCGATATAAGAGTTCTCACTTGATGGACGAGTGGTTTAACATATACAAAATGGTGGGCCATGGAGTGGTTTTTACACGTAGAACATGTTGGCTCCACGTAGGTGTAGGGAAAAATAATAGGAGTTTCTTATCAACCAAGCTTGTAGAGAAACAAAATTCACTAATCAATCCTTGGAGACTATCTCGGACGGATCCAAAGATGCTGATGTAGGCCTTACTATCTCAAAAATGAACATTCTCTTGAAAATGGACAAGAGGCTTGAATTCGGGACTGTACAGAGAGTCTAGCCTTTTTAACTCAACAAACTCTCTTTTCTCTAAGAGAGCAAAGGAAAAAAAAAAAACAAAAACCAAAATGCTCTGTATTTTGTTCAAATTCTTTGCTATAGACCCTCATTTATATTTTAGATTTATGAGCTTTCTAATTAAGAGAGCCTTATTGCCAATGGTTTTTATTTCATACAATACTTCTAAATTTTCTAAATTTTCTCATAGGGCCTAAGCGAAAGATTCGTTCTACGCGTGGTGAAAAACACCATTGTCCAACCATTACTGAGCATGTCTGATAGTTTTCTTGTTTAGCTTCTTACATTCCTCATCTAACATCTCCTTTGGCTTTGGCATCATCACCTTCAAGCAGTGCATATAAATCTTCATAATATAAGATGTCATCCATCTTTAACTTTCCAAATCGTCTAAACGGAGCCATTAAGGCTGACCATTCTATTTGTGGTGCTTGCTTCCATTTCAACACATGAACAACAAACTCTCCCCCAAACAACTAAAGTTATGATACCACTTGTAGGAAAAAACAAGTCTCTCATCAACCAAGCTTGTATAAAAGAAAAACTCACTAACCAACCCTTTGAGACGATTGCTGACGGATCCAAAAATGTGGATGGAGATCTCAATATCTCGAAAACAAACATTCTCTTGAAAATGAACAAGGGGATTGAATCCGAGGCTGTAGAGAGAGCTTGACCCTTCTTCCTCACCAAGCTTCCTTTTCTCCAAGAGAGCGAAGGAGAAAAACCCCAACCAATTGCTATGTCACTGTGTATATCCCAAAAGCCCTTCGTTGCTTTTGTCTTAAACGAAAAGGTCTAGGGAAAAGATCAAAAGCCCTTGCTAAGGCTCACACGTGGGACACCTCCACATCAGAGAGAAATCCCAACAAGAGGTTGGGTGTTTTGTAACTGGAATCCTCTCCAACACCTCTCCTGTTCCCTGTTTATGCATAAGTAAGACACCTAAGGTTTTTTTTTTTTTTAAATTATAGATTGCCCACCAGTTTTATATTTAAAATCCACTCCATCTGGATTTATCCTTGTTTCTAGGCCATGAGGATATCAATCAGCCACATTCAAAGCTCAGATGGGCCACACCAAGGGGAACAATGGGGATAGAATGCCAACTACGGTTTGTTTGGTTACATCATGGTGTGTCTCTCTCACTGAACCTATGAATCCCATCATGGATTACTTGTGATTCTAAATATTCGCTTCAATTAGGCAATCCTGATTGTTCCATCCATGGGTTGGAAAAAAAAAAAAGGTCCGAATCTAGGATGGATTTGATCATCGGATCGGTCTCACTTTTGCATGGTAGCCTTTGAAATGTTTCTAGGGGCCATTTAGATCAATCTTATGAACTGTCAATTTACAAAACTCGGTCCTTTGAGAGCACTCAAATGATAAAATTGGTTGATCTCGAACTACTTGTTAATCCAATAGTTAGTAAACATACCATATGGGCACTCGAACCCCATGACCTTAGTGTTGAAACAGACTCTGTTAACGGCTAAGCCATGAGTTGGAACCTGGTCCTATCAACAGTCTTTTCCACTATTTGTGCAGATAGTGTATGGGGTCTATTCACTTATCCAAACCTTCATATGATGGGCCCTACCTTGGTTGGAGGACATCTAAAAATAACTCTGGCATTGAAAATTTTCAAAAATTTGATCAGTTGAGACTCTTTTGCTTTTAGTATGGATGGTCTCTTTAACTTCTACATAATCAAATGGTTGTATACTTCAATTTAAGATTTTCCTTGCTAATTTTCCATCCACCATGAGGCCCATCAAATAAATGGTTTGGCTCATCCAGAAAAAAAAAACCCAGATTCAACGACTTTCAAATATGTTGGTATTTATTCTAGCAAATCTCTCTTTCACAGCCTTGGCCAGGTTAACTGCATGGATTAGCAAACAATGAGAACAATGAAGCAAATGTGTAGCAAAAGGGTGGTTGGGACAATGTTCATGTTCTCCTGCACTAGACTCTAGATCTCCACTGGCATCATCATGCTTATATATCTATTCTCTTTGACTCCTTAAGGGCCTGTTTGGTTTTCTGATTTCCAATTAAATCCAAAGTAAAAGAGTCAGTATTATCATTTTCAAGTGTTTGTTTAAATGAAAATTATAACTCATAAATTGAGATAGTCAAATAAACTTATAAAGAAAGTGGGTAAAGTAAATAGTAATTATTACAATTTTATTTTATAATATTACCACTTTTGCATGATTTCTGGGTGAAACAAACAATGTAACAAGATCTTCATTACAATCAAATGTAAGTAATGCCTCCACAAACTTACAAGAATAAATAATCATTGCCTATTTCCAATCATTTATCATTTCAAATGGAAAACCAAACAAACCTTAAAGCAAATTGTTCTTGGAACACTTCACATTCAATATTGGCGAGTGCTGACTCACTATGAGATTAAAGCAATACAAGAAAAAAGAAAGAAAGAAAGAAATAACAATAACCCATACTCTATTTCACTATAAATCATAAATGATCGGGTACTTGTATCAATTATCTTTATTCAATGTATTTTAACTCACATTACAGCTGTAGTTATAGAACAGTATTAAACAATTATACTTATAAAGAAAATACATTCAACATAATCAAAGAGCTAAGTGGCAAAGTATATTCTTAACACACTGAATGATGTGATGAGGTCGATCACTATCTTCCTCAAAACTACTCCAAATCCACATACATTCCCTATACTCCTCTAGAGATTCCTCAATTCCATGAGGTATGAAAATATAAATAATTTTTATTAATTTGAAATAAATTAAATGATTATAAAAAACAAAATTACTATCCTTTAAATAAAGAGCTCAAACTTAGGATGGAATTTTAGAATCAAACTCCAGCTAAAACTCCTAGAAAAGGTAACTTCATGATTCTTACTAGACTTCATCGTTTTTGCCAAAAATAGTAATGGTCCAATTTGCCTAACCATGTTATTCTCATAATTTCTATACGACTGGTTTATGATTATGAAGGTGTTGATCACTTTGCTTTCAATCAAGCCTTCTCCAACCCATCTTTGCCATGAAAGCATCCGTGACCCGCTCTACATCAATTCTTAAGTTGGTATAAAGGGATATGATCATTGGTCAATTCAATTTGATTAAGAAAATACTAGAATACACATAGTTGAATGATCCTAACCATCCAAAATGGCAGCAATCAAATGAATGGTTGCAGTTAAAATGATAAAGGTCTAGATTAATACGTGAAGATTATTTGATTAGTGTTGAGGCAATCAATGTTCAAAATGGACTCTAAAATTAGAAGCACACTTTTAATATGGATGCCAAGCTGATCCACAACATTAGTCCATGTAATTACCAAGATATTCTCACACGTGCAATGCACGTGCATTTCACTAGTAACTCCCGAAAGCATAACAGTTACATTCAACTTACATCGTGCAGTCCTGATGACTGGCCCGGTTTAAGAGGCCTGCTCGATCTAAGCTCGATGGCCTTTACGCGTGTGCCACGCCGGCACGTACGGGCGCTTGTGTTTTTAGTGCGAGGAAGACGCGCAGCTGCAGACGGCGTTTATGAGTTGAGACCCCTTCCCCTGCAAACTTAAGCTAGAATGCGATGGCAGGGGCCATACTGATGTGCGCGTGACATCCAATCTGTTCATCATGCATCATCGCTTACTTTCTCCGTGGCCTCTGAAAATCAGGCCGATCCAAAACTAACGTGGGCTACACCATGTAAACTCATGCCTAAAATCTGTAAAATCACTTGGTGTGGTCCACCTGAGTTTTGGAATGGTTTAATTTTTTATTTTCCATTCATCCCAGTGCAGAGCATCCTGCGTGTAGATTAGATGGAGTATAAAAAACATGGTGGGCCTCACAAATAATCCGGAAGGTTTTTTTTGTGGGCATCACCGTCCCAATGGTCTCCTGTGGTGTGACCCACCTGACCACTGGATTGGTCTTAGACTACTGTTGGAAGGTGAAACCTGAAGGGCCGAATATGATTGACGAATTGGATGTCATTAAAGCATCACGATGGGCCCCAAACATCGAGTTGTAGTTCAGCTTTGGATTCGGAAGCGGATTGGAAATTGGTCGAGGTAGGGGCTCTGTGGACCCCACCGTGATGTATGGATTTTATCCACGCCGTTCATCCATTTTTATAGATCATTTTAGGGCATCAGCTCAAAAATGAGGTAAATCAAAGGTTCAATTGGACCACATCATAGGAAGCAGCGGTAATAACAAAACCTTATTAGGGCCCACCGGATGAAGTGAAAAAACAATGTCAGCTTTATCCAAGACTTCTGTGGCCCCAAGAAATCTTTAATGGTGGCCGCTCAATTCCCATTGGTGGGTCCACCTCATCCTTGATTTGCCTCATTTTCAGGGGGGACTCGTAGTGAAGTATTTTCCTTAAATCCAGACTATCCAACCATTTTGACAGCTCATCGTAGGGGAAATCTGAAAAATGAAGCTGACCCAAATCTTAGGTGGACCATACCACAGGAAACAGTCATGATTGAATCCCCACCATTAAAAACTTCCAGGATTCAGCCGGCATGTTTATTTGCCATCCAACCTGTTCATGAGATTACAAAGATCTAGATGAAGAGACCACACAAATATCATATTCATCCAAAGCTTTTTTGGCCCACAATGGTCGATTACCACTGTTTCCTGTACTGTGGTCCATTTGAGATCTAGTTCTGCTTTATATTTTTGCCCCGAAGTGAGCTTTCAATACGGATGGACGGTGTGGATGTAGTCAAATTCATCACGGTGGGCCCTACAGTAGGGTCCCACCCAGGATCCGGGGATCGACCGAAGCCGCGCCTTGCAGTCTATAAAATAATATGGAAAAATGGATGAACGGCGTGGATAAAACCCCTGCCTCTACCGATTCCGTACAGTGGATCCACCTTGTCTTTAAAAGCGGAATGAGCCAAAGCAAAACCCTAGGCCAGAGAGATCTTTCTCCTATTTCGCTCTTCTTCTCTTTGGCCGGACCGGGAAAAAGGAGACTCGATCTACAATGAAGGTATGCTCCGAAACCCTAAACCTAACCCTAAATCCAATCTCTCACAATTTCATCATCTATGTTTTTTTTTTTCTCCTTCACAATCTCATAATATCTGTTTTATTGCAGTTCAACATCGCAAATCCCACAACGGGATGCCAGAAGAAGCTTGAAATCGACGACGATCAAAAACTGTCAGTGTCTCTCTCTCTCTATCTCTCCTCTTTTATTTCTCCATTGAAAGAACAAAAAGCGGTTTTTCCATGATCCACATCGGTACTGCTGCGCAATCTCCGCCTTCGATTTTCAGATTTAGGGCTTCACAGATCTTGTTATATTGTAGTTTGAACCTCAGCGCCAAAGAGTATTGGTTTTTTTCGGATTGTTGCAAATATACTCTACTAGAGACGCTAGTGGAATCTGCACCACATGACAATTATACTCTCGTCACTGGAGTTTATTTCACCCGAGTGTGGGGCCCACCGTTATGTGTAAATGGTATCCTACCTGTCCGTCAGAGTCCCTCCACTGTTAACATCGGATGCCAAAAAACATCGGGCTAATCCAATTATTTAATGGGCCACAACCACCAAAAAACCTCCAAATGTATGTGATGGGTTCCCTGATGGTTGGATCATCCTGATTTTTGGGGTTTTCCGTTTTCATGGTGAAGTAACCGCACTAAACAGGTTCGATGGAATACATGCACCGTGGTAGGCCCACTCATCTACAACTAGTTACCGATGAGATAGGGGCAAAATGGTCAATTCTCAAAGATAACAGTGTGCGCTAATATGCAGCAAATTTGTAAACTAGAGGGGAGGTGTTTACAATTATCCCTTTCTAAGATAAAAACAGTGATCAGACAGTTGTACTTTTTACCAATGGCTAAGCATCGCTTTCCATCCTGTAAGTTGTCAGCTGTTTTGGTATGACTGCAGGCCTGACCCTGTTTCCAGCCTGCTATACGTGGGCCTGAGCCCAAGCTTGAATAAACCTGATAAGCTGAAGTCAGTGCCCATGCTTGCTGAGATATAGAAAGGGGATGGTTGGGGTTTGTGTTAGTATAGTTTACAGTCGGCTTGGTGTTTTGAAATGCCAAAATCTTCCCTTTCGACGTTTATATCAAGATCAGTGTTTTTAATAGCGGTTGCGTGTTGCGTAGCGTTCAACCCACCGTAGCGTGTAGCGAAATAGCGTTGCTTGTAGCGTAAGCTACACAATACTTCTATTTATATATATATGATAAATATTAAATAGTAAGAAAAAAGCAAAATATATAAATGCACATCCACCCCTTCACGTACCTCAATGGGCCCCACGTGGGCCACACTAGAGAAAATAATGCACATCCCACCCCTTCACGCACCTCAGTGGGGCCCACGTGGGCCACACCATAGAAAATAATGCACATCCCTCCCCTTCACGCACCTTAGTGGGGCCCATGTGGGCCATACCATAGAAAAAAGTATAAAGAATAAAAAACCGACAGTAACCGACATTTTAAAAGGAAAAAACTGAAAGTACCAAGTTATTTTCATTGTACATCGAAAAAATTCAAAAAAAAAACTGAAAATACCAAGTTATTTTCATTGTACATCGAAAAATTTAAAAAAAAGAAGAAATGAACGTACCTATTTTTGTCTCAAGATGAGATTGAATCAGTGAAAACTGCAAATGTTGAAGCTCCACAGTGATCGGTTTGCGTCTGGAAGCAGTTTTTTCAACTCAAGATTGAATAGTGGGGAGAGGAGCAACGTCAGCAGTGTCGGTTTGCGCCTGGCAGCAGATTTTTGACCTCAACATTGAAGGGTAGGGAGAGGAGCAACGTCGGTAGCATCGGTTTGGGCCCATAAGAAGATTTTTGATCTCTAGATGGAAGGGTGGGGAGAGGAGCTGCGTCGGTTTAAGTCTGGAAGCCCTTTCGAATAGGTTTTTTTTTTTTTTTTTTTAAAAAGAAACTTTAGTTGTGGCTTGTAGTGTGAGTTCACCACTGTTTCATGCTGTGGAAAAAAAAAAAAAACACTAGACAGGTAGCCACGCTACCTGCGCTACACGCTACATATCCGTAGTGTATGCTACGACCCCAAACGCTATTTGCTACGCTACGTAGTGATTTTGCTACGCTACGGACGCTACTGAAAACACTGATTAAGATACTGTATGAATAGTGTAGACAGTGTTCTTTTAGGGGGTGTTTGGATTTTAAGTTACTTAAGATAAGCTACTTATACCATAAGTAGCTTATCTTTATTTCTACTTATAAAGTTAAAGTGATTAAGTACGTTTAAGTAAAAAAGTTACTTATAATAGATCTTAAACCAAACTTACTTATCTCAAATAAATTACTTATCTACTGCTGTAAGTTGAAAAAGTAACTTATTTGGTGGTATCCAAACGGGCCCTTAGTAAAATGATAGCAATATACAGGCCCGGGTCTTGGCCAACGCTTGTAAGAGGCCAGAAGGCCCCAGCTTGGGCCAGAGCTCAGCCCAACTAGTAATCAGGCTTAAATTTCAGGCCTGAGCCCAGTCTGCAGGCTTTTGATAGTTGAGCCTAGATGCATCTCTTTACAAGCTAGGCCTGGAAGCCAACCCGCTGGCCTGGCCTGTTGACGACCCTACTTTTCACTTGAGAGGTATCAGTAATGGGAAAATTATACAGTAGAATCTGTAGAATTAGAATACGGCAGAGTCCTCTAATCGTTCTTAAGGCTAAGCATAAGAGGTTTTGAAATGCATGATTGATTTGGAAACCCTCCCTTAGTGAGTGAGCCGACTATGGAATCTGCGTCCTTGGACATAGGCCTGAAATATTTGGAGTTACAGCACTAAGAGCCCTGATTCCATTTTGATGTAGGACAATTAACCACTTGCTCTAAAAGCTCAAACCATTTTGCTGTAGGACAATTAACCACTTTCTCTAAAAGCTTGAATAGATAGAGCATGGCGAATCAATCCCTTTATCATAGCCCAGGCCCCACATTCCATGGATTAGGACCTCGGCCGAATCCCCTCGTCGGTCCCACTTCACATAGGTTCCGCTTTACACGAGCCACCCGCCTCACACGAGCCACCTGCCCCACTCAGGCCGTCCACCTCAAGTCTGCCCCTACATCCCACCTACTTGAGCCCAGTGTGAAAATGCCCTTGCATTAATTAGCCTCGGTGAGGAGTCTCGAATACGAGATCTCCCGCTCTGATACCAATTTGATTCAAGACAATTAACTACTTGCATTAAAAGCTCAAAATAATAGAGCATGATGAATGAATCCCTTTATCTCATAGCACATGCCCCACATTCGATGCGTTAGGATCTCGGCCGAACCCCCCTCGTGGGCCTCACTTTCACATTGGATCTACTTTACACGAGCCACCCGCCTCACATGGGCTGTCCACCCCGAGTGTGCCCTTGCATCCCACAGACCACCCCATTTGGGCCTGTTGTGAAAATGTCCCTTCATTACATTTTCAATGAATATGTGCTTCCATCTGACCAATCCTAGGCCAGCAACCCAGGTACATTTTAGTTGCCTTTAATTATTAGGGGACTTCCAAAGGAGTAGTAGTGATGGTATTTATAACAGTAATGGTGGATGTAACAACCACCGTTGTTACCACTATGATAGGGACCGTAATTCCCCCCCCCCCCCCCCCCCCGCGCGAAAAATCTAGTTCGGCCCCACCACAGACCGTTGTGTTACAGGTCAACTTTTCCATTACGCATAACAGTTGCCACAGTTATGGTTACGTAACGGCTACCTAACTGTTTTGGAATATCTTGGTAGAAATGGATAACCCCTGTTTAACAGCTCACAACTTTGCATGATTAGATTAACTGATCCTCATCAGACCCAAAAAGCTGAGAATTCAAGGCACCTCTCTAATTGTCCTCCAATAGAACTTGCATGCTTAGTTAGCAAACTCTGTATTTTTGAAAAAGAAAACTTGTCTAATTGGTTAAACATTTTGAACTCCATATCTTTCATAACATTGGCAAAAAAAAAAAAAATGACCTTTTTAGGCCTAACTGAATTAAACACTTTTTTTTTTCCCAATGAAAAAGTGTTTTGTTTAATAAAAATTTTGATGGCAATTTAAAAGTAGAATTAGTGGTCGAGGTTCATTGATAGAACTTTAGTGGAAGGTGAATTTTTTTAGTGGAGAAGGACCCTTTATTTAGGGGTGAATTGAAAATTAAGGATTTGAGAGAAGCAACAAATGATATTACTCACCATTCGATTCCCCATGTACATTATTACTCATGCATATAGAAATCTATACATTTTGTTGAATTTTCTATTTTAATCTTATTTATATATAAGATATTCATGATTTGTGTTCATATAAGATATTCATTCACGATTTATTTTATTTATTTATCGGGCAGTTGAAGCCTTGGGTATCTTTTGGGGTCTTCTTCCAACACGCAATTACTCACTGTTTCGCACAGCTTTGTTGCCTGATAGTCATTTCCTTTTCAATATTCAACTTATGAACTATACTTTTATGGATGAGTGTCCTGATATTTTTTATCATGCAGTCGGGCATTTTTTGACAAAAGGATTTCACAGGAGGTCAATGGGGATGCTCTGGGTGAGGTATATGATATTTTGTCGCCATTTGACACTGATTTCAATCTGCAGCGGGGCGCCTTTGCTAAAAGATTTTGAACTATTCTGCAGGAGTTCAAAGGCTATGTTTTCAAAATCATGGGTGGATGTGATAAACAAGGATTCCCAATGAAGCAGGGAGTACTGACTCCTGGCCGTGTCCGTCTGTTGCTGCATAGAGGTGAATGGATCTTTCTATTTTATTAGGGAAATTTTCTGTAATTACCTTTACATTACTCAATTGAGGAAGATGTGTACAGCTTTCAAAGCGGTGCCTTTACATCTTACCGGCGGCATTTGCCGTCTGTTAGAAGGGCCATATTTGGTTGATTCAAAAGAAAAGACGGGTCTCTTCAATTCTGTCAGAAATAGGGCAAGTTCAACTTCGTAATTGGTTTTGGTTATCTACATTACACATAATGAGGGGAGAATCCAGTTTGACGGGGGCAAGATTTTTAATGTAATTTATTTTTAAGTGGCTTAATATGCTTTCAAAGGGTATGAGAAGGGTTTTAAATCAAAACTGTGTATTTAGGTAATTTACAAGCATGCACCTTGCCTGGGACACACTACAACTTTTTATACCCGGAAGAGCTTTCACACTCTAGCAGAGTATGGTAGTTAATTTGCAGCACTAAGAGATTGTACAAACTCAAAACACGTTACAAACTGTGGGTGGCAATTTTGATAGGTAACAAACTGAAATTTTGATTTCCTGACATTGCTGATTGGTGGATATTTAATGTACAGTGAAAATGAAAACTGTCAATAGTCCAAATTTAGCATATTGATCGGGGCTTAGTTAAATAATTTCCATTTTGTATAGTGATCTATCATCTATCTGAAGTCAATTAGACTACTCCAGCATCAACTATCAACCTTCAAAACCGCAGGAGTATCATATCTAGAATTTCCCGTCTTCTCTCCATGTGCATTGCACATACCACTTTCCCTAATATGCATGACTGACAGGAAGATACTGTTTCATATTTCTTGTGCTATTTTGTCAGGTACTCCTTGCTTCCGTGGATATGGCAGGCGCAATGGAGAGCGCAGGAGGAAGTCTGTTCGTGGATGCATCGTCAGCCCTGACCTTTCTGTTCTGAACCTGGTTATTGTGAAGAAGGGTGAAAATGATCTTCCTGGATTGACTGACACTGAGAAACCTAGGATGAGAGGTCCAAAGAGGGCATCAAAGATCCGGAAACTCTTCAATCTCTCCAAGCAGGATGACGTCACCAAGTATGTCAACACATATCGCCGGACCTTCACGACCAAATCAGGTGGGTTGAAGCGAGGCATCTCTCTCTCTCTCACACACACACACTAGGGTTGGGTGGGGGGTGCAGTGATGGGCTCTCTCGTTAATGTGACACCTGTCATATTGGCGAACCTTCACCACCATATCAGGTGGGTTGAAGCAAGGCTGCTCTCTCTCTCTCTCACACACATGCACACTAGGGTTGGCTGGGGATGAGGGCCCAAAGAAGGTGCAATGATGGCTCTCTCGTTAATCTGACACCTGTCTTATGTGAGGATACTCTTAATCCATTCATATTAGATTCTGAGCACCTTATCCTTTCCCCCCTTTTAAAAAGAGAGAGAGAGAGAGAGAGAGAGAGAGAGAGAGAGAGAGAGAACAGGTGGGTTGTTTATCTGCCTAATGTGAAAAGATTGGTTAGTTGCCTACAAATCCATAGCTTTACAGAAGCCATTCATATGCTTATTAACTAAAAAGATTGCTTTTATGAATATTCAGCCAAGCCTGCAATGCACCCATCCACACAGCTCTACATGTGCCCATCTGATATCATTGCATCCTACATAATCTGACTTCTTATTTTTTACACACATCAGCCATGACCTGGCCTGAAATCCGGGCAGGAAAACTAAACTGTGAGCCACAAGTTGAATGGAGTCAGCTTTCCATTGCTTTTGCATGCAACCCATGATGGCCTGATTTGAGCACCAGTCATCCTCACCTGTGGGGCCCAGCCATTCATATGCTTATTAACTAAAAATATTGCTTTATGAATATTCAGCCAAGTGCACGATGCACCTGTCCACACACAACTCTACAGGCACCCATCTGACATCATTATCGGGCATCACATGGATTAACTGCAAATGCAAATATTAGCCTGATCCAAAACTTCTGTAGCCTCATGAAGCCCCACTGTTTCCTGTGCCAAGTCCCACTTGAGTGATCAAATTCATTTTTTGGCTCATGTCCTAACATGAGCTGGGAAAACTGAGTGGATTTCTCATAGACATAACAGTGGGTCCCACATAGCTTCCACTTGCATGAACTTTCTGTGGGCTGGACCACATCCAATTGGTGTTCAGTCATGTATGTTGTGGGACCCACCTGATGCACGGCTTCAATGAATGTTCCACAGGCATCTGCTGCTTGTGGGCCTACCAAAGTTCTCTCTGTGAATGATGGGTAACTCAAAAGTTTCGTAGGAAAATGGAATTCTGATTTAGAAGGAAAGGGATGGTAGTAGCTGGTAAGTATAGTTGTTTTATGACTGTTGCGGCATTCTTGTTTTTGACAGGGAAGAAGTGCAGTAAAGCTCCTAAGATACAGAGGCTAGTCACTCCCCTAACGCTGCAAAGGAAGAGAGCAAGGATTGCAGAGAAGAAGAAGAGGATTGTAAAGGCCAAGTCAGAGGCAGCTGAGTATCAGAAGCTCCTTGCAACCAGGCTGAAGGAGCAGCGAGACAAGAGGAGTGAGAGCTTGGCAAAGAAGAGATCCAGGCTCTCTGCTGCTTCCAAGCCATCCATTGCAGCGTGAGCTTTTGGTCTCACTGTGATTCTGGAGTCCTGATCGAATGCGGCCCCAATGTTTCAAACTTCTGGTAGTCTACTATCATTTTTTGTTTGAAGGTTATTTTTTTAGAGCTTTTTCTTTTCCAACGGGAACATGCATGGATCCATTTGAGGATCCATGTCCATATGCTTTTGGATTAGGATGTTTGGTTGGCTATTGTTGAGCTTTTCTTTTCTTTTCCTTTTTTCTTGTAGTTTTGAGACTAGCTTTTCTTTTAATCCAATTTTAACAATTATAAGCCTCAATTGTTTTCAACTGAATAGTGAATATGAGTTTTGGTAGTCACACCCTGACAGGACCCCTCCGCATGCACGTCCACGGCACATGCATCTACACCGTGATGTCTTTGTGAAAATCCAGCCCATTCATCAATTATGGATCTCGTGTTAGGATGTGAGCCCATAACCTTGGCATTAGTAAAACTCAAGTGGGCCAAAAGCAACAATAGTAGTGAGATCAGTATGTTGAACGAAGAAACCACTCCCCCCGTTCTCTCTCGGCATGTAGCCCACCCTAACCTCTCCACTCTCCACAAGGGTCACTTGCCACATCCCTTTGAGGTTTCTACAGTGGTTTCACGGTCAGATGATTTTTACAAGGGTTCCACCAGTCATCGACTATTTTTGATAGACTCCCATCTGTTTACTTCTGGTAAATATATAATGCAATCTTTTAGATGTCTCACAGGCAGTGGAATTTTATGTAGATATTTGTATTAATTGGTCTTTTAACTAATTTAGTGCATTTTCAGTCATGGAAACATTGTGTACGCCCCCTATTATATAGAACCACTCTAGCCTGACTGTGGGCCCCACCATAATGTATGTGTTTTATCTGAGCTATCCATCTATTTTTCAGATCTGTGTGATCACAGCACAGGAAACAGTGTGGGCGAACGCTGACTGTTGAAAACATTTGTGGCATATTTGTGTTAGCAACTCATCCAGGTCTGTGTGACCTTGTCAATAGGTTGGGTTGCAAATAAACATTACAGTGAGCCCTTGGTAGTTTTTATGGTGGGCGTTTAATCAACACCGTTTTCCTGTTTTGTGGTCCACCAGACATTTGGATTTGCCTCATTTTTGGGCTCATGCTCTAAAATGAGCTGGCAAAGTGGATGGCCGGTGTGGATAAAACACATGCATCATGGTGAAGCCTACAGAGTTTTGACACCAGCTAGATGGCTGGTGTTGGGAACCCTAGCAAAACCCGGTCCAGGCTGACCAGGCATAGTCATTCAATTAATTGATCACCGTGTCAGGAAGAACGTGCTTGAGATCCATTCTGTCCATCCAATGCGCTGCTATGTTCACTTGATTTCGAAAATTGCGTCTGTCTAAAACTCACGGGGCCCACTGGTTTTAGGGCTGGGTACCTGGACCTAAGGGCGTCCTAGGTAGCTGACTCAATTTTGATGTGTCCGGTTCCCATTTATCTGACTGTTAAGAAATTAGCTTGGTTTAGGTCATCTTTTAGACCTCAGTTCCGTGTACCTGACGGAACTGACCTGAACCATTTTTACATCACTGGGTCCGGGGGCGTAACGGTGATACGGGGGCGTAACGGCCCGTAACGGCGCAAAAAATATTTTTTTGCCAAAAAAATATAAAAAAATATGGATTAAATCCAGAATATTCTAAGCATTCCAAATATGCATTCATTTATAAATTGGAACATGTTTATGGTAGTGTAACGGTCCACTCTCTGGTGAGAAGTTGTATCGGATTGTCTGATTAATTTTTGAACCAGGTAACTTGAATTTGACTACAAATTTTATATATTTAATTTTTTAAATACGTAATTTATATACTTAATATCTTGATATCATTTCTCCCAATGGTTCTTTTAAAAAATGAAATTAAATTCAGGTAGATGGCGTTGCCAAATTAGCCTCAAATTCATGAAATTTATTGCCATTATCCCACTTATGTATTGGTGGACATTTATTGCATAGTGAATCATGAAAAAAATCAAAAGACCCTATTTTAAAAAATAAAAGTCCACAAAATAACAATTAAAACTATTCAAAAATTTGATTTTAGCATTGTAAGTTAGCAATTGCAATTCATAATTTAATTGGTAAATTTTAAGTTAATATATGTCTCGTGTACAATTTTTTAAGGGCCCGAATTAGGCGGGACTTGGATTGTGAAGTGTAGCACACGTGTCAAAGTTTTTGGGCCCCACCCGTGATGAATGTGTTATATCTAAACCGTCCATTCATTTGATGAGATCGTCTTAAGGCTTGACATGAAAAATAATACAGATCTAATTATTAAGTGGACCACACCGCAAAAAGTAGTGGGGATTGAACGCCTACCAATGAAACCTTTTTGGGATCACGAACTTTTGAATCAATATGAAATTTGTTTTTCCTCTTCATTTAGGGCTTTTTGACCTTATGAACAGTTGGATGGAAAATAAATGTTATGGTGGGCCTACGAATTGTTTAACGGTGAAAATCATCATCTCCACTGCTATTTTTGGTGTGGTCCAGACGATCTTTGGATACGATTCATTTTTTGGGTAATGCTCTAAAATGATATTTAAAAATAGATAAACGGTATATCAACACTGTTTTCCTGTTTTGTGGTCCACCAGACATTTGGATTTGCCTCATTTTTGGGCTCATGCTCTAAAATGAGCTGGCAAAATGGATGGCCGGTGTGGATAAAACACATACATCATGGTGGAGCCCACAGACCTTTGACACCAGCTAGATGGCTAGTGTTGGGATCCCTAGCAAAACCCGGTCCAGGCTGACCAGGCATAGTCATTCAATTAATTGAGCACGGTGTCAGGAAGAACGTGCTTGAGATCCATTCTGTCCATCCAATGCGCTGCTTGATGTTCACTTGATTTCGAAATTTGCATCTGTCTAAAACTCACGGGGCCCAATGGTTTTAGGGCTGGGTACCTGGACTTAAGGGTTTCCTACGTAGCTGACTCAATTTCGATGTGTACGGTTCCCATTTATCTGACTCTGTTAAGAAATTAGGTTGGTTTAGGTCATCTTTTAGACCTCAGTTCCGTGTATCTGACGGAACTGACTTGACCCATTTTTATGTCTCTGGGTCCCATTCATTGGACCTGTTGAGGAATCAGGTTTGAGTTCAGGTCTCAATTTTAGACTGTAAATATTGGGTGTGAACGGGTTTGGTTCTCATCTTTTAGACTCAGTTAAAATTTGGTTTTGCGGCAGATACATGTGATGGACCTGGTTTAAAGTTGGGCCGGATTGGGTTTAATTGTGTTGTGGTTCTAGTTAGTTTTAATCGTAAATTTTTAGATGTTTAATAACCACACACGTCCAAGTGGAAATTTGTGTGTCATCTAATTCATCCTTAAGATGGTTCAAACTTGAAATATAGATACAAAGACCTGACAGGTTCCTGAGCCCAATTGGTTCTGGGTTGGGAGTCTTCAAGGACTAGACCGGTAACCAACAAGACCACCCAAACCCAGTTATCCTGGGAACAGGTACTATAGGACCTGTACCGATTCCAATCTATTGACAGCCATAGTAGTTTATATATGCTATCTCCATTCGTATGACTCTTCTCACCAAGCTAGGTACTTCCAAAACTCATGCTATTCTGAAACTCAGGGGAAACACACCACAAGAATTTAGAGTGGAATTTAGAAGGTTTAAGCAGATATTATACAGTTTCCTATGGCGAGGCCCACCTCTGTTTTGGATCAGTGTTATGTTGGGAAGTCACTGCCAGTTACCTTTTTTTCATTGAGCATCCAAAGTATGATATTGGTTGGTCACTTTTGATTTTATGGTGTCATCTAGAATTTTGTATCTAGCAGATTTTTAGTGCATGGGTTAGCCAGTGGGGCTAACAATATTGACGGTTCTGATTGCAGAACCATGGCCCTTGCTCGTACACAATATGAGACTGATTAATAATGAATTTCAACTTATTTGGTGCAACCAAATGCACCCTTAAGTAGCAAGATTGGCTAAGTCATTTTGATAACTTTGTTAGTTAAAAGCCTTATCTGTTTATCTCCTCTCCTAGCCCTCTCCCCACACCTCCAGCAGCTCTTCCACTCTTCTCACCTGATCACTCTATCGGGTACAGAATCCTGCAACCACAAGCCCATAATCCCCCTACAAAGGTTTTAGGCAGGACCCTGGTGGGGCTTGACTATAGACCTGCAGTCGGTAGCAGCAGGCCAGCTCGGGCTAGTGATCTGACAACTAACATAGGCTCAGGCCCGGCGGGAATCTAGCCCACTGAATACACATGGACCCTCAACTTCAATTGAACTCAACATGCATCCAAACACTAGACTCTCAAAGTTGTATTCAACTCAAATAATGATGGTGAGCTCGGAGCTGACCCCCACCTGAAAATGTGAGATATGGTAATCATGCATGCCAATTCACTGTTTCTCATTGTCTCTCAGTCCCAGCAATGACTGAAGTCGAGAGGGGTTTGCTCCAACATAGTTGCTATGGCCCCACAATGATGTTTGTGTCTTATCTATACCATTTATTCCGTTTTCCTAAATCATTTTAGGATATCATCCCAAAAATGAGGTAGATCCAAATCTTAGCTCAAACACACCACTGAAAATAGTGATAATTGAAGGCCTGCCATTAAAAAGTTTTGATGTTCACCGAGATTTTGATCATTTTTGGGTTCATGCCCTAAAATAATGATTAAAAAAAACACATGTATCATGGTGGCCCACAAAACTTTTTTAGCAGCGACCATAGGGTAGTGAGGGGTTACTGAGGCGATGTCACCAAGTTCTGTGGGCCCTCTTATGACGTATATGTTGTATCCACACCGTCCATCCATTTGGAGAGATCATTTTAGGACATGAGCCAAAGAATGAGACAGATCCACCGTTGAAACCTTCCTAAGGCCCACTGTGAAGCTTATTTGAGATCCAATCAGTTTATATCAGGATAATATTTTAATCTTTTCAATTAATATCGGTGGCAGTGACCTCATGAGCGGTTAGGATGGGATATAAATGTCACAATGGACCTGGGAAAGTTTCAACGGTGGTCATTTCCCTCCCCACCTTTTCGTGTTGTGTGACACACTTTACTTTTGGATCTGACTCGTTTTCAAGATTATGTCCTGACATCACCGGCAAAAGGGATGGACGGTGTGGATTTCTCACGAACATCACGGTTGGCCCCACCTAGTTTCCAACCGCAGGCACTTCAAGTTGTGGGAGCCCCTAACTGTTTATCTTCGAATCCGGACCGTTATTTTGGGTATCTCGTTGGATGAAAAGTTTGGGATTTGGTTCTAAAATTGGCCAAAGATCCAATGGCTATAGTCCTAACCTATCATATCGCAATACAGTGTGCTGTATTCTAGGAAATCTTGTATGGATATACGATGATTGGATGTGAACCCTGTGGGAGTGGGGTCCACCGCGATGTCTGTGTTACATCCACTCCACCCATCGGTTTAGCTATTTGACATGAATAAAAAAAATGAAGTAAATCCAAAACCCTAGGAAGGTTTCAACGGTGGATGTTTCCATCTTTTCCTGTAGATTGGCCTATTTGAGTTTTATATCTACCTCTTATTTTTTGGTTCATCTCCCAATATGGGCTGGAGAAATTGATGATGGACTCAAAGTGGATCCATAGAGAAACGGATTGGCTACTCCCCCTGCCACTAGCACAGTGGCTGGTGGTCGGTGCTTTGTGGGTCCCACCATGATGTATGTGTTTCATCCATGTTGTTCATCTATTTTTACAGATCATTTTAGGCTTGATCCCAAAAATAAGAGGGATATAAATCTCATTCGACCACATCACAAGAAAACAATAGTGATTGGATATCCACCATTAAAATCCTCCTAAGGCCCAATGTACCGTTTATCTAACATCCAATCTGTTTATTAGGTCATACAGACCTAGATGAAGGGAAAAAACAAAGATCAGCTTGATCCAAAACTTTTATAGGCCCCAAAATGTTTTTAATGGTCGACATTAATTCAACACTGTTTCCTGTAATGTGGTCCACTTGAGATTGGGATATGCCTAATTTTTTGTTTTATACCTTAAAATGATTTAAAAAATTAGATGGACAGCATGGATGAAACACATACATCATGATGGGGCCCACAGAACACCGACCATCAGCCATTGGCTGGTGGCAGGGGGAGTAGACAATCCGCGTCCCACCCACAGAGTATGCAGGGGTCACAGGAAAGTCCCATCCACAGGCGGAGCCCGAGAGCCGGAACATGGTAGAGCCAATGAAAGAAACGCCCGTCAAACGGATTGTATACTGAGCAACAATAAATTATGTGGGCCCTACCGTGACATGTATCTTATCTACGTCGTGCATCTATTTTGTAAATTATGTGGGGCCCACCGTGACATATTTCTCTTGTCCACGTCGTACATCTATTTTACAAGCTCATTTTAAGGCGTGGAAGCATTCCAAAGCTTAAATGGACCACATCACGGACAATAATGTGAATTGAATACCTAATGTTAAAAGCTTCTCAGGGTACTGTATCAACCTGATATTCGTGCTTTCTCTTAGATGCATGACCTCATGAGCAGGTTGAATGTCAAATAAATATCATTGCAGGCCCTTAGAAAGATTTAAGCCGTCGATGTCATTTTTTCCATTATTTGTTGTGATATGGTCCACTTGAGATTGGATATGATGATATGGAAAAACGGATGCGATGATACACCTGTGGAGACCGCTCCATTGCGTGGTATCTTGGCAAGGAAGGTCTGTATACGAAATCAACACTATTTTTTAGTTGATTTTTATGTTACTTAGCGGGTGTTTGGTAAAATATTCGTGAACCCAGTGATAGTGTCTCAAATACAGTGAGATTTTGAAGGTGAGTGTCTCAAATATTGTGAGATTTTGAAGGTAAAGTCCCCGTATGTTTGTGAAAATGATGAAATGGCGTACTCGGCTCAATTCGGCCTGAGCTGCTGACCGAACCGACCCAAGCTGGCCAGTCAAGCTGAGCCGAGTTCAAGCTGAGGTCAGATAGTGGCAAAGGTTCGGCTCGATGTACACCCCTATATGTGCGGTGTGCCTCACCATGGATGTGTCCTGATCCAAAAATCATCTGATCGGATTATCGGTGGACCCACGCTCAGTCATCTGTGGCCATCTATTCTTTTCATGCCGTCTGACAAATGAACCCGCCTGATTTTTTGGCTGGGAGGCATTCACCAAGGAATTGCGCGATGAACAGAAAAGATTTATCACGCGTATTAATTCCACGTTGTCACATGTCAGTAGAGTAGCGAGTCGGCTACTGAAGTGAGATATCATTTTAAGTCATGAGCCCGAGAAAGAACGAAACATATAAAAATCTATAGTGGATCCCACCAAAGAAAACAGTGAGGTGAATGATTACCACCGTTGAAACTATCCTAAGGCCTATCATAATATTTATTTGAAATCCAACCCATTCAAAAGTTAAAAAAGATATAAAATAAGAGACACCAGCATGATCTATAACTTTTGTGGCCATTAGAAGTTTTTAATGGTAGGCATCATTGTCCCCACTGTTTTATATGTTGGGGTCAACTGGAGCTTTGAATTTAACCCATTCTTCGGAGGACGCGGATTGGCCACTCACAGGTTGAGTAGCGAGACTGCTATTGAAGTGACGTCACCAAGTTCTGTGGGCCGCACCATGATGTTTTTTTTGTATCCACACCGTCCATCCATCTGGAGAGAACATTTTAGGGTTATATTAAAAGAATGAGTCACATCCAATTTTCCAGTGGATCCCACCACAGAAAACAGTGGGGAGAGTAATGCCACCGTTGAAAACTTCTAAAGGCCACAAAAGTTTTCAATCAGGTTGATATTTGTGTTTTCCCTTCTTTAATGTCTTTTTTTAACTTTTAAACAGTTTGGATTTCAAAAACAACATCATGGTGGGCCTTAGGAAGGTTTCAACGGTGGCATCAATTTTCCTGCTGTTTTTTGTGGTGTGGTCCACTAAAGCTTTGGATCTGCCTCATTCTTTGGCTCATATATTAAAATAATATATACAAATGGATGGACGTTGTGGATATAACACATACATCATAATGGAGTCCACAGGACTGGGTGACGTCACTTCAGTAGTGAGTCTGGCTACTCAACCTGCCAGTATCTAATCCGCGTCCTTCTTTGGATATCGCTGGAACTCAGTGACGTCACTTCAGTAGCGAGTCTCGCTACTCAACCCGTCGGTAGCTAATCCGTGCCCATGTCAGTATCCTTTTTCCTGGTTCAGGCTCTCCTATTATTGCAACCGAAAGGACGAAGACAGTGGCAGATTGGCAGTTGCAGTAGGAATCCGGAGGCAGATGGACGCTCATTATATCTCCACGGTCGGTTAACAGTACTCTGGCAGTCTCAGGGTACAATTGCCTGCTGCGTGACCGCCTTGTCGCCACGTTTTCAAAGTGGTGTCGGTTCTCTCTGGGGGTCTGGATCCTCTGCTTCCGCAAGCAGAGATTTTCTTCTTGTGTGAGTGGGTTACATCATCACTAACGCATTTAAGTGCCTGTTTAATTTACCATAATACTTACAAATCTTTGGTAAGTAAATTATTATTATTATTTCACTTGGTTTGAAAATAGGAGAGCAATTTTATCTCCAAAATCAATCCAAAAATGTTAACTTAAATGTATGACCCCAGTATCTATTTTATCAAAACATTTTGAAGCATGAGCTAAAATAATGAGACAGATCCAACGCTTAAATGGCCCACAAGGAAGGAAACAATGGCCTTTATTTATCCACCGTTGAAATTTAATTTCTACAATAAGCCCACATTAAAGTTTATTCATCATCTAACCAGTTTTTTGGGTCACATAGACATAAATAGGTTTTTTTTTTTTTTTTGAAAAGAAAAAAAAAAAAAAACTGTTGGGACAAGCAGAGTAGGTCATGCTAGATGGACTGCGTTGACTGGTGTCCCACCCTGCCACGTGTAGGATGGAGAATTGGTATACCATATTCCGTTTCTTCCTACTTCACGGTAAGTTTTTGGTTCGAGAAGTTATTCGGTACTCTGGCTGCTTGTGATACTTGATACGCAGGACTTAAACGTGGCACATGGTAACTCCAATTAAACGGACTTAATTACGGACCTGATGCCATTAAATTACAGTTAAAAAATTAGATTCGCTGAGAAATACTAACTTCTGATTCGTGGACACTTATTCGTGGAAATAAGACCACTGGATATCATTTTAACCGTCCAATCAATTTCCACCAATCTGATGAGATAACGAAGAAGTTAGTGTTATGTTTGATTTATGATGCATCTAAAATCATAAATATAAATTGAACGGTTTAATTTGAATTATTTATATTAATATATAACTTTTAAGTAAATTTTAAGTGCCTGCGTATATAGTCTGTTACACTGTCAGAATATGAGAGTTTTTCTTCTTTGGTTTTCTTGAAAGAATTCCGTGGACCACGCACATAACTGCGGTGTAAGGCGCATCCGGTGAGCATGGACCCACCTGCACCTGACAAACAGGAGTGGGTTGAGTACTACCCCACCAGGGCCAGGACCTTAGCCAGAGATGGACGGTCGTATCAGGGCATTTATGGGCTCACCTTGATGTAAATGTCTTGTTCACACTGTCCTTCCCTTTTGCAAATCATATTAGGACATTAGCCTAGTAAGGAGGCAGGTTGATGGCTCAAGTGAACCACACTTCTCAAGGTACACGGATGTTTTCAATTAAACTTATATTTATGTTTAATTAAATTTATATTTATGTTTTCCTTTTGTGTAGGTCTACATGACCTAATGAAGTAGTTGGATGGCAAGATGACGTAGAGCAGGTTATGGAAAGTTTCATAACTAAGATGGATCGAAAAAGGCTTGATCGAAAGCAGAAGTGATCCAAATTATTGAAATTTAAAACAAACGGATCTCACAAACTGGAATGAGCTATCGAACGTATCATATATGATTTTTGGGTAGGACGAGATAGGACAAGTTACTTTAGCCACCCAACTCTATTATGTTAAGTTGTCCTCGCCGAATTTACGAAATACCATCAGCTTGACAGTTAAAATCACGTTTTATTTTCGTTTTTACGATTTATAATAAGTTTTAGTTTGAGTATAACTCTTCATTCGTTGGGCCTTAGGAGTTACGCCCAACATGAAAAGTGCCCAGAATAATTAGGAGAACATCATGGTTCAGCCAAATAGGACACTTATTATTTTTGGCTGAAAACCATGTGCACTAATAGACATCACGATCGTCTATAAATAGTAAGTCGTGATTTCTAGGAGTTTTAGTTGTAATTTGATTTCGAAATTTCTTTCATGGGTTGATATCTTTATTTAAAGGGTTGTTAACTCGTTTATTTCATTCATCAATCAAATTATGCATTTTATAGAATTTATTTTTATTTAGTTGTTTTTTTTTCTCATAAATTCAAAAAATTTCTATGAGGAGTCTAGAGAAGCTCCATGGATTTAGAGTAGTTATCCCCTTAAGGAAGAAAACAATGATTAGCCTCATCAAATTCATCCCTCATCACAAGTAAACATCACGTTGGATTTTATATGGTCACTTGAACCCTTAATGCTTATCAATGTTCATCTTTTTGGGTTCATGCCTTGCGCGATATGTCAAAGGCTCAAAATGGAGAGAGGAATGCTCACGTGTGTAAGAGTTCTCACCATTTTAGTTATTAACATTTCCAGAACTCATCTCTCTTGATATAAGCACGAAATCTAAAATATTTATGTGATGCAATATTTTAAATTTGAATTGTCCATGGGATGCAAAATCTCATGAAACCTCTAAAACCTAACTCTCGTTGTAATCCCAAACTTTGATGGACCATGACAAAAGGAAATAGTTTCTTTCCTTTATTAGTTTTTCTCTTGCCATGGCCCACCAAAGTATTGAGTTAAGTAAAAGTTGTGTCTATAAGATTTCATGAGGTGGTGCATCATGTGGACGGTTCAAATTTTGGGATTGCATCATAAGAGAAAAGTTCTAAAAAAATTCTCTTACCCTTCCTATGTATATTCCCTGACCGGTCCTTTTTAGGTAGCACATCATGGGGATAGTACATAATCTGCACACGGACGGACATCTGACCCGTGCATACACAAATCCATTCCGTTAAGATGCCTATGATAAAAAAAAATTAGCCTGTTTCTCATCGTATGAGCCACAAGTTGAGAGCTGACTGTCATCAATTTCTTAAACCGTCCATCCTTTTTGCGCATGGGTGGCCCAGCTGATAAGTAGGCAAATATGATTTGTATGTGGTCCTCTTTACCTATAGGCATGAGCAGTGGGTACTTATCCAAGCCTGAACAAAATAGATAATTGAGTGGACGGAAGACAAGCCCAGTAGAAAGACATGACCACCGAAAGTATATTTTAAAGATGTTGTGCAGTAAGCAGCGTGCTATCAAATCAAATCAAATCAAATTCTGCAATATTATCTGTGTTATTGGATATCATACTCAACTGTACAACTCACGCTTTGTTTGGCTTTCCCTCAAAAGTAGCACACCTTACCGCAACCTTTTGTTTGTATTGACATGGATGTTAGTACACCCATGCCAGTACACGCTCCATATTAGCCACCCCCACTAGTGATCGATACCAAGTCCTCAAGTGTTGAAACGAGGTATCTCCGCTCAGTCGGCCAGTCGGGGTGTACCTTACCGCAACCTGAACTGGAAATGGAATGACTACTCCCCCGCACCAGCCAATGGCTGGTGGTCGGTGCTATGTGGGCCCTACCATGATGTAAGTGTTTCATCCGTGCCGTTCATTTATTTTTATAAATTATTTTACAATACGAATCTAAAATGAGGTATATCCAAATCGCAAGTGGACCACATTACAGGTAACGGTGTTGAATGACGGACGACCATTAAATGGTCAACAATCAAAGGGTTGACAAATTCAAAGTAGTTAACTTGTTTTCTCGTCCATTCCTCATCCAAGGTGGGACCATATATAAACGGTTTGGATGACTGAAATATGACTACAAGTCCATCAGGCAAACTTGTTTTTCACATTCCTTGTTTTGTATCTAGTCATTACAGAACAGGCCATGGTTGGTATATCGAATCCATTGATCTAGTGGGCACCATCATGAATGAACAAAACGCCCAAAAAAAAAATCTGATTATTTACTGAAGTCTTAATATTTTTATTGTGGGCGTGTAAGTACATTTTTAGGAAGAAATGCACCAACAGTCCACATTCAATGAAGAAAAGGTGAACGGCTGATGGTCAGTATCTTCCAATTTAAGAGTGTTTGTTGGTCATCATCTATCATGATGGGACAATGGCCTGTGTAAATCAATTATAGGCCTCACGTGTATAGATTACGTACGAAAAGTGAACAAAAACATGGCCTCTTTCAATTTGTAGCTAAAAATAGGTTATACTTACCTTTGATGGTATAAACTAAAAATTAAAAAAAAAATAGTAACAATTTCATGCTCACTTCCATAATATTAGGGGCTGTTTGGATTAAGGGCTTATTGATTTTCAAATTACATCGGTGAAGAGTTATAAATACATGATGATTACTTTTGTTTTTGTATGGGGACAACACCTACGATTGACTAAGATAATGATTTTGCTACCAACGTTGTTTGTTTTGCTAGAAATTTTTGTAAATATCGTAGTTTTATGAAAATGTAATTATTTTAATTTTCTTTGACTATTTCATTATTTGACGTTCAAATTAGCAGCTATAATACTTAAATAAATAAACAATTGAAAATGATAATGATGACACATTTTTTTTCCTTATATTAGAAATTGGATAACCATTTTACTATTTAAAAGACAGTTATTTTTAAAAAATATATTTAAATTGAATTACGAGCATATTTCTAACTGAATTTAGGAAACTTAAATCTGGATCTTCTGCTTACCACATACATGAAATTTCTATTTTCCGACAGTCTGATTAGTGAGTCATTATCATTGACATTGTCAGCACGGCTGCATTAAAGGCAGTGTGATGACGTGGCCTAATCAGATTGCAATAAACAATAATTTCCTGGCTTGAAGTTAATATAAAAAGGGCGTTAGGGGTTGGTTTGATGGCTAGAGTACGGCCAGCAGACGGCTGGGCGGTCGCCAGTTACTTTCAGCCATTTGTGGGGCAGGGGAGTTTGATGGCCAGACATATGGCCGTCGGTGGTGGCTGGACGGTCACTAGTTGCCCGCAGACATGTGAGGGCACAGTGTCTGTACTGAGAATACTGTTGGGCATTTATCACCACTTGATTGCATCCTTAGATTAATCTGAACTGTTCATGTACTCAGTAGTTCAGTGTAGAAGTTATAATCTTTTATAACCATGATTAATATGACCTTTTGAATCTAGATTTAAATGTGATTCTATTAAATATTTATCTACAAACACAGTAACTGGCTCAATAAACGTTTTCCTACTATGGTCCAGTACCATACAATACAGACCATGAACGGCACAGATCATCATTAAAGATGCACTCATGGGTGAAAACAAGACCCTTCACCGTATATGTTGGGGGTACTGTAATTCCCCCACCAAAACTTGTAACAATCAGAGAGTGGACAAGATAATAAAAAATGCAGTGTACCATAAGGTTGTGTAGCGGACCACTAAGTTATTCTGTCACATCTGCTCCCATTGGCGGAAACAGTGGGGCCCACCCCACTTTCAGTTGGGAGGATATAGGCCGACCGCCCAAGATCATCATTGCGACGTTTGTCGCTGGCCCAACACTGCTCCTTCCAACAGAACATAGGACGGAGACCCTTCTGGTGGCTACGGCGACGGTGCACCAGCGCACAGCAAGCCATCTGGGAACGGGCGCGGATCAGCTACTTCCCTGCCTGTTGGGAGCTCGGGACTGGAAGAGACTCCAGGGGCCACCGTGATGTATGCCTTTTATCCACACTGTCCATCCAATTTCTCATATCATTTTAAGTTATTGGACAAAAAATAAGGCGGATCCAAGGCTCAAGTGGACCACACCACAGGAAGCAGCGGTGCTAAGGATGCCTATCATTGAAACCTTATTACGGTCCATCGTGTTGTTTATTTTCCATTCAACCTGTTGATATAGTCATATATGCCTGGATGACTAGAAAAAATACAAATATTATCTTGGTCCAAAATTTCTATAGTCCCTAAGGGCATGTTTGGCCGGGCGCTGGATGTGGCATTGGATGGGATTAGGAGGTATGGGATCGGCATGACGAGCCAAACAGATCCGGTGAACTTGTCCGGGAATATGAGCAATTCCATGGATCTTAAGACAATCCACTGACATCACCATCATTACCTTAAAATTGATCCTATCCCTTGGTTGGATGGATTGGAAGGTAAAATCCCGGGATATGCAGGGCGTGCCAAACAGACCCAGTTAACTTGTTCGGGATATAAGCAATCTCATGGATCTTAAGACAATCCATTGACACCACCATCATTACCTTAAATTTGATCCCATCCCTCCTAATACCATGGGATCTGCCCGGCCAAACAGGCCCTAAGAAATTTTCAATGGTAAAAATTTAATCCCCGCTGTGTGGTCCATTTGAGCATTGGATATTCACTACTTTTGTGTTATTAACCTAAGCCTGTTTGGCCGGGCAGAGTGGATGGAATTGGATGGTATTAGAGTAGATTGTACAGATTTCAAGGTAATGATACCTGCGTCAGTGGACTGGTGCAAGATCTATGGGATTACTATATCCGGTCTGTTTGGCATGTTCGGCCAATCCAGGGATTAAACCTTCCAATCCCTTTCATTCCGTTGAACCAAACACAACCCAAGCAATTTTGAAGGGATTAGGGTGGATTGGATGGGATTTAAAGGTAATGATGGTGATGTCAGGGCCTGTTTGGATGGACCAATCCCACAGTATTAGGAGGGATGAGATTGCGATATCCCGAGATATGCATGACGAGCCAAACAGACCTGGTGTACCTGTCCCAGGATATAAGCAATCCCGTGGATCTTAAAACAATCCACTCACATCACCATTATTACCTTAAAATTGATCCCATCCCTTGGTTGGACAGATTGGAAGGTAAAATCCCGAGATATGCCGGGCTTGCCAAACAGACCCAGTGAACTTGTCCCGGGATATAGCAATCCCATGGATCTTAAACCAATCCATTGACACCACCATCATTACCCTAAAATCCATCCCATCCCTCCTAATCCTATGGGATTTGCCCGGCCAAACAGGCCCTAAGATTATTTGGAAAGGTGTGTACCAAACGATCACGATTTCACTGAAGTAATTGAGCCAATCCCGGGATCTATCTTCCAATCCCTTCCAATCTCATCCAATCTGCCCATTTGGCCGACTAGATTAGATGAGCTTAGGTGGGATGGAATTGCATCTGGCCGTGTGCCCATTCCACTCCATGTTTGGGAAGAGTGGAAAAGCTTGGAAGTAGGTTAGATGGAATCGTATTGGTCCCGTGCCAATTTTACTCAATGTTAGCAAGTTGTGAAGGTCCCACCATAATGTATGGGCTATATCCACACTGTCCATCCATTTTTTGAGATCATTTTAGAGCATGGGCCAAAAAATAAGGTAGATTTAAAGCTCAAGTGGACCCCACCATAGAAAGTAACAAGGATTGAATAGTTACCATTGAAAACTTCTTTGGGGCCACATAAGTTTTGGATCTACCTCATTTTTAGGGTCATGCCATAAAATGAGGTTACAAAATAAATAAACGGTTTAAATATAACACATGTGTGTTATTCTCAATAGTTTCAAATGATGATGGGTATATCCTTTCAATGTATCACCTTATTACAAACAAAGCAGGGAATTAAGCTTATCCCATGGTAACAAGGAACAATCCCTGCCATGGTTAATAAGTATGTTTTTTGAATCCCATCCCACCTAATCCTTTCCAATGCAACTGGCCAAACAGACCCTAAAATTGCTGCTCGTTGTAATGTGATTGGCAAGTTAGAATTTGATTGCTTGTTGTAATGTGTTTGGACCACATCATTGAGTGCATTTAATACCGTATTGATGACATTATTTGTTAGACTAATCACATTGCAAATCACACCCAGATCCATAGCTCAACTAGCAGACTGAGTGGAGATACCTCATTTCAACACTTAAGGTCATGGTATCGATCCCTAGTGAGGGTAGCTCATGGAGTGTGTGTACTGACATGGGTGTGTACTAACAAGCAAACCCAAAAAAAGAAAAAAGTAAAAAAGAAAATCACATTGCAAATCCCTGCTTCTTACAAACAGATAAAAACTTCTTACAAAAAGAGAATCTCGATTCAAATTATTACACGGAGAACTTTTTAATGGTGAGCGTCACTCTCCCCACTGTTTTCTGTGGTGGGGTCCACTCAAGCTTTGGATCTTACTCATTCTTTGGATTATGCCCTAATATGATCTCTCCAAATTAATGGACGGTGTGGATACAAAACTTACATCATGGTGGGGCCTGACGTCACTTCAGTAGCAAGTCTCGCTACTCAACCTGTCAGTATCTAATCCGCGCCCGCAAGAACGTGGGCCGTGGATTCGGTACTACCCCGGTGTTCTGAGCTTGTCATATTGGCTTTATCCACACCGTTCATTCATTTTGACACATCATTTTAGGCCATGAATACAAAAATTGAGCAGATTTAAGGCTCAAGTGGACCACACCAGAGGGAGAAGTGGTGATAGTAATATGGCCATCATTGAAACCTTCCCAAGGCTCGCGAAGATGTTTATTTGTCACATTGACCTCCAAGAAGCTTTCAAAGGCAGGGATTCAATCTCCACCGTATAAGTCCACTTAGCCTTGGATCTACCTTATTTTGGGTCATATCATAAAATGATATGGCAAAATGGACGGATAGTAAGAATAAAACCCATACATCATGGTGGCCCTCAGAGCTTCTACTGCTCGAGACAGGCATGGGTAGTAGGTAGTACCCAATCCATGTACGATTATGTAAAGAGGCCAATTGCCTGCAACACCATGTCGGTTAGAAGCTGATGTTTGAAAGAAATTCACTCTGTCCATCTGTTTTGCCAAATCGTTAGTACATGAGTGCAAAAATGCAGCAGATCATGTTAGGAAATGAATGCAGAAATGAGGCAGCTGAGGCAGATCAAAAGCTTAAGTTGGCCACACAACAAAGATGAGAGATCTAAAAACGCTTTGATATCAAGTCCTTGACTTAAAGATTTGTAATACAAACCAAGAATGCATTTGAAATTAAACAACCTTGCACCATATATATGTGTCTGTCCAGTGAGCCTCTTTTATTTATTTTTATTTCTTGGTGCCAAGCTACATGCATATAGAGCTGCGAAGCACCGCCACGCGTGTGCCAATGTGTTAAGGTCTGCAGTGCCACATGTACATCACGTGTCTTGAGCTAACCATCTTTGGGATTACCTTTAGCCTTTTTAAATATATATATATAGTAACAAAAAAAGTTTCTTTGCTTGTTAAGTATTCATCTTCTTCTTCTATTTTCTCTCTCCACCCTTAAATCACTCATCGCATCTCTAACTTCAAGAGGCTTTGATTGAGGGTATACCCGATTCAAGCCATCCATCGTTCTAGAGAGTTGTTGTATCTCGAGAAGAGGTGCTATGACCCGATGTATCGAGGTTCAGATCCTTATGAAGGTAAATCTATCTTTAAGACAACAACGATAACTTGCTTCAACTCTCCTCCTTTTTAGTTTCATATTTATCTGTCTCCAAATTGATAAACATAAGTTTATTTTATTGGAATAGAATCCAATTAATTAATTAATGACTCCCAAATAAATTAACTAAAAATGACTAGTATTTTATTAGGTCAACTTATTGGCAGATCCTGTAACCCACATATGAATCGGGTACTTTTTTTTTTTAATGTCATTCATTTTTCTTATTATTTACTATATGGATGTCAATCACGGTGACAGTGGAATGATTAAAAATCTATGCTATGAACTAACTGGGTTGATTTGCGGATGGGACCGGCCCAAAATAAGCCAAGATGGGAAATTCCTGCCCTTCAATTTTTGGGCTTTATTTTTGACACTTCATGCACATTTCTGTTAACTATCTATTGGTAGGACATTAGCTGAAAGGTTTGGAGAGTGTGTGGCTTCCCTCATACATAGTGGGTCCACCAAATCAACCATCTGGATCAGCAAACCATGGGGCCCACTTGATGGAATGGGAGTATCTGGACATCATTGGCACCATCAGTGCATCAGGGCCTAGTAATTTCTCATCAACCAACAGGGTATATGCACTAAAAAGTAGAATGTATTTTGGATGCACAACATACATTGGTTTATAGTACTCATAACCGGACCGGTGGTTTTTTTGTCCAGACCCTTCTTCCGTTGAGGCCTGCCTGGTTGGACCATGTGAAAAAGGAGGCTTTCTGGGAAGCAAAGCATCAGCGAAGTTCATCAAATGCAAGCGAAGTTGCTGACTCTCCTAGTAACCCGCATTGGCAACAAGGAAAGAGAAATTAGAAAGACTAGACCATACTATAGTACTGAGACGGGATGCTAGACTAGTAAAAAGGCATTCAAGTTCACCGAATGCCCACTACAAGACTAAAAGAGGTAGCAAAGCTTTATAGACTCGAAAAGTCACATCTACCCAAAAAACCTCCTAGATTTGAAGATCCCACCACAATCTTTGGACCTTTTCCAGTTGAATTTGGACCATGCACATGGTTTTCAATTCTGTTAAGTGGAGCTGATGGTTTGGTAATCCGGACCATTGATTTTCTGTTGAGTCTCAGTGTGGATTGAGAATGCTGTAAAAGGCTACCGGATTGGATGCTCCGGGCAACCAATATTAGCATCTTTTTCAGTTGAATGTGGAAGAATGTTGTATTTCTCTTCTTAACTGTCAAAAGGTTAATTTTCTTCCCATTGGGGAGTTTTTTAGGCATGATTGACCCACTGTAGGGGCCCCACTTGTTTGAATTTAAAACCAACGTATACCAAGCATAGATTGAGGACCACGTTTCACACAATTACCCTTCTTTCGTCCGTCGGAGGCCACAAATCAAAAGGTTGAAATTGCGAAATCCAGTTTATCTTTCAGATATTCATCATCCATGGTGAGAAACAAACAGACCAATGGTATGGATTACTCGACCATCGGCCCAACTTGTCAAAAATGAAAAATCCGCACCTATGTGGTGGAGAGCAATGTCCTATAATTTCTCCTTCGAGCAGCATCTTTAAGTGTATCTAATTTTCTACACTATAATTCCACATTATTCATACAAGACTAAGCACTTAAATGCGAAATATTTGGAAATATATATATGTATGACAGAAATTTGAGCACTAATCTTTCACATTTTCATGTATACATTCTACTTACTGATTCTCAACTGCAGATTGCAGTTTTCTATCTTTCAAATTCCGAACAAGATACTGCTCTGACTCCAGGCTGTTAACCACTCTGCAATTCCTCCGAATTTCACCGGGCCGCCCGGATTGTAAGTCTCCCATTTTCACCATACCTTCAATAAAAGCAGAGAAGAATGCACTTTGGTTCTGGCTAAAATACTGAACCACTTCCCTTGTCTGAGTGTCACCTGAGAACAAGGTCTGGTCTGAATTGAGGAAGCCTCTCAAATTAACTAAGTCCTTGAAGTATTGGTTATCGAAGATGCGTGGAGTGGCATCAAGGTCCCCAGTCACATTCCCATCTCCTCCGAGAGGGCAGAGGCAATCGAGCTTCTGGCGGAAGTGTGGGTCCATGTAGGGGTCAGGCCGGCCTGTGCCGGATTGGTTGTAGAGGCGGAAGACGATGGAGAAGCATCGGCCTTCCCCAATTGAGTGGGACCCTGACAGCGCGACCAGATCAGTGATGGAGAGATTGAATTTGCTGAAGAGATTGATGAGAGTGCTGGCGTTGGCTCGCGGGCTTGGCATGATTTGGTTTGAGTCTTCTTGGCTCGCAGTAAGGCTGTCTTTGCGTCCCAATTTCACTTTCCAGTTTGGTCCGCCGGTCTGAACAAACAATCAGATCAAATACCCAATTAGCCTTAGTCTTCGATTAATCGCAGATTAAGCATATAGTCGATCATCCACCGTCCATTCCCAAAAGGACCTCAAGATGGTGGATTACAACAAGCCCCAAGAATGTTTTTTTTTTTTTTTAAATTATTTTGGCCCTGTTTGGTTGTCACTTAAAAATGAGTTCCATCTCGTTTTAGTTAACAGTAATTACATACTAAAAATAACCATGATAACCCAAAATTCATATGAACCATGATCTCTTCTAATACATAATCTTTATTAGCTAAAATGAAATGAAATCATTTTTAAAGTGACAACCAAACAGGGTCTTGATCTTTTCTTTACCTGTGCGAAATCACTTAATAATTTCTTTGACAAAAATGACCAAACATGAATGTGATGAACAGTTATTCCGTGTATATTCAATCAAGAAACAAGAAGTACCAAAGCATCTTGAGATCATGTACCGCAAGATTTCAAGTCGGTACGCTACTTTCCTAGATTCTTTCAACATTAGACTGTGGATGATCATCTACCACCCAATTCCATTACAAAAGATGATTATGTGGACAGCTGATGACCGTCGGGCCACCGGTTCTTACCAATTCAACAGCGTCTCTAGCAGCCATGATTATGATGTCCGCGCAGGAGACGACACCAGGGCAGGCCCGTTCAAGGGCTTCTTTAACTTCGTCGACCACCTCATATGATCTAAGGGAGTTGATGTTTGATAACGCCAGCTTCTCACCTAACATGTTTGGAGTGTCATCTAGTAACAAAGAAGCGTCGCAACCCTGAAATCAAACCAAATCAAACCAAATCAAATCAAATCAAGAAATAAAGAAAACCGAAATCGACCCGTCCTGACTATCAGCTAATCAAACATGTTCTGGTCATTGAAATTTACATTAACGAAACAATCATGGAATTGAAGCCGCATGACCGACGCCACGCTTCTGGGTTCTCTCTTCAAGGCCTGCTTCATCACTTTCCTTACGATGTTTTCAGCATTTGGGCATGTTTGAGAGTAAAAACCAGGTTCCAATTGAAAGGCAGCAGCCATGGTTGCATGTAGGAGGAGGAAGAGAAAGGGAAGGAAACGAGCCATTTGAGATAGAAAAGCAAGACTGAAAGAAATTTCTACCGAGTGAAATAAGAGAAGGGGCTATTCTTTTTGTAGTTTTCTTTTTGGACAGAGTATGTATGTGTGCGCGCGTGTGTATGGATGTATGCATGTGAGAAGATGTATGCATCGGATTCCTGCAAGTGGGCCAGCTTTTAGAATGTTATCTATTTGGGGTGAGAAGCCAATGAGGGAGGATGATATTCCTCAAGTGGCAGAGATTTCTAGTGGGGGCTGCTGATTTTGTGGGGTCCATATTCAATTACCATTTGTCACCATTCGTCAGCTCTTGCGACACCCACGATGAAAATGCTGGGGATGGCACGTGATGGGCACGTGAACTGTTGTGAAAGGCAAGTTGGTAGCCAGTTGAGGTATTGATTAGATCATAGACCCTAGCATGTGCTCAGGGTACTCGGATTTTTCAGTTTGTGGAAGTGGTCCATGGTTCAGTGTACTGAATGCCGTCCGGTGTAACCCTTTGTGGAAGGCCCATGCCAGAAAAGCATCAACAAATTGAAATATGATGGGGTACGGTCAATCAAGGTTTTAAAAAGAAAAGATTGATCATTTTCTTTAGTGAATTCTCTGACCCACTTGCATGGACTTGAACTGTTTGACGTTTGGCCGCACCTGCAAAACTGCTTTTGACTTAAATGACTACTTAAGTCAAACTCAATATCTAACTTGTCTTGGTATTTAGTTATATAAACTTTGTCTCATCTCCCACTGGACAAAATAAACATTATAAGTAACTGTTTAGATGAACCCATGAAATGGGCATATGAGGCCCGTTACAGGTGAAAATGGTCTGACCACTTGCGAGGTCAGCTCGGACTCACGAACACGGGCCTCTTGGCTCAAGATTCAAAGGAAGGGCCACGGCTAATCATGACCAAAAGACTTATGAACAATCCTGTCTCAAATCAATTTGAAGAATAACAGGCAACAACCTCCCGAGCTGAGGCCACGACACCGTATATCTCTGGGTTCATAGCAAGCATGTTTGACCCCCGAGGAACGCCTAGATTTATCCAATATGCCCGATTGATCGAGGACTTGGCTCAACTAGACCTTGACAAGCCGCCAGAAGACCAGTCAGTTCGACAAGATCGAGGGGACAATCAGGTTCCGAGAAAATGAGCTTGCTCCCATGCCCAAGCACGGGCGGACCAAGGAATTAGTTAGTTGACCAGCGATGGTCAATGTGGAAGACCACCTTGAGCCGACCATGGAGGTCAGCCCAACTGATCGGGGGTTTGGCCCAGCTCGGCCTTGACCATCCATCACATGATTTTAGAGGTGACCACTTCAACACTTATCACCCTCACAAATTCCCTATAACGGTTAAGAAACGTACATAAAGATTGCACCTGTGATCGAGAACCGTTTCTAATCCCAATAATAATCCCTCTACACTATAAATAGGAGACTCGTCTACACTAAGAGGTACGCACAATCTCACCCAATAAAGCTTATCCACGCTACTTGATCCAGATTCCTAGCCTGACTTTAGAATCGGAGGGTCCCTTGTTGTAATTAGGGTCTCCTTTGTCTTCTTAGTGCACAAGTATCCGAAGGTCTAGTGGTTCGACGAAAGGGTGAACCAGATTTCTGCATCAACAAGGCCTAACTACCGTTGTGATCCAAATGATAAATGATGATGTGTGTTTGGATGCACTTTTTAAAACTCCATCTCATCTTTGAGTCGATAAAATAGGCATTAAAACACCTATTTCACCAAAACAAATTAGATTGACTTTTGTTGGTACAGCTGAAAAGGGAGGCTTAAATCCTACTTTTCAAAAACTCCCCTTGGAGGAAGAGCATCTAAATGGGCCTTGATGCCGACTTAACCAGTCTAAGTGCATCCAATCAAGCTGATAGAAATAGTAGGAGCAAAAACTCCTTTCATGAAAACCTCCTATGTGAAAGTGCATCCAAATGGACCCCAAGTCCTAACAAGGACAATTCCTTTGTCCATACTTTAGCTGCTACTTACCTATGTAACAAAATAAAAAGAAATTTTTTAAACCATTCAATTCTTTAACATTTGTAAGGCTTTTAACTTATTGCAATAGATCATTCTCTCATAGCACAAATTTATCACATGTACCAATGTGTCACAGGTGCTACAATACATCTACAAGCATTGCAAATATTTCATATTGCCATTCATGTTATCCACTTGTAATGCTTATCAAGATATATGTGTAATGCATTAATGTGTGCCACCATTCATCTCTAAGTACCCTACAAGCACTAAATTGGACAGTATATATTTTCAAATTTATACATATACCACGTGTCAAGTTTTTAATATTGAGATACGTCAAACAATCTTTCCTTATTTCAAGTACTTGACAAATAATATGAGAATACCTAATCTATTAAAATATGATTGAGCTAGATAAGCATAGACTTAATATGTTGTTGATGCCTATTCAAATGACTTGGATGACACTACCTACGATTGAGTCCCCGAGATGCCTTAGACAGATGAGGAAAAGTGTAGTATTTTTGTTAATTATGTAGTTTAAGGGTATGCTTTTGTAATTCTCTTCTTATATTGATTAGTTGTTACTTACTAGTTACAGAGTTGTTGTATGAGATGTATACCTATTTTGTAATAAACATTTTAAGATAGTCTTTTTACTTCTATAATTTGAAAATAGAGCTCCTTTTGTGCGTTTTTACAGTATTTCAATACTAAATTTTCAAATCTTTTTATTATTATTATCATTTTTTTTTATTTCTTTCTTTTCTAATTTCAAAGCAGGCCAGTCCAGATCCGTCTAAGCAAGCAATCTAGCTGTCCAGAAATAAACTTTTATTTGCTACCAAAGTGACCTTTATGTGCCTGTTCTCAATGCTTGCTTGTACATGAACCGAGTTAGCTCGGTTAGCTCGCTCGACTCGACTCGAAAAAGTTCAATTCGAAACTGAGTTCGAGATGAGTCAGGCTGATTTGTTTTTAGCTCAAAAAAACTTCGAACTGAGTTCGAGTTTGCCCGAGCTCGACTCAACTCGAATTGAACCCCAACTCGAATCGAACTCAGATCAAACCAGTTTGGTGACTCGGTTACTTTAATATTAATGTTGCTCACCAAGTGCTTGATGAAATAACTTAACGAAGTGTCGGCTGGGTGGTAAGGAAGATATGTATATGAAACAAATACCATTTTTTCTTTATTTTGATGTTACCTACAAGGTGTTTGATGTTTTACATAACGTAGGAAATTGAAAGTGCACTCCATGCGTTTGTGAAAATGCCGCACGGGCTCGATCTCGGCTCGAACTATCCGAGCTGGCCAGTTAGGCTCGAGGACCAAGCCGAGCCGAGTTCAAGCTAGGGTCGGCTAGTGGCCGAGCCAAGTTGAGCTGTGCCAAGCTCAACTCCTGTACACCTCGCTTGGTGATCCCATTCCATGGGAAACAAGACACAGATTGCCTGCAGATGCACTGCCAGACGGTGCTCTTTTGGGCCCGTAACTTATGTATTTTTTTCCCCCTCTCTCCATCCTCTTTTTCATATCATTTCAGGGCATGAGCCCAAAATTGAAGAAGATCCAACTCGCAGGTAGACACACCACAAGAAATCATGGTGATTGGACACCAACTATTAAAAACTTTTTGGGACATAATCAACATGTTGTATTGAAAATAAACATTAATTACAGTGGGCCTAAGAAGTTTTCAACTGTGGGTGTTCAATCACTACTGTTTTCTTGTGGTGTGGTCCACTTGAGATTTAAATCTGCCTCATTTCTACATTCATGCCTTAAAATTATCAGAAAACATAAATGGACAGCGTGGATAAAACATATACATTATGTTGAGGCTTCCAGAGCACTATCCAGTAACCACCTCACTACTAGCAGCGTCAGTAGGCAATCGGCGTCCTTGGAAACAAACCCACGGCAAAGAATCAAGATGGGGCCACCCAAAAAAATGTGGGCCCACCTGATCGCACTACATGATGAAAAATCAAAGAAAATGGCTTGGTGCCCATCACTGTTATCAATGGGACAAAGATAAGCTCATTGAGAGCGAAGTGTCATTATGGTTCAACCCTGGGCCATTGCTAGCTTAAAACCTCCTCTAATACAACCAAAACCAAGATGATACACACCATCCTCAACCAGCGTCCTTTTTACATCAAGTCGGGTTTCTATCTTGTCGAGTGGGCCCTTTTTTAAGTAATCCAGACCATTGGTCTCTTCGACATTTTAATGGGACCGATGGTCTGGGTTATCGAATCATGGGCCCCACTTTTATAACTTGCAAAGTTCCGGGTCGAGGAAACGGTTACTCCCCTCGAGTGGAACCGGATTTTAGTGGATCCGAAAACCACTTTAGTGACTGTGGCCCACCGTGATATCACACTGTCCATTCATTTTACTAGCTCATTTTAGAATAAACCCAAAAATAAAGTAGATCCAAATCTCAGGTGGACCACACCACAGGAAACAGTGGTGATTGAACACTCACCATTAAATTCTTCTTAGGAGCCATAAAAGCTTTAGATATTTGTGTTTTTCCTTCACCAAGTTTTGTGTTACCTCATCAAAACGTTGGATGGAAGATAAACATCACAGTAGGACCTAGGACTGTTTTAATGGTGGGCGTTTAAGGTGTGGTCCACCTGGTATTTGGATCTACTTCATTTTTTGGCTCATCTTCGTAAAATAACCCGAAAGAAACGGATGAATGGCGTGGATATAAAAATATACATCACGTGTGCCCTAAGTCACGGATTCACCGCCCTCGGTGGTTACCGAATTCGCGCCCCCTTGAGTGCCACATCTCCGACGGGTGAAAAACCATGGTTCACGTGCATTCTCTTGGTTCCTATCTTCTCCACCCGTGGGGCCCACATGACTAAATGACTCGGTTGTCCATATATTACCTTTCTTTTATAGTGCGGTGGCGATGTAGCTTGGATGGTGGGCCCCTCCTTAACTTTATACTTACGATGGTCTCTATCTTCCTGCGAGGGGTCCCATACATGTAATGCGACTCATGCCTACTAGATACTTGATATATAGAGAAAAGTAAATGTCAAATCAACACTAAAAGACAAGAGCAAGGAACGGTTCTAATTCAGCTAAGAAAGGTCCTTTAATTAGATGGTTAACATAGTTCAATCAAATGTATCTTTGGTCCTGATCTAATCAAAAGTGGGCCCCACGCGATGTCTGGTCTGGATTGTCATATACATGTTCCAGCATGTGGAAACACCAAAACCGGAGGCACAAAAGGTGGTCCCATTTATTAAATGGTGCGATTATCATGACATAACTCCTAAGATTTCACAATAAAAAATAAGATGTTATTGATATCGGGAGCAGAGACCGGAGGGGAAGCGAGGAAGCATGGAATAAGGTTAGTAAGAATACATGCCGGTGCATTGATTTAGAATGCACCGGGACTTGATGCTTTGGGTCAGGAGTCATATTTCAATGATTCAAACCGTTTATTTGATGGGATGCATCTCAGATATAATCTAGGAATTTTTTTTTTTTCGATTTGATTCTATTTCACCTTTGATCATTTCACTCTTTTCCTTGTAATATGGACGGTTTTCTTGAATTTTAAATAATCAAAAGGATATTTTTAGGCATCTTACATTTTGCTGTGAGGCCTATCATATAAACCGTTTGGATAATTGAAAGGAGCCTCATCGAATGGTGAAAAATCCTGATGCATACTAATGTGTAAATCCGGATGTATTCATGTAGAACTCAGCATAGGCCATAGAGTACTGCATGTGGCCGGATATCCGGAATATGGTAGATGAATGCACCTACGTAGCAGGGTTTATGCATTAATCAGGGAGGGCTGTCCATCTATTGGACACTACCTTGACTTTCCCATGGTTATCGACAGACATAGATAGGATGATCGTGTCCATCTAAATGAAAACGTTAAGTGCCTGAGTGTGAATGGGAAGCTATGGATTGCTGTAGTCATCTTATAAGTATAATTTTTGAAAAATCGGCCATCCATAATGAGGTCCACTGGGGGCGTGTTTGGGCAGTGGGATTAGAAGGGATTAGGTGGGATGGGATTCATCTGGTCCTGTACCAATTCCACTCTATGTTTGGGAAGAATGGAAAAGCTTGGAATTAGAAGAGAAGGAATTGCACCGGGTCCGGTGCCAATTTCACTCAATGTTAGCAAGTTGTGTAGGTCCCATCAAGATGTGTGGGCTATATCCACACCGTCCACCCATTTTTCGAGATTATTTTAGAGCATGGACCAAAAAATCAGGTAAATCTAAAGCTCAAGTGGACCCCACCATAGAAAACAACGGGGATCAAATACTTACCGTTGAAAACTTCTTTGGGGCCACATAAGTTTTGGATCTACCTCATTTTTAGGCCCATGCTATAAAATGAGGTTACAAAACAAATGAACAATTTAGATAAAACACATGTATGTTATTCTCAGTAATTTCAAATTATGGTGGGTATATCCATTCAATGTACCACCGTATTACCAACATAGCATGGCATTAATCTTATCCCATACCAAAAGGGGAGAATCCTGCCATGGGTAATAATTATATTTTTTGAATCCCATCTCACCTTATACCTTCTAATCCCACCGTCCAAACAGGCCCTTAGATATAATCTAAGAATATTTCTTTTTGGATTTGATTCTATTTCACCTTTGACATTTTCACTCTTTTCCTTGTAATATGGATGGTTTCTTGAATTTTAAATAATCAAGAGGATATTTTTAGGCATCTTACATTTTGCTGTGAGGCCTATCATATAAACCTTTGGATAATTGAAAGGAGCCTGATCGAATGGCTAAAAATCCTGACGAATACTAATGTATAGGTCAGGATGTATTCATGGTATATATGGTAGATGAATGCACCTACGTGGCAGGAAGATCCGGAATATGGTAGATGAATGCACCTATGTGGCAGTGTTTCTGCATTAATCAGGGAGGGCTGTCCATTTATTGGACACTACCTTGAATTTCCAATGGTTATCCACAGACATAGGATGATCGTGTCCATCTAAATGAAAATGCTAAGTGACTGAATGTGAATGGGAAGTTATGGATTGCTGTAGTCATTTGATAAGTATAATTTTTGAAAATTCGACCATCCATAATAAGGTCCACTAGATATAATCTGGGAATTTTTCTTTTTCAATTTGATTCTATTTCACCTTTGATCATTTCACTCTTTTCCTTGTAATATGGATGGTTTTCTTGAATTTTAAATAATCAAAAGGATATTTTTAAGCATCTTACATTTTGCTGTGAGGCCTATCATATAAACCGTTTGGATAATTGAAAGGAGCCTGATAGAATGGCTAAAAATCCTGACGAATACAAATGTGTAGATCAGGATGTATTCATGGTAGATCCCGAATATGGTAGATGAATGCACCTACGTGGCAGGAAGATCCGGACTATGGTAGATGAATGCACCTAGGTGGCATGGTTTATGCATTAATCAGGGAGGGCTGTCCATCTATTGGACACTACCTTGAATTTCCAATGGTTATCGACAGACATAGATAGGATGATCGTGTCCATCTAAATGAAAATGTTAAGTGACTGAATGTGAACGGGAAGTTATGGATTGCTGTGGTCATTTGATAAGTATAATTTTTGAAAATTCGGCCATATCCAAGATAAGGTCCACTAGATATAATCTAGGAATTTTTCTTTTTGGATTTGATTCTATTTCACCTTTGATCATTTCACTCTTTTCCTTGTAATATGGACGGTTTTCTTGAATTTTAAGTAATCAAATCCGAAAAGAAAATTTCCTAGATTTTTAACCAACGATTTTTAACCATTGATTTACATAGACAATGTTTGGACCGCGCTTAATAGGCCATGTGTGATGTATTAATAATTCATTGACATGCATGTTACACATGCAACTCTTGAAAAGATTTTAAATGATATATGGATGTCAAACACCTGTTTTAGGAGGATTTTAAACTCCCTTGATTTGAAACCTCCTCAAATCCTCCCACATCCATGGTGCCGAACGACCCCAAAGGTGGACCCAGGAAGATTTCATCAATAAGCCTCTTTCCCACTTTTGGCATCCTTGAATTTTAGATCCATCCATTCTTCGTCTCGTGTTTTAAAATTAACTTTCAAAATGGATGGACGAGATTGATTTCTGATGAACATCACGGAGAGGCCCACTTATATTTCTGAACTTTCGCAGGTAATCCCCGTCCAGAAACTCCCATCAATGATGAGGCATTCTTTTTCTTTTGATTCTGTATCTTTCTACAGATGCGGGTGATAGGCACGTGCGATGTCATGATGCGGGTGTCACACAATCAGTTATTGTGCTATGAGTTGCTTCGGGAACGGATTGGCTACTCCCCTTGACACCAGCCAATGGCAGATGGTCAGTGCTATGTGGGCGACACCATGATGTATGTGTTTCATCCATGCCATCCATCTGTTTTAACAGATCATTTTACAGTATAAGTCCAAAAAATGTGATATATCCAATTCTCAAGTAGACCACATTACAGGAAACAGTTTTGAATGAGGGTTGACCATTAAAAACATTTTGGGGGTCATAAAAGTTTTGGATCAAGCTGATATTTGTTGTTTCTCTTCATCTGGGCCTGTATGACCTAATCAACGGATTGGATGTCAAATAAACAGTATAGTGGGCCATAGGAGGATTTTAATGGTCAATATCCAATCACTATTGTTTTCATGTGATGTGGTCCACCTGAGATTTATATCCCTCTCATTTTTGGGATTAAAAATAAAATGATCTTTAAAAATGGATGAACGGAATGGATGAAACACATACATCATTGTGGGGCCCACAGAGCACCGAACACCAGCCACGGAGCTGGTGTCAGGGGGAGTAGCCAATCCGTTCCCAGTTGCTTCTGGACACGTGGAACATCGAATCAATTAATCGATCTGTACAGTTGATTCGGTGCAACCGACTTTTCAAAGGCCACAGCAAATATGTCAAATGGAGGTTTGCTAAACATCAGATCCATATCCCTTAAAAGAAGATAAAGCTTGTTTGCATACAGTCATTTTGAATCATCCATTTGGCGGGCCCCATTTTGGGTTGCTTATAGTTCCCAACAATGTCTTTGATGTGATGGTCCTGACCATCTTATCCCCATAGCTTAGAAAAACAAATGGTGAAAATGAATGTGACGTACGGGTGGATGAGACCATCAAAGCAGTGAGATTTTTGCAAAGTGGGCCATGTGGATTATACTTAGTAGACGGCCTAGATTGACTAATTAGTATGTCAGCCTGACCTATTCTAATTCATCACACCAGGTTCCAGCAGTACAAGGGCACTCGATCTGTTCGGATTTGTTTCGTTGGAAGTGAAAAACAAGGCTTGGGTGGTGTGGAGCTCACCGCCAGTCTCGTAGGTGAACTTACATGGTGAGATTTTGACTGGTGGGACTCTATGCTGTAGGGGTTAGCTGAGTATCATGTCCAGAATCTTTTAAGGGCCTGTTTGGCCGGGCAGACTGGATGGGATTTGATTGTATTGGAAGGGATTAGAAGCATCAATCCCGGGATTGGCCAGGCGTGCCAAATAGGCACATTGAATTTCTGCCTAAATTGGAGCAATCCCATGGGATTGCCAGCAATCCACTGGCATAACCATCATTACTTTGAAATCCACCCAATCCCTCTTAATCCCATCTATTTTGCCTGGGACATGTTTGGGTGGACGGAATGGAAGGGGGTGGACGGATTGGAAGGGATTGGCCAGGCGTAATCCTGGGATTTGCCAGGCAGGCCAAACATACTCGGTGGTAGATTCACTGGATATAGCAATCGCATGGGATTACCAGCAATCCACTGTCACAGTCATCATTACCTGCCATCCACCTAATACAATCAAATCCCATGGGTTGGGCCCGTCCAAACATGCCCTAAGGCTTCGTTTGTCATTGTAGATTCAAAATATCTTATTGAAAATCCCTTGAGCTTGAAATACCTTGAAATATATGAGTTTTAACACAGGGTCATGGGTTTGAATATTCAATTGTTGTAAAATTCTACTATAGTGTAGTCTAAGAACATGAGTGTCTATACAAAAATAAGTAATTAATTTTGCAATCCAAAATTAATTATATATTCAAATTATATAACATATTTATAAGAATTTGAATTTAATTATTAAATTAATTTTAATATTCTTAATTAGTATAAATATATGATGTTAGCATATTAATTATAATAATCCCATTAAAATATATACTTTGGTCAAAATTAATGAAATTTCAAGACTTGAATGGGCCACAAGCATAAGGTCACAACTAAGTGACCAATCAACGTTTTTGTACCATTCATTTAAATGGCCAATGTTTGAATTACTTAGATCATTCTATTAATATAATTTTAATAATGCAATTGATACTCTGGTTTTTTGGAATATCATCCATGGGCTATGTGCATAATAGATTAAAAGCCTAGTGACACATATTATACATATAACTTTAGTGCCTTTAAGAATGAGAAAAAAAATAAAAAACTAAAAAAAGAAGAAGAGAGAATTAATAATCCAAGCAAGGGAAAAGGATTATATAAATCAGGGGGAGTAAGGATTTAAAATTCCTTGAATTTGGAATACCCTTTAATCCACACCATGAAATAAATGATGGATTCAAATTACTTTTAAATTCCGAAAGCTGTGCCCAACAATCCCTTAAAAAAAATCGGGCGCAGATTGGCTACTGACGGGTTGAGCAGTGAGACTGGCTACTGAAGTGACGTTAGCAAGTTCCGTAGGCCCTACCATGATGTATGTTTTGGATCTACACCTTCCATCCATTTGGAGATATCATCTCAGGGCAATATCCAAAGAACAGTTAAATCCAAAGCTCCAGTGGACCCCAACACAGAAAACAGCGGGACAGTGACGCCCACCATTAAAACCTTCTAAATGCCACAAAAGTTTTAGATCAAGCTGATATTTGTGTTTTCCCTTATTTCATGTCTTTTTTAACTTTTGAACTGGTTGGATTTCAATTAAATATTATAATGGGCCTTAGGATAGTTTCAACGGTGGGAATCACTCTCCCTACTGTTTTCTTTGGTGGGGTCCATTACAGATTTTTATTTGCCTCATTCTTTAGTTCATATCCTAAAATGATATCTAAAAATGGATGGATTGTTGTCAGAACAGATGTCTCTGATCTGTTGTGGGTTGCTCAACCAGTCGAGTGAGCTGCTCGACTCGAAGTCCAGCGAGCTCGTTTTTTGGATGTCCATGATGCTTGACCAGTCGAGAGTCAGGCTCGACCGGTCGAGCGGGTTGTTCGACCAGTCGAGACCCTCCTTTGACCAGTCGAGGCCCTCCTTCGACTAGTCGAGGGTTACGCAGCCGATGTGCGGACTGCGTAAATTTGAGGTAGTTTCTGGACTTTTCCAAAGGAAGTGTGTAAGTGGAGTTTCCTAATCTATAAATAAGGATCCCTAGGGCTATTTTAAAGTATTCTAAGGCTTTCTAAAGGAGTTTCAAAGATTCGTAAAAGGGTTTTAAGGTTTCTAAAAGGTGTAGCAAGGGTGAGATCCGAGGTTGTTCAAATCGGGTAAGTCATATTTCTTTGTAATTTCTATTTTCATAATGGAGATCTGCCACTTTGTGCCGTAATTTTTTTCCGCAAGGGTTTTTCACATTAAATCTTTGTGTTCTCTTGTGTGTGCTTAGTGCCATTGGATTGTTATCCTAGATCTAGATCTGTGTGATTCCGCAGCACAAATCCCCAACAAGGGGTAACAGAGCAATTGTTGGGGCACAGATCTGAATCTGAGGGATTAGTAATAATGGGAAGCACTAGGTATGAGATTGAGAAGTACTCAGGAAAAAATAATTTTGAGTTATGGAAGATCAAGATGATGAGTTCCTTAATCAAGCAAGGCGAAGATGATGCTCTTGAGGATCGAAAGTCTATTATGACTAATGATAATTGGAATACTCTTAATAAGAAGGCTTTATCATCAATCCGTTTATGTCTTATGGATGAGGTTCTCTACAACGTCGTAAGAGAGAAAATTGTGGCTAAGTTATGAGCGAAGATAGGATGTATATGCGAAAAAATCCTCTGAAAATCGCCTACACTTGAAGCAGCAGTGATATAACTTTAAGATGGCAGAGGGTGGAGATTTGGAGGCTCACATCAGCAACTTTAATAAATTAGTTTGCAGATTGTTGGATATGAAAGAAGTGATGAAAGATGAAGAACAAGCATGTATGTTGTTGAATTCTCTTTCGGCGTCTTATGAGTCATTCAAGAACACAATGTGCTCAACGAATAAAACCCTGAGTGTCGACACTCTTATCTCGGCTCTTCAAGGGAAGGCTATGAGAAAAGCTTAACATCGACATGAGGATATCTTCTGAGGCACTGCTTGTAAGGGGTAGGAATTCTGAATAAGGTACAAGTTCTTCAGGTTCTATGTCCAAATTCAAGGGCAAGAGCAAAAGAAAGGTAAAGTGCTGGAACTGTGGGAAGGAAAGATATGTGAAGAAGGATTGTGAAAATCCTAAATCAAAGAGAGAAGATTCTGAGGCTTCATATAGGGAGGCCAATGTTGCCACGTCAGATGGATCGAGTGGATGTGATGGTAATGTTTTGTCTGTGTCTACTATCAGGCGGTCATACGATAATCGTAAGGACGAGTGGATGCTAGACACATGAGCGTCTTTTCACATGACTCCTCATCGAAGTTGGTTCACCAGCTATAGGGAGTGCGATGGTGGACAAGTATTTATGGGCAATGACATTGCCTGTAATGTTGTGGCTATTGGTACGGTGCGTATTAAGATGTTTGATGGGGTGGAGCGTACCCTGACTGATGTCAAGCACGTTCCTGATTTGAAGAAGAATCCGATTTCTCTTGGTGTACTTGAGGCAAAAGGATGCAAATACACAGGCATTGATGGTGCTCTTAAGGTATCTAAGGGGGCACGGGTAATCATGAAAGCGCAACGACTCGATAACTTGTACAGGTTAATCAGGAGTACTTCAAAAGGTGGAGCTGCAGTGGATGTAGCGGATTCTACCTCTGCACGTGTATGGCATGCTGGGCATGGCCACATGAGCAGGCAGGGCAGGAAGGCTGAGACGCGCGGACAGGGATACAAAGCAGGTGGAGCAGCCACCTGTGAGAAGAATCACACGGCATGATCACAGGATATCGGCGAGGTACATAGATGACTCCAATATCGCAGGGGATTCATTTTCTATTCAGATGACTCTTGGTGAGCCTAATGCTGAGAAGTGGAAGGTGATTATGGGAGATGTGATGGATTCATTGTACGAGACCAACATATGGGAGCTGATGGAGCTTCTAGTGGGCCGAAAATCAGTAGGATACAGGTGGATCTTCAGGAAGATACAATATAGATACAATGCGAGGTTTGTAGCGAAGGGTTATACTAAGAGAGAAGGGATCGGCTTCTCAGAAATATTTACGCCGACGATATAGCAGGTGTCTGTTAGATCCTTGATTAGCACTGGTTGGCCTATGTGATCTTGAGCTGGAAGGATGGATGTGGAGTCTGCACTTCTGCAAGGAAAAGTGAAGAGTAGATCTACATGAAACAATCAGAGCGGTTCGAAGTTAAAGGGGTTGAGAAAAGACTCTGCAGGAGGTCGTGGTACGACCTGTCGCCTAGGCCAGTGGTTTGATTCCTTCATGGTGGGTCAGGTATTGTATGTTGATGATATGTAGATTGTCAATTATGACATGTCTGAAATCAATGTATTGAAGACTCGGTTAAGTGGGACATTCAGGATGAAGGATCAGGGGGGCTGCAAAGATGGTTCTCGGCATTGAAACTGAAGGAGGAGTAGGCTTTGGTAATCATAGGAGGAATACCCTGTGTGTAGGTATTGATCAAGGATGTGATGGACCAGGTAAAGCCGGAGAGCGTTCCCTACGCGTCTCTCCTCAAATTTTCTTCAGGACATGTTTCAAAACAGATGAGGAAAAGCAGGATATCTCATGAGCATTATTCAAATGCGGTTGGTAGTGTATGTCATGGTCAGGATTAGACCGGTTATTTTACAGGCTATCAATGTTGTGAGCAAGTACCCCGGCAAGCAATATTGGGTAGCAATGAGATGGTAAGAAGACTACGTCTTTCCTTTTGAAAAGACAGGAGCAAAGGTGGTTGAGCACATGGATTTTGATCTGATAGACATGCTCACCTAGATCGTTCCTACAGAGAAGTTCAAGTTCTGTATAACTTTTCTGGACATAGCGATGACATAAAAGAAGGATGGAGTGTGCACGAGAAGCTATGCTATGATGCAGATATAAGAGAAGAGATCAAGAAGCTACACGATTGAAGATTGAAGACATGTGGAAATTGTTGTTAGAACAGATGTCTCCAATCTGTTTTGAGCTGCTCGACCGGTCGAGGGAGCTACTCGACTAGTTGAGGCGCGCTCGACTCGAAGTACAACGAGCTCGTTTTTTGGGTGTCCGTGATGCTCGACCAGTCGAGACCCTCCTTCGACTAGTCGAGGGTTATTTAGCCAATACACGGACGGCGTAAATTTGAGGTGGTTTTTCGACTTTTCAAAAGGAGATGCATAAGTGGAGTTTCCTAATATATAAATAGGGGTCCCTAGGGCTATTTTAAAGTATTCTAAGGCTTTCTAAAGGAGTTTCAAGGGTTTCTAAAGGGGTTCTAAGGTTATCAAAGGATGTAGCAAGGGTGAGATTTGAGGTTGTTCGAATTGGGTAAGTCTTATCTCTTTGTAATTTCTATTTTCATAGTGGAGATCTGTCGTTTTGTGCCGTGATTTTTTTCCACAAGGTTTTTCACATTAAATCATTTTATTTTCTTGTGTGTGCTTGGTGTCATTGGATTGTTATCCTAGATTTAAATCTGTGTGATTCCGCAGCTCAAATACCCAACATGGACGATGTGGATATAACACATACATCATAGTGGTGCCCACAGAACTTGGTGATGTCACTTCAGTAGCCGACTCACTTCTCAAATTGTCAGTATCTAATCCGTGTGCAGAAAAATCTACTCCTATGACAACAAGCCAACCAATGAAATCTCGCAACCTCATTTCCGACATAAATTGGCTGCTCTTGACAACGCATCCCACGTTTTTTTCTTGGAAATGAAAAGTCAAGTGTTCTTGAACTGCAGTTACAGGATGTGATAAATTGCATTTGGTTGGGCGGGCGGACTAATAAATCAATCTGGACCGTACTAGGTATAATCTACACCTCATGGACCATTATGCAAAAGTCTAACGGTTCTGATGGTTTTATCCGTTCCATCTTCGCATTCTTTCTAAATATTTGTTTTCTAATACATGGGGATAAGATGGTTACGACATCACATCAAGGACAATTGTTGGAACTGTAAGCAATCCAATGCCGGATCCTCTGCTACGTTTGAGGACTAATAAAGTGTTATCGATGGGCCCCAACATTATGTGTGCATGAAATCCAATCTGTCCATCACGCGAGGCTCCAAAACTCAGGTGCGCCACACCATTTAAAATCATGCGTACCATCTCTAAGATCACGTGGTGTAGCCCACCTGAGTTTCCAAAAGGCCAGGTTTTTGACATGTCCATTCATCTGGCTGGAGTGTCTCTTCCGATTGGATTGGATTGCATAAAAAATAAGTTGGGCCCACAAACAATCTAAGAAGGTTTAAATGATGGCCTTCGCCATCTGAACTTTTTCCTTGTGGCGTGCCCAACTTGTGTTTGGATCGGCCTGATTTTTGGCATAAAGTGTGAACTTGAAGGGGGCCACCCTATGGACGGATGGGATGTTTTCAGTACTTGACGATGGGTCACTTATAGTGGAAAATCCAAAAGTCACCTCAGCACGGTCCATTTATGATATGAGCAATGATGCAACAATTCAACCTGAGTGGACCACCAGTCACTCTATCCGAGCATGGTGATGACACATGAGGCCCATTGCATTCGATGGTGACGGATGACACACATGCAAAAGTCAAATATCATGGCCACGTAATATTTTATGTAGAAGGTGGATTAGCTTTATCACCTTCGCGTGAATCCTCAGCAATCGCAATCGCATTCGCATCCCGTGGAAAGTTAGGGAGGAAGTGCATTATCCTTGTCCCGAGAATATGCATTCTATACTTGGCTTTGATTTCTCTTCAGGTGGGGCCAATGGTTTAGATACCCCAACCATTGTAATTTGGTTCTAAATTACACGGATACAACAGAGAATCCAAAACAATAAATTAAAAATAATAAGAGAGGAATTTAGAGAGCTTAAGTATGTTATTGTCATTATCTTAAAGATAAATTTGTCTCTACAAATATATATATATATATATATATGATGTAATGGGTCCAACAAGTCTGCCTGCAAGATACAACAACTTTATTCCAAGATGAACAACTTTGATATGATTCACTCTCGATCACAATTACATGAACTCAACAATTCTTAAACCTATATGTTCAGGGAAAACATAGAAAAAAAAAAAAAACTAAAAAGGAGAATTTTTCGAAATAAATTTGCAATGGAGAGGAGATGTCTTTATAAATGGACAGTAATAACCTTGCCATGATTATGGTTATGGTTGTGGTTGCGGCTGCAGTACTTGACATGTTGTTCTCATGACATACCATCGTTTTACAATACAAATGGTTAATAAGTGTTTTTAATATAAAAGCTTATTTTCTTAACAACTTTTTTATATGAGACAAAATTAAATTCAAATAAGGTAAGTTGGTTAACAAATATAAAAAATTATTTTTCTGAATTTTTTAAATTTTCATTTTTAAAAAAATATATCTTTTTAATCTTACTTACGGTTCCCTATATTTTGAAAAATCAAAAAACGATTATAAAACCAGTTGGACAAATTAGCAAAATGAATTGAATTAGCAAAAGTATCTAAAAGATTTGAATCTTGCCTAATATAAATTTGTTGAATTTGTTAGAAGGATATATCATAAAGTTTTAAACTAACCCTGCACGTAGAAAACATAACGGCTCTCTATCTTCTTGTACATAAGTAACCCAAAACATGTGGAAAAAATCAAAAGTTTCTAATCAAAGACACACCATGTAACGCCTCGTCGTGGCCATGGCACGCACATGTGTGAGATTGCTCACATAGCATATTCTAGTTTCCCAATACAAAAGATTAGTGAAGAGTTTTAACAACTTTTCAACGTGGCATAAAACTAAACCCAAAAAGATAAGTTAGTTAATAAAGTCAAAAAATTATTTTTTTAGATTTTTCAAATTTTTTTTTTTAAACCCTTTTAATCTCACATTGGCTTGATCGGGATGAAACATGCCCTAAATGCTCCTCGATTGGACAGTTATAACTTCTCCCTCTGTTTGCGCCCAACATTGGTTGCTGGAATCTTCCAAATGTGGGAGATTTTTACAGAACCATCCATCTCTCTGCAGCCCAACATACCAATGGTCCTGATCACCTTTTCACCTGTAGAACCTGATACCGTCTGTATCTTTGAGTCCAGGATCAGACCATTCCATATCTAAGACGGTTTTAGCAGGGCCCATAGGCATGACATCAGCTGTTCCGGTGGTCAGTTCATTTTCACACTGTGAGATGAACAGGAACTTCCTGAACACGTGCCAACATGGCACAAGTGTACAAAATCTAGGCCATTCTTCAGTCGTGAAGCCGAAAAAATCAGTCAAATACCTTAAATAAGTCAGCAACATTGCAAGACCGTGTAGAATGTACCACTCAACATCATACACAGGCCCACTTAATGCACGACACCAGTCCTTTAGTCAAGTGGCCCATGTTGAAGATCAAATCCAGCGGTAATCATATACATTAGCTTTTCCTGTTGAATATTGATCGTTGATCATTTTCATTTGTGCTGTCCATTTAAAAGCCACCAGCCATATGGCTAGGATAGCCCGTTTAGTTTGCATTTCAACTTTGGTCCCATCTGCCTTGTATTAGGTTTTGGCCATGATAGTCCTTTAGTTGTCCAGCATAACAAAGGTGAAACCTTCTTTATTAAAATGATTCCCTTGAAATCTGGACTAAAAGAATGACGTTATTCAAGTCACATGGAAAGCTTGGGCCTACATGAGTGACACGTAAGCAATGACTGATCTTTTATAAAATGTTGTACGCCATGAAAACTCCACTTGTGCAGGTAGCGGTTTAGGTGCCGCCCCTACCTCACCCAAGACCATGCATCCTTTACCTAAGGGCCCACCATGATGTATGTATTCTATATCCGTGCTTTTAATCTGTTTTGACGGATCATTTTAGAGCATGAACTCAAAAGTTGAGAAGATTGGTTGGCCATGCTATAAGAAATAATGATGATTAAACGCCCTATTAAAAGCTTCCTATGACTTAAAGTTTCCATAATGTCTATTTACCATCAAACTTGAGAATTGGATCTATTTCATTTTTAGGCTACTGCACTAAAATGATCTCGAAAAATGGATGGACAAGCATGAATATATGATACATTCATCAAGGTGGGCACGGGTTGCACTGTCTTGGTGAGGCCGGGCGGCACCTAATCTACCCTCACTTCTACTATTATTAGGTGTCTAGTCGTAGGCAAACCAGCTTTCACACTCCCCTTACAAGAGATGAGTGAGATAATAAAATAAAAAATACTTTATTATTCTCTTTCTACTGTATTTCTATTTATAATATTTTTGCCAAAAAAAAAAATTGCCATGAAAGCAAAAAATAATAATTAACTCCAATCTTAATAGTACTAAAGCTTAGAAATCCAGTTTACTTGACTTCTAACAAGCCTTTTCTTACAGTAACAAGTGTATAGTTGGGATCTAATACATGCAGTACTGTATATTTACACTTGTGTGAGAGGTGTTAAATCACCACCTCTTGTAAATCTTTATTTTTTTCTGAGAAATGTTGGGTGATAGCAGTTTCCTACAATTTTGTTGTTGTGGTTAGAATATAAAATAAAATGATCTTATTGTGGCACCCAAACAGGTCCTGCATTAATAGCGTGTCCCAACTGAATTTGGATCTTCTTCTTCTTCTTCTTCTTCTTTTATTTATTTATTTTTTTATTTTTTTATGACATGGCTGACGACAAGCATTAGCTATGCAGGCGTTGCATTGGCAAAGTGACGCACCATGGAACATTTTTAACACGAGTTTCAGTTGTGTAATTTGCATTGATAATTGCTTTTACTTGGGTATTGTGGTTACTGGAAATTATCATCATGGTGTTTGGATAAGAGCTGAGTACTTATCAAGATCACCACCTATTATGGTGGAAATAATGTGTTATTGATCATACTACAAAATGGTCCACTTATCAAGGTCGTCCAGCATCTAGGTCCCACCCTCGATTGCCCATCCCTCTTTAAAAATTACTTTAATTGGACGATACACAACTGCTAGGGAAATGAATGGCCTGTATTGGCTAGGGAATGGTGGTCAATATGGATCATACTAAAAATGGTTTGATATTGATTTAGATCATCAATCATGCGGGTCCAACTCTTGATCACCCATCAATGTAAATTATCATATTTTTTGGATGATCATAACCATCTATTCATGGTTAGGGAAATGACAACACATATTAATCGTACTAGAAATGTTCCAATCATTTATCTAGACCATCCATCATGTGGGTCCCACACTTTATAGTTCACCATTGTAAATAATCACTTTTGTTAGATGATCTCAATTGTCTATTTAATGGTTAGGAAATGTGCCAGTACATTTTTACCTTATTGCTAATAGTCCACCCTCATTTAGAATATCGACCACTTGGTTTAACCGTTGATCATGGATCATTAAAATAAAATAAAATAAAAAAAACTATCAAATAATTCTGGATGATCACTCAATGGTAAGGAAAAGGTGTGGTCCATATTGATCAAACTGCAAATGTTGGAATGACCATCCATCATTTGGGTCCACCCTTGGTTGTCCAATCTTCTCAAAAAGTTACTTTTATCAAATTATTTTAAGCGTCCTCTCATTTCCTACGGAAGAATGACACGTATTGATCATATTACAAATACTTTGATGATTGATTTAGGACATCCATCGAGTGGGTCCCACCCTTATTACCCATCAACATGAAAAGTTACTTTAGTTATATGATCTAAGGGCCTGTTTGGCCAGTTGCATAAGACTGGATTAGATAGGATGGAATTACATATAATCTTATCATAGCTCCTGTCAGTGATTGTTAGAGCTGGGCATCAGATCGAGTCGGATCGGATTGGGCCCAACCCGATTCGATTCGAATCGAAATTTGCAGGGTCAAACCCGAACTCGATCCGATCCGGTACCGAGTCCGGGCCATCTTACTTGATCTGATCTAATCTTCTGCTGGCCTGAACCGATCCGAGTCCGACTCGGTCAAGAAAATCGAGTCGGATCGGATTGGAGAAGGTTCGGATCGTTATTTTTTCAACGGTGTGGAAATTATTATTCTCATTGTTTCCTATAGTGTGATCTACTTGATTATTGGATATACTTAAAATTTAGTATCAACCCCTAAATTGATATGGAAAAACTGATGGACGGTGTGGATAAACCAAAAAATTCAAGACAAGCCCCACATAGTTTACTCATTAGGATAAAAGTAAAGCTCACGCCAGCTACATACATAGCTTCTTGAAGAAGCTTATGCCTGTGACTTCCTGAAAAAGCTTCAAGTACAAGCTAACACCAGCTATACAACTGCTCTAGCCTCTAGGTATGTGTCCCTAGAAGACGAGCACTCTCCAGCTAACACGAAATCGGATTTTATCCACGCCGTGGGTAAACTTTATTGGGCCCGCCGTAAATGTATCTGGTCTGTCCATGCCGTCCATCCGTTTTTCCATCTTATTTTAGGGGTTGAGACCAAAATTTAAGCATACCCAAAAATCAAGTGAACCATACCATTGGAAACAGTTGGAATAATGACTTCCATCGCTGAAACCTTTCTAGGGCCCACAGTGATGTTTATTTCTCATCCAACTTGTTTATAAGATCACACAGATATGGATGAAGGGAAAACACAAATACAAGCTTGATCCAAAACTTCAGTGGCCCCCAAGAAATTTTCAGCGGCATATGTTCAATTCACACTGCTTCCTATGGTGTAGTCCAGTTGACGTTTGGATATACTTAATTTTTAGGCTCAAGCCCTAAAATTATCTGTTAAAATGGATGGACGGAGTGGATAAAATACATAAATCACGATGGACCCCACAGAGTTTACTTAGTACGCTTAGCCTACTGAGTTACTCAGTATGCAATCCGACGCAATCCACTTCCAGCTAACACCAGCTGTACAGCTGCTCTTGGTATGTGTCGCTTAAAGACGAGCATTGATGCTCCTCGAGCTCTGAGTTGTACGAACGGTTCAAAGGAGATCAAAGTTACATGAGTCTTACAGTGATGTATTTATTATATCTACACCGTTCATCTATTTTCAGAGATCATTTTAGAGCATTATCCAAAAAATGAATCATATCCAAAGATCATCTGGACCACACCATAAATAGAAGTGGAGATAATGATTTTTTCACCGTTAAAAAATTTGTAGGATCCACGTACTAATATGAGATATAGGGAGGGGTAAACTTATAATTTACTAGTTACCACACCCGGTGCAGTCCGGATCGAATCGGATCGGATCCAAACGGATCGGATTTCGATTCGTTTCGGTCGGATTTGCTACTTACCCAAATCCAATCTGATTATCGTTCGGATCTGACCGATCCTACCCGAACCTGACCGATCCGGGCCATCGGCTCTGTTCAAATCGGGTCGGATCTGCCGGATCGGGTCCATTTTGCCCACCTCTAGTGATTGTCGTGAATTTGTAGTGGATTTGAAAAGGCAAGGATGTCACGTGATCTTGCAAGGATGCCACGTGATCTTGTCTGGGAACACACAGATTTACTATGTAATGGTAAAACTACATAGTGAGTGTGTTTGGTATACGACCGTACGAGAGGGTCACGGATTAGCTACGGAGCAGTTGACTCGCCACACTCACCATGTAAGTGACGTCGCCAAGTTCTGTGGGTCCCAACATGAAATAAGTTTTGTATCCACACCCACCATCCATTTGGAGAGATCATTTTAGGACATTATCCAAAGAATGAGTCCGATCTAAATCTAGAGTGGACCACACCATAGAGAACAGTGGAGAGAGTGACACCCACCATTAAAAACTTTTAAGGTCCAAAAAAGTTTTCAATCATGTAGATCTTTGTTTTTTCCCTTCTTGAGTGTCTGTGTTAACTTATGTATAGGTTGGATCTGCAAATAAACATCACGTTGGACCTTGGAAAGGTTTCAACGATGGGTGAAACTCCAGACCGTCAGTGACGTGAGGGGATGTTCTTGACCCACTGTCACTTGTAGTGTGGTCCACATGATGGTTGGATGAGACTAATTTTTGGGCTCAGGAGTTAAAATGACTGGGGTAAAGAGGTAGATGGTGTGGATCTAACAGCTGCCTCATGATGAGTCCCACAAGTGGAAAGCCACTCCAAAACTCTACGCATGCAATGGAAAGAGTCATTAATATTGGAGTTTTTCAGTCCTTATACCTCACGTTGTGGCCCACTTGAGATTAAGATCGACTTTATTTTTGGTTTTGAAGGCTAAATTAGTGTGGAGAATTCGATGGATGGCTTGGATGAAACATATGCATCGTGTTGGGACCCACGAATGGAGGTCCCACCCTTCCGTTGTAACTCCCAGTGTGGGATTTGGAAAATCAAGGAGAGGGATACCCAAATCCCGCACGGTTTAGGCGCGAAACTCAAAATAATTTTCATCCGCATATTAGCGTCCTTCCAAACATGCCAACACCATTTATTAGATGAGATTGTGAATACAATCCCATCTAATACCATCTAATACGGCTGGCCAAACCTAAATTCCTTAAGGAAATGCATGGTCAATATTGTTCATTCTACAAATGGTCAACTCACAGATTTGACAAGCCATCATATCATTAATTTGGACCATTCATCATGTGGGTCCTAGCCTTGATTGCCCATTCCTTTTTAAAAAATAACCTTTTGTTGCATGATCCCAACCGTCTAATCAATGCCTAAGGACAATAAGGACAATTTATGTCGACCACACTAGAAATTATCCAATCACTAATTGGGACCACTCATTAGGACCCACCTTGTTGGCTAATACCTTTAAAAATTACTTTCAAGGGGTGATCTCAATGGTGCAAATCAGTGGCAAGGAAATTTTGAGAATTTATATGATTTTAGGGGACCATGGAAGCACATAGAGATGAATTAAGCAAAGTATTCCAATCGCATAACCAAGCCCAATCATTAACACTCTTAATTTAACGTGAAAAAATCCTTAGAGGGAAAAAATCATGGTACGAAGCGATAATAATGTACTATGAAAGTAGAAAATTGCAAGAGAGAGATTACCCAATTCGAACAAGCATTTCTTACAAATCCTTAAAACCCTTTGGAACGAATTAGAAAGCCCTAAGATATTCCTTATTTCCGATTACACCCATATATATATATATAGGCAAAGGTACTATGCACTCGACCCACGATAAGCTCCCGTGAGGTCGAGCTGTGTGGGCCCCACCGTGTTGCGTGTCGACCATCAACACCGTGCATTTGATGGGTGCCCTCTAAATTATGGGATATCCCAAAAATCAGCCATATACGGAACTCAGGTGGGCCATAACATCTAAAATCATGTGAAGACACCGTTAAAACATATAAAAGCACTTGGTGGGGCCCACCTGAGTTTTGAATGCTGCTGAAACTTGGTCTGAACCCTCATTCAAGTGGGACACACATAATGGATGGGTTGGATTTGCAAACCACATCTCGGTGGGCCAAAAAAATGATTATGAATGTTTTAATGGTACACGGCCCCTCCCCACTTCTGTATGTGGTGTAGCCCACAAAAGTCACGAATTGACTTGATTTTTGAGACCTAGGCCCATGATGGAATGGTGCATCTGACTGATGGGGGTAGATGTTCGAAACGCATCATGGTGGGGCCCACACAGCTCGACCTCATGGGACGGACTCGTGAGGTCGAGCGCAGTACCTTTCCCCTATATATATATATATATATATATATATACATATACATATACATATATATATATACATACATATACATATATATACACACACATATATATAACCTTTATGAGAATCACAATCGAAATAGGAAACAAATCCCACGCTTACGCAATTCTGTATAACTTTGCACGATCGTCCAATGATACGTCAATGGCATTTCGATGGCATCGAGACACTATTGATGACATCGAACATCTTTGATGTCATCGAACTAAACACCAAAACATTCTAGTGATAAAACTTGGATTTTCTGAATTTTTTCGATGCCATCGAAGTCTGCGAGATAGCATTGAGTTGTCCTCAACAGGCTTGTTGATTTTCATATTTGAAGACATCAATAACATATTAATCATACTATAAAGTGTCATCATTAATTTAATCTCTTTACAACATGAGTTCTTGATGGGCATATCAAAGTCTTGTCTAGTTGAAAGTTTTGTAATTTGTGTGCGCCTAAAGAACCCATTTACTTAGTTTTCCTGTCATTTATTAGCTGATTTCACGGAGTCATCTCATCTCCTGTTGAACCCATCAGCAAGCGATCAAAACATCTGATATCAATTTTGGGTGGGCCCCAAGTGACCACTGTACGCATCGGATCTGGTTGACAGCTTACCCTTTTGGCCTCATAACATGTACCCGAACCCACACACTGGCATCTAAGCTCAGCTCAAATCAAGGCCAGCCACAGGTTAGACCCGGGCCAGGTCTGACCAATTTCACCCCAAGCAAATGTGGGTTTGGAAAGTGGCTCCTCGTACATGTTGCTTTATTTTTTCACCTGGCTGGCTTAAATCAACATGTGCCAATATAGCATGATTGTGTGAGATCTGGGCCGATCACCAAGGGGAGCCCCACTGTGTAAAACGTGACTATACAGAAATGAGGCTGTTGAGGTAATCAAGGGCATCCCATCTTGCTTGCCACCCACTAGTTGGGTCTAACATGGCAAAATTAGCAAGCCATGCTAAGGTGCACTGGCTAGCATTCTAGTAACAGATTTTCATCTATCGTCTCCCACCGTTGGATCTTTTGTGTGGAGTCCACCATAAAAATCACACATGGCAATGGGTCAGGTGGGCCTGCAAATCACTTCAATTGAACCGCTTCTGAGGTAGGTTTGGGTCAAGTTAAACGGGCAGTGGATCAGGTTCCACTTTAAACCCACATAAACTCACCTGCCCATACATATAGCTGATCGGTCGCTTGGCCAAATGGCCCAACTTCACCCCTCCCAAAACCTGAAACAAATTAACAGAAAGTATATAAATTCATACACATGATATACGTACGTGTGCATTTCACTAATTGGGCTGACCTGGGCCTATACATAGTCCCATTTTCCATTTTTAAACCTAGCATGGTTCATGGCGGGTTGGGGCTTTTTGATAAGGGTGGAGTATTCTTTCCAGCTGAACAAGGTGTCCCTGGTGCCAATGTGGCACACGTGTGAGAATTCCAGATTTATCAGATGGGCCTCCTGGTGAATATCCTAGCCTAAAAATCAGGCCAGCTCACCCATCAGAGGGGCTCCACGTGTACGTTATCTCTCTGGTTGTCTTTTTTTACACACCTTTGGTCTACTTTATAAATTGACTGTGTGGTCCACCTGATGAATCGGTTGGATATTGCATACGTATGCCTTATCAATGAATGGCGACTAGTGGATACGAATGCACGTGGCTCTTGCACGTTGCATTACATGTGATCATGGTTTAAAGGCCATGCAACTTAACACGGCTCTTTCGACTCTCGGTCCAACTGCGACTCGCATGAGTTCAAGTGATTTGGGGGGTGAGATTGACTAATAGTACTGAAATGGATCTAGTCCAACGATAGGGTCACAGATTAAATAAGACTGCCGTTAGGGTCTTGATATTTCAGGATTTACCTACTTTGCTCCTATGAGAATATCATTGCCAGAATTTATCGGGGAAGAGGTTGTTAGTAGGGAAGAGGTTGTTAGTCCTGGCACCCTTCCATTGTCTCCTTCATCCATGGGTCTGTTCTTCATAATTGTTGGCTTAGAATTACTATTGTATTAAAAAAAGAAAGAATGTCATCTTGCACCCAACATCGTATGCTTCACATTATTTTTTATCATTGATTATGCTCTCGTGCTCTATATTTATGCTATGTCTCTATTACATATATCTATACACAAATTACCTTGATGCACTGTTATATCCTAGTTATCGTAAAGACATGGAAGATGAGATGGTTACTATATGTCAAATTCATACAAGTGGGTTAACTAATTTGCCTGTTGAATACAGGAAAGTTGGGTGTCAATGAGTTTACACCGCTAAGTATTTGTTGGGATTTGGTATGCAGAATCATACATATATGGATCTAGGATAGCAATCCAAGAGCACCAAGCAATTACAAGAGAACACAAAGATTTAATGTGGAAAACCCTTTCGGAAAAAAACCACGGTACGAAGCAACAGATCTTCACTATGAAAATAGAAATTACAAAGAGAGATAACTTACCCGATTCGAACAACCTCAAATCTCACCCTTACTATACCCTTTAATAACTCTATAATCCTTTTAGAAACCATTGAAATACCTTTAGGAAGCCTTAAAATACTTTAGAATAGCCCTAGGGACTCCTATTTATAGATGGGGAAACCCCACTTACGCATCTCTCTAGAAACTGCCTCAAGTTTACGTAGTCCGTGCGGAATTCAAGCACCATCTGCATAACCTTCGACTAGTCGAGTCAGGGCTTCGACTGGTCGAGCGTCCTGGAAATTCCAAATACCACATTGCTGGACTTCGAGTCAAACAGGCTTCGACTAGTCGAAGGGACCTTCAACTAGTCAAGCCAGTCCCTCGACTGGTCAAGCAGCGCAGACAGAAGATTTAAGATATATTCTGACAACAATCTCCACCATGTCCTCAATCTTCAATCGTGTAGCTTTTTGACCTCTTCTCTTATCTCTGCATCGCATCATATCTTCAATCAACGCTTTTCGTGCACACTCTATCCTTCTTTTACGTCATCGCTAAGCCCAGAGAAGTTGCACAGAACTTGAACTTCTTTATAGGAACGACCTTGGTGAGTATGTCGGCTGGATTCACGCTGGTGTGAATCTTCTCCAGTGTTACGCCTCCTTCCTCAAACACCTATCGGTTAAAGTGGTGATGAACATCAATGCGTTTAGTACGTGAGTGATAAACAAAATTTTTAGCCAAATTGATAGTGCTCTCACTATCATAGGTAACCGACACGGCCTCCTCCTGAAGTCTCAACTGATTTATCATGCCTCTTAACCAAATATCTTCCTTAAAAGCTTCCGTCACTGCCATATAATTTGCTTCGGTCGTGGAAAGAGCCATCATATACTGAAGTTTTGACATCCAACTGATTGCTCCACCTGCTAGTACAAAGGAGTATCATAAAGTAAACTTTCTGAAATCCACACTGCCTGCGTAGTCTAAATCCACATACCCTACCAAATTTGTCCATGTCTTCTCAAAAGTTAAGACGTAGTCTTTTGTACCTCGAATGTATCGAAGTAGTCATTTCGCCGCTTCCCAATGTTACTTGTCGGGGTTTGACATGTATCCACCCACAACACCGACTGCCTGTGAAATATCTGGTCTTGTACAGACCATGAGATACATTAAACTATCAACCGCATTCGAATAAGGCACATGAGACATAACCTGTTTTTTCTTATTTGACTTACGACATTATTCTGAGAAAAGCTTGAAGTGAGCCGCGTGGGGAACGCTTACCAGCTTTACCTAGTTCATCCCATATTTGATCAACACTTTTTCAAGGTATTCTACTTGTGATAGCCAAAGCCTACTCCTCTTTCTGTCTTTATGAATATTTATGCCAAGAATCCTCTTTGAAGCCCCCAGATCTTTCATCTCGAATGTACCTGATAACTTTGTCTTCAATACATTGATTTCAGACATATCATGACAGATAATCAACATATCATCAATATACAATACTCGAGTGATGAATTTTCCATAACTCAGTGTCTTGTAATAGACACAGTGATTGTATTCACTCCGAGTAAATTTTCGACTCACCATGAAAGAATTAAATTTTTTATACCACTGCCTAGGTGACTATTCCAGCCATACAACAACCTCATTAACCTACAAACTTTTTTCTCTGCTCATTTAATTTCTTAGCGCTCTAGTTGCTTCACGTAAATTTGCGCTTTCAACTCCCCGTGTAGGAATGTAGTCTTGATATTCATTTGTTCCAGCTCGAGATCATATTGGGTAATCAGCACCAATATGAATCTGATAGACAATTATTTAACCAGTAGTGCGAATATCTCTATGAAGTCGATTCATTCTCTCTGAGCATAACCCTTTGTTACCAATCTAGCTTTGTATCTATCATGTTTTCTTTTAAATAACCACTTGCATCCGATCGCTTTTTAGCCAATTGGAAGCTCCACCAGTTCCCATGTATGATTTTTGTGCAACGAGTCCATCTCATTGTCCATAGCCGCCTTCCACTTTTCTGCATCAGGTTCACTGAGAGCCTCATGAATAGTAGATGAGTCTTTATCATTTGTAACGAGGGAATATGCAATATTAGAGTCGTCCATATATCTTACCGGTAACCTGCGATCATGCGGTGAGTTTCTTTTCATAGGTGGCTGTTTCACCTGATCTTGTACCTCTGTCTGTGCATCTGTCTCTGTCTGATTATTATCTGTGTCAATTTGGACGTCTACGATTAACCTTTTAGGTTCTTTTTGCTCCTCCTGATCATTCTTGTGGAATATGAAGCTTTAATCGAATCTGACGTCACGGCTAGTGATGACCTTGTGTGTAACCTTATCGAATAACCTGTAACCATTCACACTAATGTCATAGCCAACAAAGATGTACTTTTTAGCTCTATGATTTAGCTTATCTCTCTCAACTGACGGTACATGAGAGTAAGCCTAACAACCAAATATGCGTAGATCTGAGTAATCGATTTTCTGAACTTTCCATACTTCCTTTGGGATTTTACATTCAATTACCATTGAAGGAAATCGGTTCACTAAATAATAAGTCATGTTAACAGCCTCTGTTCATAGGTCCTTGCCCAACGCAGCATTACTTAACATGCATCTGGCCCTCTCCAAGAGAGTCTGATTCATTCGCTCAGCCATACCATTTTACTCGGGCATGTGGCGCTCTGTATTGTGTCTGATGTTCCCTTCATCCTTTTAATAATCATTAAACTCAGTGAAAGCAAATTCTCCACTATTGTCAGTCCTTAAAACCTTTATTTTTCGCCTTGATTATTTTTCCACTATTGTCTTCCATTATTTAAATATGGTGAAAACTTTGGATTTACGTTTCATAAAGTAAACCCAAACTTTCCTAGAGTAATCGTCAATAAATGAAACAAACCATGACGACCCTTCAACGAAAATTTCTGGCGATGACCCTCATACGTCAGAGTGCACATAATCAAGCACTCCCTTACGTACATGTTTTCCAGATTTAAAAGATAATCTAGATTGTTTACCATATATACAATGCTCGCATATATTTAAATCAGAATTTTTTTAAGCTGAAATCAAACAACGATTAGATAGTACCTTCATGCCCTGCTCGCTCATGTGGCTCAGACGAGCATGCCACATACATAGAAGCGTGAAATCTGCAATAGCTCTACCGCTCCACCTGCCAAAGTGTTCCCAATCAACCTGTAAAGGTTTCCGTGCATTTGTGCTCTCATAACCACGAGTGCCCCTTTTGAAACTTTAAGGACACCATCAATACTAGTGAACTTGCGCCCTATAGCCTCGAGTGCACCGAGAGAAATCAGACTTTTCTTCATATCAGGAACATGTTTGACATCAGTCAGGGTACGCTCCATCCTATCAAACATCTTGATGCTCACCGTACCAATAACCATAACATTACAGGCATTGTCATTACCCATAAAAACTTGTCCACATCGCATTCCTTGTAACTAGTGAACCAACTCTGATGAGGAGTCATTTGATATGACGCTCCTGTGTCTAGGATCCACTCATCTACATGATTGTCGTGCACATGTCCAATCATGGACACAGACAGAACTTCATCACCACTTGTCTCTTCATCAGATGTGACAACATTAGCTTCCTTGGAAGAAGATGCCGAATTTTCTTTTTTCGCTTTAGGAATGGTACAATCCTTCTTCATGTGTCCAGATATCCCACAGTTCCAGCACTTTAGTTTTCCTTTGCCCTTACCCTTGGATTTGGATTTAGGTCTTGAAGATCTTGTATCTTACTCAGAATTTCTACCTCTCATAATCAATGCATTGAAAGATGTCTCTATGTTGTCGTTTAGCTTTCTCCTAGCTTTTCCCTGAAGGGCTGAGATAACGGAGTTGACACTCAGAGTTTTATTTATGGTGTACATTGTATCCTTAAATGACTCATATGATGTCGGAAGAGAATTCAGCAACATACATGCTTGTTCCTCATCTTTGATCACTTCCTTCAAATCCAGCAATTTGCAAACTAATTTATTAAAGTTGCTGATGTGGGCTTCTAGATCTCCACCCTCTGCCATCTTGAAGTTATACCACTGCCGCTTCAAGTGTAGGCGATTTTCAGAAGATTTTTTCGTATAGATATCATCTAACTTTGCCCATAAACTAGCCGCAATTTTCTCCTTTAAAACATTATAGAGAACCTTATCCGTGAGACATAGATGGATTGAGGATAAGGTCTTCTTATCAAGAGTATTCCAATCATCATCAGTCATGCTAGACTTTCTCTGTAACGCCCGAATTTCAGGGGCTGAGTAGGAACTTAGCTCCTGAAATCCTAGGTGTCACATGTGCCCTAATGGGCTCCAGATTCCAATGCATTTGGGTTTATTCATAAGCAATGAGGAGTTAAGAAAATCATAGGCATGAGAATATCATAAAAATGTAAATATGGGCTGTTAAACATGTAAGATATTTAAAATATAGTACCAAGAAAATCCAATCGGGAACTAGACCCACCTAGATAAATATCTCAAAAATGACTAGGGCCCTACCCATGTCCCGCGACCATCCAAACATAAACTAGAAGAACCCCCCGAGAGTTTGACAGTACATCTGCTCCTCTTAGTCGTCCGCACCGGCATCTTCCAACGCCTGCATTTATGCTGGATTCTGGTTGGTGTTTTACAACACCGTCCGAAAGCGGGAGCGAGTAATCAACTCAGTGGTAATATTAACAATAGACAACATAAATAATCATGCATAGAATAGATTTAGCAAACAACATACATCATAGATTTCTAAATACTTTTGTTAATGAAATGCATGGTTCATGATATGATGCATGCCTCTTTCCACCAACACTCCTTCGAGCGACAACATCTAACGATTGCGAATGACCAACACTCCTTCAGTGTGACCTCAACTCCCTAATCGCCGAAGTAAGCAATACAATGTTATGGATCATGTTAGCCGAGTTGATTAATTAGGTTCATTCATCCAGCAGTTTAGAGAAACCGTAATACACTTAGTAAAATGTTGCCCTAACCTGATCACGCGGCTCAGGGCCATGACCGATTGGCTCTCGTGATCCTTAGCCCTCGTGGGTTCGATAATCCCATAGCTCTTAAGCTCATACAAAGTTAATTAGGACTTTCAAGTCTAGCTCGTAGTCACTATGGGGAGGTCGTCACCCCAACATAGGTCAACAGTACGGGCATAGTATCTCATACCACTGTCCCCGGCTCACGAGTCTCGGTGCTCATTGGTCACTACGGGGAGGCTTGTTACCCCAACTTAGGCCGACAGCAAGGGCATAGCATCTCATACCACCATCTCCGGCTCATGAGTCTTGTGGGCTGAATATTATAGTTAACAGTGGACACAAAGGTCTCGGGGTATCTTGAGTTCTTACATAGGTGTGCGATCATGGTTAACACACAAGGATGGCCGATTGTGAGTCAATATACCCTCATAAGTCGCACTATGAACCGAATGGCTTGAGAACGACGTCTCGTGTAGTCCAACTACAACCGATCTATAGCTTAATTGATTGGGCCAGATTTACTCGAAGGTAGGTCCAACGGAATGTTGCCCAAATGATTCAGTTAACCGGCCAATCCATAAAGGCATATGCACTAGTAAACAACAAGTATCATTGATTTCATGAATAAGTCATATAACGCAAGCATAAATCAGTAATTCAAATACATGGACATCAATACACTAGATTCAGCTAAATCATACGAATCTCATTCAACATGTTCCAACACAAACAGCCATAACGATAGCCATGCACCAATATACAACAGTTCGGTCTTTCATGAGTCAACACAAATCGTGCAATCCAGTTGCATGTAGAGGATTAAGTACAAGAAATTCAACAAATCAGTAAGTTGTCAACAATTCATACCTTCTCTCCTAGCACATTTGACATGCAACAGTGATTCATCTAAAATCAGTAATATTTAGAGAAAATCAATTGCTTATACCCTACAAGAACATGCAATCAACAATTCACACGTTGGGGTATTAGGGGCTCAAACCCCCTTCTCTATGAATTTGAGAAATCCCTGGTCTATAGTCCCATTCATGCACTCCCAAGGAAATTTTAGCAACACGCAATAGTAATACACCATACACATTTACTAAACCTACGCTAGGCACGATAATTGGCCACCTAAAGGTAATGGTCCGCACCTATTGTTGACTGGAAGCCTTTGCAAGCATCCTAACGTCATCGGGTCCGCAAACTCAACGCGTCGGGGCCCTACATTGCAAGAAAGTAGCGGTGAGATGCAAGCATGTGGCTGCTCGTTAAAAAAGAGTGGATTGGAGTCTGAATCTCACCTTAAATCGGACGTAGCTTGGTTCTACATCGATTGAGTCGGAATTCCTGGCAATTTAGGGGTGTGGGTGCGGGAAATTTTGATCCTCAAGCACCACATGCACCACACAATTACTCTCCTTCCCTCCCTCTCTCTCTCTCTCTCTCTCAGATTTCACCTGCTGGAAATGGTGGAAATGAGAGGGGTTTGGGCATTAAATATTCAAAAATTAAATCCTTTGGCCATAAGTTTCATAAAGTGCCTTCAATGGCCTTATGGGGCCCATATTCGGCTATTGGGGCTACTCTGATGGCCCCCTGGCCCATCTAATTTATGGAACAGGTACCCCATGGCCCGATGAAGGACTGGGTAAAGTTTGATATCAAACGGATGCAGGGTTTTGTCGCAATAGTCCGATTTGCGATCAATGGTCACCGTATCTCGATCACGGTCAAATTTGGCGGACGAGTGTAGGGAAATATCTTCAACCTATAATGTAAATTTGCGTGGAATCCGACGACTGAAATGTCCTAATTTATTGTCCCAAGTAGTGGGGCCATTTGTTTTGAAATTTAGATTTTTGGTCAATACTTGGGAGAGTTGCATTTTACAAGTGCCGATTAGACGGGGCAAATCGTCTTTTTCCACGCGTCGTTTGAGTCCATTTCCTACGATGGATCACAAGTCCAGTGAGATGGACATTACTCTATAATTTTGGAACTAGTGGCCCACTAACGAGAGGTCTAGAGGTTGTTCAGGAAATTAGGGCACTTCTGGAATAAATTGGGTAGGGAGATTTCTTGGGCGCAGATGTATGTATTGACTAAGTTCACAGTATGACCAATTCGAAATTAGCGAAAACGGTGATTCGGTCCCGATCACTCTAAACCATCGGTTTTAGGGTAAAAGAGTAATGGGTTGATTTGATTTATTAATTAAGGTTCAGGCCATAACTGACTCAGCTTCGGGTAGATCTTTAATTTAGTTATGGTTGTTTGATTAGTCAGTGATAGGTCAGTTAGATTTGGACCATATGTGAACAAATCACGGAGCTAATCTCGATGTTTAAGTGATCGGTTGGATTTATTGGTTTTCTACGGTCGATCAATCCTATTTGTACGGTTCTTTATCGGTACCGGACACGTATAAGCTCATCTCAAATGTCAAGGGTAAGTGATGACATGATTAATTATAAAAAAGAAAAAATTAGGGATTTTTGGTAATTCAAAATAGCGAAAATTCGGGGTGTTACATTCTTGCCTCAAGGGCACTATCCTCGCCCCGCTTGGTTAAGGAATTGATCATCTTGATTTTCCATAATTTAAAGTTATTTTTACCTAAATACTTCTCAATATCATACCTAGTACTTCCTATTATTTTTAATCCTACAAATTCAGATCTGTGCCCCAACAATAGCTTTGATACCACTTGTTGTAGTTTGGTCTGCGGAATTACACATATATGGATTTAGGATAGCAATCCAAGAGCACCAAGCAATCACAAGAGAACACAAAGTTTTAACGTGGAAAACTATTTCGAGAAAAAACCTACGGCACAAAACGACAGATCTTCACTATGAAAATAGAAATTATAGATAGAGATGACTTACCCGATTCGAACAACCTCGAATATCACCTTTACTACACCCTTTGATAACCCTATAACCCTTTTAGAGACCATTGAAATACTTTTAGGAAGCCTTAAAATACTTTAAAATGACCCTAGGGACTCCTATTTATATGGGGAAACCCCACTTGCGCATCTCCCTAGAAACCGCTTCAAATTTACGCAGTCCACGTGGAATCCACGCACAATCTGCCTAACCTTCGACTAGTCGAGCCAGGGCTTCGAGTGGTTGAGCCTGTCCCTCAACTGGTTGAGTGTCCTGAAAATCCCAGATACCTCATTGCTGGACTTCGAGTCGAACGGGCTTCGACCAATCGAAGGCACCTTCGACTAGTCGAGCCAGTCCCTTGACTGGTCGAGCAGCACGAATAGAAGATTTAAGACATCTTTTGACAACAGTATCACCTGGATAGATCATTGAACTACTTAAAACCGTTTGATAGTCAAAGAGCTACTTGATAATGAGGGGACGATTTATCCCATAATTAAATTAAACTCTATTTAAGTATTAATTTCTATTATAGTTATCATGAACTAGTTCTCTATCAATTGGATATTAAAAAAATGCATTCTTTCATAAGACTTGGCTAGAAAAGTTTACATGAAGCAACCTTTATGATTTATTACAAATGTAAATATTGAGAGAGTACGCATACTTCAAAAAATAATTTACAGTTTAAAGCAGTCTCCAATAAAGTAGTTAGACAAATTTAGTAAGACATTGCTAATTTATGCTTTCTATCAAATTAAAATTGATCACTTAGTCTTCATAAGGTAATAATAACATTAGTTGTATATATTGATATTGCAACATGACTTACCTAATGATCTGAACCACCTGGATTTGTGCATCGGAGCACACGTCCACCACACAAATAGACTGGATCTCATGCGAGGATGCCATGTGAACGTGTTGCTTGGTAAGTTAGTGAGTCTAGATGAGAAGTAAATTCCTAAAGCTAGGGTGACATGGCGAGGCTTGATTAGGCCAATCTTGAACCACTTTGAAACATGCTTTCTCCGCACACCACTTTCGGACGTGGATTAGATACTCACAGGTTGAGTAGCGAGTCGGCTATTGAAGTTATGTCACCGAGTTCTGTAGGCCCCACTATGATGTATGTATTGTATCCACATCGTCCATCCATTTTGAGATATCATTTTAGGCCTTGAGTTAAAGAATGAGGTAGATAAAAAGTTGTAGTTGACCCCCACTGAAAACAATAGGGAGAGTGATTCCCACTGTTGAAACTATCCTAATGCCCACCTTAATGTTTATTTGAAATCCAACCTGTTCAAAAGTTAAAAAAGACATGAAATAAGAGAAAACACAAATATCAGCTTGATCTAAAACTTTTGTGGCCTTTAGAAGTTTTTAATGGTGGGCGTCACTGTCCCCACTGTTTTCTGTGCTAGGGTCCACTGGAGCTTTGAATTTAACTCATTCTTTGGATATTGCCCTAAATGATCTCTCCAAATGGATGGAAGGTGTGGATACAAAACATACATCATGGTGGGGCCTACAGAACTTGTTGACGTCACTTCAGTAGAGGGTCCCGCTACTCAACCTGTCAGTAGCTAATTCGCGCTAGAGGTGGGTATGTTGGATCCGATCCGGTGGATCCAACCCGATCCAACCCGGCTCGGTACCATTCCGAACAAAACCAATACCCTAGATTGGCCCTGATCGAGTCTGTCCATCCAGATCCGATCGTTTTCAGGTCGGGTTCGGATAGTGGTGTATTCGGACAGAACCGATCCGAAAACCTTGACCGAAAGGGTCCGAACCGACCCGACCCGACCTGGGATGTAAATATCCCTCTATTTTACAAAATATCCCTATATCTTTGGCAGCAAAACAACTCGCCCAATATACACTTAAGCCCCCCACTCTATCTCTCTCTATCTCTCTTTATCTCTCTTTATCTCTCTTTATCTCTCTCTCTCTCTCTCTCTCTCTCTCTGTTGAAGAAGAAAGCAAGAAAAAATCTAGTTAAATATCCTACGGTAGATCAAATACCTTTCTTTTTGCAGTTGAGTTTTGAAGATTTCTCTGTTGGAGAGATATACACTGAGATACGGTGGATAGCTGTGTACGAAAGAGAGAAAGAGAAAGAGAGACGCAACAGACATTGATCAAAGACGGTTGTCATACAACTGTTTACAGGCATGATAGTCAGACCCAGAGACGGAAGCGGATGTTAGCAAGTTCTGTGGGTCTAATCATGAGGTATGTGTTATATCCAAACCGTCTATCTATTTGGCAATATCGTATTAAGGCTTGAGACAAAAATAAGACAAATTAACTATTAAGTGGACCACACTACGGAAAGCAGCGGGGAATTGAGCGTCTACCATTGAAACCCTTGTTGGGTTCACAGAAGTTTTGGATCAACATGAAATTTGTTTTTCTACTTCATTTAGGTCTTTGTGACCTTACGAACAGATTGGATGTAAAATAAACATTATAGTGGGCCTACAAATTGTTTAACGGTGAAAATCATCATCTTCGCTGCTGTTTATGGTGTGGTCCAAATGATCTTTGGATCTGATTCATTTTTTTGGATAATGCTCTAAAATGATCTCTAAAAATAGATGAATGGTATAAATATAATAAATACATCATTGTGGGGCCATGTAACTTTGATCTCCTTTGAACCGTTTGTACAACTCGGAGCTTAAGGAGCGTCAGTGCTCGTCTTCGCATGAGCAGCTGTATAGCTGGCGTGAGCTATACAGACCATAGGCAGTAGCCGCAGTACTTCTCGGATTACGTACTGAGTTACTCATATGCTCTTATCGTACTGAGTAAACTCAGTTGGGCCCACCGTGAATGCATGTAGTTCATCCATGCCGTCCATTCGTTTTGCCAAATCATTTTATGGGTTCAACCCAAAATTGATGCATATACAAAGCTCAAGTGGACCATACCACTAGAAAAAGTGGAAGTATTGATTTCAACCGTTGAAAATTTTTTAAGGCCCTCAATGATGTTTATTTGTCATCCAACTTGTTCATAAGATCACAAAGACATGGATGAAGGGAAAACACAGATATCAGCTTGATCTAAACCCTTTGTTGTCCCCAAGAATTTTTCAACAGTAGATGTTCAATTCACACTATTTCTGGTGGGGTGGTCCATTTGAGGTTTGGATATACTCCATTTTTGGGATAATGCCCTAAAATTATGTTTCAAAAGAGATGGACGGAGTGGATACAATGCACGAATGCCACTGGGGTCCACTGAGTTTACTCAGTACGCTTACCGTACTGAGTACGCAATCCGCTTCCTTTCATACAAAGCTTCTTCAAGAAGCTTTCGCAGTGAGATATTTTATCCCATTGAGTAAACTATGTGGGGCTCGTCTTAAATTTTTTTGTTTATCCACAGTGTCCATTAGTTTTTCAAGATCATTTGAGGGCTTGATGCTAAATTTTAAGTATATCTAATAATCAAGTAGATCACACCATAAGAAACAGTGAGAATAAGGATTTCCACACCGTTGAAAAAATGGATGATCCGAACCTTTCCCAATTCGATCCGACTCAATTTTCCTGACCGAGTCAGACTCGGATCGGTTCATACTAATAGGGATTCAGATATGTTCGAGTTAGATGACTCGAATCCGGTACCGGATCGGCTTGAGTTTTGGTCAGGCTCTGCAGATTTCGATCGGAATCAGGCTGGACCCAAACCGGTCCGACTCGGTCCGATGCCCAGCTCTGCCTGGATTCCGCGCCCCACCACCTTCATACATGCCTTGCCTCGCCCCATCATGTGTGAGGGTTTTACCGTGTTCGCTGAGGCCCAGATGGGACAGCCGACTCGGTCAGGTCAGGTAGCACAGGTTGGGTAACAACGACTTTGGTTAGGCTGCGTCCCGAGCCCATCTCGATGATTGTTATGTATATCCATTATATTCATTCGTTTTTACAGATCACGGCTCCAAAATGAAGCAAATATAAATCTTAAGTGGACCACACCATATGAAACAATGGTGATTGACCGTCAAAAACTTCCTTATGCCCACCGTAATGTTTATTTCCATCCAACCCGTTGATAAGGTAACACACACCCAGATGAAGGGAAACACTAACATCAGCTGGATCCAAAACTTTTATGGCCCAAAAGAAGTTTTTAATCGTTAATCACGACTGTTTCCCATGGTGTCGTCAACTTGAGATTTCCATATGCTTTATTTCAGGAACGATGCACTTAAATGAGATGAAAAAAACGTATGGACGGCGTGGATATAGAGAAGATACATCAAGGTAGGCCCCACGGTCACGGCTTAATCGAAGTCGGTGTCTGCCCGACCTGACCGAATCCTCTCCTGCGAAGATGAGCGGGTCCTGTTTAGGGTTTGCGATTTCCAGATAGAGAATATTGTGGCGTTTCTCTCTATCTCTCTCTCTCTTTCTCCTCGAAGATGCCGCCTCGAGCAGTAAGGCGACCTTCGACTGCTCCTGCCCTAAAGAAAAAGCCGCCTCCCAAAGCAACCTCCGTCGAAATCAAGGAAGAAGCTGAAGCCAAAGAAGTCGTGACCACTGAAAAGAATACCGGATCGTCGCCTCTTCCTTCTCTCAACGAATTACCCCGCGATACTTCCCCAAAAGGTACTCCTCACTCCCTTTCTCTCGATTACTGCTATATCTCTGCAAATGCTACTCTCTAGCTTCTCACACGCACAAATTAAAAACAAAACCTACAGTCTCCCTAAATTACGGTTTTGTGCCATTCGTATCAGCGGCAAAGGATACCGCTGCTGTGGCCGATCACGAGATCGGTGGATCTCGACGGTTGGATCTTAACGAGAAGGATCCAGAAGAAGACACTTCCGGAAATGCCGATGACAACAGCGGGCCGAACGAGGACATGGAATTCGAGGAAGTCGAAGAAGAAGAAGAAGTAGAAGAGGAAGTAGAAGAAGAAGAAGGAGAGGAGGGCGGGGATGCGGAAATTGAAGGTGAAGAAGAAGAAGAAGACGGTGTAGAGGAAGAGGATGCGGTCGATGGGGACGGGGAGGAGCACCGTGACATCGTGCAGGAGCGCCGGAAGCGGAAGGAGTTTGAGATATTTGTTGGGGGATTGGATAGGGATGCTACGGAGGAAGACTTGAAGAAGGTGTTTAGAGAGGTTGGTGAGATTTCCGAAGTGAGACTGCTGAAGAATTATTCGACCGGGAAGAACAAGGGCTTCGCGTTTATACGGTTTGCAACCATTGAGCAAGCACATCGCGCTCTGGAGGAGCTCAAGCATCCAACGGTACTGTGCATCGGATTTGCGTTCGGAGAGATGCATAACGCAGGGCCTGCAGCATAGCAATTTCAATTTTCTCATCTGGTGGGGTCTACCATGGATGGGCAATGCTGGGAAGGGCTTATTGGACAATCCTGGCCATTTGACTTCTGGCCTAGAATGAATGGCCACTGTTATTGCAAAAAGGTAAATGAATCATATGGCTGAGATTGTTCGATAGAGCGATCTTTTATTCATTGCCCATTCATGATGGGGACCACCTGATGAACACAGCAGTCATAATAAGGTCCCGCACATATAGAATGCTGCTCCAAACGAAAATCCAGTTAGTTTTGGCTAAGCATTGAAGAATGTCTCTTTGCGTTCAGTTCTAACCAACTGTTTTTATCCCATAGATTAATGGCAAGCAATGCGGAGTAGCTCCGAGCCAGGATAATGACACGCTCTTTGTTGGTAACATATGCAAGACATGGACAAAGGAAAATGTAAGTGAAGCGGAATTCTATTTATGAAGTGATTTCATTGTGAAGATCTTTCTTTTTTACTGGGCGTTCTTAATTTCTTATACAGCTTAAGGAAAAGCTTGCAAATTATGGTGTGGTTAAATTTGAAGAGTTGACATTGGTTGAGGATACTAAAAATGAGGGGATGAATCGTGGATTTGCATTTCTAGATTTCGAATCCCGTTCAGATGCTGTGGAGGCGTGCAAGCGCTTGCAGAAGAGGGGCGTTGTGTTTGGTACTGATAGGACTGCGAAGGTTGCTTTTGCAGACACTTTCATTGAACCTGACGATGAAATCATGGCACAGGTATTTCATACTGACCTGTATTTTTTATTTTTTGGATCAATCTTCACTTATCTCTCATGTGGTTGATGTTGATGAATGCTCTATTGCATTTTGTTTTTTAGTGAAACATATGAAAAGCATGGACCCTTTATGGTTCCCCTGAGAAAATAAGCAACATTTTATTAGCAAAAACAACGCACCAAATAATGGATCGCCTTCTTGCATTGACCTCCACTCTTTGCTAATGCTTGAGAAGCTCCTCTCTCTATATAGCATGGAATTCTAGAAACACCATAGCCCATTAGACAATTATCAAGAGTATTCTTCTTTTCATGGAACAGGCTGATTCTATTTTTCTTTCGAATATTCTCCCTTACCATTCCCCCCATAGCACTCAACACGAACAATTGAAGAAATAACACCTTACCTTCTTCACCAGGGAGCTATGTAGGGATAGGTGATCAACGGTTCCTTGTTCCCCCAGCACATGAAGCAGGTGTTTGGGAGGGCAAGTGACCTTTTTTCTGTATTATCTGCCATTGGCATTTTGTTTGCTGTGATCGTCCAAAGTAGAAACTTCCACTGTAGGTGGGACTCCATGACCCCACACGTTGCCCTAAGGTGTGTTGAAACGGTTATGTAACGGCTGTTATGTAATGGTATCGGCACACCCCATTACACGATTTGGGGCGAGATTGGGCACCCCCGGAAAAATAGCACCATAATGGACATTACCCCCCCTCCCCCCCTATCTTCTTCAAGAAAAAAATGTACCTAGGGCTAGGATGGAATCTTTTCTTCTTCTTTCTTTTTCTTTCTCTTCTCATCCTCCTCTGCCAACAACATCTCTCTCTCTCTCTCTCTCTCTCTCTCTCTCTCCCTGGGCTTTGAAGGGAGAGAGTAAGTGCTTCTTGTTCTCTCTCAAGGTTTCCAAGGGAGAGAGCAAGTGCGTCCCCCTCTCCTCTTTTGTCTTTTCAAAAGATTGCCTCAACGTGGCTTCGTTATCTCCAAGTTTTTTAACAGAGATGGTCCAACTGGTTGGACTAGAAGTTATGGTCCAGCAGCGGATGACTTCCAATCTTTCATGCGTGAGAAATTCAATCCATCCAATAAGTTGGGCCCACCATGAGGATCATGTTTTGCATTACTCAGGCATTGAGTGGTCGACACTTGTAATTTTTTTAAAAAAAAACTATTTATCAATGTCTAGAAGCTTTTGTCTATGTTGTGGGTCACCTAATGAGTAGATATTGATGATTTTTGCACTAGGTGTTGGGGCCAATCTATTGGAAAGGTTGGATTTCACATGAACTTAACCAATTGGAAGTTATTTTCTAGGTGGACCGTAGCTTTTGGTCCGACTGATTTGACTTGAGATTTTTCTCCGTTTTCCTTATATGATGCTCTAGTGGTGTATGAAGCTTGATACACTTGCACTCAGAAATTTGTACGTGGCATGTATTAAAATGTAAGGCCCATTGTTGCTTAGTCGGTCACAATCCCAAAATTAGATTGTTTGAATGATCCTCTAACCGTTGATTTATGGACGCTTGTTTATTGAAATAGGACAAAGGATATTTTTAATTCTTCACCATCTGATAAATGTCCATCGATTTGATAGTCGGATGGTGAAATAAGCATGATTTGGAGTTCATTGTATTTGTGAGATGATTGGGGGGCATTCAGTGGCCCGCCTTTGGGCCATCAATTCACTTAAGGCTTACAAAAGGTTACCTAGACCACATCTTGATCCACTACATTGATGCAGGCTTGCGACCCACATACATACATGGCCCACCGTAGAGCCTGACAAGACGTAGGCCCATAGCCCATTGTAGAGCCCAACATGTGCTGATTTCTAGGCTGATTATTTATAGATTTGGGGGCCTAAATCAAAGATTGAAATTTAATATTTTTGAGAGATATAGGGGGCTAATTCGAAGATGTGATTGATACGATTAAAGAGATGGGTTGTTTTAGAGAAATAATTACTTTTCATGTTTGCGTTTTATTATTAGGCTTGTACCATATTAAGGAAGATTAGATTGGTTTGAAATAAATTGTGATTGATTTGAAATCATTCTCATAATTGGGGGGATTTTATTTAAGGATTCATTTAGGATCTATAAAAGAGGGTGGTGGTGTAGGAGTTAGGTATTCAGATATTTTTCGAAGTGTAAGTTTTCTTAAAGTTTTTGTAAGAGAAGGTTGATGTCAATAAAGTTGTTTCCCTCTCTACTCCATTATTCTTGCAGGGGTGTGTGTGTGTGTGTGTGTGCAATTTTGGTATCGAGATCCCATTAACTCGATAACCGGCTCGCACCATTTTGGTATCAGGGCGAGTGATTGTTGGGGAATTGCCGACTCTACACCATCTCTTAATGGCTTCGAAGGAGAAGACACAAGAAGAGTGTGTGTAATTAATCCATTTGATCCACATACTCACAAAGCAGGTAGATCAACTCACGTATGCGGTAAGCAATCTCACTAATGAAGTGGGGGAGGTTCGACTTGGAGGGAATCCGGAGACCGAAATTGGAGCATGTGGACAGGTAGGGAAATGTACCCACCAAAGTCCTAACCAACAATGGGCAGCCCCAACTTATGAAGACACCAATCATTGAATCCTTCGATTGTTGGAATGTGACAGAGAGCCCAGACTTAAGGTAGAAATTTCAGAATTCCATGGCTGGTTGTCTGTTGATAACTTAATCGATTGGCTAAGCAAGGTAGAAAGATGTTCAAGTACAAGGAAATCGCGAATAAACGGAAGGTGAAGTTAGTTGTGAACTTTTTTGGTCATGCGTAGCATGGTGGGATGATCTCCAAGACGAACGAATCCGTCAAGGTAAGGAGAAAATATATTCTTGGGAAAAGATGAAAAAGAAGTTAAAAGGGAAGTTCATACCTGCGACTTTTGCCCTTGACCTCTATCAAAGATGTTGTTAAGGGAGCTAGTCTGTAAATGAATACATTGTGGAGTTCCATAACTTTACATCACGGGTAGGGTTTCGTGAGTATGAAGACAAAAAGATTTCAAGATATCTTAATGGTCTTAACTCAGATATTAGAAATGAATTTTTTTCCAAAGATGTTTTTAAAATGTTTGATGCATATACACTCGCATTGAAAGTTGAAGAGATAATTAATTGAGGACTCGGGGGATGATTTGATGCCCCCCGAGGATCGTCATCGATGACATGCAACATACTAACTTTCCTCGTAAGGCAACCATAGGGCTTCCCATAGGCCAAGGGACAATGGACCAACGTCTAATAATGAAGCCCCAACCTAGAGGGAGGTGGTCATGGACGAGGGGCTAATGCACTTAAGATGGGACAAAGCAACATTCCTTTCACATGCTTTAAGTGTGGGCAATTGGGACATCATTTTTTTTTTTCATTGTCCTGAGAATCAGTCTATAATTAAAATAAATTTGACCAAGGAAGGAGAATATGTTGAAGATACTCCCGAGCATATGCAAAACAAAATTGAAGTGGAAAAAATATGAAGACCATGGTGTGTTAGGGGAAGATGCAACAAATGCGTATGGTGATAGGGGAGAGTTGTTGGTTATCCAATGAACTATACTATTGATGCCTCAAGTTGTTGATGAGGGGAGATGGTTGTGACACAGTATCTTTAGCACCATTTGTACTTTGGGTGGGAAGATATACACCATTTTGGTATCAAAGCGGATGATCATTAGGGAACTGTCAACTCTACATCATCTCCTAATGGCTTCAAAGGAGGTGACACAAGAAGAATATGTGCAATTAATCCAATTGATCCACATACTCACAGAGCAAGTAGATCAATTCATGTATGCAGTAAGCAGTCTCACTAATGAAGTAGGGGAGCTTCGATGGGGAGAGAATCCAGAGTTCGAAGTTGGATCATACAGATACGTAGGGGAAGGAAGGTCCCCAACCAAGTCCTAACCAATAACAGGTGACCCCGGCTTATGAAAACACCAATGATCGAATCCTTCGTATGTTGGAACGTGACAGAGAGCCTGGAGTTGAAGTAGAAATTTCAGAAACCACGAAGAGATCTATGGAGTCAAAAGGAAAAGTTGACATCTAAGGTGATCGATGCATTAATATTAGACCTGCACTTAAATTCGCTAATGGATCAATTGATGGATCTAATGATAGTGACAACCACATTTATAGACATCCAAGTGGGTCTCAATACTCAAATTGAAACACCTTTGTAAAAGATAACTGTGGCAGGATAAATGCGGCAAATGTTTTAGGATTAATGAAGAAATTTAAAGTTATAACAAACAAGTTGGCACCCACAAAAGCGTGGGTGAAAAAGACATCATTTACAGTTGACTCCAACAAAGGTTGTGCTGAGTCAATGCAGGGTTCACGGTATGCCGCAAAGGCTGTTACGTGAATGTAACAATGTCAACCATTACACGTTACAGGGTCGTAACGGCTGTAACAGTATGAAAAAAGACCTATAATTGTCATTAACGGTCCGTTAGACCCCTTGTAAAGGCCATAAAGCCTTGTAATGGTCTGTTACAAAGCAAATAAAGGTTTTTTGTATTATTATTATTATTATTTTTAAATGTTATGGTGCAGATACCGCTTTTTCTGATTTCTTTCTTTCAATAAAAAAGATACCGTAATGGCTGTTATGGGGTCCGTAATAGCTGTTACGACCTGAATCGTAAAGGTAACGGTGGTGGCCGTTATGGCCACCGTTACCGTTACAGAATGCCTTTTTAGGGTTACACCATCAACTTTCACAAGAAAGAACACGATTCATCGTAGAGGTATTACAAGTCTAAAGGTTGAGATTGGTTTCCAACTTGAAGATGAGTTCTTTCGAAGCCAAAGAGAATTGATGCAGGCCTGCAGCCCATATATGCCCATGGTCCATCTAGGCCCATTGTAGGGCCTGGCAAGACAAAAGCCCACAACCCACTATAGAGCCCAACATGTGTTGATTTTTTGGGTTCATTATTTACATATTTGGCGGCCTAAATTAAGGATTGGAATTTACTATTTTTGGGAGATATGGGGGACTGATTTGAAGATGTGATTAATATGATTAAAGATTTTGGCTAGTTTTAGATATATAATTACTTTCCATGTTTGCGCATTTTTTTTTTTAATAAAAAAAATTAGGCTTTTACCATATTAAGAAAGATTAGATTTGTTTGAAATCAATCTCATGGTTGGGGGCATTTCAATTAAAATCTTTAATGGTTGGGGGCATTTCAATTAAAGATTCATTTATGATCTATCAAAGAGGGTGGTGGTGTAGGAGTTAGGTATTCGAATATTTTAATTAGTATGAGTTTTCTTAAAGTTTCTGTAAGAGAAGAAGGTTGATGATATCAATAAAGTTGTTTCCCTACCTACTCCATTGTTCTTGTGGGTATACTTATTTATTATTATTATTTTTTATTTTATGCAATTTGGGTATCGAGATCCCATTGACTCGATAAATCAGTTGCACCATACATGATATGGAAATGGGTATGCTGTATGCTAGTTCCTCCAATATGCAGTACACCAGAGGTGGCATGGGTTGTTCAGGTTTGGTACATGCTACGAAGTATCTACAAAATAGTTGTATATTATATACAAATCAATATTGGAATATATATATATATATATATATAAGGAAAAGGTTTTATACGCTCGACTATATTATACCTTCTATAAGGTCGAGTGCTGGCAGCACGTTATTCATTGGATAGTGAAAATTTTAAACAAATCAAGAAATTTTATAGGAAAATTGGATAAACAGAACCGGTGTAACCGGTTATTAAAATATCCCTCCACCTCTATCTCTCTCACGCTTATTTTATGCTGAAAACGTTGCGTTAGAAACTTACGTGGAGCTTACCGTGGTCTCTCTTTTTTTGTTTTTTCTTTTTGAGAAATCCACCCCGTCCATCCATTTTTCCATATCATTTTAGGACAAGAGGCCAAAAATGAGCTGAACCCAAGACTCAAGTGGGCCAAAAATGTGAGGATTGAACGTCCATAGTTGAAATATTCGTGGGGCCACAGAAGTTTTAAATCAAGATAATATTTTTGTTTTCAATTCATCTCAGTAGGAATATTGTTATGAACGTTATGGATGCAATTGAAACATCACTTTTGACCTAGAGAGGTTTCAACGGTAGAAATTTCCCTACCCACCTTTTCCTTTAGTGTGGCCCTCTTGAGTATTGGATCCGGCTCATTTTTGTCCCCGTGTCCTAAAATGATCTCCAAAAATTGATGGATGGGATGGATTTCTCACAAACACTATGGTTGTCTGTGACTGAAAACAGTGCAGGGTTGTCCGCGACGGAAAACAGTGCAACCCTGACATGCCAGAGAATTTCTCAATGATAGAAGTTCAGTTCCCACTGATTCTATCCACTTCAAGTGCAATCGCGGATTCGAAGCGGATTGCGTACTGAATAACTCAGTACCATTAGCGTACTGAATAAACTCTGTGGGTCCACCGTTATTTATTTAGTTTATCCACTCCGTTCATCTGTGTTAACAGATAAGTTTAGGTCTTGAGAACAAAAAGAAAGCATATACAAAGCTCAAGTGGACCACACCACAATAAATAGTGTGATTAAACCTCTACCATTGAAAAAATCTTGGAGGCCATAGAAGTTTTGGATCAAGCTGATGTTTGTGTTTTATCTTCATCCGTGTCTTTTTTATATTATTAACAGGTTGGATGGCAAATAAACATTAATGTGGGCCCTATGAAGGTTTCAACAGTGGAAATCATTATTCCACACTGTTTCCTGTGGCATGGTCCACTTGAGCTTTGGATTTATAGTAATTTTGGGATCAACCCCTAAAATTAGCAGGAAAAATGGATGGACGGTGTGGATAAACCACATACATTCACAGTGGGCCCAACCGAGTTTACTCAGTACGATAAAACGTACCTGAGTAACTCAGTACGCAATTCGATTTCTGCGGATTAGCTATGACAGGTTGAGTAGCGAGACACGCTGCTGAAGTGATGTTACTGTAGGCCCCACCATGGTGTATATTTTGTATCCACACCTTCCATCCATTTGGAGAGATCATTTTAGGGCAATATCCAAAGAATGAGTTGAATCCAAAGCTCTAGTGGACCCCATCACAGAAAAGAGTGGGGACTATGATGCCCACCATTAAAAACTTCTAAAGGCCACGAAAGTTTTAGATCAAGCTGATATTTGTGTTTTCTCTTATTTCATGTCTTCTTTTAACTTTTGAATAGGTTGGATTTCAAATAAACATTATGGTGGCCTTGGGATAGTTTCAACGGTGGGAATCACTCTCCCCACTATTTTCTATAGTGATGTCCACTACAGATTTTTATCTTCCTCATTCTTTGTCTCATGCCCTCAAATTATATCTTAAAATGGATGGACGGTGTGGATACAACACATACATCATAGTGGGGCCCACAAAACTTGGTGACGTAACTTCAGTAGCTGACTTGCTACTCAACCTGTTAGGGACGCGGATTGTGTCCTACCCCCGCCTGTCTCTAGCCCCGAACGGGCAGTTCTATAAGTGGGCTCACCGTGATGTATCCGTTTATCCAAGCCGTTCAACCCTTTTCTAAGATCATTCTAACACATTAACACAAAAATGAGGCAGATCCAACACTCAAATGGATTACACCACATAAGACTCTTGCATTTAATGCAATTAGCCTTTAATGTTTTGTGCATTTAATGCAACCAAGCTTATTATTTGGTGTGGTCCACTTGAGCGTTGGATCTGCCTCATTTTTGTGTTAATGCGTTAATATGATTTTAGAAAAGGGATGAACGGCTTGGATAAACGGATACATCACGGTGGGCCCGCATACAGAACTGCCTGTTAGGGGCTAGAGAGGGGCTGGGGTAGGACGCAATCTGCATCCACCTCTCAGTATCTAATCCGCCTACATCCACTTCCTTTAGGAATGCGCGTCCTACTCCATCCGGGCATGGCTCTGTGGGGCCCAACGTGATGTAAGTGTTTTATCTACTCCGTTCAAAGATTTTCTCAGATCATTTTAGTATATGAACCAAAAAATGAAGTAGGTCCAAGGCTTAAGTGGACTACAAGGTGGGGATTGAACGTCCACCATTAAAAACTTCTTGTGAGTTGGAGAAGTTTCGGATCAAGTTGATATTTGTGTTTTCAATTCATCCACGTCTACATGACCTTATGAATAGGTTGGATGGTAAAACAACATAATGCTGACACTTAGAAAGGTTTCAACGGTGAGTGTCATTATCAGTACAACCTCCTTTATTATAGTCCAATGGAGCTATGGACCTGCCTCATTTTTAGGATAATAACTTAAAACGATATGAGAAAATCTTTTAATGGCGTAGATAAAACACTTGCATCACGGTGGGCCCCACAGAGCCTTGCCCGTTTGGACGACGCAATCGGCGTCCTATTAAAAGTTGCAATGGACTCCAACGCTAGCTAGACGCAAATTAGCTACGACAGGTTACATCACCAGACCCACCATGATGTATGTGTTATATCCATAGTGTCCATTCACTCGGAGATATCAATTTAAGGCATGATACAAAGAATGAGTCGTATCCAAAGCTGGAATGTACCCACCACAGAAAACAGTGGATAAAGTGATGCCCACCATTAAAATTTTCTAAGGGGCACAAAAGTTTTCAATCAAGCTGAAATTTGTGTTTTCCATTCTTTCATGCATGTCTTAACTTATGAATAAGCTGGATCTCGGATAAACATCATAGTGGGCCTTGGGAAAGTTTCAACGGCGGGTGCAAGGCTTTCGCAGAAAATACACGTGAGAGAGGTGGATGGATATTTTAATAACCTGTTTCACCGGTTTTGTTTCTCCAGTTTCCCTATAAAATCTCCTCATTTGTTTAAAATTTTCACCATCCGAACCAATAACGTGCCGCCAACACTCGACCTTATGGAAGGTATAATAAGGTCGAGCGTATAGTACCATTTCCCATATATATATATATATATATATATATATATATATATGAATTTCATCATGTGAAATTATTATAGATCCTGAATGCATGATATTACCTTTTCTGCATGTTATTGCATAAATCAAATTAAACGAAATATTTAATCAAGATACAAAGGTTGCTATGTCGTTGAGAACGTAGCACAATAGCCATGGTTCAGCACGTTGAACTGCCTAATAAAAGATGTTTGCCGTGCATCCTTCAATGATTGTTGACTTAGAAGATGTCGAAACAAGAATGCTCAAGCCCTTGATTGCATCTGGCTGTGAGGGAGGCACAGTCTGGTGGGCTTAGATTGAGGCAAACGACTTCGGATGCGTTCCTTCGGATGCCCACACTCCTGCCAGCCCACATAGACTCTGAAAATCCACTGATTTTGAACTTGAACACCCCTTGATGGGGAGGGATTGGGGGACTTTGATAGTCTCTTGCATGAGGAGATGCCACTCCATGCCTATGTCCTTCACCGGCCGGTTGTTGAGGAACACAAAATTCCGTGAACATGTGGCACATTTGGTACATGTTCCACATGTGCTATCGTCCAAGTTCAAGTGCCCCACATGTGCCAAAAGCCATCATTACCCCAAATTCCAGGGTGTTTGATAAAAAAGGAATAGGACAACTAGTCCCAACAGCATGACTTGGGTAGCCTGTGCAGACTGCAGACACAACCAATCCTGAAAGCCTGTGCCTATACAACTTTGCTTTCGGCTAAGCAGCCCCTAAAGGAGAGTTTTCCAAGGTTTTACCCCCTCCCTATGTTGGTTATTCTGTAAGATACAAGGTGGTCTGTTGGCATATGTTGCGAACTGTAGAAGAAGAGTGGGGGAATATTGCGATTACTATCATAGCAGCTAGTAAGCTGTTGCATATCAATCCGTAGTCCTTTATTTTATTTCTGTTGCATTTGTGAATAATTTCCGTGGTTTGATCTTCAAGATAAATGGTACATATTGGAATCGCCATTCTTCCTCTATGATGTGGCTTTCTTCCTCACACACGAAATAAATAAAAATAAAATAAAAAACTCTTTACGGAGTACCTTATGCAGGCAAACAGGTACATAGGCATCTTACCTCCCTTTCTCTTCTTTTTCCTGTCCAAAGGGAAACACCCTCCCTTGCAACACTCTTTTATGGAGTAAAAGGGGAATCAAGCCATGCCTACTTCCTTGAGGAGAGTTCTCTGTCATTGTGACAAATAACAGACAGGTGGTGTCTGGCCAAGAAGTGGATTTCCTGTCTTAATGAGAAGGGATATCTCATGTTGGCACACCAAGGATATGCTGAAGTCAATGCCAAGGAGAGGTCCACTAGCCTCTCTGAACTTGAGAAGGTTCCCCTTTGCCCCTATGTAGGGTTGTTATTGTCCCACAATTTGCCATTCATAAGGGTGCAAACCCTATTGTATCCACCATCCATGAGGGTGCAAATTGCAACTCTTTGTTAGAATCACCCTCGCTTTTCACGGTTAACCTAACAGAATGACATCTGTTGCACTTCATCCATCCCAAAATGGTAACATGGTCACATAAGTTCTATCCAATGCATACAACAGTATGCAAACCCTTTTTAGGTACCGTTGTTACCTACCATACCATTCTTTGGACTGAACTTCAGTATCTATGAATGGTAGCGTTATAATCACCTGCCTTGGGATTGATCCCAAGTAGTATGCAGTTAAAATTGCAACCTTTAGCGGCCCATACACCTTAACACCCTTCAGAGGGTCTGATTAACAGAACAATGGTGCTTTGCTCACATGGCATCCCACCTGTGGGGTCCTTGTGCTCTTCTTTGAGACTTACATGATGTGTGGACTTTAGGAATGTGTTAGCTGTGACACTTGCACACTGAACTGTATCTAAACATGCAACCCTGCATCAACATATGCATTAAGTACTGTCCAGAGGCTCCATGCTTCCAACTCTGTGTTCCTATTCTAATCCTACACACTTGTAGGTTCTCACAGATGTCAACCAGGATACCCTCGAACCCTAGCACCATTGTGCCAAATTCCCACTTGTCTGAAGATGGCTCTGGACAGCCTACATCTTTCATGGTATATGTTCACCTGGTTGATCCTTTGCTTGAATGCGATTGTGTTCTTTTTGAGTTCTATAACTCTTTGACAGAGTGTTGACATGACACTCACAACCCGCAGTAATCCATTGGAGTGCATCGACATGTACATAAACGTCTCGATCTGTGCTAATTCACAGGAGTGCATCAACATGCACACGTCCCCCCTAGGTGTCCATACAATCACAAATCATCTTCAGCGCCCAGAGTCCTTGAAGATATTATCTACCATGATCAATCCAATCCCACATGATCACCTACAATGGTATGCATACTGCACACCTCTCTAGACAGGACATCTTTGGTGTCCCTCTTAATGGTCTGCTCCATGAGATGTAATTAATCACTTGTTGTATGCACAGCTGGGAAGGTGACGTTCTCACTTTTCAATAAAAGCCCTCTTAAGTGGGAACTTTGTGCACTTAAGGTTAATTCTTTCCCTGTGCAGAAACCACCTCTGCAATTTGGTTACAGCATGCTTATAGCTTTCAAAGCGTATCCATGCTGCATGTCTTGTGTTTTGTGATGTTTCTTCATCTGCAAATAGCATGCTTGTGCTTTAAACTGGGGAGGGAATGTAATTTTGTTGGCATTAAGAATTCTAAGAGTCAAAGTGAGCCTCTGCGATTGCTGGTTTTCAAGAGCCCAGGTAAAAGACAGTTGATATCTGGTAAGATGCTGATCGTCAAACATTTTCTAATCTACTTTTTAAAAGCTGACCTTTAATTTTTGGGAGAAGGTTAAGATGATGATGATGATTGTGATGACGATGACGACGACCATGATTTCCTAAGAGTGATGAGGATGCTCTAACTTTGTTATCTCAGGTCAAGACAATATTCATAGATGGTTTGCCTGCTACTTGGGATGTGGACCGTGTCAAAGAAAATCTTAAAAAGTTTGGGAAGATTGAAAAGGTTGAACTTGCGCGAAATATGCCAGCTGCTAAGAGGATGGATTTTGGTTTTATAACCTTTGACACGCACGATGCTGCATTGGCTTGCGCCAAAGACATTAACAATGCTGAACTTGATGATGGAGAGAAGAAGGTTGGTTGCTCTTCCAACTCTTGGTTATTTTGATCATATGACATTGATTTTTCAGACCTTCACTAGATGCAGATAAATTTTATATATGCACATTACCGCAGGTAAAGGTTAGGGCTAGACTATCAAGACCGCGCCACAGAGGCAGGTCAGTCAAAAATGCCCGAGGAGGTTACTTAATTGGGGATAGTAGCAGTCGAGGTGGTAGGGCTTCTTGGGGCCCTAGTATGCTTCGCATGGATTCCAGGAGATTGGCAGGACTTGGTGGACGTGCCATCCATGGTCGTTCTACATACAGTGATGGTTTTAAGCGGCCACGTGGCACTAGAGATGGACATGCAGTTGAGAACATCGCCCCTGAGAGGGTTGGGAGTAGACGCCGCTTGCCTCCTTTGGAGAGATCCTTGGATCGGAGGTCACCTGGTATATATTGATCATATAACCAACCCATATCTGCACTATAGTGACAATCACTGATGTTTTGAAAATATATTTTTAGGTTATCTTTGGAAAATGTTAAAATCTGGGAAATTCCCGATGTTTTCAAAATTTAGCCAGAAATCTTGATGTATTGTGAAAAAATTGCTACTTCCAACATGCGTTTCCACTTTCATTAACACTTAGATTTTTCTTGGACACCCAACTTTTTCGACTCCCTATCCATCTCTCAGTCACATTCCTCCATTTTTTATTTTATTTTTTTATTTTTTTATTTTTTTATTTTTTATTTTATTTTTTATTGTTTTTATTTTTTATTTTTTTTTATACCATTTATTCATCATATTTTTAATTAGTTTTTTAAATTTCTGAGAGATTTTTCTCTGTCTGGGTATATTCAGAGAAACCCTCAAAAGTTCGAAATATCCTGAGAAGCTACCATGCTGGGAAATTGCTGAAAATGAGATTTGTCACTTTCTCACATATGCTAGCAACTATCAGGTTCTTTTTGTTCACATTATATCATTTTCTTGTTCTTGCAACAGCTGCAACCTATGGAAAGATGAGTTCAACGAGGAGTTATATCCAACATGATGAACCTTTACCTAGGTCATCTGATTATGCTGCTAGAGCTGCTACTTGGAGGCGCTTGTCCTATAGAGATTCTTATCCTCATGGATCAGAGTACGTGACCAGTCCACCGAGGACTGCTAGTCGTAGACCGCCTGTTGTTGAAGAGGAAAGCTATGGACGGCGTATTGAACGTCCCTCAAATTATCGGGATACTCTCATCTATGATTACAGTTCTGTTTCGGGCACAAAGCGTACTCATTCTGCACTCATGGTTAGTTATTTTTATGAGATTTCCTGCATCTTTCTGTTTACTTGACAGTAGCGTTTTCATCAGTATAACTATTATTCTTATGCATGTTATTAGGATGATGTTGATCCTCGTTATGCTGAATATGCTGGTAGATCATCAAGAGCACGCCTTGACTATGGAGGGAGTAGTGCTGCCTTACAGAGTGATAGTGCTTATTATGGAGTTGAGACTACAAGGTTATCAGCTGCTTGGACCTCACAACATTATTTTATCTTAGTTGATTTACAAATTCAACTTGTTGATTGTTATCAAGCCAATAATGGACTGTTAGATAGTGCTTGATTGTAATCAACCTATGTAATAGTCTATAACATTGCGCCTGTGGGAGTTTTGTGCTCTCATTGCTGGTCCCCATGCCAGATAAAGGAGGGGGGTTGCATCAGGTTGGCACCCGGCATCAAACTTATGCCATAACTTTCATTATGAATTTGAACATGGCGTAGCAGGATTCATGTGGCTGACCCCAATTAATAGGGATAAGGCTTCCATGATGGTGAAGATGAGTTTAATTACAGATTCCTAATGCATCAAGACATGAATTGTGTCATGATGCACATAGTTTTAATAAGTGGGGACCTTGGATTGTGGATTCATACTGGATTTTATGGGGCCTCCCATTGGATGGGGGATGCCAAAGGTCTTCCAGATTTAATTGTTTGAATATCCTATCAATCTGATCCTTGGCCTATTTTGGGACCGTTGCTGTATTTTTTCTTAACTTTCTATTTGTTAGCCACTGAATCAAAGGTTTATCTCCCAATCTTGGAGGATTGATCCCATGTCCATTGCGAGACTGAACAGGCGAAAGGTATAAATTGCAGAACCATGGCTCCCAACTTGCTCAACAGCACATCAGGAAACAATTCGTGTCCTGTTGCATCAGACCCTGTAATTCTGAAATATCTGGTTCTTTCCCTTCACTAGGCTGACTTGCGTTAATTTATTAGGCTTGGGCGCAGTTCTCATCTTGGACATGATGGAGGTAGCCGGAGTTCAGCAGGGCATTCTCATGGCATGTACGACACCCACACATCAAGCATGGGGTACAGCCGAGGTATGAAAGCTCAGCATGCAGTTGTTATGATTGAGTAGGTTGTTGGACAATCATTTTGTCTTCACTGCATGCAATTCTTGCAGGTGAGGCGAGCAGGGCTGATGTGGAGGGAATGTATGCTAGCTACGGCAGGGATTATGTGTCTGGTGGAGAAGATGTGAGTTTTTATTTTTCCCCGTTTTTCTTCCATATTGTTTTATCTATACCTTCCCAGATTGATAGACACACCAACACTTTGTATTTTGTTAATACAAGTATGCATCTGTTCCTTCCTACTTTTAGGTAATATGGTAATAGAAATAGCAATATTGTATTACCAAAAGTAGAAAGGGTGGGTTTATCTATCAATGAAGTGGGGTGTAAGTAGTGGCTCCCATTATTTATTCTGGAACATAAGATTATATCATTTATCTCACTGTGAATTTCTCCATTCTGTCGTCTTTATCTCTCTCTCTCTCTCTCTCTCTCTCTCTCTCTCTCTCTCCAGTTGGGCGTTGGTTCATATTCATCATCTTACTCTAGGCGTGGCTTGAGCGATAGCTATTTGAGTGGCAGGGGTTCAGGGTCATATTATTAGGGCCTGTCTGTCTCCCTTAGTTATTTACCTTGAAGGTGAGCTGAGATAGCAAAAGGTCAGAGATTTGAAACGAGTTCCCAAATTTTTAATATTTGAAACTCCTTTTGCAGTTCTGTTGGATCTGGCCATGCCTTGATGGATTCCATATTTTCTGTTGCAAGATTTTTTATGTAATTTTTTATTTTTGTATTTACTATGAAAGGATGATGTTTCATGACGCACAAATACGTTTTGGTAATTAGAGGACATTTGGAAAGATTATTGGCTCAGGAAATTCACCTCATGTAGTATTGGCACCCAGTGCTTTATCTCATTAGGGTAAGTTCTTGAACAGAAAGTTCGTCTCCTAATGCTGCAAGACATCTGTTTTCAGTCCATAAACTAATGTGTGATGCATCCATGTACTATCCTTCTGGGTGCATGTGATATCGCTTTGAATTGATATATCCATGGATTGCCAATGGTTAGACTGCATTCTAATGCAAATTCTGAGTTGGTAAAATATTGAAGTGGGGATGTGGCATCCATTGTATTGAAGCTGCAAATTTGTGGATTCTGCTCCCAGGCATAAGCATTCTTTCGATAAACATATTTATTCTGCATATATTACTTGCTTTGGATTGTAAGAGTACAAAGGCCTTCTAATTGCTTCATCTCTATGATTTTTTACTCTGAATGTTCAAGATTGCAGTTCTCAAGGACTTGTTTTTGGTAATATTTCTGTTGTGGGATTTAATAGACTTGCCAAATAATCTGACAAACCAACATAGGTTGCTGGTTGAAAGAATTAAAGCAGTGGGACTGCCCAATGGGATCAATTTTCATTTCCTTTGATTCGACCTTCCCATATAAATGAGAAGTTGAGTATATCCACGCCAACTAACAAGTATTATATATATAATTCTGATTGTTTACATGTTCAATGGTGTATCAGTGCGTGTATATTCCATTTTAGGAGAAATGGCACAGCAGACTCCCACTTGTATATGCGGCCCACTGGGGTTTAGGCAGAGGCATAAATGTGGATGGCCCGCAAATGGCAAATTTTCAATGGCCCTGCTCGATTCAGGCAGCTCAAAATTTGGGGCAGGTCCAACAGTTGCCACCCCTGGCTGCTGGTCAATGTTCACATGTAATTGTTTCTCCCAGCTTGTCGGAGCTAGGATGAATAATAAAGAAGTTGCTATCAGCCTTGAGTTTTGGTCTCTCGATTGCCTAAGAGGTGGCCCATTGATCTGGTGGTCCAAATCTCTCACTACGGTGCTCGATTACACACTGGAACTCTTAACCATAAGGGCGCAATATTAAGAATTTATCAAACAGTAGAGGTGTTTAGGGGAGATAAGCATAACGACAATGCCACTAAAACATGTCTGCAATAGTTCTAATGGGGCTTAAAAGCCTACCAGCTTCTCATCATTGTCTGGAGTGAAATTGCCACTAGAATCTGCTTCGGCAGCAATTGACTTGACAGGCATACTTGGATTAAGTATAAATTAAATGTTACGGTGCAGGCCACGATTGGCACACATCAAGGCAAACTTCGAAGAGAGTTGATCAGGTACACATCCCAGGTTGTGGTGTGCCACTGCTGAGTTGACGTCACCAGTTTCTGTGGCCACCATGATGTTGTGTTATATCCACACCATCCATCCATCTTGCGAGATCATTTTACAGCATGGGCCAAAAAATGAGGCAGATCAAAAATTCAAATGGACCATACCATAGAAAGCAGTGGGGGCAATTTTGCCCACCATCGAAACCTTTCTAGTGTCCACCGTGATGTTTAGTTGCCATCCAACCTGTTCATAAGGTCATACAGACCTGGATGAAGGGAAATCACAAATATAAACTTGTGCTGTTCAGATTCTATGCCCATGAAACGTGTGCAAAGGTGCACACGGGTGCCCACATAAGGTGCTCAGGTGAGCATTCCTACACACACACACACATACATGGGTACCTGAACTCATGACCTTAGTGCTGCAATCCACAGGGTCTACCACTGAGCCATGAGTAAGGTCCCATGTAATGGAATGGGCTTGGGCGTCTGATATATTAGGCAAACGTTTTTTGTTTCCAATTTCACGGTCCTAGTTGTAATTCTTTAGGCTTCGAAATTTTGTCAATAAAATCATCACCTTTCACAAAAGAAGAAGAAGAAGAACTCGGCCAACTAGTGAGACAACAAGGAATATGATTTCCCATCACTTATTTTGTAACACCAATATATAATAATGGATAGAATACTAACACAACAGTAATTCCTATAATCTATTGGTTTTCAAGAACTGGAAAAACTCAAATCTTAAAACCAGCGATTACTTAATTTGTATGAAGTGCAAAATCCTATGCATTTTCATCTATTTGTGAGTGCGATGGGAGCAATAAATGTGTTTCTGCACTTGGCCCATAGCCTGCAGTCTCCCTCCCAAGTTCACATTCACCAAACCACCTGTCGTTAGCCCTGTTACTGAGTTCCATTCTTCCGACCATATTTAAGGCTTTCAAATTGCATGCCCTTTCACTGCTGATCCTGTTTGCAATGCATGAAGATGTGCACACACCCAGACATAGAGAATGAACCACAAGAGGTGGTTGTGGAATGTGCTGATGGCAGCGGATGTAAATCGTAGGCATGCCAGAACAAACCCATTCAAGCAACAATAGCAGCTGCTGGACCAGGGCCCAAAACCAGTCAAGGAACTTCCATTACCCAAGCAGGTGAATGGTGGCCGGATTGCATACACCATCTTGGCTGTTTTCCTGCACCAAAGGCTGCAGATGACATCTTTAGGAAATTTATGCCATGAAATTTAAGGTCGGCAAGTGATAACTAGTGGCAGCATCAAGGTTGCCAATTGCTGTAAGAAGACAGTAGATTATTGTATCCTTCAAAGAAAAATGTGATGTGCATGCACAAGTGATCGTTTGATAGAAATAATTATAGTATGAAAAAAAAATCAAAACTTCCAACATCACCTGGATATTGATTCCTTCCAATTTAAAATTCCTCCCTGCCTGGTGAAATCAAACCAGAAATAACCTTGGCAGATGTACTCTAGACACAGCTCTAGCCACCACTAGTCCGGCAGTTAATGCAGCTCCGAACAAAGCATGCAAGCGCACACAATAATACTTAGCCATGAAGATCTTGATCTTATCCTGTTAAGAGTAAAATGTCAAAACCAGAAGCCAGCAACATATCCATAAGAGGAATGCTAACATAACATGTGAGCTTCATCCTGCTCCATGAAGGTCACATCAGAACATCTCTGCCCTACGTGTGTCACTCGCACACAGTGATCAGGCAATTCATTATGGTGGCCATCTGATTAATGGCCCAAAAATTGGACGTTGATCTAAAAAGGATAGCAATGGTCCACATTCAACAGGAAAACCTCATCCCAATTGGATGGCTAGAGTTGTACCATTACAACAATTTCTGGCCTATGGCCCATCCAAGAGGCGGCCCACAAGATGAATGCTCCCAATCGCCATTCTTGTTTGTGATGCATACAATGGGGGGATGATACTTCATAAAAACTTATAAGAAGCAACATTACAGCATCATTTTTCAATTCAAAACAAACAAAACGCATACAGGATTGGTCCCCACAATACTCACATCATGGTTTTCTTCAACGTAGTTCACGACCACTTTTCCCATTGGCAGTGTCAGAGCACAGAAGAACTGTGACACATCCCACGAAACAACTACAGTGAGAATGAGTTGGTTCATCAGAAGGTAGAGTTCAAGGAGAATCAAGCATCTAGTTCATCAGAAACTCACAATGCATGTTAAAGGAAGAGCTTTGCTTAGACCAAAGGCAAACACAAGGAGATACAGTGTCATAATTGCAACTTTTACCGCAGCTGAGCCCATCTTAGAGCCCATCCTAACCTGTTACTGCGAAAAATTAGCCCACTGTAATGGACTTCTGGTTTGGATTAAAAAGGCAAAAAAAATCCAAGGCTCAGATTGAGCACTTTACCAGAGGAGACATCTTTCCAACAGCCCGATCACCATCAATCTGAACTGTTTCCAACTTAATTAGCCAATGCTGGTTTGAATTTCAAGAAGAGCCAAATAAACTGATGAAATTGAAAGAAGAAAAAAAAAAGATCGCACCTGGTGAAAATGACTACAGAAAAGAATAAGGGAGGTCGTCAAGCCAACAAGGAGTGATGCAGATAGAACTTTGCCGGTTAGCGGAAGGGGGAACATTCCACTGATAGATAAAATACCTTGATTCAGAAGGGCATGACAATCAACGTACAGACTATAATTGCAATTTATTAAGTGGAAAATATCATGTCTTCTTATGGTCACACATGACAGTGTCTGGAGCATGGTTTTTAGACTTGGTGACTCAGATTGACTTGTTAGGTCTGGAATCGTCACAACATGCCCAAGCTGGGAGGTGTAGCGGCCCAACTCGCCTGAGTCAGGGGTGACTCATGGTTTCAAACCAGATTGGGTAGTACTGAATCCAAGTTGACTTGGACAAGTGCTACCAAGTTGACTTGGACAAGTACTACCAGACTTGTCTGAGTCTTAAAACCATTGTCTGGAGATGATCTCCCAGTGTGAGTTGCTTGTGCAGGGGAATCTCATGACAAATTTTTGAAAATTTTCGCGGGAAAAGAGCACAGGTAGTCCACTGCACCACAAATTCATGGTGGGAGACAGTTTCTGCACAATGTCATGAGTGGCCACAAGGACATGCGAGTTTTGCTCATCATTAAAGTACCCTCGATAACCTTTTGCTGCTCTGTGAGAGATAGAATGCTGTAGTAGCAAAAGGGCCAAATGCTGCCAAGCACAACGGTTCTCCCAATCCTTGGTAACTCAATCGAAATGGTGGGCACTGCAACAAATAGTTTGGGACAGCAGTGAGGAGTTTGTTTCTTCCAGAACTTCTTTAGCGAACTTTATTGACAATCGATTCACATACTTCATGAAATATATCTCAAACTCTACTCAGAAAACACCTTATGGTGAGGGCTTCAAAATTGATTTTGTTTGCTTACAGATATGGATTTCCAGATTAGATTTTTGCATCCATCCTTCCAATTCCCAACTAATTTCATCGAAATGGTGTTAGAAAGCTTTCAGACATTGTGTTCTTCATAGCTTGAACTCATACCATATACTCCGCATGAACTGATATGCAATCACCAGGAAGGGGGAAAAAAACTAATACCAATGAAAATTCATAATAGCTTCAGACAAGGATTTCTCATCATTTCATGCATCAGACAAACTCAGCATCATTCATTGTCTAATCGTAACCTCAAGAAATTTCTTGGATAAATATCCAGGGCAATGTGATTAGTGCTTAGTTATGATAAATTCATAGCACATTGCTTTCATCATTTCATGCAATGTGCTAGCTCTCCGACACAAACCAAGGGAGAAGCAGGACAAGGTGCAAAAGTTCTCCATTGTGTGAGGCACGGCACAAGCTCATGGTTAGACAAACAATAAATAAATGAATAAAAAATGTATAATAAATGATAGAAAATTTGGAACATGTGGGACAATTAGGTTAGACAAATAATTGTTTAAGTATAGCGCCTAATGCAGGGGCATTTTCACACCAAGCTCGAGTGGGGTAGCTCGTGGGATGCAGGGACACACTCGGGGTGGGTGAACCATGTGATTTGGGGCCATGGGAGAGGTCTCGTGTTCGATACTCCTCACCGGGAGTGATTAATGCAGGGGCATTTCACACTGGGCTCGAATGGGGTAGCTCGTGGGATGTGAGGACACACTCGGGATGGGCGGCCCATTTGATTTGGGGCACGAGGGGGGTTTCGGCCGAAGTCCTAACCCATGGGATGTGAGGCTTGGGCTATGAGATAAAGGGATTGATTCGCCATGCTCTAACAGTTCGAGCTTTTAGAGCAAGTGGTTAATTGTCTTGCACCAGCGCCATTAATCATCAAGATGATATTTTGCAATTGAAGATCAATGATATTTCGTTGATTTCTTTATTGCATCCAAAGCACCAAATTGGATTAATATTATAATAAGCAATTTTCAATCTGCCTTAACCTTTAAATAGCACCATAGTCTCACTAGGCAATCAATATAATCTTGACATGACTTTGGCTCAGCCAATTGGACCACTGTACTTTTCCTAGCAAATCAACTAAGGTTTATCCTAGTTGATACCAGCAAGTCATTGATCCCAATTTTGACTAGGGGTGCACACGGTCCGGTTCTGGGGTGAAACCGGAATCGAACTGTTCCTTACGGTTCCGGGATTTTCGGAACTGGATCTGGAACTGGACCGTTATCACCTTAGAACCGAACCGGATCGTGAAAACCAGTTCGGTTCCACGGTTCTGGGCTTTTTATAATCCGGCCCAATTGCATGTTCTATTTTATCATTTAGCCCATGTCCATTCATGTTGTGATCCACTTGATGAATGATTTAGATATTGCATATGGTGTGAAAAAATACATTTATGAAAACAAGCAAAGGATGCATTGTAAACCATAAATCATGAGTCAAATATACAACTAAAATATATTGTAAACTCACGGTTCTAGGTTCGGTTCCACCGATCAGATTCACAATTCGGATTCACGGTTCGGTTCAGTTCTACATACCCCCAAACTGAAACAGAACCGAATTAAACAGTTCTTTAATTTTTGGAACCGGAACCAGAACTGGTGCACTCTAGAACTGGACCAACTGGACCGTTTGGTCGGTTCCGGTCCGGTTCCACGGTTCTACTAGTTCGATGTGCACCCCTAATTGTGACACACTGATGCTAAAATACTCTCTTTTTCTTTCTTTCTTTTGTAATTAATGTGTAACTTATAGAAGATTAAAGAAGATAACGTATTTCCTATATGAAGGATGGATGGTTAACTGCATCATTTGCCAAAATACTGGTTGGATCATCAGCTTCGCAATGGACATGGGAAAATGAGCAAATGATGCTTAACCTAGAATCGATATCCTGTACTTCATTGAAAATGAAACTAAGCTTGCATGGCTTGGAGCCCCCACCCGACCACCACACTAGGTTGTTTCTCAAGTCTCCTTCAACCATCATTGGGCCAGAGAATTCCTTACTGAAAACTCTCAAGGCTTCTGTAACGGATCATGACTCTTCCTCGACCACATATCCCCTACCAAATGACCTGGACATGGGTTCTTCCTTCGCCATCCCTTTGGAACCCTCAGGAAATGGACTCTTAATAATTTGCACGAACTGGGCTCCAAAACCATCAATTTGTTGAAAATATGATTGGATTTCTCCTTCCAAAAATCCAAATAAAGCAACCTCCACAACATGTCCTCGTTCCTTGAAAGGCCTGCTCCCCCAACTTTTCAAGACCTACCTAGATACTCGTGAAAGATCCACTGAACACCGAATAATTCAAAATATGGCTCTGAATCGATCTGGCTACACGGGAAAAGATGATTTGGCTACAATAGTTGTAACACTCAATTCCAACAACCATGAAGTAGGAAAAGCATAAAAGTTCAGTTACCAATCCATGTATGCAAAAATAATTGAGAAGCTGATAAAAAATTGACAAAAACACAAAAGATTACCACACAAAGTGAATCCTATGTTTGTTTCAATAGTTTTCAAAGAGAATTTAAAGGTCCTGTTCATCAATAAATTACAGTTTGATAAGCCCACAGTTGGACGATCCAAACCATTGATTTGATGTGCTGGGAATGGGTTGGAAATTTCTCAGGTCGGAACATCCTAACCTTTATATTTTTGGACTTTTTCATTGAGTGTTCACCATTGCTGTACTTGGTTCCTTGACCATCTATTTGCTCTCCACCAATGGATGTTAGGATAATCTAATATGGGTAATTTCAGGAGCACCCCTTGTCCACAATGAGGTCCATCACATCAATGATTTGGATTGCCATATCAGGGGCCCCACATGGATGGAATTCTGTGCTATCAAACTGCATGTTTTTTTTTTGTTTTTTTTTTAATGAGCAGGATTCCAAAATTCCTCACTTTCAAAGTTTACGTACCTGATAAATATAACCACACAGAATAGCGCAGGTCAACAAATATATGGAACGAGCATCTCCTGCCTCAGCAGATGCCCATACAAGTCCGATGAAGCCAAGAACAAGTGATGTGTTTGCAGCAAAAAGGGTCACTGTACGGCTTTCCAAATGCATAACAAATATATCAATGTCTAGCATTACTCATATACCTACCAAACATGCATGTGAGAAACTGTAAGGGAATAATTACCTGCCAATTATATTTACAACAGATTCTTTTTTGTTCTTATCGGCCCCTGTATCAAAATCATAAACATCGTTGCTGTCCACAAACCATAAGCCACCTTAGCAAAATCAATAGAACTTTGGAAGAGTTTTGAATCACCAATACATAAGGCAAAAGGAAGAAATAACAGTTGTTACATACTGTAAAGATTCTCACCTCAAATTGAGCCAAACAATGATAAGAATTGATGAAAACAAGAGCACAAGATAGCGCCTGGTGAAAAACAGGCCAGTCTGCAAATAAGCTGCAGCACTCCCTACCTATCATCAGAAAGTATCAGAAAAATATAAAAAAATATATACTGCCAAGTGAAAGATGCAATGGCATATCAAATTAAAATGGAAAATATAAGTCAAGACTACAGCATGCTGGAAAAGATGTCATGTTCCTTAAAATTCAAAAGCAATCTTACAGAAATCCATTCCTCAAAAATACTTAATTCGCTTCGTACATCAATCAATGTAAATGAAAAGATGTCATGTTCCTTAAAATTCAAAAGCAATCTTACAGAAATCCATTCCTCATAAATACTTAATTCGCTTCGTATATCAATCAATGTAAATGAAATTAAATGCACAGGGCAAAGGTTATACATTTCTATCATATGTGTATAATATGTTATATCAAATTCATAGAATTTGATTATTCAACCCTGAAGAATTGCTTTCTTCTTCTTCTTCTTCTTTTGTTTGGCTTACATTGTAGTTTATTGTGGATTCATATGAAAATGTAAAAAGGTCAATGGTCAAATGGTTACTTTATGGATAAGCTTGGAAATGGAAAACATATTCCACACCATTTTTATTCACAAACGGAAGGGAAGTAGGTGTCCATAGAAACTGATTTGATTTTGAGGTATTTCATAAAGACAAATTCACCCTTTCCCTTGAAATTGACTTTCAATTTTCATTTCTCAAGTGAGATTAGCATTGTCAAGTTCCATGTGCGTGGCTCACATCATCAACATGCAGAACAATAATTAGGGTGTTCAAAGGATAATCACGCTGTCTAAGGTCTAGACCCACAAAATGGTGGGAGTGCAAATACGCAATCCTGGGATGGAGAAACAAAGCATAAAAAAAAAAAAAAAATCAAAAAATGAATATTCAAAGTAAGAGAACTATAGCATCCCTAACAGACATATCAGCAAATGAGAAGAGAAAATATAGATTGATTCCCTCCAATTTTAATTCTACTTTAGTTGCCAATGTTTCCATTCTTTGTCCACTCTAGTGTTACGTTCTTTATTTACTTTGCTGCGTCTCAATTCATCCTAATGCCATCCCTCTCATTCACATTATCCTCCTCGGAAATGTGAAGGTTACTCATGAAAGCTCCAAATCCTACTGCCCTCACACGGGCTAATGTGGCATGGTATAAAAGATATGGGTTGTTCATCAGGAGGGCCTGCTGAACATGTACTAGACAAAAAAGAAGAAGAAAAAGAAGAAAAAGAAGAAAAGAGGACTGCCTAGTCATCATGTGGGCCACATGGCTGATAAAACTGATGGTTAAAAAGGTCAACTGATGATCCACACTTGATGTACATGTGTGCCCACCTAATGAATGTGCTGGCCTGATTTTGGCCCACGGCACATGTATGGTGTGGCCCACCTGATGAAATCTCATACATATGTATCACATTGCCATGTACACAGACGGTACGATTCAAAATCCTACTCTCTCAAATAGCCTTAGTCGAACTCGATCCTCCTATCCCAATTCTTCCTCATGTGCATTAAGAGGTATGCACTCAAAAGCTGACCCCCTTGCCAAGGAAAGGGGTTAATGGGGATTCTCTTAGCATTATTGATTGAATTTTAGGGAGATGGGTGGCTTTCTATAAGCTATATCTGGTGCTATGCATAGGCCCTTGATTCTGTTGCTTTTGCTTCCTTAAGAGAATTCTTTGTTTAGGGGGTTGTTTGGCAACATGGAACTTAAAAGTTTCTAAAGTTTTTTGTTTTTTTGTTTTTTTGTTTTTTTGTTTTTTTTTTTTGGTTCTACAGGAAACGAACTCCCAGAGAAACTGATTCTGTCAACCATGTTTGGCGACTAGGAACTTAAATCTCCATAATCAAGAAACTGTATTTGGGCACTGGGAATCCATTCCGTTCAAGGGTCTGTTCAAAATAATAATAATAAAAAAAAAATTAATTAATTAAAAAAATGACCTTTGGGAGGAACTCATTCCCCTGGAATTTGCAAGCCACCCTCCAGCAAGGATTATTATTATTATTTTAAGGCCTTTGGCTGGAATTGGATTCCTCATCCTTTCAGGCTGCCAAACCGAAGAATTTTCCCTGCTTAAGGATTCCATTTCAAGCAATGTACTTTTCCCGGTTGCCAATCATCGTTTTCTCCCGCCACATATCCATAGTTGGGATCGCTAAATAACAACTTCACCTAGGAAAATAAGCAATTCCAAAAGCTGAAATTCGCACACGGAAGCAAAATTCAGAAATCGATTCCCAGCCCAAACACACAATTCCACATCATAGAAAGCTACAGAGAAAGAATCGTCTCGAAATTGACTTATAAAAAGGGAAATTCAAGTAATTTTCGATCAAAAGAAGCAACTCACGGAGAGAGGAATCAACGCGACGGAGTACATAGGCAATTTGATGGCTCTCCAAATCAACGTTTCCCTAGAAATCTCTTCTTCTTTGTAGCTTTCACTGTCGAAAGCCTCTGCTGCTTCTGCTGCTGCTACTGAGGGACCTTTGGAGGAAGCTATGGGAAGTGAGATATGGAGCTTCTGGTTTGGATATCTGGAGGGAATGAAGGGAGATGGAGTTTTTAAGAGGTGAGAGAAGGCAGGTGGCGAGGATGGAGGCCTGCAAAATAGAGAGATTGAAAGACTGGGAAGAACGAGAGCAGAAGCCATGACTGCTCCCTCTCTCCCTCTCCCTCTCCCCCTCCCCCCCCCTCTCTCTCCCTCGTTTAAACTTGAGAGATAATTGTAAAAAGCTCCCTTCTTTGAAAATTACGAAAACCACCCATTTGGTTTGGATTTATTGCAACCACACCCCTGGTTTCCTGAATCCTTGAGGATTGCCCTGTACGGTACACTGGCACAGTCATAAATCTAGTTCTCGTCAATTTCTCAGAAAATTTTAAATTTTTTGAGGCTTTCTTGGAATATTATCAAGAAAAATCTCTTTAAAAATAAAATATTTAAAAATATTTGCTCAACATTTAAATTTTAAATATATATTTATATAACAAATTGTTCGAGGGTTGTAGTAATTTTCAATGAATATTACAACAAAAATGGCATATTTCGGGCTTGTTTAGCATAGTGATTAAATGAGATGAGATTGCATTATATAATATTAACACCATTATTATACAATGATTGCGTATCTAGAAATAACAAATGTTTTAAGGTTCAATCCTACACTTGGGATTGGGTTCTTACTCATCCCCCGTTGTGAGTTTCCTAGTGAGTTCGAGCACCTGTGGTGAAATCTCAGTAGGTGGAGGTTGTGTGTGCGCAAAAAAAGAAAATAAAAAAATAATAATAATCAACACTTAGGATCAAAGCTTTCTTTTTTAAAAATCACACATTAGGTAAAACATGCGTTTGGTGGATTATAAAATTGTAATCAATGGACTATAATTTACAACTAATGCTGGTCACAAGTACACATGCAACTGGAATATCATTAGTAAAAAGCACATAAGGATGAATCGTAATAGATAAAAGACATGCATCAATGTTGACCCATAAGTATAGTGAATTTCAAAATCCACATAACTGTTGCAATATATATTACAGGGGTGAATGATATTAGATTAATCCAATCTTTCCTGCCGTTCCTTAACCTTGCAAGGGACCAAATGTAATTGGGTCCCCACGTAATCCCATCTACCGTCATTATTCGGACATGTTAGAGTCTCATGAGATATTTGCTACAGTATCCAATAGAACTGTTATTTTCAAAAAATAAGCCATTTTTACTGACATTGTGGATAACAGTTGGGATGTAGATTGTGGGGGCATCTGTGGGGCCCATAGTAATGTATGTGTGTTATCCACGCTGTCTATCTGTTTTTCCAAGTTCAATTTACACCATGAGTATAAAATTGGAGCATAACTAAAGTAGACAGCACCATGGAAATAATTGGGATAATAAAATCTGCTACTGTTTAGATCTTACCAGAGTCTACATTGATGTTTATTTGCCGTCCAGCTTGTTCACATGATTACGCAAATGGAAGGATGAACGGACAACACTATCAGCTTGATCCAAAACTTGTGTGGCAGCCAACGAGCTTTCAATGGTAGGCATTCGATTACCACCGTTCCTGTGGTATGTTCCACTTGAGCTTTGGATACGCTTTGTGTGGTCCACTTGAGCGTTGGATATGCTTCGATCTTGATTTCATGCCCTTAAAGAAGCGGGAAAAGCGAATGTCAGCCGCGTGGGTAAAATACATACATCAATGACATCTTAGACTTTACTCAGCCTCACCCAAGACGGCCGGACCCTTACCGTAGGACCCACCTTGATGTATGCATTCCATCCGTTTTTTTCATATCATTTAAAGATACTGCCTCCATATGAAACAATAGAGATTGAATATACTAGCATTAAAAGCTTCTTTGGGCGTACATTAATGTTCCCGAAGTGTTTATTTTCCATCCAATCTGTTGATAAGATCACATGAGCCCAAATGAAGGAGAAAAATAAATATCAGCTTGATCCAAAACATTCGTGTCCCATAAATGGTCAATCACCACTGTTTCCTTTGGTATAGTCCACCTAATAATTGTACCTGTTTCATTTTTGGGATAATACACTAAAATGATCTGAAAAAACGGATGGACGGCGTGGATAAAGAATATATACATCAAGGTGGGGCCCATGGTAGGCGCCACACGGTCTCGGGTAAGTCGGGGTTCTCACCTAATCCGCTCTCCCAGAGTTGGTACGCAACGTCCAACTAGTTGAAGACACGTGGCTATCACAATCCGTATTTGTTATCCAACCCATTCCAGTGCAATCGCTCCACCGTTAAAACGGAAAATTCAGAAATGATGTTGATCCACACATCAGGTGGCCCACCGCATGAGTTTGGCAGTTTATGCATGAGTGTGGCCTACCCATGATTGGATTAACCTAATTATTTAGGCATCCGATACTTTTTATGGTAGAAGGATTCCTCTTACGGCATTGGCGGAAGGTAGGTGAATGCAATATTTCTTATTGAAGGGTGTAATTGTTAAAAATCAGAGGGAGGTATTTACAGTTATCCTGAAATATAAGGGACTACACTTCTGATAATTTATCTCCATCTTGAAGATTGCAGTCGCTTATCATCGTGTCATACGTGGCATTTCTGTACGGCCATCCAGTCCATCCTGGCTGTGGATGAAGCGAGCTTACCTCTAAAAATAATATAATTAAGAAACTTCAACCGTTCAATTTTGATGGTTAGAGTAAAATATCTGACGGTACTGTCATATTCTCAGCGTAATCTTTTGGTTATGCTCCATGAAAAATTAGGTCAGGTATTTGGACGGTCTGAATTGCATACAACTATGCTATTTGTTGGTTGGAGAGTCACCACCATTTAAAAAATGGTGATGAACTATCATCATTGAGGTATTTTTACGGGACTGCGTAGCCGAGTACGAGGCGCACCCACGTCCCATCACTTGTGCTGTTGGAGAAGCTCCGTGGGCCCCAACTTGATGTTTGTGCTTTATCCACGCCATCTATCTATTTTTTCCAGCTCATTTTATAAATAGAGGCAAAAAATTAGGCAGATTCAAATCTTAGGTGGACCACACCATGGGAAATAGTAGTGATCGAATGCCCACCATTAAAAAATTGTTACGGGCTGAAAAGTTTTGGATCAAGCTGATATTTGTGGTTTCCCACCTTCGTAGTCTATTTCTTGATCCACCATTCAATATTTCCTCTTTCGAGAAGCCATTTTTGGTGTCCACTGCAACTTTCCAGCTTACGTGTCCGACAACAAGGCCTGCAGACTCGTTTCTTTTTCTTGATTTCTTTCTTTTATTCTTTGAAGAATAGTTCTACCGTTTTTTGACTCAGACTTGAAACTCACCTGAGTCAACTCGGCTCGGCAAGATATCTTGCTGTGTCTCTAGAAAACTTGGCACCTTTCAACAACCTTAGTTGATGGTTAATGCAGGGGTATTTTCACACCGGCTTGAGTGGGATAGCTCGTGGGATATGGGGACACATTCGGAGTGGACAACCTATGTGATTTAGGACCTACGAAGGGGGTTCAGACGAGATCTTAACTCATGGGATGTGGGGCTTGGGCTATGAGATAAATGAAATAATTCACTGTACTCTAACAGTTCGAACTTTTAGAGCAATTGGTTAATTAGCCCGTGCGATGCGGGGACACACTCGGAGTGAGTGGCCCATGTGAGGCGGCTGCCCATCTAATGAAAGTCGACCATTGCAACTACTTGTCATCATAGATTTTATTTATTTATTTATTTATTTTTTCAGGTTCATCACAGTAGATGAATTGAAACAGGCACTGAATGAATATGGAATGGGTGATGAAGCCACAATCAATGAAGTTATCAATGACATTGACAAAAATATAATGTAAGTGAATCATTTTACTGTAAAGAGGAATCATATGATCCTCACCCTGACAATGCATATATGTGCTCAAGTCTTCAGTTTGAACAAGTGGGGTTAATTTTTCAGTGACCCAAAACATTTTTCTGGTGGAACCATCTTGGATGGACCACAACCCAAAAATCTTCCAGATTGAAAGATTCACCAGCCTTCCAAATTTTGCTCCCCTTGTTGAATGTCCATCATTGCTGTATTTCGTTTCCTTCCTAAATTTCCATTTGCGGGCCACAAAAAAAGTTTGGATTGTTGCCTTGAAGTTGGTAGATGGACCGTCCACAATGGGTCTCATCAGATCAATGGATAGGGTCAGTGAACCATGGGCCTCACTTGTACATACTCAGAATCTGTGGATACCACCCATCACCTTCTGGAAAAAAAGGATCATATAATCTCTTGAAAACTCTTATGTTTTCATCTCATTGCAACCTAACCAACCATATAATCACCTGAGATTTCTTCTGCTCGATATCATGTAAACACGTATCTAAGTTTGCTAACTCCAACTGTACATAGTATTGTAAAAATGCCAACTGTTTGATCAACAACTGCATATCAACCATAAACATTTAAGCTTTTTCAGGTCCATCATTGTGATCTTGCATAGCTCCTGTGAGATGTATTGATATCAGTTTTGTGATTTATTGTTTTGGATTTGCAGGCAACTGGTTTCTCTGTGTACTGGGCTGTTGGCTGTAACACTAGAAATGTTTTCAGCAAGTGTAAATTCGTGTTGGAAATAGATACATAGGACCCACCCGAACTGTAACTCAAGACTTGCTTACAACCATTTTTCATATTCGGAATTGAAATAGTGCAATTTTCTATCATTTCAATTCCATCAATGAATCGAGAAGAGGTATTTGGGTAATAGGGACAGCCATTATCGACTCCATCCTCCATTTGCAGCCACTGGTCCGGTCACGAGGATAATGCCACCTGAATCCGGATCCTCTGCTTGCCACGGGCTGGAAAATCCTGCTTTCATCACTAACATTGTCAGCAATGCTGCATAAAATTCAGTGTGTGATGATGCAGTCCAATTAGATTGCAACAAACAGGATTTTCCTGCTTGTGGCAAGTAGAGGATCCGGATTCGATTTTGGGCTATTGCTCACCCTCTCGGTAACCGCTACATTACATTTGCCATGTCGCGTGGAATGTCAGAGACAGACAGAAATGGCAAAGGGTTCCCTTCCACTGTCATTTCACTATAATATTTTTGATGGAGAATTTGGGCAATGATACTATGCGATGTGGATTATGTAAGAGATGCCATGCAATGCAGGCATGATTCAAAGGTTGATGCCATCATGAAGACCACCTGTGACCCATGCATCAAGTGGCAGCCACACTGTAACTGCATAAACTCAATGGAAAGCAAAATCATTTCCCTCAATGTACAGGTATGGCCCACCTAATGAGTTTTAAGGGCGGGACCCACCTTTTACAAGACTCTGATGTGCGACAGAAGACAAGTTGGCAATAAGATGGGTTAACTAGATGTGGGTAAATGTGCATTTCATACAAGGTGCATCCCATAGAGTCATCACATAAATTCTTCATCAAGTAGAAATCAATTTGAATGAGCATAGCTGTTCTAAAACACACACCCCAAACCAACAGGTTCTGACCCCTTTAATGGAGGGAAAACCATTAGCGCATGGCCCACCTGCAGTGGAGGGGGAAATAGCTGTTGTACATGTAACTGGACCCTCATTCCCATCAGAAAACGTCTAGTGTAATTTCACTTGATTCATGAGATTTTTGTAAGATTGCACAGCGACTTGATTCTTTTCGGTCATTCAAAGCAAGCAAACTTAAGTGGCAACTTACTAATCCATCTTAAAACGTACTTAAGGTGTGGAACAGCTTTTGTAAGAGCCCTGCAAGGGCTACTTGCATGAGCAGGTGCCACTTCCAAGCAATTCAATTTGTGGGTTGGCTCCCAACTGTCCCTGCCCTCGCCTGAAAAATCAGACCAGCCACACTCATCGGGAAGGCCACACTTGTAAATGGATGGTTATAAAAAGATTTTGACCCAGGGTCAACATTCAACATGCAAAGACAGCCACCTGATAACTGGGCGAAGCTGATTTTGGCAACCAAGACATGTACATAGTAGGGCCCGATTGGCCCAGATCTCCAACACATGTTCCTGACGACATGTGAGCCCATAAGCATAAGTAGCCCTAGCATCTCTCTGTACTTTGCAGTACCTCAAGCAAAAACAAGCTCAACCAAAATATCGGGAGCTTCTTGATGGGTAGAGAAGTCTTAAAACACAACAACATGATATTAAAGGAAAATTGGAAAAAAAATGCATGTCTTATTTTTTCATTAGCCAGCTTGTGATGTCCTTGGAACATGTGGAAGTACAACTGATTTCAGGTCTCCAGGGTAAGGAGTCCAAAGGCCTAAACCTCCCCTACTCTCTTTCAGTCCAGTGGCATTCCCTTGAAATTCATCCAAGGACTTCACCCACTCGACCACGGATGAATGCTCCCTGGTATGCTTGTGCAATATGAACAACGAATTGTACTCACAGTTAGGAAACATAAAGAACTTGAAGGACCTGCCTAACCTGTACACAACGTAGCCGAAGCTTAGCTGATCCCTCGGCGTGAAGAGGTTGACTTCGTTGAACCACAGGCAGCTGAAAAGATCATTTAAGGCGGTGTGCTCCCGTATGATGATGGCCCCCTCTGGCACATCTGCATTTTGACACTGCATCATCAATCATTGTTTGGAAACTAGAAAACCTGACTCAACACAATGCCCAGCTGAGTCGATGGGTTGGCTTGATAGACTGACCTAAATCTTCTTTAGGACCACATTTATTAGTGCAATATAAAATATTAAAATTTTGAGAATTCTATTCTTTCAAATTTAATATAAATGGTGGTAACAATCGTCCTCAATCCTTTTTCCCCCCAAAGAAACCAGGCTCTCTTTAAAATTGCAATTTTTATCGACTTTAAAATTTCTTTTAAATTGTAAATTAAACCAAGTCGAGTTTAAAGCCCAAGTTCCAAGTTGATTCAATGAGTTTTAGTACTATGGATTAAAAATATCTTTTATTGATACTATGGACTATTATATCATGAAATAAGCAAGGGAAGTGTGCAGGGAGTTTCCTTCTCTTACCGCTGAGTGTATTTTTCATTGGATTCCATGGTTCCATTCCCTCGAAACGGTATATTTTCATGTGAAGATCGATCAGTGGCCGAGCATAGCGCTTCCTTCTTTTGATCGCATCAGCCTCCTCGTAAATACTTTGGTGGTGTTTATGGCGCGCAATAGCGAACGTGCGCTTCACACGCCAGAGATACCTGAAAATTAAACAGATGCAACCATTTACATGTTATCAAGGGAGGGCCAGTTTGGTAAGATTAATGCAAATGGACTGATAAAGACTCAAGACCCAAGATGGCAAAATGTCAACACAAATCTAGAAACTTGCCCAATGAATGCATTGAGGAAATGTGAAAATGTTAATTTAAGGCCTGTTTGGATAGCAAAAAATTAAAAAGGAAAAAAGAAAAGAAAGGAAAGTGAAGCACTTTTCTCATGATGGGATGTTTCACTATGTTTGGATATCAAAAATAGCAGTGGATTCCACGTAGCAATCATTATGCTTTTCCAGAGTCAACTCACCCAGTACAGTATACAATGTGAGCATTGTTTCAAAAAAATAAAATTTTCATTTGATATCCAAACAAGAACCCTGAAATGGAATTCAGGGTAATACATGTCTGAAATAGTGCATGGGAATCATAATTGGGTAATTATTACGTTTTCTTCTCTTCCTGCCATCCAAACATGCCCTCCACTTGAATATATGAGAGAGGAACAGGGGAAAGGATACTTGGCCCAAGGATACATACGGTATTCATGGGCCTTAAGTATATGTGGGGCCAATGGTTAGGTGCTCCAGAAATTGAAGTGATGGGCTCCACCTTGGATGAACCATGCCCCAAATGTTTCCTTGACAGGACAATCCTAGATTGGCAGCCTCTAAATGGAAATCTCGAAAAGAATACGGAGAAAGTCCTTGATCAATGGAAAAGAAAAGGACAAAGATTGGATGTCTAGATTCATCAATTGATGAACAGGACCCATCAGATCAATGGAATGGATCATCTAACCATGGGATCCACTTGTACAAACTGAGAGTCTGAGGATACTAATCCTCAGAACAAGGAACATATAATTCCTCCTTTATCCACCTTAGTAATGTAAATGTTGAAGTTGAAAACAGGCAAAGATCACATCACCTTTCAAGAATAAGCAATGGATCAACTATAAGCTCCATCTTCCCATCGATCCAGATGCTATACTGTGCCTCTGGAAATAGCCTGTGGGTTAAAATCTTCGGGACCTTCCCATTCCTTCTGGGCTCATCATATGGAGGATGGTGCAGCACCACGATTCGCCAAATACCAATCCATTTGCCCCCATGCCTGTCCTCTCTGACACTAACATTCTGCTTGATGAAATCAAGGGACTTTTCGTCTACCACCATAAGAAAGCAAAAAAGTTTTTGGGAACGAAGGCTTATATTCGAAGGTTGATGGGGCGTATCATAACCATCAAAAATGCCAGAGGCAACCACGAATCTACATTTCTTGGCATATTTTACATCTACAGCATCCATCTCTGCACCCCCATTTTGCATGAAACCGCAGTGCACCTGAAAGATGCAGCAAGTGACAAACAATACCAACTTTTCCAGATTTAGGGACTTAAATGACCAATCCAACCTGCAGTTTCTACACTATAGGGATGAAATAGGCTATACAATTGAATAGAACTCTTGATTCATCTTGATATAAAGAATCAACTTATCCCACATCATGGAAAATCTCAGTTGTGTATACAAGCATGGTACATGTTATGACAATTCTCTATGAGGGGTTAAGTCCAAGTCTTTTAAAAGGGGATGGGAATTATTATGAATGGCAAAGGGAAAACATGCACAATATGTAGTTTAACCATGATTAGCATTAAATTATGTTGATTGGCCTCATTAAGTATTAAGAGGGCATAACATGCTCCTTTTTTTTTTTTTTGAAGTGATAATAGCGAATTTTATTAAGAGAAAAGGCCAAAGGACAAAATATACAAAGAAAAGCAAAAGAATAAATAAAACACAGATTTTACAACTCGAGTCAATTAACTGGAAACTGATCAGCAACTAATATATTAGCTGCATGCCCCCATTCTACTCTGTTAGTTTTGAAACAAGAATTGCTAGAAACAAAGTTTCCTGTACACGTCAAACTTGAGTGCAAAGACTGGAATAAGAGAATAATTGTTTTATCTTCTTTTTTACTTCGCAAATATTTGAATAAGAGAATAGTTGTTTTATCTCCCTTTTTTGTGTTGAGAAAGGAACCCATATCCCTAAGGCAATTGATACGTAGAACCAATACTTGTAGAAGGTGTCAAAGCCCATGGATAAAAGAAAAAAAAGAATGGCCCTCTCATGCAAATTTGAAGAAATGGTCCCCACCTCCAAATCAACGGCTTCAATTTCATCCAATTTCTTTGATTTCATAAGCATAAAGACCTCTTTATTCCACGATTGGATACTCTTTGACCACTTGGAGCTGAGAGGTTTAAAAAAGGTTCAAATTTTGAGGTTTAGAAAAGGTTCGAATTTTGAAACCCAAACTTGGAGAGAATAGTGCCCTTGAATGTATGTCATCGGCCAACTTGCTTATATACTAGGCAGAGTCTATGCAATAATAACATGGAATTTCAAGATAAAGCAATATGACTATCTTTTGTATAAGACGATCCTGTCCTTATCTTTAAAAACCACTTTGAGGGAGAAGACTTGGCATTGAAAATCCTATTACACATACCTTCATGGTTGAATTCAGTTTAAAACTATCTTCTCTTTGCTTCCAGCTTTGATGCCCTCCAAATAGTGGAGGAGATTGGGGTTCGGCCTTTACATGCTCGTCCACCAAATAATATGATAGCTTCTGAGGAATCGTGTCGGAAATTCCTCTCTCAGGAATGACTATGGAATTTGGATCATCCATGATAGGAATTGGACAGCCTAATTGCATTATCAGCATAGAAGAATGAGTATCAGGTCCTCTGTTTAACAAAACATGCCTAAGAATAGAGGTTTTGTTTTATTATAATCTTACGGTGTTGTTTTGGAACGAGTCCCATATTGTCCAACATGATAAACACCTTGCTATCTTTTCTACAAATACCTGCCAATTCAGACACAGAAAACTAGTACATACATCAAACGGAACTCAGAGAAAATATAAAATATCATTACCACAACATGGACAAACCTCAATTCTATATATTAAAAGAGAAAAAAGCAGCAGCATCCTTGGAGAACATAATGAATTAACATCATCAACCTAGAAGAAACAGAACTACACTCACAGTAACTCCTACATATGTTGTTGAGTTAGAGAATAGGTGTCAACCATTGAGTTTTCTTAAGAGGGCCATTTGTAGGGAACCCCTGTACAGCTTACCTTTCCAGGATCCCATCATACACATGGCAGAGGGGAAGGTGGATCAGGACCATCCATATCATGGATCATGCATGGATGGCCACAGTTGAAAAAATGCCAACCAGAAAAATCCTACCCATCACTTCCACCCACAAATTTCTGATTAATAGTTCTTTTTCACTGTATATTTGAAGACCACCAGTAGCTAGGATCCTCTAACCAATGTGGTTTCTGGACAGCGGTCCATCTATGATAAGGCACACTAGATTTATGGTCCCAATCAACCTTTGTGTCTACCACATGTGAAATACAACGGCAGGTAGGTTGTAAGGAAGTTCTCAGAACCAGGGTATTGTATCACTTCATTCTTGAGATGATCCTGTACAAACTTTCTTGCTAAAATGAGGTGATCTTGAACTTCCACAAATTTTATTTAGTGCTCACCCCTACCCCCACTCTCACCCCCACATTCTAGATCTATGGTCCCAATCAACCATTTTGTTACCACATATACAACATGAGGTACGTTGTAAGGAGTTCCCACAAAACTGGGGTATTGAATCACTTCCAATATTGAGATGAGCATTGTGGAAGCTCTCTCTATTAAAATGAGGTGTCTCAAACTTTCACAATTCGTAATTAGTGCTAACCACCTACCCCGACACACTAAGATAAAATGATCCCAACAAACCTTCCTGTTCATCACATTTACAAGAGGTAGTTGTAACTAGTAAGGTAGTTTCCCAGAAAATCACGGTATCATATCACTTCCATTCTTGTGAGAAGCATTGTGAAGACAATCTAGTTAAAATAAGGTGACCTTTTAACTTTCTCAATTCACAGCTGATGCTTGAAAAAAATATATATAACAAAAAAAGAAAAGAAAAGAAAAGAAATAAAAATCAGAAACTAAGGCAAACTAAATTAGATTGGTCATCATTTCATATGGGTGTTTATAACAACTGTGATCCAATTTTTGGCCAAAGAAAATGCGGTAGCATTTCATGGAATATGAATCGCAGATGTCTGTTGCAGTAAATGGTCATAGGATCTGGATAAGAAACAAAAGGATGCAAGTAATGATCTAAAGCACCTATATGGCATCCTGAAAAGCCATAACCTTGTATGAAGCTCCACTACCAAGGCAGTAGCTTGGTCATCATGTCATGTGGGAAGTTTAGAAGAACTGTGATCCTCTTCATTTTTTTTCTTCATTTTTCTTCTCTTCACTTTTTTTTTTTTGGATTAAAAAAGAGGCAGTAACTTTTCACGGAATATGAATTGCAAAATGTATGTTGCAGTAAATGGTCAAAGGATCTGGATAAGAAGCAAAAGGTATGCTGCAGTAACCTCTCTTGGGTGGGGGCGGGGGTGGTGTCTCAAAGTACGGGCAGTAACATTTCCTGGAATGTGAATTGCAGATGGTATGTTGCAGTAAATGGTCATGGAAACCAGATAAGTTACCTATCCTAGAGAAGATTTTAGTTACGCACTACATGAATAGTATTATAGTTCCTACAAATTTGGGGGGCACTAATCTATGCATGTGTACTTGCAGAAGCGCTACAGACTTGTCGTGCATGTAGGGCTGTCAATTGGTTGGGCTCAGGCCAGGCAAAATCAAAATTTTGAATAGGCCCAGCGTGAAAAGTTCAAAATCCAGGCTGAGGCCAACCCCAGGCCCGGCCCATTGACAGCCCTACATGCATGCAGTGTGCTCAGAAATCCATGCAAACAAGCATGTCCAATGTGAAAAGCTCAAGTGCTGTTCCACTTCATTTATTTTTCAAATATTGCAGCTCAACTGAAACCATAAATGGCATTGCATTCAAGATGTTCTATTTTAGTCTCTTGTGTGCATAGATTGGCCAATCTCTCAGCAGATGCAGTTGTAGACAAAAGAATCAAGATGGCTTCTCATGTAGGGATCTGCAGTTGCTTTCGGATAAACTCGGCCACCGACAGGCTTGGGCAATGTAACAAGGTCAGTGTTTGAAGTATCAGTATCACTATAAGTTTTGCTGGTCAGGGTACAGAAACAATATTGATATCACCAATAACTGGAATTGTGGGAAAACATGGGGCAAATAGTGGACTTTTTCAATGAAACTTTACGAAATGCTAAAATACATGTATTGCATATTTAGGAATTAAAAAAATTGCAAAAAGAATGCATACATAATAAGCCTCCATTTAATGGGGCCTAAAAGCATATGTTGTTATAAGAAATCAGTCCAACAATCCCATCCATCCCATCCATCCATCCAACCTTTCATCCAAACATCCGTTAATGTTTCAAAATATTGACAACACATGATATTTCGCTGAGGAATCGTCGACAATTGGAAAGGAAATGAAAGATTGTGGTCTCGATATCGCCCATGTTGCAATAATGATAATATTGTGATATTATCGATATTATTGTTGACAAATTAAACATTGCGTACAACCATGCGCCCATAAATAAATTTTGAAATGGAAACTTTTTTAATAAATAGATTTTTTGGGATATCGATGCACCGGCGATATCATCAAAATATCGCCGATACATTGGCGATACAAATAACACTTGGAATTTACACAATAAAAAATATCGACGATATCAATACATTGGAGATACTTAGCGATACATCGCTGATACCTGAAATTTTTATACTACCAGTGTTGTCAGTATCGTTACCAGCATTATTGGTATCGTTGAATTGGAGATACAGAAAATATCAGGGATACTTCGATAATATCGGGGATACTCCAAACAATGAACAAGGTCACTCTACTTCCAAAAAGATTTGTGTCACCAATGTCAGACATGTCAGTAATACGGCAAAAACTAATTTATATTTTATTATGATACTTTAGCAGTACATATATATCATTTACATAATCCCAATGTCTTTCCAGTTATGAAAATACATACCTCTATGTCATATGCATTTATGAACTTCCCATATATATTTCTCACAACCATAGCACTTCTAGTTTTGAGTTCCCAGTTTTCCAGGGTCCCCATGTCTAATAAACACCGACATGCATGTCTATGTCCAAGATACATGGAGCTCAGGCTGTTTCTTCCTCATTCAAACGATGCTCACTTTTTTTTTCCTTTCTTGCATCTTGTTGTAATATATATATATATATATATATATATATATATAGAGAGAGAGAGAGAGAGAGAGAGAGAGAGAGAGAGAGAGAGAGAGTTCAAAAGAAGCTCCGTCATCATCTTTATCTAAAGCCTTATCCCAATTAATTGGGGTTGGCTAAATGAATCATTCTTTGCCTTCCACCTTGCCAAGGGCTAGACCTTCAGTTACACCATAGGTTATCAAGTCTTATCTTACTACCTCCATCCATGTCCTTTAGGCTCAACTTGCCCTTTTAAATCCTTCAACTTGTACCAACTCACTCTTCCTAACCGGCATGAATCTTGGTCTCTGTTGCACATGACCAACCATTTAAGTGTACTTTCCTCATCTTATTACCTATTGGTGCTACTCCTAAGTTCCCTCTACCTATTGGTGCTACTCCTAAGTTCCCTCAAATGTATTCATTTCTGATTCTATCTTCTTTGACTTGCCACTCATCCATCTCAAAATCCTCATTTCAGCTAAAATCATCCCATTGACATGTTGTTCCTTAATTGCCCAACATTGTCCCATAAATCATGGCTGGTCTTATACACCCTAGCATGAGTTTGGAATGTCATATTGTTCAGATTCATGATGAAAGTTATGGCATAAATTTGACACCAGATACCATCTTGACACAACCCTCCTTTATCCAGGCTAGGGACCAGCAATGAGAGCACAAAACTCCCACGGACGCAATGTAATATACTATTACACAGGTTGATGACAATCAAGCGCCATCTAATAGTCTATTACATAGTCCAAAAGAAGGGTCAATGAAGAAAGCAGAATTATCAAAGCTGCTCCATGAGTATTTGAAACTATATCATATCTCCATTCCCAACAATTCTTACGATACTAATCGCCACAGGTGTTAGAAATAAATCAATCTAACTAACAATTCACATTAAACCAATCACTATAACAAATTTAACTACTAGGCCAACACTTTCTCCGTGATACCTGAAATGAAAGCAACAGAAGATTGGCATGACCATATGTGAAATAATAATGCGACAAGAATGAGTAACATCCATAGGATGCCTCCCACAAGAACCAATCGTATAAAACCCCTCTTCCAAATAATCTTCATTGGAACATCTTGGGAGAACCTGCTTGAAAAAAGAAAACCATCTTCAACATCTGCATTCACCACAGAGTTCCGCATGTCATGCATCCCAGAAGACCAACTCCATTGAGGTATATCAAAGCAAGTCCAAACTCCAAACCTAATCCTAGAAAATGCCTTCCATTAAAATGTGTTTCTACCTTTGTTTTTCTGGCTTTGATTATTTCGGTCTGTTCTGCGGATCGCCCTTGAAGAGAAAGAATGCCGAGTATCAGTCTCCATTGTTCCCCTCGCATCTTTCAAGGAAAGAAATGAATGCTCATATTTACCAAGTCATCAAACACCAAATCAATCAATTTGACAGTGGTCATTTGAAGTGATGATTAATGATCTTACTAATTAGTGTGTGACAAGACTGAAGTTATTCATCACAACTCATGGCCACACTAAAATCCCAGCATAAGTGACATACAACTGCAAAAATAAACATATCTCCGATTTCAGTCATATTGCTTTCAACCTGTCAGAAAACAATAGGTCTAGTGTTTCATAGTTCATGCATACAAGTAGATTTCAAACATTGCAGCAGATGTCAAAACTATAGCTAGACACAGGTTCAAATTTTTTTAAATATATTCCCATAGGAAGTGACTAGATATTCTTATACATGCTAGTTCCAATGAAATTTACTATGAACAATAGCTACTCATTTAATCCCCAGTTTGGCTCCAAAGGGGGGTTTAAGCCTCAAATGCCCCTTTGGAGTGTGAGTCCAAATGGGCCCTAAATCAGGTAAGCTCTGCCATGGATATGACTTGACACAAAAATCAAGCAATTCCATTCATTTGTCAAGCCATGCATTTGAAAGTGAAACTTCAGCAATCTTTTTAAATCATCCTTGGTTTTCACATGTGTGCCTGCTTGATCAGTTGACTGGCCTGATTTTTATGTCAGGCCATCAATGCACATGAGCTTAGCCAAAAGCACCATCATTATTACTAGGAAAAGAGTCCTGCAAGGTTTACAGAGGACCCCATTGGCACTCCGCTAGTCATCTATTTCAAGTAGACAGTGGAAGGCTGTGGTCTCAAGGACTACAAGTTGTGAGGACTGGGCCTCTTATTGTGAATATTACAAAATGCAGATCTGACTAGCTAGGCAAAAGACATTTCTCAACTACTCAAATTTCCATCTAAAATCCAAGCAATTCTTCAAATGATGATAAAAACAGTAGAGAGGCAAAAGACATTTCTCAACTACTCAAATTTCCATCTAAAATCCAAGCAATTCTTCAAATGATGATAAAAACAGTAGAGAGAGAGAGAGAGTACCCTCTTTTAAACCAGATCAAACACAATTTCCTTGCTACAGAATTGTCAAAACCCACATGGCCAACATTTCGACAGAATCTTCAAAAGGACAAGGGGTGGTGTTGTATAACAGACTAAGGCAAGATCTGAGCAAATTTCTATTATTTCACTGAAAAACGAACATTCTTAAAGACCCAGCATTAAACAACACAAAATCACACAACCAGTACATGATTCAAAGTTTGGTAACTGTTAACGCATGAGAAATATTGGCCGTCCAGCTGTACGGCCCACCTGATGGATGTGGATGTGGGCCGTACACCTTCTCTTGTCTATTCTTTAGGGGTCATTTGGATGCCTGTAAATGGTTAAGTTGTAAATGATTGTCCTGTTTGGCATTATGCTGTAAATGATTATCTGTGTTTGGATAGCCTGTAAATGGTTTAAGTCCTGTAAATGGAGAGCCAATCTTTCCATTTATAGCTGTTAGACTGCAAATGGAGAGCCTGTAAATGAAATCCGAACTTTTTGCCTACAAATGAGATGGGGTAACAAAATGCTGTAAATCATTTACAGCCTGTAAATGATTTACAGGCAAAAAAGGCCATCCAAACGCAGAGTTTAGATGATTTACCAGTAAATCATTTACAACTTGGCCCATTTAAAGGCATCCAAATGACCCCTTAGTCAAATTGGATTAGGACACTTGGTTAGGACTTTTGTTACTTAAGGGTGTTTTTCTATCTTTTCACTCGCTGAATGTGGACTGTTTCTGTATTTCTCTTCTTAACCGTTTGCCAGTAGGCCGTAGATCAAGAGGTAAAGATTGCCCCATCAGGAGATTTTTGAGACGCATCCCATCAATGGTGGGACACAAAACACCAATTGTCCGGATCATCGGACATGGGCCCTACTTATCAAAATTGAGAAAACAACTATACCGAGAAGAGAAGCAAGCCACGTATTGTATAGTTCCTCTGAAATGGAACCCTACGAAGGATCAGTTTTCTGTAAATTGATATCTGCGATAACTGTCTGTATTTCATTGATAGATGAAGGGCATATATATACAGGGTAGAAATAGAATACAAATGTTTAGCTGCATGCACAGCTCTACAGATACAAAATACGAATAGATATAATTATACAAGATAATCACAGTTGAATAGAAGATACACACACACACTCCCCCTCAAACTCGACATGATTTAAGGGAAACCATGGAGAATTTGGAAATTAGATGCAAGAAACGAGAGGCATTGTGCAACTTGGTAAAAAGGTTTGCAAGTTGTTCTGAGGAGGCTCTATGGGGAAGAGAAATTATCCTGTCCAAATACGTTTGACGTACACAATGACGATCCATTTCAATATGCTTGGTGTGTGTTCATAAAATTCTGGGTTGTGAGCAATGCGGATGGTACTCTTATTATCACAGTGCAAGGGTGTAGGGGTAGCAGTGTTCGAATTATCTCCGATATTATCTTTATCTCCAACTCAGCGATACCGATAACACTGGTAGTGATACCGATAACGCTGGTAGTATTAGAAATTCCAAGTATTAGCAATGTATCGCTAAGTATCGCCAACGCATCAATATCGCCAATGTAATCGCCAATATTTTCAATTATGTAAATTCTAGGTGTCACTTGTATTACCAATGCATCAATATTGCCAATGTATCGTCAATATTTTTGACTATGTAAATTCTAGGTAATGCTTGTATCATAAGTGTATCGACGATATTTCAATAATATTGGCAACAAATTGATATGATCAAAATTTTGTTTATTAGAAAATTTTTTATTTTAATTTTTTTTCGTGGGCACATGGTTTGTATGTAGTGTTCAATTTGTCATTGATAATATTGATAATATCTCGATATTATCAATATCGTAACATGCGTGATATTGAGACCACAATCTTCCATTTCCTTTCCTATTGTTGATGATTTCTTGGTGAAATATCATGTGTTGTCGATCATGGTGTGCCGTAAAGGCCATTACAGGGCCGTAAAGGCCGTTACGTAAAGGTAACGGTGGCAACCGTTACACGTTATGGGGTCGTAATGGCTGTTACAGCCGTTATGGAAAAAATGGCCCATAATTGCCGTTGACGGCATGTTATGTCCCCTATAAAGGCCATAATAGTCCGATAATGGTCTTTTACTAGACAGATACAAGTTTTTCATACTTTTTAATCAACATTACAGGGCATATATAGGTTTTTCGGGGGTTTTTTCAATAAATAAATAAATAAAAAGAGAGACTGTAACAGCCGCTATAGGGCCGTAACAGCCGTTATACCCCGTATCGTAAAGGTAATGGTGGTGGCCGTTACAGCCACCATTACCACTACGAAACACCCTGTTGTTGATATTTTGCAATATCGATGGATGTTTGGATGGACGGTTGGATGGTTAAATAGGTTGGATGAGATGGTTGGACTGATTTCTTACAACAACACATGCTTTTAAAGCCACATTAAATGGAAACTTGTTACATATGCATTCTTTTTTTATAAAAATTTCTAAATATGCAAATATGTACATTTTAACATATCCTGAAGTTTCGCTGAAAATTCCACTGTTTTTCCTATGATTCCCTGCATTTCCGGTTATCAGCGACATTATCGGCAATATCGATACTGTTTCCATATCTCTGGCCAGGGAAACTTGTAACGATACTGATACTTCGAACACTGAGAGGTAGTAAGATGGACACCCAAATCAGCAAGTAATCATCATAGCCAGATGATCTCAGCAGTGATTTGAGCCATTGCACAATATTTTGCCTCAGTAGTAGATTGTGAAATGTGTTGATGCTTTTTTACTTTTCCAGGAGAAAAGAGTCTTCAAGAAAAATGCAAAAGCCTATAGTTGACTTTTGGTCAGAGATAGTTCCAGGCTTCCAGCAAAATCATAATCTAAATACGCGCAAAGCTCAGAGGAAGTCACAGAGAAGAATAGAGCCTTATCAACACATAAAACAACTGATAAATGAACATACCAAGGTGCACTAAAAAATTGACTAACAAGGTGAACAACATTAAGCAATGTCAAGCTTGGAGATGGTAGATAAATTAATCCACCAATAAGTTGTCTATAAGAGGTTGGATTGAAAGAAGTTCTCCATCCATAGGACCAAGCTTGACATTCGACTTAGTGAGGGTGTTGGCTCACTTTGTATCACCTGTTAATCGAGCTCTTGAGATAGGATCGGTGGCATATTTGATTTGAGAGAGTAAATAGCTTTATTGGGAATATGCAACTTCTAACCCCAGAAAGTAATGTAAAAACTCCCAAATCCTTCATTTCAAAGAGTTGATTAAGATGTTGCTTGATCGGATGAATAGTAGCTTCATCGTCAAAAGAAATAATCATATCATCAACATGAAGTAATAGAACAACTCTTCCTTTGGAAGTATTAGAGATGAACAAGGCTGGATCATGAGACTCTAGAGGAATCCTATGGTCGTAACTGCAAAGCTAGTGAGGTGCCTGTTTTAGACCATATAAAGCATGTTGAAGTCGACACAAATTTGTCCAGATTAGATAGTTCAGGAGGCAGCTGCATATAGAATTCTTCTTGAAGATCTCCATCAAGAAAGGCATTTTTTACATCAAGTTGATATAAATGCCATTGCTGGCTGGCAGCGACAGAAATCAGTGTCCAAACTATGGTCATGTGAGCAACAAGAGATAATGGTTCAGCAAAGTCAATGCCAAAGTATTGATTATAGCCCTTAGCTACAAGACATGCTTTATAGCAATCAATGCTCTCATCAGCTTTGATTTTTATTTTGTACACCCATTGACAACCAATTGTATGTTTGCATGGTGGAGGAGAGACAAGGTCTCATGCGTGCATTCAAGCAAGGGCATCCAATTCTTCTGTCGTGGCTTGTTGCCATTCAGGGCCTGTTTGGCCGGGCAGATTAAGAGGGATTAGGAGGGATGGGATGGTAAAATCCTGGGATATGCCAAACGAGCCAAACAGACCCGATGAACTTGTCCCGGGATATAGCAAACCCATGGATCTTAAATCAATCCACTGACATCACCATCATTACCTTAAAATTGATCCCATCACTCCTAATCCCGTTCAATCGTCCGTGCGGCGTGTTCGGTTGGACGGATTAGAAGGGATTGGAAGGTAAAATCCCGGGATATGCCCGGCATTGTAAACAGACTCGATGAACTTGTCCCGGGATATAGCAATCCCGTGGATCTTAAACCAATCCACTGACACCAGCATCATTACCTTAAAATCCATCCCATCCCTCCTAATCCCATGGGATCCGTCCAGCCAAACAGGCCCTCAGGATGTTATGTAACTTCCTTGTAAGACTGAGGCCTAGACTAAGAATGGACAGTGACAAGGAACACTCAATGTTGAGGCAAGAAGGTTTCATAATCTGCAAATCGAGCAAGAGAAACAGAAGGTCTGAAACTACGACGAACAACAGAAGAATCTGCATGATCAGTAGGTCCAGAAGCTATACGTAGGACGGTCAATGGTTGAATCTGCTACTGACGGGTTATCTGAAAGACTTGCAGTGGATATCTCAGCAAAAGATGTTTCTTCAAAAGAAATGGGAAACTAGAGATCTGTTGAAGAGTAGTTTTCATTTGGTGCATGAAAGGAGAGATGTTCACAAAAAATATTTCAGGTGGGTCTCCGTAAAAAAAAAAGAAAAAAAAGCGATAGTAGGCACCAGCGGAGGAGGGAAGAAGATGAACAAATGTGTTGAAATGAACAGCTTCGATCATATCCAAGCTCTGATACCATGAGAATCTGTGAAAACTCTGTGTTTGAGAGATGAAAGGTGTATTTGCCTGTAAAGAGATTGCAGGCCGTAATCGGATTACAGCTTTTAGCTGTAATCTGAAACATGCAGGTAAAGGGATTTCAGGCAACGGATTTATTTATTTATTTATTTTTAATTCGTAATGTAATGTAGGGAAAGTTGCGGCTTCTTCCAACGGCTTTACAGAATCAACAAAATAAATAACCTACCTCTCTTGAAGAAGAATAGGAAGAAGAAGATAGATGATGAAATAAATCTCCCTCCGTCCCTGTATCTATGGTGTAGCTGGGATTAATGCGAGAGATCTTTTGGGAAATCTCTATTGCCTCCGCTAAGCTCTGTGGACCCTAGAAAGTTATTAATAGAAGCCGGAGTGGTCCACCTGAAATTTTCATCTGCATAATTTTTATGACCAATCCTAAAATAATCAGGCAAAACAACTGGACGGTGTGGATATATAATGCCTACATGAATGTGGGCCCTATGGTCAGCGTCCAACCTACGTCGCTGTTCCGAGTTCGCAGTGAAGTGGCGACCACAGGCCTTCCTTGTGTTTAGACGTGGCAAAAATCTGTGGCCCCACCCTGATGCATGTGTCATATCACTTGCATCCATCCATTTTGTGAGATTATTACAGGGCATTAGCCCAAAAACGAGGCAGATCCATACCTTAAGTGGACCACGCCACATCAAGCAGTGAGGATTGAACGCCTACCATTGAAAACTTCTTGAGGCCCATTGAAGTTTTATATCAAGTTGATATTTGTGTTTGTCCTTTGTCGAAGTATATGGGACCATATGAACAATTTGGATGGCAAATAAACATGATGATTGTCCATACAGAGGTTTCGACCGTATGTGTAATTGTCGGCGTGTGATCGAGCTTTTGATCTGCCTTATTTTTTGGGATCTGAATCAGAGCTGGGCACGGGACAACTCGACTCATCTTACTCATTCGTATCTGGCTGGATCCAAACTGACTCATTCATATCTAACTCGATCCAAACCTAGTGGGGTGAGGACTTGACTTGATCCCAAACTCGACTTGTGTGCGTATAACTCATATATGATGTTTCATATCTGAGATGCCGTGTAGTTAGCAGAGAGGCTGCAATTCTGGAAAGTGAATTTAAGTTTTGAGTTGTGATTTCAGCCCATGGATACCTGCTGCACTCAGACCCAACTTAGTGCCGACTCGGTACTTGTGACCGGGTCAGACTCGGTCTGGATCAGTCTAGGCCAGACCCGGACTCGAATCAGATCAAGCACACTGGACTTAGTACTGAGCCGGGTTGAGTTCGGGTCAGGCCTATTTCAAAATTGGATTGATTCGAGTTAGGCCTAACTCAGTTTGACTTAACTCCATGCCCAACTCTACTTATGATCTCCAAAAATGGATGGATTATGTTTATGTAACACATACATCATGATGGGGCCTAACTTTGTTTCAATAAAACACAATGGAGGTAGGTGGCACCACGCAGAATAGAGGTGATGGAACACCCTACTATAAAAAATTTCATAAAGCCCACGGTAATATTTATGTAATGTTTATTTGCCATACAACCTGTCAATTAAGGTCAAATAAACTTGGATGAAGAGCGAAAACAAATATCAGCTTGATCCAAAACTTGTGTGGCCCATTAATGGTTAATCACTGCTGTTTCCTATGGCATGGTCCACCTGAGAAAGGGATCTACTAAAGACATGTTTTAGCATATTAAATCTTACTAATCTGATGTTGTTTATATTTAATGGCTAATATTCAATAATTTCTCATCATAAAATGAAATTTAAATTAGTGGGTATTTCTTCTTTCAAGTTCTCATCATAATTTCTTCTTTCATGGAAATAGTTGTATCGTCTCCCAGTTCTGAACTCTTTTAAGTTTTTTTTTTTTTTCCAATCTTAAGCTTGTCTTGTAAAGCAAATTTCTTATTTCAAATTCGGTATATTACCTATTTAAAATAGTTTTTAAATCTTGGACGCAGTTGTATTGATTCAGTAATCACATATTACAGAAAAGTAGAACTAGTTAAGTCTCCCTAAGATCTGTATTTTGGGGACTCAGCAGCTGCTACTTGCTGGTTACTGTATATGGTTGGTATGGTAAGGTATCAATTGCATGGTAGAAGAGAGATGTTAGTTTCTTCCTGAAGTTGGGTTTGGATGACATTTCAGGATATCAGTTATGAAATAAGGTTATAACTAGACGGATTGGTGCCGTCAGATTCCATAAGTAATTGAGATTGGATTCATGTCCTTATGATGGTGAGAAAGAGCATCAATAGTTCAATCTGCTTGAGAAAAGAGATGAAGAGTAGAGAGAGTCATATGTCACATTTTCCCATACCATTCATAATTGTGATTGGTTTATCTTATCAAGTGGGCATTAGTGTTTTTTTTTTTTTTTGAGAAAGTTAATCAAGAAAATGAAACACCCCAACAAGTTTTGTGCAGATATTGCAAAGGAAGATAAGTCACATGCCCCGAAAATCCAGCTTGCAATGTGTGTATGTCCTGTACATGTAGATGCATCATAAATCAACAAATGGTGCATCTCAGAAGTGGACTGATAGTCTTGTATTGATTCAGGATTTCGGACGGCGTGATGTGAAGAGATGAAAAGGATGCACGCTTTCAAGATTTGGCTTGTTGAAGGTTAGTATCTTGTACAGTGACTCAGGTTGCATGCATTCAGTGTGCTTGTTTGTTGAGTTGTCCTCTTGGAAAAATTCAATTGCCTATTTTTATTCTGTCATTGTTTGGAGGCTCAAATTCTGCAAATGCATTCGATGGTCTCCATTATTTTGTTGCAAGGTTGTCTTCTAGTGATACATTATTTCAAGAAGAGGCTCAGTTAAGTGATTTCAGTGAACTGCAGTAACTACTTTATATACCCCCCATTCTCTCCTGAAATAGGGAGCTAGACACATCATGTAAGGTCCCATCACCTTTTGGGTTAGGGTTGGATGCCGATTAGTTACGGGGCATTCCTACAACCCTTGATGTGGTCCAATGAAAAGTGCCGTGTGTGCCCGGCAAATGCAGGGCTTATAGTGAAAATGCAAAAATTCCTCTATGTGAAATGATGCTTTTGTCCTTTCCATTGCATCTAACATGTGCAAGCGGCTCTTTTTCATTTTGCCACTTCAGGGGTTGCAGGAATCCCTTGCAACCCTTATGTCAATTAGGGTCATGCCTTCCACTAATGATTGGATGACAGCTGTATTTCTGTAGACCAATCTTTATTAATATTTCAAAATCCACCATGGGCCAAACATGGATGCAAGGAGAACCTTTTTGGTAGATCCTAATTAAAGTATCTATAAATTACAGTGCAGCTGCTATGATGCAACACATTGACTGGGATAACAACATTGTGGAGATTAAGTAATGATTCCATCAATTGTTATCTTCACAGTCATCGTCGTCATAACCTTGCCGCAACTATTGAAAATGATTTAAAGCAGCTATTCAAAATGATTTTTCTTAGTAAAGGTTTGATGGCCTACCTAACATCAACTGCTCCTTTACCCTAGTAGGAACTGGGGCTGATGTGTTGCTACCAGGCTGGAGTTCCGTTCATAACCATACGTGACAAAGATAATTATACCCAAGAGTAAATTGCATTCTTTTAAAATCAAAACACTCTCCACTTTAGTTTTATGCACTATTAATTTCTATAAAAACCATGAATTAAGGATATATTAACTAATGATATCATTAATTTCTATAAAAAGAAAATGAAGAGAGATGCAGATCCAAATTCCTTCAAAATCAAGAAAAGAACTTTAATTTTCTTACAGTTCCTCTAATTTGGGTTCAATATGAACAATGCTCTTGTTTTAATTTGGGTTCAATTTCATATTTCAATCCACATTGCAATAGGAATCTGGTTCGCCAATTTATATGAGCAAGGCTCTTTTCACTACACTACATGCTGGCTGCATTCTTAGGGGCTCATATCATGATTTTATTTTATTTTTTTCTTGCTTCAGTTAGCTTTAGACTTAGGTTTAAGTTGCAAAATAGTGCATCAAAAGGAATATGAAGAAATGTTATGGAAGCTCATCCAATTTTTCTCATGAATGTGTGGCCCACCTTCCTGGCCAAACTTTTGGGGTGGGCCACTTTCATGGACACCCCCTCCCCAATCTCACTCGCACAGATTGCAACTTACGCATCTCGCTTGACAGTTGACATTTCAGTATGTTATCAGCTCTATATTGGCACAACTTTCTGCTAATCCACCACTCATTTGCCCGTGATGAAAGTAGCTAAAAGAATGATTTATTTTGGTAGGAAGTCATGCTCACCATGGCAGCCATCTGCATGGAACAGATGCCACACATGCGTGGCAAGTTGGCTTGATCACTTTCTACAAGGAAACCCTCTCCTTTTTTCTTTTCTTTTTTGAAAATTTTACAAATCACTACCTCATTATGATAGTATTTACACGAATATCATACTATTATTTTTATTTTTATTTTTTGAAAAATTCACAAATTACTACCTAATTTTTATTTTGAAATTTTTACAAAGTATTACCTATTTACTAACTTAATAATTTAGTTAGTTTTCATTAAAATACCTTCTGTACGGAAGTTGGATTGAGTGAGTGAGTTTTTGTAAATGACCAGACTGGCCTCTTGCTGGGAACGCCTTTTGAACAAATAGTATAAGAAATCAGTGGTTAGAATTGTTCAGCTGATCGCATTTTGGGCCTATGACTTTCGGACAATGGATTTGGCAACTTAGCTGATTCTGATTTGAGTAAATATATGATGCGTACAATTTCCTAGTGCATGTGTATCAACTAGCACAGTGAGCCAGCGTATTAACTCCCAGAAACACCAACTGCCTTACATCCTCTCTCTCTTTGTCTACGTGGATTAGCAGGAGAGAGTGAATTGGAGAGGGGCACACATGGCAGTATGGCGGAATACGTGTGCAAGATCCAGTCTTACAATTCGGTCAGGTCAATGTGAATACACTCATCAGGTGGGCCACACTCGAACTAGAAAACGAATTATGTAACTGACTCCACTCAAATTAGCTGGAATAAGGCTTAGGTGATGATGGTGATGAGCATGAAAATTCAACCTTGTGAAACTCAGAAAGTGTTTGCAAAGATTTTCAACACGTTTGATTTCAAGAATCATACTTCATATATTAACAGGATAATTATTTAATCAGATAACTCGTTTCAAATACTCTTAAAATATGACATACACATCTAATCATTGTACTGAATTTATTGTAACATAGCTTTGGCCCCAAAATGAACCGTGGACCACTAACTTCATAATTCAAGTAAAATTATAGATCCACTAATTTCTTCTTGGGTGGTTGAATGTTTTCTATCATGTTGCATGCCTAATGATTGTATGAGGAATAGAGAGGAGCACGTGAATGACCTTTATAGAGAGGATGGGAAAGCCATGATGAGGGCATTGAAAGGTAGAATTTTGAAGAATTTCAATCCAAACGAGTTTGACATCCACCCCAAATTCAGGGGAATTTTGGCGGGATTTAGATTTCAAATTCAAATTGCCCAAGATCCAACGGTGGTCATCATGTGGCTCCACAAAGCATGGCTAGATACAGAACAACAAGCTATTATGATTAATTACAGAAATCCATGGAAGGGCCTGCGAGCAGTTGTGAATTGTTATAGAACGCCAGTGAACCCCATTAATGGAGGCTATTCAGTGAGTTGAAAATTTCATAGAATGCTAAAATTCTCGAAATGAAGACATTTGAAACACAACCAAAATGAATTCCCCCCCTGCAGCTTCAAAACAACTACTGGTCTCCACTGATATTTTATAATGCACACATAACTGATCTGTTTCTTCAAACCAACACCAAGGCTGCGTTTGGATGCAAAACCAAAATGAATTCATCTTCACCAGAGAGGAAATAATCAAATCCAAATGACATCTGATGAGTTTGGACCCTTTCTCATAGAGCCATGGAATTGCAATTTGGGACCTAATCCCTCAATATGAATGCTATTGATCATCGATTACTTCCTCTTTCTTGAACTAAACCATTCCAATTCATTACGATAGTGCATCCAAACACAGCCTAAAACAATCAAGATATACAAAACGTACAAATGCCCAGCTCGAAGAACCCACGAAACCATGCAGAGAACCAACCTGCACACTTGCCAGATCAAGATCTACAGCACATGCTGCTTTTTGCTGGGATCTCCTGTGCAGGGCCAGGGATGACAATCCTCTTTCCTGAGGGTGGAGGTCCATTGCTCTTTCCTTGATCCTCGCCTGCGACCAGATTCTTCTTGTTCAGAATGTTGAAGATCTCGGTCAACACGGTCATGAAAGCGGCCTCGACATTGGTAGCTTCCAATGCTGATGTTTCCAAAAAGAAGAGCCCTTCCTTCTCAGCGAATTCTTTCGCATCTTCAGCGGGTACAGCCCGCTGGTCTTCAAGGTCACTTTTGTTGCCAATCAGCATTATCACTATGTTCTTGTCAGCATGGCTACGCAGTTCTTCCAGCCACCGCGGGATGTGATCGAAGCTCTGGCGCTTGGTTATATCATATGCCAACAAGGCTCCAACTGCACCCCTGTAATATGCGCTTGTGACTGCTCTGTATCTGCTCATTATAGAAGTCATTAATGAACTGCTCAAAATCCTGAAAGCAATGGAAGTAGAGTTTCATAATGTAGTCCAAACATCACCAAGAGAAACTAAGGTGGCACAGGTGCAATTACAACTGTATGTAGTCTTAAAACAGTTGAAAGCTAAAGATTGAAAAAACTGCCTTCCCACAAGATCCTACCCCTAGTGTACCACATATTGGAGGAAGTATTGTACAACATACTGGTAACCTTGCCACAGACCAGGTATGGATCCACATCGTTTTCGGTGTGAAAATGTCCCTGCATTAATCACCCCCAGTAAGGAGTCTCGAACACAGGACCTCCTGCTCTGATACCAATTTGATGCAGGACAATTAACCATTTGCTCTAAAAGCTCAAACTATTAGAGCATAACGAATTAATCCCTTTATCTCATAACTCATGCCCCACATCTCATGGGTTAGGACCTCGGCCAAACCCCCCTCATGGGCCCTAAATCACATGGGTACCGCTTCACACAAGCCACCCGCTTTACACGGGTGGGGCCCACCTCACAGGGGCCGCCCACCCCGAGTGTGCCCCTGCATCCCACAAGCAACCCCACTCGAGCCCAGTGTGAAAACGTCCCTGCATTACACTTCTACCTGAATTGTCATTAATTCCACCCATGGTTTCACCTAATCCCAAGAGCATCAATGGAGAAATTATATTTTAACCACTAAACAGCTCATACGGATTAGAAAGCCGTTTGTCGGGTTTATTACATAAATGAATCTACACTCTACATCTTCCCCGAGGGAGGGCACACTCGCTTAATTTATAGGAGTCCCAAATGTTAGAAGAATTGTAGAGGTAAATCTGTTCTCATGATAGTACTCTAGTTTCTTTCCCTTCTGACACAACCCAAATCTTCAGGCAAGGTATTTTAGAAAAAGAAAGCTCTAAGATGCTGAGGTGCAATGGTTTTTGCCACCTATGTTCCTAGATGCCAAAGGCGCATTCATCAATGGGACCTCCTAATTGAACTATTTCTTGGTGGTCTAGTTGTCTTAGGCAGGCAATGTGCACAGAACTAAGGGTAAAAGCTTTGAGCTTCCCAAGATTGGAGGTGAATTTAAAATTGCTTACTCAAAAGACTGTTATCTCTGTACTATCTCTTGATTTTGTGATTAAACTCCCAAGAATCCAACTATTACAACCTGTGTTAGTTAGCCACAAATACTTGTACTTTCAATTTAGGTAAATAATAAATGTGATCAATAGTTCACCTCAAATTTAAGCAAATGATGGAAAGAACCAAATGTTAGCATCATCCTAAAAGAACTATTCTTAATTTTTAATTGCAACTACTGAAGGGAAAGACGCGATACAAGTATCCCAGTGGTGAAAAGAGCTGGTAACCCGCCCTCGGGGGGAGCCCTATTTTCATGCTTAAGCCAAGTATTAATGTTACTAGAGAAAAACTTAAGATGATGAGCTCTAATGCATGAGCGTTAAGGAGTTCACTCGGTTCCCACCTGCAATTATGAATTTGATTCGTAATTGAGAAAAAAAAATTTGGGCTTGCGTAGCTCGCGTACTATATACGCAAGTGGCTGTGTGCGAGAAGGAAGATTGAATAGAAAATTATATTTCTATATGCTGTGATCTGGTAAGCTTAAATCTGGCATCAACAAAAACAGATGAAGCTGCTTGTTGTGTCGTCTAGGTTGAAACAGTCAGCAGAATGGGTTCCAGCTATCAACATTGGAAATATCTTTCCTATTCACACAATTCTACTGATACCAAATCTACCAAAAGCTGACCTAATAACTTCTCGAAGTGCTCAGCATTCGACAAAAGAATCTGCATCTCGAACAGTTAAGAACTTGCATAAACAGATGTTGAAATTCATAAATGTAAGGAACCAGGTAGGTCATTTTTCATTCTTGCCTTCACATGAGCAGCTATCTAAGATAAGATTCGATGGAAATCAAGATCAGAGGAGTATCAAAACACATACCAAGCAGCCACTAGCAATGGTGTAACAATTTCAAGAGCAAATTCTCATGTATCCCTAAATTATCATCTTTAGCTTGATAAAACTAAAAAAAAACCCACCATAAATGCAACATAGCAGAAGATTGGCAACTTAGTGCAAGTTGGAAGGATCGCAAGAAATGTTTGATAAAAATGCGGGCCACACATGTTGAGTTTTGCTTAACTCTTTGTTAGCTTGACTCTTTGGAGTCTTTACTTAGTAAAGATATTACATTAAGAGAGAGATGGGCATAAGAGAATAGAAGGAATAGAAATTTATCTCCATATATGTTGTATTTTAGGATTCCTTTCTTAACTTAAAATATTCGAGTTAATATTTTTGTGCATGCATGTGGGCATGTGCATCCTTGTAGATGCCACATGGCATGGAGACTGGAAAAAAAATGGTGCAAATTTAGGGAGAAGCATTCTCTCAAAGAGGGAGAAAACCCTACAAAATGAATCAAGCCTTCTACTTGTGTTGTACGTGCAAAAATCTGTGCTTCGCCTCTTCCTTGCTTCTTTCTCATCCATCATCCTACGCCAAATTGACACTAGTTCAGGGAAGCAGATTATGTGGTGACCCCAAAACCACGGTTATCCCTGGTGATCGGATTTTGTAGGGCCCATCGTGATGTATGTGTTTTATCCATACCATTAATCCGTTTTGCCAGCTCATTTTGGGGAATGAGCCTAAAATTGAAGCATATCCAAAGCTCAAGTGGACTGCACCACGTGTAACATTGGGGATAATAATGTCTACCATTGAAACCTTCCTAGGGCCCACTGTAATGTTTATTTGCCATCCAACCTGTTCATAAGGGGTCGTTTGGACGGTGGTGAATGGGGCAAATAGTAAATGATTTACTAGCAAATCATTTACTACTTGTGTTTAGTTACTCTAATTTGCTAGTAAATCATTTACTACTTGTAAATGATTTACTCGCAAATCCCCCTTCTCATTTACCAGCAAAAATGTGAGTTTTCATTTACTAGTAAGTGAGGAGATGGCAACGGCTCTATTTTTTTGAATGAAAGCCTATAAGGCAGATTTCATTTACCATTTACAGGCTATCCAAAAACTGTAAATGATTTACAACTTAAAGCCAAACAGACATGCTGCAAATCATTTATAGCTTTAAGTGATTTACTAGTAAATCATTTACAATGTAAACCATTTACCACCATCCAAACGACCCCTAAGGTCACACAGACCTGGATGAAGGGAAAATACAAATATCAGCTAGATCCAAAACTTGTCGCCCCCAGGAAGTTTTCAATGGTAGGGCTTCGATCCCCACTGTTTCCTGTGGTGTGGTCCATCTGAGCTTCAGATATGCTTCAATTTAGGATTCCTATCCTAAAATGAGCTGGTGAAACGGATGGACAGCGTGGATAAAACACATACATCATGGTGGGCCCCACAGAATCCGGTCACCAGGGATATTGGTGGTGTTGGGTTTACCACGACATCCGCTTCCCTAATTCAGATTCCAGACTCACGATCATCAAATGTATAAGTAAATAAATAAAGGAGAAGAAAAAAACAGGAAAAAAAAAAAAAAAAAAACTGAGTGATCCCACATCCAAATGGTGACCTTCAAACGGAAGGAACCAACCCAAGTTTATTAACGGTTGACATTCATCGAGACGAAGTGAGTGTAAGTGAAATCTAGGATTCTGCGATCGGCATGGTTTCAGAACAATGGGCCATCCACGACAGTGGCCATTGGATGGACGGTCCCGATTCACCATCGAACTGCCACGGGTAAAGCGGGGGGGGGGGGGGGGTGGGTGGGTGATATTTATGTGTTATGGCACTTGAATCAAGAGACGGTAGATGAGAGTCAAGGGTTTGTAAAGAAAGATAGGAAAGATACCGTTCTTGTCCGGCGGTGTCCCAGATCTGGGCCTTGACGCTCTTGTGCTGGATGACGAGCGTCCGAGTCTGGAACTCGACCCCGATCGTGGCCTTTGAATCCAAGCTGAACTCGTTCCGCGCGAATCTGGACAGGATCTGAGATTTCCCCACGGCCGAGTCTCCTATCAGCACCACCTTGAAAACGTAGTCGATCTTCTGCTGCGATTCTACTCCGTTCGCCATTGCAGAAGAAAACGCAGAGAGAGAGAGAGAGAGAGCTGTGAAAAGCAAGCGAGCAGACGATCAGACAGGGAAGTAAAATAGAGTACAGACAGCTTTCGCTCGCTCGCTCCCATGTTTGGGCTGAGATTGCGGAGTATGGGAAGGAATGCTTTACTATTTCTACACGCATTCCTGTACACGCACTTCTACAAGTTGATACACTTCCTGATCTGCCATCCGAGCATGGGAGCAACGATGGAGATGACTTGTCACGTAAAATCACGGTGTTCAACTACTAGGGCGGGCTCCACAGCTGTAAAAACAATGGACGGTTTAAAACGAATTTCCAAATGTCCGAATTTAACTCCCATTTTTGGCCCACCTATTGATTGGACCAGAATGGTTCTTGGGGTGGATCATTTAGCTTAGGGGACCCCACCAGTTGTACGGACCGGATTCGGTACAATTGTGACTTATTGGCACATCTCTCCGCGTGCATATATGTGTGAGATTAGCACACCTCGATAAAGAATAGGGACACGAATATTTTACGGAGGGTGCTGAGCAGTAGAATAAAACTACTGTTAGCCTCACATCTCCTACTGTACACGTGGCATTTGACTAGAATCCTAACCGTCTATATAGTGAAACCCACGTAGATGGACCATATCACGAAAGACAGGCTGAAATGTGATGCTAAATGGCCGAATATTTTGGCCATCTAATGGACATTAATAATGAAAGCATTAAATTGTCCAAAGTTTAACAAGCAAGTGTTCATTAATCATCAGTTCTAGATTTTCTAATAAATATAATTTTGGTGATATAGATATAACCAGTAGTTAATGGGTTCCACTGTATGGACGGTTCGGATTCCAAGTACATGCTACATGTACAGCAGAAGACCAGACAAGGTACCCTAGATTGGGTATAGAGGGCAGCACCTATCATTCTCCGCTTAATGGATTGTCTGATGATTTAAAAAACTCATTGGCTGTTTGGATGAGTGTTAATGTCATCAATAATGTTCAATTTCATAGAGAAAATCCATAAAATTTACGTTAGTTGTTGAAATGTCAATGAGAGTGAAGGAGTTGATGCCATTGATAGATCATAAAAAAGGTATCGATGTAATAATCGAAGGTCCCATGCAAGATGTTTGTAGAATCAAGTAAGTGTGTATGTTATTTCAAATTCCAATTACAACACTATATATATCAAGTGCGATCACAAATTGAGACAAAGAAAAGTGTATTAGAACTTTCTAAATTATGGGTTCAAGGGCACAATTAGACAGTATTAAAAGAGATTTGAGACTTGGTCGTATCAGTAAGATATTATCTTTTGTAATTTTTGTTTTTATAGTGCATTATTCATCGCTTTGTGTTATGATTTTTTCTCCGCAAAGTTTTTTCAAGTAAAAATTTAATTGTTCTTGCTTGGATTTAGTTGTACAATTAGGTATACTTAATTTGTTTGATTCATCTTTAAGAATTTCAGCTATTTCTATCAATTATACCATAAGTTTTTATTTTTAAAATGTCAGCCCTTTGATGTAGGTTCTAGAAGATAAGTGGTCGTGATCCATACATTGTCTTGTAATATGTCATGTTGAGCGATGGATGACTCTTCCATGTTTCAGCTCCACGGTATCATCTCCCCCGAAGACCAGATATGCTGGGTGGACTGTTCGACAGTTTGACACCTTTACACTCATCAGGTTAGCCATACATTTAAATTGAATAACCGTCATTGTTCATATTCTTTCTTGTAGGCATTCATTTTCATTGGACAAGTAACACCCACTGAGTGGGTTTACCTTTTCCTTTTCTTTTTCTTTTAGAGTTATGGATTTTGCATAAGCCATTCGTGTTGGGTGAGGTTTGCTAGGATATGTTGGGACTTTAGTCTTTGTATCTGCTTTATCTTCCAATGATCCTAATCACTTTTAGGACTAGTTTCATATAGTAGATTCCAATAAATAAAAGCTCTTAAGTAGGGTTATTTCAAATCTTTGATAATTTGGCTCTTTAATGGTAAATAATATGTAAATATGAAAAGCCATCATTACCTTTGCTATTACTAAATGATTAAAATAGTCATTTTGAGAGTCTTTCGGGGCATCCCCATCCAAGGAGAGTCCTACCACACAAATGGTTTGGGTCACAGGAAAGAATTTAAATCAAGTGGCAAAAATCTATTGTATCCTTCTGTAATACATTAGGGTCTATGCGAATTGCTAGTAACTAAGGGCTACAGGAACTCTTAGAAAAATCGCTAGTAGTTTTAATGTAGCTCAGTGAAAAATTGTGATGTACGCTTGTTAAATATAGGCTCTATGGTAAATATATAACTAAAGCATCATTTTACTATGAGAAAATTTTGCTTTTCACTAAGGGGCATTAGGCTTAAGTATCTTCTTTTAATTTTTATTTATTCAATAGATAAATATATTTATTCAATAGATAAATATGTTTGACAAATAATGTATTTTTTAATAAAAAAGTAGAAAAATATGTTGGGTTTATAACAACGCATTAGTATTTATTCCTCAATTTTGTTCACTCTACCCTTAATATCCACCGTCTATCATGTGGGCCCAACGTTTGATGAAGACCGTTCATTATGTTGGACCCATCTTGGCCCATTCTTTAATGTAAACTATCCATCATGTTAGGCCTACCTTCAATGTGGACTGTCCATCATACGAGGCCCACCTTGGATGTTGGTCATCCATCATATGGGCCCACCTATAATGTGGATTGTCCATATAGGGCCTAACTTCGAAGTGGACCGTCTATCAAGTGAGGCCTGCCTTGCATGGGGGTCATTCATCGTTAGGGGCCAACCTTTGATGTGAACTGTCCTAATGTGGGGCCCACCTTGATACAGGTCATCTATTCCGCAGGGCCCACCATCAATGTTCTTGTCCACCACGTGGGGTGTACCTTTAATATCCACTGCCCATCATGTGAAGCCCATCTTGGTGTAGACCGTCCATTATGCGGGGCCCATCCTGATGTGGGTCATCTATCATGTGAGGCCCACCTTTAATGTTATTGTCGATCACATGCGGCCACCTTCAATATCCACTACCCCTATGTGGATCCCACCTTTGATATGGACTGTCCATTGTGTGGGTCCCACCTTCAATGTGGGTCGTCCATCATGCGCGGCCCGCTTTGGATGTGGTCCATTCATCATTAGGGGCTACCTTTGATGTGAACAATCCACTTTGTGGGCTCACCCTGATGTGGTTGTCCATAATGTGGGGCTCACCTTTGATGTGGATTGTCCATCATGTGGGCTCCACCTTTAGTGTGGACCGCCCATCATGTTGCCTCCTTGGATGTGGACCATCTATGAGAGAGGGAGAGCAAAAACTAGTGAGAATGAACAACTTTCATTACATAATTAAGTTAATTTTAAATGATGCTTATTAAACTAATTAAAATTTTTCTTTATAAAAAAGTTGCTTATTAACCTACATAAGGTAAAAGTTTTTCATTGAGCGAAATCCAAACAAGCCCTAACATAACATCTGACGGGTACAGATGACATTCCTTCAATGAGTCATGTTAGGGCCGCAGTCCTGAATTGCAAACAATTTGTATCCGTTTACATGCCCCTTACTGATTGGTACCTTATCCTATTATTATAGGGCATTTTGTATTATTCATTTCCCTTCTAACAAACCTCTAATGGCGTTGGGTCCCAATTCCATTCTTGTCCAACACACCCCTTGGAATTAATGTCAATGGCAGAAATTTCCTTTTCCCGGTGGTTTACATTCTCTTTCTTACCTCCCTTACCCTTCAAGTTAGACTTAAGCCCATGCACCCAACAAAGTCATACCTAAAACAAAGTTAGCATGGTTGACCTAACATGGACTAAGGCCACTGATCAAACCCAATGCTGGCAAGGCGGGGGATGCTTCACAACAACAACAACAATAAAGCTATTCCACTCTGCACTATAACTCACCTTTTAAAAGAGCTATCAAAGAGATGCTTGGTCTGTGTTCAGGGCAGTACCACCTGATGGATGGCCATGATCTCGCATATACATGCCATGAAATCGCCCCAACAATTTCTGTCAAGCAACGGGGCCACTGCCTTGCTGAAATCAGGACTAAGACCCAGATCATGTCTCAGGATGACAGACGAAACTATTTTTTTGGCAGGTAAGATGGGCGCGGGATGTCACATCCTCTGGTGGCACATCCATTTTAGTAATTGTCTACATTCAAAAGATTTTTGAGGCCAACAAGATGAGCCTGCATTTAAGCCCATGGAAAATACCAGATGTGGCCCACCTAACTACTAGCTTCAGCCTCGCCTATGTCTACCACATGGGCAAGTGTAAGCTGCAAGTCCCTGGCCACCCAGGTGAGTGCATTTTGCATATTTCTTTCGATGAATGGGGCACCATTTTGAAAATTAGCAAAGTATTAGGGGAGTCTAATCACGGTCAAGTATCCTGTGTGGTCCACGTTTGCAGTTATCCCCTGGTTTTTGGTGGTGAGATGAGATTACAGCTTGTGACAAGAGCTGTAAGGAATACTCCATGGGCCAGATCTCTAGCGTGCATTTGCCACAACTCAACCACCATATGCATGTGACATCTCCTAGTCAAATTGCAGATACGTTCCTTCGAAGTCTAACTTGAAAGTATGAATATTACAGACAACTGCTCATTTCCAATTCAATTTAATTGGATAGGGCATCTAAACACATGGTAAAACAATCAGAAATTAGAGAACATGCAATGAGCCAGCTCAAATTAAGATGCCACAGAACATGGGCGCTCCAAAACCACATTGTAACCTGATCAAGATCCTACAGGGCATGGCGTGTTGTCTATTGGGTTCTCTTTATAAGCTAGAAAATGAAGCTGCACCAAATTTAAGATTTGGATTTGGTCACTTAATTACAATTAGGCATGATTATTCTCATCCCTACTCATAATTCTCAGTGCATCTTTTTACATACACATTTTATGGGCTTGGATTGCCTAGTGTAGTAGACAGCATCCATGTCGGTACTGGTTGGTGATGGAAAAGTTCCGTGGGTGCAGATCCAAATCTCAAGTGGACCACATCATAGGAAACAGTGGTGGTCAAACAGCCACCATTAAAAACTTCTTTTGGGCTACACAAGTTTTGGTTCAAGCTGATATTTGAGTTTTTCCTTCATCTAGGTTTGTGTGATCTAATAAACAGGTTGGATGACAAATAAACATTACAGTGGGCCCTATGAAGCTTTTATGGTGGGCGTTCAATCACCACGGTCTCCTATAATGTCATCTACCTGAGAATTGGATCTGCCTCATTTTTGGGCTCATGCACTCCAATGAGCTGGCAAAATGAATAGGCAGCATAAATAAAACACATACATTATAGTGGAGCCCACATAGCTTTTCCAGCACCAACTCAATATGAATTAACTCAATATTTAATTATTATGAATTAAATTTATTAAGAAAGGTAATAAATATTTTGAATAGATTTATTTGTATTTATATAAATAATAAAACACAAACCAATGCAACAACGGGGCGGTTGACGCATTGGTTAAGAGAGTCAACTACACTGCCGGAGGTCTGGGATTTAAATCTTTCTTCTACAACTACCTTTATTTTATTTTATTTTATTTTAATCACAGTGTGAGTTATTCGGTTTGAGTCATCCGGTCAACTGGTTGAGTTTTTACAGAGTTAATTCTTTCGAAGTCGATGTTTATCAGTCAGTTCTAGTTCTGAATTCCCATCCAAAGGTGGACCAAACCTTAAAATTGATGATAATCAGGATATATGCTGCGTGAAAACCAATCACATTCACAAAGAATCACCAATAAAATCCAATGAATATAAACTGATGTGCATGTCCGAGCAACCACCTAACAACGGAGGGATCCTAACACTCAAAACAGAAGCCTTTACTAGGAATGTAGCTCATTGCTTGATTTTATTCGGTCTTTTTGTGCTGCTTATGGGCTGTTGATCCGATAGTTAGGACCGCCAGGTCAATGTGTCTTTTGACCAATGGACCCTCCATAGTAGAAGGGCTGGCAACAGGCGTACGTAGGACTTTGTTTTTCGGCAAAGGCCAGCCTATTCAAAATACTGATTTGTCCGTAGGGCTTCCTAAAAGAGTGTGAGAGATACAGAGCTAGGTTAGCCCATATCTTGTGCATTGTAAAGTTTGTGACAGACCAACAACCCATGGGATAACTGGTAGGAAATTAGTGACTGTCATCATCCAATGTTAACGTTTCCATTGATCTAGGGCTAGAATAAGTAGATTGGGTTGTAAATGGACCACACTGGTCTGGTCCTGCCAGATCCAGTGCACTTTGGGCCATGGATCAGATGGGCCGTGAATTTTGGGCCTGATAATTGATGAGCCTGGACCAGGGTTGAGTTTGTCTCAAGGCCTAATAAGTAGGCCTAGCTTAGCCACTTTTGTTTATTTGGATGTGCCTGGCTGGAACCTGATTAGTTAGCCCGAGGCCTGGATTGGGCCAGGGCCTCTCAGCACATTGGCTGGTGTGGAATGAGGATTTGTATGTAGGATTGTGCCAATGTGGCATACGTGCGGCCATTCATCAGGTGGGACCCACCATGAATTTGCCTGGCATGAACCAGGGCGGACCACTTATTAGGTGGGCCACATATGTAAACAGAGTTGGTCCATTACTCTAGTGGTCCATTTCCTCATATGCATGTGGCCATCCAATGAGTGGGCTGGGGTACGTTTGCGGTAGGCCCCACCTAATGTCTGGCCTTCTTGATCTCACATGCTTGTGACATGTTGGCATATGTGCCGTGGGGGAACCCCATAGTCTCTCCATGTGAATCTCCTTTGGCATATATCTTTTTGAGATGAAAAGAGGTTAGTTTGAGAGACAGCTAAGAATAGAAATTGAAATTAGTGCAGGCTTATTGTCTCTTTAGAGAGGAGTGTTCATACCCCAAGTGCAGGGTTGTGACGTAGTAATAAACTCAGTAAGACCGAGGTCGAATCCACAGGGACTGAAACCTGTACGTTATCTGAAAATAACCAGATCTAAAACTAGGCTAAGATGAAATCTAAACCAATTGTGATTTGAGAAATAATGGTGAAATATTAATCTAAAACTTATGAGAAATCAGATATAAGAAACTAGGGATTCAGAGGATCCACTTGTAGAGATCAGGGAGATCTGATGCCTGCTTCAAAAATCATGAAAATCAACTGGACTTCCTTTGATATAGTTTTTAAGAGATGAAAGGTATATGAATTAGGATGGATTCCATCATCTAACCATGCCCAGGAGACAAAGCAAACAACAGGATTAAACTAATTACCAACCAATCAACAGTGCATGAAAATTAGAATGAATTCCATCATCCAATCATGCCCAGGAGACGATGGTGAACAACAGGGCTTCCTGGCATCATAAAAAAGGAGAAAAGGAAATATTCAAAGCCATTGTAGACCCATTGTAATTTCAGTCACAACAGACCATTAAAGACTAAAAACATTCCTTCCATAATCAACAAAAAACAAATTCAGTCCATGAATTTACATTCAAAGCATAGAATAGAATCGCCCATCTCGCTACAGGCTTCACCTCTTAGCCCTAGCTAAGAGGTTTAGCCGACCATGATTAGGCTAAAATCCTTAGGAGTTATAAGGAAAGAAAAGAATAACAGCAAAGAAAAAAATAAGAAAAAGAAAATCAGGAAAAAATTTCCCTTTCCTCTTCTTGTCTTCTCGTTCCAACCAAGCCAAGCTCACGTGCCACCTTCCCCCCCTCTTTTCTCTCTCTCTCTCTCTCTCTCTCTCTCTCTCTCTCTATGTGTTTTATATGTGCCAGGGCAGTGCAGACGGAGGTTTTTGGAGAGAGACCTTGCTGGAGTCGGACTTCACGCACGCCCTCTGCTGCGACGATACCTCACGCAGTCAGGAATTCGGCGTCTCCACTCTTCTTCTTCTTTGCTTTCTTTCCAAAAGGACAACGTCCTCTGGGAGTGTTTTGACAGACCTACATGATGAACGGTTCAGATCATCCGTCCGATCGCCCCCAAGAGCGCACAACCTGCCGCAAAAGCCGGACAGCGTCCGGCGCAAAAACAGGGCCTGCGTATCGTTATGCTGTGACGATGGTGGGGGTCCACAATCAGCTTCAAATGATCAATCCAAGCCATCCACTGCATTCTGCTTGAAAAGCCAGGCGGGAATCACTGTTTTTGGATCACAATCGGTGTGGTCCATAGATGCTTTCATTCAGCCATCCATTCCTGCGTTTGAACGGCTGGATTTCTCTCCTCGCGATCTTTTGCAATTCCGCCACCTAGGCAGTGATAATAGGCGTCATGGGGATCTGATGGACCGTCCGGATTGGACCGTTGAAACACGGTGGTGGCCCACAAACGCCAGCCGCAGATGACAGCGCTAACGTTGTTGCGTTTTTTTGAAAAATTTTAGTTTTTGTCGGTCAGCGCCTGTTGACCGACTTTGAGTGCACGGGTGGTGCAGCTGGTGCACGTGCACACTGTACACATGCAATGCACACGTGGGGTCCATCGTGGTGTATGTACAAAATCTCCTCCGTCCATTTGGTTCTCAACATGATTTAAGGCGTTGAGACTGAAGATGAGGTGTATCCAGAGATCAGGTGGGCCCCAGATCAGTAAATTGTGGGCTGATCTGTCCGTTGGGCCACTTCCACAGCGATCCAATGGATGAAATTTTACGTGTACGGTTCATTTATGGTCTTCAGGCCACGTATGGAGTTTCGAACTAATCAGATGGTGGGAACCCTATGATCTTGCATTCTGGACACTTTTCAGGCCACTTGAGCTTCAATTTCTCGATTTTCTTAGATCCCTGGCGTGCAAATCTGTCGATCTTGGTCTCCTAGGGTCCGTCGCTTGCCTTGGTAACTTCAGACTGTTAAATTCATGCTTTTAGTACCCTTTCCCAATCCAGGCTCGTGAATACGCCCTGCATCACAAACATGATTAAATCAGGTCGTTAAACAGTACTATGTTTGTAAATCCTGGCAATAACTGGGGTCTGATATGCAATATTCGACCCTCAACACAACCCCCAACCAGCATCTTGCTAGTCCCGAGCAAGGTATGCGAAGAATAAATTGAGAATTACAGGACAATTTCTACAAACTCAAGAGATTTATGAAAAACAATTCAGATCCTCGAATTCTAAGATTCATGAATGTTGGCATTACTTTCTCCTGAAATCAAGCTCCCGGTAAACTTCATAATCAAGCTCAAATATTAATCCATTAATTAGAACGATTCTAAATATTGAGTTCCATGGGTGTATCGTGTAATCTCGGCTTATCATTAAGGTTCACTTCTTAATTTCATGATATTATCGGTAAACACTAAGATAATTCATAATAACTCAAACTTTCCTCACGGATCATCTTTTCATTAATCGACCTTTGATATATATATATATATATATATATATATATATATATATATATATATATATATATATATTTCATTAAAATACCGCCAAGGGGAGGAATCAAATCTTCACCTATAGGGAGCAAACCTATGATGAAGACCATTGCCCACCCCTTTCCGCCGGCTACTTTGGGAAATTAAACCTTCACCTATAGGGAGCAAACCTATGGTGAAGATTATTCACCCAATCCTTTCAATTTTCTCAGGCCGGTTCCTTTCATGCTTAGTGAGTACCAAGAAAATCCTTCAATATCAAACTGAAACCTTAATGTGAAAGCGAGATGTGACATGTGAGATCATAACTCAATCAATGTGTACAACTTCTAATTCTGGATTAACAATTCAAACTTAATTATGCAATCCAATAGATACTGAATCCAGGCGTCTTAAATTTCCAACATCATGTATCTTGAAATTCCAAGTGCCCTAGATGGCTGTCAAAGTCCCCTCGAATTCACAAGAGAGTCCAGAAAAATTAAAAATTTACACAATTTTTGCTCAAGACCAAGAAAATGCTGATTAGGTCACCTAATCTCCCACCCCCAACCTAAGATCTACATTGTCCTCAATGTAAAAGAAATAAGCATGCAATGCACATGGAATAACGAAAATATAATAGAAGTGATGGAAAGATAGTACCTGGATGAAAGAATCAAGAGGCTTTCCAAAAGTATCTACGTAAGAGTGGGTCAGCACAAGAGAGAAACCAACAGAAGTAAAATAAAATAACAAAAATAAAATCCTACCTATACCACTTTCGTAGGTGCTCTCGATTGCATTTAGCGTATGCAACAAGCCTTTAAACCCCTAGGTTGCCCCTAGTGGACGAGTTGTAGTCTCGTGAGGGTTTGCAGTAATGTAACCCACAAACATTGAACTAACTAATGATAAAAACGAAATGAAATGAAGAGCTGGGTTGCCTCCCAGGAGCGCTAAGTTTACTGTCTTCAGCCAGACAAATAAAGCTACTACCCTAGTCCTATGAAAGCGATAAACCTACCTATACCTCCATCAGACTAGGAGATCAATCCTGGTAAACAGGAGCAGTCAGGGGTATGGATATGTCCTCTGAATCAAATTTCTCGACAAATGGTTTCAATCGATGTCTATTGACTTTAAACTCCTTGCCATTGTCGGGATCTCTTATCGCAATGGCCCCATGAGGAAAAACAGTAACAACAATGTAAGGGCTAGTCCAATGAGATTGAAGCTTACCCAGAAAGAGATGTAATCGAGAATTGTACAAAAGGACCTTCTGACCAGGCGTGAATGATTTTCGCAAAATGTGTTGGTCATGAAATGCTTTCATCTTGTCCTTGTAAATTCTCGAATTATCGTACGCATCATTCCGGATTTCCTCAAGTTCATTTAATTGAAGTTTGCGTAGCGAGCCGGCGTTGTCCAGATTGAAATTAAGATTTTTGATCACCCAGTACGCTTTATGTTCCAGCTCCACAGGCAAGTGACAAGCCTTCTCATAGACAAGTCTAAAGGGAGACATTCCAATAGGGGTTTTAAAGGCAGTACGGTATGCCCATAAGGCATCGGTCAATCGAATTGACCAATCCTTACGATCAGGGTTAACCGTTTGTTTTCTCCAAAATGTGTTTGATTTTCCTATTAGAAATCTCGGCTTGCCCACTTGTCTGTGGGTGGTACGGGGTGCTCACCTTGTGAGAGATACCGTATTTCTTTATTAAGCTCTTAAATGGTTTATTACAAAAGTGTGAGCCCCATCACTAATAATGGCTCAAGGCGTTCCGAATCGAGAAAGGATGTTTTCTTTTAGGAATTTAATGACCGTGCGATAATCATTAGTTCGACACGGAATCGCTTCGACTCATTTAGTGACATAATCCACGGCGAGCAAAATATACAGATTTCCAAACGATTGGGGGAATGGTCCCATGAAATCGATGCCCCAGCAATCAAATGCTTCAATGATAAGGATGGGATTCAAAGGCATCATATTTCGACGGGACAATGCTCCCAATTTCTGACAATGCTCACAAGCTTTGCAAAACTCATGAGTGTCCCTAAACATAGTGGGCCAGTAAAAGCCACACTACAGAATCTTGGTCGTGGTCTTTTTAGCAGAAAAGTGACCACCACAGGCTTGTGAGTGACAAAAGGAGATGACGCTCTGATGCTCATCGTTTGGTACACATCTCCTTAGAATTTGGTCTGGGCAATATTTAAATAAATAAGGATCATCCCAGAAAAAGTTGCGCACCTCGGTGAAAAATTTCTTCTTATCTTGCGCAGTCCACTGTGTCGGTATGACACCTGTAGCAAAATAATTAGTAATATCAGCGAACCAAGGTGAATGGGAGACTCTGAACAGTTGTTCATCAGGGAACATGTCGTTGATATGGGTCGTCTCAAGGGAATCAGAGGTATTAAGGCGAGAAAGGTGATCGGCCATAACGTTTTCTACTCCCTTTTTATCTTTAATTTCCAAATCGAATTCTTGGAGTAGAAGGATCCATCGTATCAAATGGGGCTTAGAATCATTCTTAGAAAGAAGATACTTAAGTGCCGCATGATCTGTGTAGATAATAATCTTGGATCCGATCAAGTAGGACCTAAATTTGTCCAAGGTCAACACTACAACTAAGAGTTCCTTTTCCGTAGTCGAGTAGTTCACCTGGGCAGAGTTTAAAGTTCTACTTGCGTAATGAATGACGTAGGGCCTCTTATCTTTTCTCTGGCCTAGGACCGCCCCAAGAGCATAATCAGACGCGTCGCACATAAGCTCAAAAGGAAGGTTCCAGTCGGGTGGCTGCATGATAGGTGCAGTGGTTAACGTGCCCTTAAGCTTCGTGAAAGCTTCCTGGCATTGCTCAGTCCACTCGTACGGAGCATCCTTTTGAAGAAGAGTACATAAAGGACGAGAGAGGAGACTAAAGTCCTTTATGAATCGCCTGTAGAATCCTGCGTGTCCTAAGAAGGATCGCACGTCTCTGATATTCTTGGGTGGAGGTAGGTTAGAGATAAGATCGATTTTTGCCTTATCTACCTCAATTCCCTTGGACGAGATGATATGCCCAAAGACAATTCCCTTCTGAACCATGAAATGACACTTCTCCCAATTAAGTACCAAGTTCTTTTCTTCACATCTTTTCAACACACATTTAAGACTTTTCAAGCACTTGCTAAAAGATGGACCGTAAACAGAGAAATCGTCCATGAAGACCTCTAGATATTGCCCCACCATATCAGAAAAGATACTAAGCATACATCGCTGAAAGGTGGCAGGGGCATTACATAGTCCGAATGGCATCCTTCGATAGGCAAAGGTGCCGTAGGGACATGTAAATGTGGTCTTTTCCTGGTCTTCAGGGGCTATCTCTATCTGGTTGTAGCCCGAATACCCGTCAAGAAAACTGTAATAGGAATGATCAGCTAACCTTTCCAGGATTTGATCAATGAATGGTAAAGGAAAGTGGTCTTTCCTCGTGACGGTATTCAACTTCCTGTAATCAATGCACATTCTCCAGCCAGTAGTGACTCTAGTTGGCACGAGTTCATTATTAGCATTGGCTACGATGGTGATTCCGGGCTTCTTAGGGACCACTTGAGTTGGGCTCACCCATTGACTATCAGATATAGGGTATATGATACCCACGTCCAATAGTTTAAGAACCTTGGCCTTAACCACTTCCTTCATGTTTGGATTTAGTCTACGTTGTGGTTGCCGAGCGGTTTTTGCATTATCCTCAAGATATATGCGGTGAGTACAAATCGAGGGATCGATTCCCTTGAGGTCCGCTATCGTCCATCCCAGGGCTCCTTTATGCTCAATGAGAGTAGATATGAGCATACTCTCCTATTCTTTCTCCAGGTGGGCAGAGATTACCACCGGGTATATTTCATCTTGACCTAAATAGGCATATTTCAAATCAGAGGGCAAAGGTTTTAGGTCAAGCTTCGGCGGCTTGAAGTTAGACGGTAGAGGCAATACATCGGTTTGTGGCAATTCTTCAAATTGTGGCCTTCACCGGTTAACTTCAAGTACCGGTGCAGTATCAAGCAAGGCGCACGTCTCCCTAATCATGTCATCATCAAAATCATGGGAGTGGGCCAGGCACATCTCTAGATGGTCGGAGGATAAGGTTAGAGGTGTCGTATCTTCCACGAAAGAGTCAATCATGTTAATGTCGTGGAAATCGTCATCCTCCTCTAAGTTTCTGCCGTTATTGAAAAAGATGTTTGACTCCAATGTCATATTCCCAAAAGATATAGTCATGACACCATTCCTGCAATTGATAATTGCATTTGAAGTGGCAAGGAATGGGCGGCCAAGAATGACGGGGATCAGAGTGCTTATGTTATTGATGGGTTCGGTGTCCAGGATGATAAAATCTACAGGGTAGTAAAATCTATCAACTTGGACCAACACATCCTCAATTATCCCTCTTGGTATACGAACAGAGCGATCAGCAAGTTATAGTGTGGTTAGGGTGAGTTTTAATTTACCCAAACCTAACTGTTTGTATATCGAGTAGGGAATCAGATTGACGCTCGCTCCTAAGTCAAGAAGTGCGTGATCAATTTGATGGTTCCCGATTACACATGATATGGTTGGGCTACCGGGATCCTTGAATTTCTGCGGCACGTCTTGCTTCAGGATAGCACTCACTTTCTCAGTCAAGAAAATTTTCTTTTGAATACTTTGCCGTCTTTTAGTCGTGTATAAGTCTTTTAGAAATTTGGCATATGAAGGTATCTGTTTCACGACATCAAGTAGAGGAATGTTGAGTTTCACTTGTTTCAACACCTCTAGGATATCCTGAGAGTTAGAGAGAGGTTTTGGTGAAACCAACCGTTAGGGGAATGGAGCAACTAGCTTCTCCAGAAGTTCCGGTTCTAATTTTTGTGGGACATCACTAGATCCATCATTGTTGTCCTCTTCTGGTTCTTGAGGCTTTTCAGGCCTAACCGAAAGAGTTATCAATGATCTTTCCACTCCTAAGAGTGACAATGGATTTAGCGTGCCCCATCTGATTTGAAGAGATGGGATCATTGATCTCGTACTGCGGTTTATGATTGGGGAGAGGTTGTGCAGGAAGCATCCCCTTTTCTATAACCGTCATACGAGAATCTATCTTTTGCATAAAATCTGTAATTCTCCGCATTGCCTGAGCCAGCTCTTGTATGGAATTTTGAACCGGTTCCTCTTGAGGTTTCACTTGATTTGGATTTTGATTGAAGAAATCTTGAGGAGTAGCCGTTTGTCCATTCCTCCAACTAAAGTTTGGATGATTTTTCCAACCAGGATTGTATGTATTGGACTTAGGTCCAGTAAAAGGTCTTTGATAGTTGTTTACGGCATTAGCTTGTTCATCAATACTCCTCGAAAGGCGGGTATTGTAGGACAATTTTCAGTTGTATGAATGTTGCAATCACAGATGCCGCAAACAATTTCATTAACCTTATCCTTCTTTCTTTCCATGGCCTCAACTTTCCTTATGAGCGTAGTCACTTTACACTTGAGATCATCCTCTTCTTTCAAGAGATATAATCCACCTTTCTCCTTTAATTGAGTCGGCCTAGACGTGGTGTTTGATTTTGGGTAATAGTCCCAAGATTGTATTTTTTTAGCCAGACTGTCGAGGTAGTCCTATACCTCGTCGACATCTTTATTAATGAACTCTCTATTACACATTGTCTCGACCATTTGGTGCATGGAAGATGTTAGTCCATCGTAGAAAAAATTTGTAATGCACCACGTTTCAAATCCGTGTTGTGGGCATGAACTGACCAAAATTTTGAACCTTTCCCAACATTGGAAGAATGTTTCATCTTCCTTTTGGGCAAAGTTCATGATTGCTTTTCTGAGGGTAATCGTTTTATGATGTGGGAAGAATTTTTTTATGAATTCCCTCTGCATGTCGTTCCATGTGCCAATGGATCTAGGACGCAGTGAATATAACCACGTCTTAGCTTTCTCTTTTAAGGAAAAAGGAAAGAGTTTCAGCCTAATTGTATCTTCAAATACATTAGGAAAACATAATGTAGCTATAATTTCATCGAACTCTTTCAAATGTAAATATGGACTCTCTGATTCAAGTCCATGGAATTTGGGAAGGAGTTGGATAACTCTTGGCTTGATGTCCATTTGTCCTGTGTTTTCAGGAAAAATCATGCATGAGGGCATACTCACTCCCGCCGGTTGTAGATAATCTCGTAAAGTACGAGGCGGGGGTGCCTGATGCACCTCGTTCTCATTTTAGGTATCCTCCACCCTGGGTGGAAGTAGAGGAGGTTGGTCTTCAGCCATAACTTCAATTAACTCAGGGGATTTCGAGCGGTGTCTAGTCCTGCGATGGATAGTCAACCCCTCAACCAATCCTCCTTCAGTCAAGAGACGTCGAGTGCCGTCACGGGCCCACTTGGGCATGAAACACTCGCAGCCCTCAATTTAAATTTGAAACCTAATCCTAAGAAAGAAAATCTAAAAAGAAAGAGAGGGTTGGAAAGGAGTTACCAAATTGGAGGCCCTAAGTTGAAGACCTGCAAAATAAAACAAAATAAGTTAGATTCTAAAAAGGAGAAGAACAATCCTTTAAAAGAAAGATAGCAGTGAACTGATTTCTAAAAGAAGGAATTCCTAAAAGAAAGTGAAAATTTCTAAAATAAATTAGGAAAGTCCTAAACTAGAAAGTAAATTACTAAAAGAGTTAAAATTAGAAAGTAAAAAAACAAAAGAGGAAAGCTTTTAAAAATAAATTACTTCCTAAAAATAGAAAAATACTAGGATTAAAATTTTTAAAATTTAAACCCTAATTCTAAAAAGTAGAAAAAGTAGAGAGATTAGGAAGGAATTACCAATTTAGAAACTTATGTCAGGATTCTATAACACAGGAAAACAAGTTAGTTCTAGAAATCAAATAAAAGTTTACAACTAAAGTTAGTCAAATTCTAATCTTAAATTAATTCTAAACCTAATTAATTTCAGAAAATCGCAACCGTCAGTCCCCGGCAACGGCGCCAAAAACTTATTCACACCCCAAGTACAGGGTTGTGACGTAGTAATAAACTCAGTAAGACCGAGGTCGAATCCACAGGGACTGAAACCTGTACGTTATCTGAAAATAACCAGATCTAGAACTAGGCTAAGATGAAATCTAAACCAATTGTGATTTGAGGAATAATGGTGAAATATTAATCTAAAACTTATGAGAAATCAGATATAAGAAACTAGGGATTCAGAGGATCCACTTGTAGAGATCAGGGAGATCTGATGCCTGCTTCAAAAATCATGAAAATCAACTGGACTTCCTTTGATATAGTTTTCAAGAGATGAAAGGTATATGAATTAGGATGGATTCCATCATCTAACCATGCCCAGGAGACAAAGCAAACAACAGGATTAAACTAATTACCAACCAATCAACAGTGCATGAAAATTAGAATGGATTCCATCATCCAACCATGCCCAGGAGACGATGGTGAACAACAGGGCTTCCTGGCGTCATAAAAAAGGAGAAAAGGAAATATTCAAAGCCATTGCAGACCCATTGTAATTTCAGTCACAACAGACCATTAAAGACTAAAAACATTCCTTCCATAATCAACAAAAAACAAATTCAGTCCATGAATTTACATTCAAAGCATAGAATAGAATCGCCCATCTCGCTACAGGCTTCACCTCTTAACCCTGGCTAAGAGGTTTAGCCGACCATGATTAGGCTAAAATCCTTAGGAGTCATAAGGAAAGAAAAGAATAACAGCAAAGAAAAAAAATAAGAAAAAGAAAATCAGGAAAAAATTTTCCTTTCCTCTTCCTGTCTTCTCGTTCCAACCAAGCCAAGCTCACGTGCCACCTTCCCCCCCTCTTCTCTCTCTCTCTCTATTTTATATGTGTCAGGGCAGTGCAGACGGAGGTTTTTGGAGAGAGACCTTGCTGGAGTCGGACTTCACGCACGCCCTCTGCTGCGACGATACCTCACGCAGTCAGGAATTCGGCGTCTCCACTCTTCTTCTTCTTTGCTTTCTTTCCAAAAGGACAACGTCCTCTGGGAGTGTTTTGACAGACCTACATGATGAACGGTTCAGATCGTCCGTCCGATCGCCCCCAAGAGCGCACAACCTGCCGCAAAAGCCGGACAGCGTCTGGCGCAAAAACAGGGCCTGCGTATCGTTACGCTGTGACGATGGTGGGGTCCACAATCAGCTTCAAATGATCAATCCAAGCCGTCCACTGCATTCTGCTCGAAAAGCCAGGCGGGAATCACTGTTTTTGGATCACAATCGGTGTGGTCCATAGATGCTTTCATTCAGCCGTCCATTCCTGCGTTTGAACGGCTGGATTTCTCTCCTCGCGATCTTTTGCAATTCCGCCACCTAGGCAGTGATAATAGGCGTCATGGGGATCTGATGGACCGTCCGGATTGGACCGTTGAAACACGGTGGTGGCCCACAAACGCCAGCCGCAGATGACAGCGCCAACGCTGTTGCGTTTTTTTGAAAAATTTTAGTTTTTGTCGGTCAGCGCCTGCTGACCGACTTTGAGTGCACGGGTGCACGGCTGGTGCACGTGCACACTGTACACATGCAATGCACACGTGGGGTCCATCATGGTGTATGTACAAAATCTCCTCCGTCCATCTGGTTCTCCACATGATTTAAGGCGTTGAGACCGAAGATGAGGTGTATCCAGAGATCAGGTGGGCCCCAGATCAGTAAATTGTGGGCTGATCTGTCCGTTGGGCCACTTCCACAGCGATCCAATGGATGAAATTTTACGTGTACGGTTCATTTATGGTCCTCAGGCCACGTATGGAGTTTCGAACTGATCAGATGGTGGGAACCCTATGATCTTGCATTCTGGACACTTTTCAGGCCACTTGAGCTTTAATTTCTCGATTTTCTTAGATCCCTGGCGTGCAAATCTGTCGATCTTGGTCTCCCAGGGTCCATCGCTTGCCTTGGTGACTTCAGACTGTTAAATCCATGCTTTTAGTACCATTTCCCAGTCCAGGCTCGTGAATACGCCCTGCATCACAAACATGATTAAATCAGGCCGTTAAACAGTACTATGTTTGTAAATCCTGGCAATAACTGGGGTCTGATATACAATAGTCGACCCTCAACAAGGAGCTAGTGTAAATGACGAGAGAACGTGTGAGTTTGTTGAGTTGTGCATAATGCTGTAAGACCGTGGAGCTAAATACGATGAGGTTGCTATCTTTAGGATTAGTACTTCCACTGCACAAAAGTACAATGGTTGAGATGGTAGAAAAATCTCCATGATCAATCACCCATCATAAGATTGTTGATGTAGAGAGGGTCACATACAGTTTCATGGCCAAGATGGATCAGAAAAAGCCCGGTTGATGACAGAAGTGATCTAGATTGTCAGAACTTAAAACTTACATATCTCGCAAACCAACGTATCTCCTAATTATTCGCGCCAGGTTGCCCATGCTGAATTTGCGAAATATCATCAGATCGACGGTCAAATTCTTGTTTTAATTTCATTTTTATTATTTATAATACGTTTTACTTTTAATATAACTCTTCATCCATTGGGCTTTAGGAGTTGCGCCTAACATGAAAAGTGATTAGAATAATTAGGAGAATGCGTGGTAAGCCAAATAGGATACTTACTATTTTTGGCTGAAAACCATGCGCACTAGTAGGAATCACGACCCATTTAAAAGGTTGTAGACTTGTTTATTTTAACCAACAATCAAATTTTCTAGAATTTATTTTTATATTATTATTAATTTTCTCTTGGATTCGAGAAATCTCCGTGAGGAGTCCAGCGAAACTCTGTGGATTTGAAGTAGTTATCCTAGAGGAAGATGATGCTCAACCCTACACGTCCTTCCATGCGTCAGTTGTAATTTGGACTTTGATTGCTCTACTAGTTGGAATTAAAAATCTATAGTGGACATTAGTTTTATGGGAACTTTAGAAAGTGTTTTGTAGATGTAGGGTGTCACGGCCCAAACTCGAAAATTTGGCTCACAGAATTCTCGATCGCCGAATCCGGCGCTGACAACCTCCGTAGTGCCCCATTTTCAGTTTCCGGCACCCATACGCCAGATTCCGATCCTGGGATCCTAAAAGGAGGATTTTCAAACATACATTTATATCGTAATAATCATAATTACAAGTTTATCCAAATCACAAAGGCAACATCATCATCATATATCCACTAATATCAGCAGTTGAATACAGTGCTGGAAGAGAAATACATATATTGAAAATCAAAGCTCCAGAAGACAGCTGCACGGTCCAAGCTCGATGCTGCTACAACCTAACGCTACCTGTATGCATCTATCGTGCATAAGCTTATAGAAAGTTTAGAGGGTGGTGTAAGTGTGTGCTCAAGGTAAGTGCCAAGTATACAATATCAAAGCAATGCAGAAACATGCTGGTAAGTCCATAAATACCATCGGCCTCATTTAGAATATGCAATACATGAGCATAGTAAACCAAATGCTATGTGCTGAGAATGTAATGCAATATGTGGTACGAATGAAATGACCAAGTTAAAGCGTGAAGTCGGGATGATAGTACTTAGTATCGCAAGCTGTGAGGTCTATAACAAGGGACTTCTATCCCAACCAGTCTTATACCTAAATTTGAATAACTAGACTCAATGTGGTAAACTCCTGATCTTAGATTAGTTGCGCGCTTAACCAAAATCCTGACCATTTTGAAGGTACACTTATCAAATTAGTTGCGCACCACCAGCCCGAGTGGATAGTGAATGAATGAATGAATGAGTAAAATGCTGAGTATGCAACTCCTGCTCAATAAGTCCACATATCAGTACCGTACATCTCTAGGATCATCACTGGGGTCTAGTACACCCTACACCACTTGCCGCCCCATCAAGTGCATAATTGGGTAAGTGGAAGAGATCTAACTATCTGCTTGCCAATATCTGGGCCCGGCTTGTCGATAGCGGACCCATTTATGAGTTGGTCAGACTCAGCCTAATATTGCTTACTCCCTCAGGTGGGTAAGACCACACCTCCTCCCAACCGACCATGACGCAGTGGGAGACGCGACCTACTAGTATATGGCCCTCATACGCTCATATATATCTACTTGGCATAGACGTTGGGGTGTCCTCTGGTACCAAGAGGGTTTATGGACTTTCACTCAGAGACATCTATGACACCCATGAAGAAAAGATTTCCAATGTCTCATTTGGCCATCCATGATATGTCTGTGGAGGCTATGACTCTGATGTCACTAGGGCGTACGGTGGTCATATCATAAAATGTGAGATGTATGAGTCATACCATCTAGTCATGCATCAAACCTGCGCGTATCGCGCACTCATGTGGGGCAACTCCACCTATCAGGGAGTCCTATAAACAACTTGCCTAATGGCATATGCAATGGTCAACCGCATCTCATATCAAACATGCAGATGATGTGTATGGGCATGTAACATGATGCTATGCATGATTATTGAACATAATAATGATTGATCTCATATAATTACAATAGATCTCTCACATCGCAATGTGCCTCATATAGTTATAACGGGTCTCATACAATCATAATGGGCCTCATACTGTCGCAACACAATGGTCCTCACACATCGCAATGGGCCTCATACATTCTCAATAGGCCTCGTACCATCACAACACAATGTTCCTCACACACCACAATGGGCCTCATACATTCTCAATAGGCCTCATACCATCACAATACAATGGTCCTCACACATTATAATGGGCCTCATACATACACAATAGGCCTCATACCATCACAATGGGCCTTACATGGTCACAATGGGCTTCATACAATCACAATGGGCCTCACATGGTTACAATGGGTCTTAGGTAATCACAATGGGCTTCACATGGTCATGATGGGCCTCATATAATCATAATATTGGAAGATGCAGGCGCTAAGAAACATGCAATTGCTAATTTTCTTCATTATGAAATGATAGACGATAAACCTGTCACTAATCAGATTCATGATTTTCAACTAGTTCACGAATTATCGATAGAAGGAATTAAGTTGGATGAAGTGTTTTTGTCAGGAATGCTAATAGAAAAGTTACCGCCCTCTTAAAAAGAATATAAGAATAAAATGAAACATAAAAAGAACAATGTTTCATTCTAATAGTCTATTTAATTCAATCAAATATTCCAACATGTTTACATTGTCAAGCTAGTAGAAGTAGGTGCAATTTTACCATGTTGTGCCACTGTATTTTAGGGATGAAACTTGCTTTATGGGAATCCCTTGTGAGTCCACATTTTGTGGGGCCTCCACAGTTTTTGTGCTATCTCCATTCGTCCGTTGCACTAACTTATTTTAGGACATAAGTCTAAACATGAGGGAGATTCAAACTCAAGTGGGCTAAACCGCAGAGCCAGTGGTGAAGGAATGCTCATAGGGGAAACCTTCATGGCCCCCACCATGATGTTTATCTGCCATTGAACCTATTTATAAGGTGATTCCCACTTGGATGAAGGGAAACCACTAATATTAGCCCAATCCAAAACCTCTGTACCCTTAGAAGGTTTCAATGGTGGGCAGCCAATCCCTACTCTTCCTTGGGTAGTCCCACTTGAATCTTGGATCTTCCACATGTTTGGGCTTATGTCTTAAAATAAGCTGCCAAATTCAATAAATGGAGCAAATATAACACAAGTATTTTAGTGGACCTCACAAATCTTGGAATAGGGGATTCCTACAACCACGGGTTACAAGCGACTAACATATATATTTTGGTGCACTGGATAGGACCATCTGTGTGACTTGTGAGCCAACATAAGAAAAACATCATTTAGAAGGTATGTGATGGGGGCATTAATTAAGGTGGGCTCCACTCCACAACACCACGGCAGCAAGAATGAATGCCTATTGTGTCAATAATCCTAAGAAAATCAAACTAGCACATCACATAAAAGATGTACAGTGCCATTTGGGTTTTCAGTTTCGTGGAGTGGGCTCTATGGTGCAGTGCCCTAAACTGTTGATATGATAGGGTTCAGCATTTGATGGCCCATGGTCTAGGTTGATACCAAAGCCTTCAGTGCCCTGCACTGTTTGTTTGTAAATTAACTTGGTACTATAAAGTAAATACATTATCATTATGATTTTAATGGTCAAACCAAACACAAAAATGGTAAATCAACAAATAAAGTAATTTATAATCATTTTACTTATTTATAGTATTATTTCACAACAATGTATTTTAATAATGATTTAATATTAAAGTAATATAAAAGTGCCATTATTACGATGTTATTGGGGATAAACTTAGCATAGTAATCAGCGGTTAAATGCATATGTTGTCAAAAGACAAGTAATATGTAATTGTTACACATTTTCTTTTACATTATCATGATATTAATTGGTGAAATAAATGGGTGTGATGTACCTTTTTTAATAATTTGTTGAAGGGTCAGGATTCTTATAAATTTGGAAGTTTTTTATGTTTGAGCTGGCCATAATGGAGCCATAACATCAACCGTTCAGATCAGTGAACCATGGACCCATTTATGTGTTGAGGGTCGAATATTGCATAGTAGACCCTAGTTATTGCCTGATTTTACGAGCATGATATCGGTTACTGCCCTATTTTAATCGTGTTTGTGATGCAAGGTGAATTTAAGAGTCTGGATTGAAAAAGGGCACTAAAAGAGTGGATTTGATGCTCTAAAGTCATTAAGGCAAGGGAGAGACTCCAGAGGTCTAAGATCGAAGAAATTACAAGCCAGAGATTCGAGAAAATCAGGCCACTCATGTTAAATAGGCCTGAAAATCGTCTAGAATGCATGATCACAGGTTTTCACCATCCGTTTGGTTCGAAAATTCATATATGGGTTGAGTACTATAAATTAACCGTACACATCAAATTTCAGTCCTTGGATCCTTGTGAAAGTGGCCCAACGGCCAGATCAGCCCATGAATTGTCAATTTGGGTCCTACCTGACATCTGTATATGCTTTACTTTTGGTCTCAACCCCTTAATTGAGGTGTAAAAACGGATGGATGGATAAGATTTCACATATACATCAAGGTGGGACCCACCTTACGTGAATGGGAGTGCACAGTGGCTGTGTACTCGCAAAGCACCAAACCAGAGGACTCGGTCAACAAAGCTTTGACGGAGCTTTCCTATTTTTAAAGGATTTTGAATCCTTCTCTCCCGCCTGCGAACGCTCAAATAGAGCGTGCAGAGGAATTCTTGTGGGCCTCACATATCACACATTCTGATGATTAGAACCTTCTATTGTGTCCAAGGGGTGTCTATGACCCTCAACTAGGTATCCTTTTGGACCCATAAACGTACGGACAGGCAGATTACCATCTAAACGGAAGATGGACGGGCTAAGTAAAAGACATCCATTTCTGACCAGAATTTCGAGCCGCATCCAATGGATGGAGTGGATTTTTCCTTTGTCACCAATCATGGACCCCACCAATCATTACACCGCAAGAAAGTGCGCAGGCCCCTGTTTTCGCAAGCTAGCAAATTCCGGACGTTCCAGGATGCTGTGAGCCACCATCTTGGGTTGGTTGGCAAATCCAAACCGTCCAGAGGGAAGCCCAGTCAGATTAGATCCCATCCAAGGAAGCAAAATGCAGGTTGAGATGGTCCGCTTTGTCAAAAATAGATTCCAAACGCGACCCTGTTTGCATTTTCTGCTGGCGTTACGCAAGGTAGTGCCGCGTAAACCAACTTCACCACCGACTGGAAACTCCTATAAAGGAGGACGCATGAGCATGTAAGAGAGGCATCGTTGAGAACGTGGAGCAGCCATGGAGCCATTTGGTGCACGTGGAAGAGTTTTTTTTTTCTTTTTATTTTTGTTTAAGAGATTATAACTTTATCATATCCATGGCTGGTTAAACCTCCTAGCTAGGGCTAAGAGGTGAAGCCTATAGTGTGATGGATGGTTCTATGTCTTTAATTCATGGTTAAGGAACTATTTTGATTCTAGTTTGATTAATTGGAATACTTGCAGTGTTTAATGGTTTGTTGTGACCAAAATTACAATAGATCTGCGATGGCTTTGAGCATATCTTTTCCCTTTAATGATTATGAAGTCAGGAAGCCTTGTTGTTCACAATCGCCCCTTGGACATGGTTGGATGATGGAACCCTTCCTAGCAATCATACATCTCTTAGATTGGTTGTTGATTGGTTTAATTCTGTTGTTTGCTTTGTGTTATGGGCATGGTTTTGTTATAGAATCCATTCTAATTTACATCTTTCTCATCTCTTGAAAACTAGATTAAAGGAAGTTCAGATTGGATTCTAATGGTTATATCTTCTAACTGGATGAAGATGGGACTCGAAGTTTAGTTGAGTTCTTGAATCAAGCATAGATCTCCCTGATCTCTACAAGTGGATCCTTAGCACACTAGTTCCTTACCTTTGAATTCTCTAAGTTTTAGATTGTTATTTCATCATTATTCCCTCATATTCAATTGATTTAGATTTCATCTTTATCTAGTTCTAGTTCTAATTATTTTCAGATTACGTACATGTTTTAATCTCTGTTGATTCGACCTCGCTCTTACCGAGATTATTACTACATCATAACCCTATACTTGGGGTGTGAACATTATACGAGCTATATAAGAACCACTAATGGTTTTGAACAACTTAGGCGGTAGCGTAGTATTATAAGGAACGTAGGTTGTTGCACCCAATTGCCATGCAGGCTCCTTAAGGTGCGCATGGCAAATGCATCTATATTGGGAAGCCATTGCTCTAGTGACCACCTTAGATAATCTATATTTTAATAATGAAGGAGATTGGACATCTGATCAATTGATCGAAACAGTTACAGCAACTACCTACGTTCAACAGCGAAAAGTTGACAGCAAATGGATGGTTATTATTGTCCCATCGCAGTGATTTTTGGCCAATGGTCTTCCATCGGGTGGCCCATCTGATCAAAAATCTTGATAAAATAAATTGTTTTCCACGAGTAAATGAGTAGGGAACTTCATACGATTTTTATACAGTTGACTTGCATGTCAGCATTCGCCTTGTATAATATACTTCTACAGCCCATAGTTTCACTTCTACAGCCCATAGTTTCGAGGCATGCTCCATATTGTCACAAAGTATTAATTATATAGTATGGTATTGTTTTAAAATGTCAAAAATAATTTTCATTTAAAATTTTTTTTTTTTTAATCATATACAGGGAATGATCATGTGATTTTGAAGGCAGGGTTGTTACTGTAGTGTGGGTCCACATGTGATGTGTATGTTAAGACATGATGCTAAAAATGAGGTAGAATCAAAACTCAAGTTAGACCACACTGCAAGAAATAGTGAGGATAAAATGGCCTTTATAGGGCCATAGGTGTTTTGGATCAAGCTAATATTGGTCTTTTTGGTTCATCCTAGTTAGAATGACCTCATGAATGGTTTGGATGGGATAAAAACATCATGCTGGGCTCCATAAAAGTTTTGATGGGGACAACGCTCACCATTTCTTATAGTGTAGTCCACTTGACTTTTGGATCTACCTCATTATTGGCATGCTAACCTAACATGAGTCTTAGAAACTAATGGAGGGGTTGGATTTCTCGTGTGGACTTCTGGTTCGGCCCCACATAGCTACCACGGTGTGGATTGCATATTGCCCAAACTAGGACTTAGAGACGGACAACCGTGTTTGGGGATCCGTGGGGCCATCATGATATATATAATTTATCCATTCTATCCATCTATTTTGAAAGATCATTCTACAGCATGAGCCTCAAGAGAAAGCAATGGAAGGCTCAAGTGGACCACACCACAAGGAATAGTAGTGATGACCTTCTATAGTTGAAAACTTCCTATAGCCCACCATGATATTTATTTGCCATCCAAGCTATTCTTAAGATCACATAAACCCAAACGAAGTGAAAACATAAATATCAGCTTAATCCAAAGCTTTTGTGCTCCTAAGAAGTTTTTAAAGATATGCTTTTAATTCTCACTGCTTCCTATGGTGTGGTCCACTTGGGACGCGGATTGCATCCTAACCCCGGCAGATTAAAGGCTCAAGTGGACGGACGTGGATTGCACCCTCCCCCGGCCAGAATGGTAATCCATCCGGGTAGGGATCAGTGGGGCCCACCATGATGTAAGTGTTTTATCCACATTGTTCATCGCTTTTCTCATATCATTCCAAGATATAATAGTAAAAATGAAGTAGGTACACAGTGACCACACCAAAAGAAGCTGCAGTGATAATGACATCCACCGTTGAAACCTTTCTAAGGGCCACTGTGATGTCTTTTTACCATCCAACCTATTCATAAGGTCATGTAGACGTGGATGAAGTGAAAAAACAAATATCAGCTTGATTCGAAACTTCTCCAGCTCCCCGAAGTTTTAATGGTGGGACATTCAATCCCCACTTTGTGGTCCATTAAAATCTTCTTACGAGCCATGAAAGTTTTGGATCGAGCTAATATTTGTTCCTTTCCCTTCATCCAGTATTGTGTCACCTTACAACAGGTCGATGGCAAATAAACATTATGGTGGGCTCTAAGAAGTTTTTAATAGTGTGGTATTCATTCATTACTGTTTCCTATATTATGATCCACCTTAGATTTGTATCTACTTCAATTTTGAGTTCATGCCCTAAAATGATCAGGAAAAATGGATGGACGGAATGGACTTAGATACATATATCAAGGTGGGCTCCACCGTCTTGGGTAAGGCGGAGTTGCACCTAATCCAGTCTGGTGTCTATAGGAGGAGGAGCGGCTGGTCGATTCCACTTGCATGTATAATACACCTTGTAGAAATCATTTGCACTCGTATAATTAATGCCTCCGATAGAAATCGTTGTCTAGGGATAACCATCATTACGTCATCACATGGGTCTACGTGATGAGATCATCCAATGATCGAAACCGTCCATCTTCTCATCCTTACCATAATTGAACTATTGTCCAATAATCAAGCTTCAAGGATGAATTCTAAATTCATCTACATAGTGTGCTGGTCAGAATCTTCCATCTGGCGGGAGTTGGCCCATAATTCATAGCATCCAGATCATGGACGATTCCCATGGAAACTGTCTCAGCATGTGGGGCCTAATCAAAGCGACACATGCTAATGATCCTAAGTTGCAACATAAGCAAAACTTGCCTACGCCTTTCTCGGTTAAAGTGCTTTTGGTCAGTCCCCTTGTACGTGTTGCTGGCTCGGATGGACCGGGTCACCCTCTACTATGTTTTTTATATCCATGTATTGAAGGGGCTATTAATTAAAATGTTCCTATTATACCTGTATAAAACTTGATGTCATACAACCTCTCATAAGGAGGTATTATATGTGAATCTAAAAAGGTGTTTTTTATTTAATGCACAGCTAGTTGGACCCTCTCATGTAAAAACTTTCAGAAAATTTTTGAGATATATTTAAAAATTTTAACTATGTAAACCAACAATTGGAATAGTAGCAACTGATAGTGAACTGGTCTGTCCATAATGTAGTACTACTAACTTAATTACTTGTAGAATTTTCTTTGTTATTAACACTAAGGTATTTTGATAATATTGAATATGAATTAGAGAATTTATAAAGTACATTGAATTAATAATAATCCATTTTTTAGGAGTTATAGCCCCTAAGAAGACACGTAGTATTCGTGCTTTAATACCATCTGTAAGTGCACCTCTCTCAGATACTCCTTTACCAAATCCTCATATTCCTGAAGAATCTGGAATAGCTCCTGATGAGCAAGACGAGAATGAAGTCAATGAAGCAGGGCAAGCTCCTCCACCGCCTCCTCCTCCAGTTAACATGGTAGATGTTGGACCTAGCACGCAACTCCCATTATCCTCAACCACTATTTGAGCTAATCTCGTAGGACCAAATGTTCAGCCGTGGGACGCTGCCTTTGGGTTAGTAGTGCAAATGGTGGGAATGCTAAAACAACAGCAGGAACGGTTCGCTGTTCAGTGGGACATGTTAACCATCTTGAATCGACACCCCAACATCACTAGAACACATCTTCACTAAAGTTTGATCAGGCTCTTGAGGTAGATTTGCTTGAAAGGTTTATAAAGTTATGACCACCAGTATTCAAGGGTGCATCTGACCCATCAATAGTAGAAGATTGGTTGAAGCAGATTGAGAAAGTACTAGAAGCAATGAACTGCCCTGATGATCAGAATGTTAGACTGGAGTCCTTTATTCTTTAGGGCGAAGCCGATGTATGGTGGAGAGCTGCAAAGAGAATGGTTCCAGCTGATTACGTGTGGACCTGTAATGAATTTTAGAAAAAGTTCCGTGAGAAACATTTTCCTAAAGCGTACCGCATCCAAAAGATGGCAGAATTTTCAAAGCTAGAATAAGGTTCCATGACGGTAGCCCAGTATGAAGCAAAATTTGCTGAATTAGCAAGTTATGTGCCAAAGGTAATGGAAGATAAAGATTATAAGATTACAAAATTTTAAGAAGGGTTAAGACATAATATCAGAACAAAATTTTATTGCATAGATGTGAAGAAATACTCAGAAGTAGTTGATAAAGCCTTACGAGCAGAACAAGATACAGAGTGGTTTCTCAAATCTCGTGTGTAAATAATAAAAATAGGATAAAAAAATAGTTCGACACCTACCCAACACCAACCACTAGAGAAGAAACACAGAATGAGAATTCAGTCATCAACACCGAGAACCTAAGAACGATACTTTCCAGGAAATTGTGCGTATTGTGATAAGTACGGTCATATGACTCGTAGAACTAAGATGAGAGATATGGGTATAATGCCTCTTCAATAGATACCACCACGATTGCAACTTTCAACATCATCTCAACAAACAGGTCAGACATCGCAAGCATCACGTACCCAACCGCCTCGACCGCAGCAGAATCAGCAAAATCGACTATCTCCATCAGTTCCTCAAGGCCAAGGGAATCATCCCAGCAGGCAATATCCACCACGTGCATGAGTTTATTCCATCTCATTTAAGGAGAATCTAGAAGAAAATGATAACATTGTTGAAGGTATGATTGAAACGCATGGTATTCTGATTTTTGTGTTATTTGATTCTGGGGCTACTTTATCTTTTATTTCATCATCGTTAGTATCTTGGTTAAGATTAAAGTCAGAAATCCTCGATAAGCAAATTTTGGTAGAATCTCTCATTGTCAAGTCAATTATTTTGGACAAAATATATAAATCTATCCCCCTTATGATAGGCGATATTCCTATATTAGCTAGTTTAGTAGAAATGAGTATGGCGGAGTACGATGTTATTCTCGGAATGGATTGACTTACTTAAAATCATGAGACATTGGATTGTTATGCGAAGACACTTTCGCAGCGCCAGGAATAGAACCACTTATTATTCAAGGGAAGAAGAAGAATGAGAAGATCGAGCATGTCATGACGTTGATTAGTGGTGAGAAATAAGAAAAGATAGTGGATTTGATTCCGGTTGTGCAGGAATATCTTGAAGTTTTTTAAGGTATACCAGGACTACCACCTCAGCAAGAAGTGGATTTTGGTATCGATCTCTGTTGAGGGTCGAATATTGCATATTAGACCCCATTTATTACATAGATTTACAAACATAGTACTATTTAACGGCTCAATTTAATCGTGTTTGTGATGCAAGGTGTATTTACGAGCTTGGACTAAAAAAGGGTGCTAAATGCATGAATTTGACGCTCCAGAATCACCAAGTCAAGGGATGGACCCCAGGGGAGCAAGATCAACGGATTTACACGCCAGAGATCTGAGAAAATTGAGAAACTGAAGCTCAAGTGACCCGAAAATCAACAAGAATGCAAGATCACAGGGTTTCCACCATCCGTTCAGCTCAAAACTGCATACATGGCATGAAGACTATAATTAAACCGTACATGTCGGTTTTCAGCCATTACATATCTCTGTAAGTGGCCCAACAGACAGATCATCCCATAAACGGTCAATTTTAGGCCCACCTGGTATCTGGAAATACTTCAATTTTGGTCCCAACCCCTTAAATTAAATGAGGAAGGAGATGGACGGAGCAGATGTATCATACACATCACAGTGGACCCCACTCAAGAGAGTGCATGTACACAGTGTGCACGCACTCGCCATGCACCGTAATACTACACTGACCGACAATTTCTAGAAAAACTCACCAGCGGACGCACTGCGGCTGCCGGTTTTGAGTAGTGGGCCTCACTCATCATCCAGTTTGATGATCCGAACCGTTTACTTGTCTCAGGAGATGTCCAAGACCAACACCTAGGTGTCATTTTTTCACAATGCAAACGTCTGCACGTTCCCAGCCGTTAAACGTAGGATGAATAACGAATTGAGTTAGTACAGTGGGCCACATAAGAACCTACCAAAATCACTCTTTCCTGATTGGATTTTCACAAGTACTTCAATGGACGGTGTGGATTTCTCATAAAACATCACTATGGGGCCCACCGAACATGTCAGCATGTCTGCGTAAGCCTTACGCGCGTCCGGGAAATCCGGAGATTCGGGGGAGTTGTGGGCCACGATCATTAATCTTTTCGAAGATCTGAACCGTACATAAGGGAGAGAAGGTGGCCATAACACCTTCTAAGAAGTCATTTTTGAGAGATATATATGATCAACATTCCAAACACGGGTCGAGCGCAAGGGCTTTCATGGCACAAAAACATGGTGCACGTCCGGGACTCTTCCTGCGCAAGAAAAGAGTGGGGAAGCTTTACTGACTCGATTCAGCCATGGACTGCTGCTACTGTTATAAAAGGAAAGGAGAGAGAGGGGGCCAGGGGATCCAATCTTAGGAAGCAGGGGCGTGGAGTAGAGAGAGTTTGTTTAAATTTTTATTTGTTTAATTCCTGTTTTTTTATGATTATTTTTGAGAGATTTAATTCCATTATGTTGGGCTAAACCTCTTAGTTAGGGCTAAGAGGTGAAGCTTGTAGCGTAATGAGGAGAACTTTTGCTTGTGTTTTTTTTTTTATTTAGGTTGAATTGAACTTGATACTAGTTTGATTATGGGAATGCTTTCAGTTTTTAATGGTCTGTTGTGACTAAAATTACAATGGGTCTGCGATGACTTTGAGCATGTTTCTTTCCTTTTATGTGTATGACGTCAGGAAGCCCTATTGTTCACCATCGTCTCCTGGGCATGGTCGGATGATGGTACCCTTCCTAACCTTCATACATTGTTGATTGGTTGGTAATTAGTTTAATTCTGTTGTTTACTTTGTCTCTTGGGCATGGTTTGGTGATGGAATCCATTCTAATTCATATACCTTTCATCCCTTGAAAATTAGATTAAAGGAAGTTCAGTTTTGATCTTCATGGTTACACCCTTCAACTAGATGAAGATGCACTCTAAGTTCAGTTGAGTTTTTGATGCATGCATAAGATCTCCCTGATCTCTACAAGTGGATCCTCTGAATCCCTAGTTTCCTTTCCCTGAATTCTTTAAAATTTTTGATAATTATTTCATCATTATTCATCAAATTACATTCGATTTAGATTTTATCTTAGTCTAGTTCTAGTTCTACTTAGTTTCAGATAACGTACAGGTATTAGTCCCTGGGGATTCGACCTCGGTCTCACCTAGTTTATTACTACATCACAACCCTATACTTGGGGAGTGAACAATCTCCTACCAGGATCGATACCAATATCTATGTCTCCATATCGAATGACGCCTATTGAACTGAAGGAACTGAAGGAGCAACTAGAAGAATTAAGGTCTCGAGGATTTATTCGACCAAGTACTTCTCCTTGGGGTGCGCCGTGCTTTTTGTAAATAAGAAGGATGACACTCGGCGTTTGTGTATTGATTATCACCGCTTAAATCAGATGATAATTAAAAACAAGTACTCATTACCCCTTATAGACGATTTGTTTGATCAGTTGAAAGGAGCTCGATATTTTTCTAAGATCGATTTGAGATCAAGTTACTACCAACTACGTGTTAAAGAAGAGGATATCTATAAAACTACTTTCAGAACGCGTTATGGTCATTATGAATTTTTGATCATGCCGTTCGGGTTGACCAATGCACCTGCAGTGTTTATGGACCTGATGAATAGGGTGTTCCAGCCTTATTCGGATAACTTTATCATCATGTTTATTAATAACATTCTGATTTACTCGAAGACCAGTGAAGAGCATGAGCTGCATCTAAAGACGACATATTAGACTCTAAAAGATAACTAGTTGTATGCTAAGTTTTCTAAGTGTGAGTTCTGAAAGGAGAGTGTTAAATTTCTTGTGCATATTGTTTCAGAAAAAGGCATTGCGGTTGATCCTATGAAGATCGAAGTTGTGGTGAAGTGGGAATAGCCCGCAAGTGTGTTAGAAGTTAGAAGCTTTCTCATGCTTGCTGGATATTATAGAAGGTTTATTAAGGATTTTTTGAAGATTGTCGGATCGCTAATGAGTTTAACTCGAAATGGAGTGCCTTCAAGTAGACTGAAAAGTGCGAAGAAGCTTTTGCTGAACTGAAGCAACTTCTAACCTCAACTCCCGTTCTAACCCACTCGAAGGATGGGTTGGTATTTGAAGTTTTCACCAATGTATCAACTAAAGGTCTAAGTTGTATATTAATGCAAGAGGGCAAGGTGAACGCATATGCATTGAGGCAGCTTAAACTCCATGAGCGTAATTATCCAACACATGATCTAGAGTTGGGTGCTACTGTATTTGCGTTTAAGATTTGGCGGCATTACTTATATAACAAACAGTTCGAGCTTTATACAAATCACAAGAGTTTGAGATACCTATTCTCTCAGAAGGACTTGAACATGTGGCAGAGAAGATGGATGAAATTTCTTAAGGATTATGATTTCTCGTTGTCCTATCATCCGGGTAAGGGTAATCTAGTTGCTGATGCTTTGAGTAAAAAAGAATATAAACAAAAAAGTGTAGCCAGCTTAATAGTACAAGAATGGGTGTTCACTCCCCAAGTATAGGGTTTTGATGTAGTAATAAACTCAGTGAGACTGAGGTCGAATCCCAAGGGACTGGAACCTGTACGTAATTTGAAACTAAATAGAACTAGAACTAGACTAAGATGTTATCTAAATCGAACGTAATTGAGGGAATAATAATGAAATATTAATTTAAAACTTAAAGAATTCAGAGGTAGGAAACTAGGGATTCAGAAGATTTACTTGTAGAGATCAGGGAGATCTTATGCCTTCTTTAAGAACTCAACTGGACTTAGAGTCCCATCTTCATCTAGTTGAAGAGTGTAACCATGGAAATCAAGACTGAACTTCCTTTGATATAGTTTTCAAGAGATGAAAGGTGTATGAATTAGAATGGATTCCATCACCAAACCATGCTCAGGAGACAAAGTAAATAATAGAATTAAACTAGTTACCAAGTAATCAACAATGTATGAATGTTAGGAAGTGTACTGTCATCCGACCATGCCTAGGAGTTGATGGTGAACAGCGGGGCTTCCTGACGTCATAATCAAAATAAGGAAAGGAATATGCTCAAAGCTATTGTAGACCCATTGTAATTTTAGTCACAAAGGACCATTAAAAACTGAAAACATTCCCTTAATTATACTAACATCAACATCAGTTCAATCTAAACAAAAAGGCACAAGCAAAGAGTCTCCCATCACGCTACAAGCTTCACCTCTTAGCCCTAGCTAAGAGGTTTAGTCCAACATGATTGGACTAGATCTCTTTAAAAAAATAATATGAAAAACAGTAATCAAAATAAATAAAAAAACTCTAAAATACTCTCTTTCTCTTGAATTATGCCTCCACGGCTGCTCCACGTCCCCAGCTTGGATTCCCTGCTCGTCCTTTCTCTCTTCTCTTTTATAGGCAGCAGGAGGAGGAGAGTCGATCGGATGTGAGGCAGGAAGTCAGTGGAAAAGGTCGGTTGCGTAAACAGAGCCTGCGCACGCACGGCAGCTTGCGCTGGCTGACGGTGGGGTCCATAATCTGTCTTATTAAAGAAATCCACGCCGTCCATTGGTTTCCCCTCGAAAAGCCAGTCGGACCTGCTTGGTTTTAGATCAGATTCGTGGTGGCCCATGAATTATTTTAATTCACCATCAGTCTTCCTTTTGGATGATTGAAAGCCGATCTCCGATGTATCTTGAAATTTTGCCACCTAGTCCATGTTTATAGGGCCCTTTTAAGCCTGATGGATGGTCCCAATTATCTGGATCATTGACCATGGTGGCCCACAAGAATGGACCGCAACCTCTGTTGCGAAATAGAGTTGACGCACGTCGACTTTGTGAAGTGTGATGGCTCATTGATTTCTATCAGGTGGAAGATCCACACCGCTAATTGGATTCATGACGAAAAACCATCTGGGAAGGTGTGTTTTTGGAGTGAAATAGGTGTGACCCACACGATCTTTTATTCCACCGTCCATCCTGCATTTAACGGCTAGGATCTTGCAATCACTTGCATGGTGTTTAGGTGAGGTTAATACCCCCCTCTGCACATAATGTACGGTCCAGATTGATGATTTGGATGAGGAGTGGGCCCCACTGAGAGGAACCGGCAGACGCTGGTGCGTCCGCTGGAAGTTTGTTTTTTGAATTGAGAAGATGAGTCGGTCAGCACACGCTGACCGACTTAAGGTGAATTGGTGTACATCCGATGCACTTATGCCCTTGCACATACGCTGTACATGTGGGTCTCACGGAGATGTTCGTGAGAAATCTGTTCCGTCCATCCGCTTTGTCACTTAATTTGAAGGGTTGAGACTAAATTTGAAGCATATCCAGATATCAGGCGAGCCCCAAATCAAGAATTTATGGGCTGATCTGTCCATTAGGCCACTTCGACAATTATCCAATGGCTAATTTTTACGTGTACGGTTAATTTATGGTCCTCAGGTCATGCATGAAGTTTTGAGCCGAATGGATGGAGGAAATCCCGTGATTTTGCATTCTGGCTGACTTTCAAGCCACTTGAGCTTCAGTTTCTCGATTTTCTCAGATCTCTGGGGTATAAATCCGTCGATCTTAGTCTCCTGGGGTCCGTCCCTTGCCTTGGTGATTCTAGAGCGTTAATTCCATGCACTTAGCATCTTTTTTAGTCCATGCTTATAAATTCAACTTGCAACATAAACATGATTAAAACAGGCCGTTAAATAGTATCATGTTCGTAAAATCAAGTAATTACTGGAGTCTAATATACAATATTTGACCCTCAACAATGAGAAATGTTGAATTTCATTACAGAGTTTGACATTCGATTAAATTTTCAAGAGAAGAAGATTTGTATATGTAATATTATGGTAAAATGGACCCTTATAAAGTGAATAATTGAAACTCAAATGAATGATGAGTGGTTTTTAAAAATGATAGCCAAGTATCAGAATGATAAGACTTCAGATTAGAGTATAGGGGATGATAAAGAAATTCGGTATCGAGGTCGACTCTGTGTGCCTAATATTCTAGATCTAAAAGACGAGATTCTAAATGATGCGCACCAAACTAAGTTTACAATTCACCCGAGAAGCACAAAGATGTATCATAGTGTGAAACGATCATTTTGGTGGCCAAATATGAAAAGAGAAATCATTGATTATGTGTCGAGATGTTTTGTATGTCAGCAGGTAAAGGCGGATTATCAGAACCTATCAGGTTTATTGCAGCCTCTGAAAGTACCTGAGTGAAAGTGGGATTGTATCTCTATGGACTTTATAGTTGGTCTTCCTAAAACGTAGAAGAAACACGATTCAATTTGGGTAATTGTCAATTGACTGACCAAGTTAGCGCACTTTATTCTTATCTGTATCAATTATTCAATGCAGGAAGTCGCTAAGTTATACATCAAGGAAATAGTGAGACTGCATGGTGTCCCTAGTTTTATTGTATCGGATCGAGACCCACGTTTTACTTCACAATTCTGGATAAGTCTACAAGAAGTTGTGGGTATGACTATTGAATACAATACAACATATCATCTATAATCTAATGGGCAAAGAAAATGTGTGAATCAAATATTAGAAGACCTGTTACGTGCATGTGCTCTAGATTTCAAGGGAAGTTGGACGACAACATACATTATGTTGAATTCGTCTACAACAATAGTTACCAAGCAAGCATCTGTATGGCTCCGTACAAAGTCATGTATGGTCGTCCTTGCCGAGCGCTAAACTGTTGGGCCAAGATAAGTGAGAAATATTTAATTGGGCTATATGTTGTTCAAGAAGTTGCTGAGAAAGTTGAAATTATTTGAAAGTGACTACAAGCTGCTTAGAGTCGTCAAAAGAGTTGCGCCGACAATCGAAGACGAGATCTAGAGTTCACAGTAAGAGAACACGTGTTTTTGAAGGTTCTCCCATGAATGGATTGATGTGATTTTGTATTAAGGAAAAATTCGCACCACGTTTCATCAAACTATTTGAAATATTAGATCGGATTGGAGCAGTGGCATATCGGCTTGCATTACCTCCTTAGTTGGCCAATGTCCATAATGTTTTCCATGTATCGATGCTACGAAAGTATAAGAGAGATGATTCTTATGTGATTGACTGGTAAGATCTAGATTTATAGGAAGAAACATCTTACGTGGAGAAACCAATTCGAATACTGTATTGTAAGGAGCACGTGTTACGCACTAAGATGGTACATTTAGTCAAGGTTTTATGGAGTCATCATAAAGTAGACGAAGCATCTTGGGAGCAGGAAAGATAAATTCGCGAGAAATATCCTCATCTCTTTGAGCAGTAATTTTAGGTAAATTTTGAGGATGAATTTTTTTTTTTTTAGGGGGGTAGAATGTAAAGGCCGTGAAAATTTACCAATAATAATAATAATAATAATAATAATAATAATAAAAGATTTTTTTATCTTATCTTTATTTTAAATCTATTTTATCTCTTATCCTATCTATATCATTAACCCGTATACTTTAAATATACCTCTAACCCTTCCCAAATCCCTTAAAATTCAAACATCTAAATGCAAAAAGAGTTTTAATCGAAATTAGATATTAACAAAAAGGCTACCTGAGATAACAGAGAAAAGGAGAAAGAGAGTGTTGGATTGCTTAGATTAGGTATGTATATCGTCCTCCTTTTAGTATTTTTTTATATTTAATGTAATTCGATTTGATGTATGCAATGAACGGTGTGGATTGGCCACACGTTCATTATATTGAATTATGGGTAAATACAATGTAATTGTGAGGAGAGTCTAAAATTATGTAATTGTAATTGGTGTGCATCTGATCAAATTAGATTAGATCTGTACGGATCATATGATCCCTAAGGCCAAAATATATAAGGGCTTTAAATTTTAGATCAATTTGACCATCATATGGGCCACATTAGTTAGATCTAGAAGTGTTTAATAAGAGAATCTTAGATTTTTGTGCAAGTATGGGTATCACCTGGCGTAGAAGGTCGAGATGGGCTATTAGTGTATGTGTGGTTAGATCCACCTCATTCATCCAATGTGTAGAGGCAAAACATAACAAGACCTTAAGAATCTGAATGATCTAATCATCCGATGGGCCACCCCGATCAAATAATTTCCGATCAATTTTATAATCTTAAAAAGGAAATAAAAGATAGAAATATAAAATAGAAATTTTAATTATTTGATTATTTTGGATCTGGCCACTTACGATGTTAATTAAAGGTGGGCCCCACCATATAATAAAAATAGATGAATAATAATATCGTTGATATAATTGATAGGATCTCGGAATTAAATTCAACCTAATTACATTGCGGAGTTTATACTACCAGACTCAGGTGAGTAACCCAACTTGTCTCATATTTCATTAAAATTAAAATAATTCGTTGTGATCGTTTGATTGATTTACTGATTTGAGTATTTCGATATGATAATTGTACGCTAAATTCATATGTGAATATTCTGATCGAGATAACTATGCCAAATATGAAAAATATACATTTACATATCATCCATCATTCATTGCATTTGTATAATGCATGATCGATCGTAGGAGCCCTCTTTGGAAGAAATATCGATCCTGGTAGAGCGTTACCAGATGTGGGCTATGCCCAAGCTTACCCAAGGGGTGGATGCGGGTTGACGACATCCAACCCAAGTAGATGGACGATCATCCCATCTGATGCATTCATACACCATTTTACATCCATATCATTGTACATACATTTTTGTATTATTTTAATTGCTATGGTTATGAACTTATTTCACTAAGCCTGACCAACTTACATTTTTATTGATGAAAAAACCGTATAGAGGAGCTATGAACAGATAATGTGGCGCAAGAATTGAAAGGATCTACCGTACCTGAACACGACCCACGTGAAACATGACCATACTTATCTGAAGAAGAAGTGGCGGCATTAGATAATTTCTAATTATGTGATTTATTTGTTAGCATAATTTAATTAACGTATAATGCATATCAGTATTGATTTTGAGATTTTAAGGGATTATTAAGATTTATTTCAGTGAAACAATGTTAGCATAGTTGATTGGTGCTAAGTGTTATGTATGTGTGATTGAGATTATGGTGGAACTTATACTGAATGTAATAATCACATCAAATTGATTAAGGAATTAATTTAGTATACTTTGTGTACGAGTTACGAACTGAAACTCAGGTCTGAGGGTGCACACTCTGTACCCCAATTCTAGGGCGTGACATATTTAATTATCTGACCATCACATTAGTAAATATTTATTGGACGGTCTAAAATGAAACATATCCAATGGTCCTGTTTGAACAACTAGGCATCCATGACTCAAAGATTATATGATTGTACATACACTCTAATTTTTGGAATATAACTCGGCGCATTGGGGTTCACAATTTAGTTAATTTGAATTAATGTATGTCATATGTACCGTTTAGAAGCTCCTGTGTATCAACGTCATGTGCCAGCCAGAGTATCAAATAATTCCCAATATAAAATTACAAACTCGCTATAGATAACTTGAACAAGAACTTCCCATGCACAACTCGTTGGACGGTCCAGCTAGCTGTCTGAATGCAATACTAATTAACGTCAATAAATGATGCCTATGGAAAGTTAACCAAAGGAGCAAAGTTGCTGGCTTGGGATGGCCCCACCATGGTGTTTATGTAAAATCCATCCCAGCCGTTAGATAAGTCACCCCATGTTACACTATGAGCCTGAAAATCAGCCCTATTCGTGGGTTCAAGTACACCACACGATCGAAAATAGTATGCAGGAAAAACTAACCCTCGAAACCGTTTCTCTTGGTATGGCCCACTTGAATCATATATCAGATTGATCTTTTTTTTTCTCTGAGCCCTGCATGGAATTACACATCCAATGATCGGAGCGGATCACACGGTACATATTACGGTGGGCTGCATACAAAATATACGGTGGGCATTGCTATCGACTGTTAGTTCTCGGAAATGTACGATGCTACCGAGAAGGTGGGACTAGATACGTGTTACCAGGAATGAAGACGTGGATTTCCTGCGAAAGCCTTTAGCAGGAAGTTCCTGCGCAAGGATGCTGGGTGGGCCCCACCGATATGTTTGTGTGAAATTTACCCCATCCATCCTTTTTGAGAGATAATTTTAGGATGTACGGCCAAAAAATAGATGTATCAAACACCCAACTGGGCCACACGAGAGGAAATAGTTGTTATTCAGTGAGCACCGTTGAAACATTTTTACTGCCATAAAATTTTTTATCAGGCTATATTTTTAGTGTTTTCACTTCATCCAATTTAGAATGACCTTATAAACGGTTTGGATTGCATATAAACATCAAGGTGTGGTCCAGGAAGGTTTCAACGGTGAGAATTTCTTTCCCCAATTTTTCCTCTCGTGTGACCCCTTTGAATCTTGTATCCAACTCATTTTTCGTATAACGGCCTAAAATGTGCTCGCAAAACGGATGGACGGAATAAATTTCTCACATACATTGCACTGGGCCCCACCCGGCAAGCTTGCGCAGGAACTTCCTGCGAAAGGCTTTCGTAGGAAATCCTCGTCCCAGGAGTGACAAGCAGTGCGGTGCTTCCCAGACTGTGGGGCCCACCTTCATTTATGAGTTGTATATCCACACCATTCATAAGTTTTTACACATCATCTTACTGCATGGTCTAAAAAATGTGGTAGATAGAAATCTCAAGTGAACCACATCGCAAGAAACAATAGACATAGAGCGCCTGCCATTAAAAACTTCCTAAGGCCCATAGTAATGATTTTTTGCATCCAACTTGTTGATAAGGTCAGAGAGACTTTGATAAAGGGAAAAAACACAAATAATAGCTTGATCCAAAACTTTTCTAGCCCCACAAAGTTTTTAATGATTAATTACCATTATTTCCTGTGGTGTGGTCCATTTGAGGTTTGGATCTACTTCATTTTTGGGATCATGACCTAAATCGATCTGGAAAAACTAATGGACGTCCTTGATATACAACACATACATGAACATGGCCCCTCGGGCAGTAAAACACCCACTAACGTGTGACATAGGGATACAAACCAAAACCCGAGTTACAAACTAACCCGGATTGGGCAGCAACACACCAACCCAGGCTGGTGCTGTGTTGACGTGGAAAATTCTGTGGTCCAGCCATGACGCATGTGTTATATCCACCGTTCATTAATTTTCTCAAATTATTTTAGTATGTTAGCTCAAAAACCAGTCAAATCCAAAATTCAAATGGACCACACCACCAAAAACAGTTGGGACCATGATCCCACCGTTGAAATCTTCCTGGGGCTGACCATCATGTTTATTTGCCATCTTACCTGTTCATAAGGTCACACGGACCTGGATGAAGGGAAAACACAAATATCAACTTGATCTAAAACCTCTAACTTTTGAGAAGTTTTTAATGGTAGGCGTCCAATCCCCACTGTGTGATCAACTTAAGCCTTGGATTTGCCTCATTTTTTGGTTCATAGTCTAAAAGGATCCAGCGAAATGGATGGTCAGCGTGGATAAAAGCCATAGATTATGGTGGGCCTCCAAGAGCCCTCTCTAGGTTGAAGAGAATTAGGTTCATTTTCTTTTTTGTAGTGCCAGAAAGAACATTAAACGAGAGATGCATTTAATGAAGAGACAGAAAAGAGGAAGCTGATTCTTTCTAAAGAAAATTGGATGACTAAAAATTTTGTACAAGTTTGATGTATTTAGATGAAGTGCCACATATATATGTAAGAAATCCAATCTATTGATTAGGTAAGGTCCTCTATAAGCAGGTGAAGAAAATTTTTTATTTTATTTTTTGTATCAGTAATATATTATTTTTCTGTAAAAAAGAAAAGGCTGTTAAAAATTCATTCCAACGGTTGATATTCAATTTACATGTGTGGCTGCAATGATGAGAACAATTTAGCAATTTTTAGTATATAAAATTTAATTAATAGACTCTATTTGACAAACGGACTGCATCTTTGACACATAATTTCCAAGACACTTATGTAAGACTTGATCTCACACATCTTCATGTGGTGCATTACATTGAATTGAAAGAGGAATTTGTGCTATTTAAATCACAGCTAGTTGGACGAGCATTACTCGCCTTTAAGTACCGCTCCACATTTTAGTTGACGCCTCACGCCCTCTCTCTCTCTCTTCGGTCTTCTTGCTAATTATTCTTCATGGCTTCTTCAGTTAATCCCAACTTCCCTGGGTGGACAGCTAATTCAAGCCCAAAGGGACCGCCGGGACATGGACCCGTGGCACCAGTGCCCAAAGACGACATAGAAATGGACAGCTTCACATCGCAAGACAACATCTCCCTTCCGGCCAGTGCTACTATTAACATCCCGAGGTGGACGCCTACTCCGAGCCCGACGAAAGATGAGCGAGGCATGAATAGCTTCTACTCACAAGAAGACATGTCCTACAGTGTTGAAGGTTTCTTTCCCTTCAGTACTGCTGCTTCCTCTACTCTAACGCATCCACATCCTCCTCAAGTTAGAGACAATCTCTCTAGGCCTATCTATAATGCACCGTCATTGAGCGTAGACATGGAAATTAAGGGCACCGGAGAGGCGGAAACGATGATGGTGCCGACCCAAGAAGAGGTGAAACCTGTTAAGTGGGACACAATTCAACTTGGGTCGGAGGACAATGGCATTTTCTTGACATGGGAGGATCTTTGGGTGACAGCGTCGAATGGGAAAGCTGGTTCCATAGGGATACTTCAAGGGCTCACGGGCTATGCTCAGCCTGGAGAGGTTCTAGCAATCATGGGCCCATCCGGCTGCGGCAAGTCGACCCTTCTCGATGCCTTAGCAGGTAATTACTATAATTCGATTTCTCTTATTCTTCGTGGTCCATTTTCTCTAACTTTAATTAATCAATCTTGACTTCGTCTTTGTTCTCCCATGAAACATTGATTTTTGTTATCATTATTATTATTTTAAATCTCCTTTGTTTGCTTACAATATATCAAGATGTATTGCTATTTTATTAACATTGACCCGTAGCGCTGTTGTATCCCGGAGCACGTTACAACTATAAAAAACAGTTTGTATGATGGGCCCTTCGATGGCCATACATGAAAAATAAAAGAATTCATGGACAAGAATATTCCAACCTTTTTCATAATTTAACTATTTTCCTTTTGAACATGGACCACCTTCTTTAGCCACACCCATTGCCCAAAATGGCTCAAAAGAGGCTATGATGATGGTGGTGATGACAGTGATGCTTTTAATATTTCCAAGACTATTCCAGTTACTCTGGATATTTTCAAAACAAGGCCAGTTCCTGGGAATCCTTACAGAGTAAGTTTATTCTGGAGTATAAGAGCTGTCCATGTTGTGGCCCATCATATCAATATCGATGATTTAGATAACTGGACCATGGACCCGCTTGAATGAACAGAAAACCCAAGTGAGGGGTGACATATTCGTTGCAATTAATCATACAGAAAAACTAAATTTTGAAAGAGTTTTGAGCAATTGAAAGGGTGCATTTAGGTTCTTGTCATTGGTGTAAAACATCTGATCCGTGCAAAAGGTGGGCCGCACAGCCATAAACATCAGTAATGAAGAAAATCTAATCAATTGAATGATTAGGTGGACTACAACCATACACAGTCACACCATTGTCATTCCATTGATTTCAATCGGTGCAGTCCACCTGATGGGTGGACCACTCTGGTCTTCGTCCCACGTGATCCTTATTATGCGGCCGCATTATGGACGGCTCAGATGTTCCACACAGGCGACAAGTTGGCGGGAAAGAAAGTTATATACAATGTTGACTGGACGTGTAAATCTCTAATTAACATTCATTTGCAGGGAGATTAGGCTCAAACACAAGGCAATCAGGAGAGATCCTAATCAACGGTCGAAAACAAACACTAGCATTTGGCACTTCGGTAAGACAACCGTTAGCTTAATCAAGATCGAGTATTGGTGGCCCACCAATCTGGACACATAACCTGCACTCACCATCTATTGTAATCTTGGGAGTTCATTTGTTAATACAGGTTTATGTGACCCAAGATGACACTCTAATGGCCACATTAATGGTTAGAGAAGCTGTGTACTACTCGGCGCAGCTCCAGCTTCCTGACTCCATGCCTAGATGGGAGAAGAGAGAGCGAGCGGAGACGACAATCAGGGAGATGGGCCTGCAAGATGCCATGAATACTAGAATTGGAGGGTGGGCTACCAAAGGACTCAGCGGCGGGCAGAAGAGGAGGGTGAGCATTTGCATTGAGATGCTAACTCGCCCGAAGCTTCTCTACTTAGACGAACCGACGAGTGGGCTAGACAGTGCAGCATCATACCATGTCATGAATCGAATCGTGGGCCTTGCTCGACGCAGTGGGAGAACCATCATTGCATCCATCCATCAGCCTAGCAGCGAGGTCTTTGAGCTCTTCAACAATCTGTGTCTTCTGTCTGCTGGTAGAACAGTTTATTTTGGGCCTGCTTCGGAAGCTAATGAGGTAATGAAATTATTATCTATTAACATGTTCTGCAGTGTTCTGTCTTGAATATGCTACTTAAATCTGAATGTGGACAGTCCAATCTTTGATGATCTTGTACGACAGGAGGCAGTTGCAACCCATCACTGGGTGGGGCCCTATGATGGATGGGCCACGGTGCAAAGTCAAATTGAACATAACGATCCTAACTGTCAAAACAGCTGCCTATGAACAGATTGTTAAGAAACGTTCTGCTTTAACCATCCATTTGCAGGCCAACGAATGGGTTGTTAGGATCGTCCACCATGGTCCATCCTCATGGGACACTAAACTGATTAACTTCATCTGTCAGGAAATTCAAGACATTATTTTCTTTAATTACCATGATATGTAATCTAGATTTCTCAGCATATGTATGTTTCTCTGTTCGATAAGAATACTTTAAAAAGTACTTAGCAGAAGTGATTGATTATTCGGGACTTTGGCAGTTTTTCGCATTGAATGGCTTTCCATGCCCATCTTTGAGGAACCCTTCTGATCACTTTCTCAGAACAATCAACAAAGACTTCGATAAGGTGAGAGCAAAATCGATTCTCTCTCTCTCTCTCTCTCTCTCTCTCTCTCTCTCTCTCTCTCTCTCTGTGCATGTTCTTGTGATTATAATTCCTTGTCTCAAATGGAATTTCTTACTTATGAGATTTTAAAACCTCAAATCTCTTGATTTTGGTGAATTAGGACATTGAACAAGGCCCGGGTACAAAATCAACTGCCGAAGCCATCGACATCCTCGTGAAGTCATACAAATCATCCCCCACTTCTAAACAAGTATCTCAACGGGTTGCTCAGATATGTAAAATTGTAAGCTGATAATTGAAGCCCTCTGTTTATCTTGGGTGTGTTTGGCTGCACAATCACGTTGAATTGCAGTAATTTTAATCTAATGAAGTGGAAACAACCCAATTGTCATTTCCTTCTTTGGAATCCATATTGAGGTTCCTGTTCCCAAATTGCAATTATGTTACTTTCAAGTGGGCTTGAAAAAATGCAACTTGAATCTGTTTTCTACTTTCTCATTTCAAATACTTGGTAACAACATTATTATTATTTTTGTTTGGATTGCATTGGATGTTCGCAATCCAATCCAAATAATAACAATAAGTGCGTCCTTTATTTACATCAATAAGATACTTAAAGGGGCCTCATCTTTGTTTTTGCAGGAAGGAGGAGCTTTGGAGAAGAAGGGAAGTCAGGCTAGCTTCCTTTCTCAGTCCCTTGTCCTTGCAAGAAGATCCTTTGTTAACATGTACAGAGATCTGGGCTACTATTGGCTCCGTTTTGCAATATACATTGCGCTGTGTCTTTGTGTGGGCACCATCTATTACAACATTGGCAAAAGCTTCAGCTCTATTCAGGTGAGATAATGAAAGATTTCATCCTTCTCTTTTTTAATCTTATGGTCCAAACAGAATAATTAAGGATCATCTTCTAATGTTGGATGGTTTCTGAGTTTTTCAGGCTAGAGGCTCAATGCTTATGTTTGTAGCGTCATTCCTGACCTTCATGGCGATTGGTGGATTTCCTTCTTTTGTGGAGGACATGAAGGTTAGATGATGTTGTTAAACTCCATTAATATATCTCTGGAGAAATTCTTGGGCGTTTCATTAAGAATCAGATAACTTCTAATTAACTGATGCTTCCGGTCAAATTCCTTGATTAAGGTTGTGTTTGGTTGCACCGAATTTCATGAAATTTCATGATATATGCACCAAATTAGACTGATTAATAATGGGATACTACGAAGTTTCATGATATGAGGCGCAACCAAATGCACCCAAAAGATTAATGTTTGAAATAATGCTAAACATTACTAATTATTAGTCTTCATGTGAGTATGCTCTAATCATTTTTCAGTTTGAATGTTAAGTCCTAAATATTTTTATTATGATGAATCTCTGTAATGATTATAAAGAGTGTGTTGGTCACATTCCCATCACAAATTCTCTCCTTTTTTTCTTCATGATGTGGGCCACATTTGCAGATATTTGGACGAGAGAGATTAAATGGGCACTATGGTGTGGGTGCATATGTAGTCGGCAACACAATTTCTTCCATCCCTTACTTGTTTCTCATCTCTATTGTACCGGGCGCCATAGCCTACTTCCTGGTGGGCCTCCAGAGAGGCGCTGATCACTTCGTCTACTTCACCCTTGTGCTGTTTGTGTGCACGACACTGGTCGAGAGCCTGATGATGATCGTTGCAAGCATCGTCCCAGATTTCCTCATGGGCATAATAACAGGGGCTGGTATCCAAGGTGTCATGATGCTGAACGGCGGCTTCTTCCGGCTGCCGGATGACCTCCCCAAACCCTTCTGGAAATACCCAATGTACTACATTGCATTTCACAAGTATGCCTTCCAAGGGTTCTACAAGAATGAGTTCATTGGCCTAACATTCCCCAACAACCAAGCAGGTGGGCCACCCACAATCAGTGGGGATGAGATCTTGAGAAGAACATGGCAAGTTGAGATGGGCTACTCCAAATGGGTTGATCTTGGTATTTTGATTGCTATGGTGATTTTATACAGGGTCCTGTTCTTGGGTATTATAAAGATGACTGAAAAGGTTAAGCCCATGATAAGGGCTCTCCTTGCTTGATCTCCCAAGCAAACCATTCAAGTCATGGAGCAGCCTGATACACCTACACACTGAAGAATGTGGATTCTCATTTCCTTTTGTTCATGTGTTGGTTATGATGTGATTTTCCACTTCAATCCTCCTTGAAAGGTAACTTACATCCAACTAATGTTTGTTGTACTTTCTTTGAAGCTTGTTTGTTGGTCTGAAATGGGCTTAATAGTTTATAACTAAAATAAGTTTTTTTTTTTTAAAAACTGGGTTTGATCATGTTAGTTAATCTTGTGGGTCTCACGTGTGGACCCTTTTACTTAGGTTTCTGGGTTTTGTTTGTGTCGTTTTTTCAGTACTAGTTGGAATAGAATGTGGACACGTAAGGTGATTTCATGTTTATCAAAGCGGATTTTATGAATGGGAAATGATCACCATATGTTCGAGCTTAGTGGGGCCCACCATATGTGAGAAACGGATTGTGAGAATCATCCAACACGTCCATTAGATGCGCACGATCCTGCATGATCCATATCTCAGCTGGGCGAGTCACAACAGAGTAGAAGAATGGGGGACCATGGAGAAGGGGGGGCGAGGGATCCATCTTTTCGTGTGCGTGCGTGTGTGTGTGTGTGTGGATCATCCAATCCATTCATCAGTGAGCCCCACCTGGATCAAGGGCACTCAAAAAATAAACAAGCTATTCCAAAACCTAGGTGGCCCACAAGTGAATACATAGTTTTTAGGCATGGTTGCACATCGTTGCCTGTGGCGTATACCATTTGAGTTTTGGATGGGGATGAATCTTGCTATGAAAGGTGAGCACAGGAGGTGGGCCAGATGCAAGATTTGTGTTACATACGCTCGAACCATCCTCCTGCAAGCAAATTGTTATATGCAAAATTGGTGGCCGTCCACGTTTTCCAATCAATCGTCCTCCGATTGGATGTCTAGGATTGCCCAATCGGAACATTTTCTTGGTTGATATGCCATCCACGGTTCAAACAATCTAAACCATTGAACTCGATCTAAATCTGTGATGGGTCCTATGAGATCAACGGTTTGGACTACCAAACGAGGGGCTACACTTGAACGAATTGGGTGAATCAGGACATCATATCACGATCACTTACTATTGTTTGGAGGTGTTAAATTTCAGGGTTGATTTATATCACGAATTCAGCACCGTCTCTCCAAAGAACTGGAATCCTCCACGACACCTCTTTCATGCAGAGGCTGCCACGCCCGAGCTCTCTGGTGCTACACTCTTTATGTGCAGTACTTTAGTCCTTGCTGTGTTTTAATTACCACGATTGGATGGCGCCTGTCGTCACCGTATTCAGACCCTTTAATTGACAAGTTATAACGTCCGTACTCCCACGAACGTCTATATCAACGTAAAAGTCAGAGAACTTCTTTATCCACGAACGTCCGTACTCCCGCTAATGTCTGTATCCGCAAATGTGAGACTTTAAGTGACGCTAGTTACAGAGAGAGCCACGGAGGAAAGATGATACGCGCCATCTCTTCCTGTGTGGGCGAATAGTGTATACTTTGTGCTGTAAGCTGATCTTGGAAAATAAAATGATAATATATAAAATATTAAATTGAAACTAAAAAGATTCAGGTTTATGATAGGGTATAGTTCAGAATTCCAACGAGTTATAGAATATATGTATAGAGAATGTTTAAAAATAGAATTGAAGAACAGATATGATAATAGTAGAACGTTATGTAAGGGGATTAAACTACTATGAATTTCTGATGCGACAAGATTTGAAGTTTCGATGAGTTATAGATTATATATTCAATGGTAACCTAGAGAAACATGGAGGTTGAGAATGTAAGTAATTATGCAGTTGATAAAGTATGAATAGTAGTGATAATGGCACGATATTTGGCTTGCACTCGAAATTGCTTAAAGGTTTGGGTGCATCATGGTTTGAAAATGTTGACCTAAGTGAGACTAGGAGGTTAAGAGAGGACTAGTGGGGGTTGAAGAATATGGGAGCTTAGGAACTCAAGCATTTCCTCTCACTCACTCTTTCTCTCTATCTTGGTAAAAATTGCTTGGTTGTTAGGTGTGAAATGAAGAGATGACGGGGTATTTATAGCTATTGAGTGGGTTTTTGTATAATTATAGGGATTATGAATGATAAATGATGATGTGACAACTTAAGATTAGTAGAGGAAAGGAAGATGCCACATGGAACTTTCTTATGAGTTAAAGGGCTTGGTACAATAGTAAATAGTAAGAACTCTGGGGTTAAGCAAGTCCCATTATAGTTGACTTTCAGGGAAGCAACAATTATAGCTTGAGGCACATATTCTGAGAGGAAGCGATAAGTCGATTATCGTCATTTATTGTTCATCTCTAAAATTCAACGAGTTGGCTCGTTTGTGCCTGTAAAGTGACTTAAAGCTTTGACTTGGAAACGACTCAAGTATAGCTCGGCTTGGGTAGTGGCTTGAGTATGGCTCAGCTTAAGTAATAGCCTGGCTTAGATAATGTCTTGAGTTCAGTTGAGGTTTGGCTTAGGCTTGGAAATGTCGAAGATTTTAGGTAGGGTGTGGGGTTTAGGTTTAATTCATAACGATCATCAATGTTTCATCAAGTTGCTAGCCTGGGTGGGGTGTCAACAGCCTCGAGCTCATTATCACATGCTCCTTATATAACTCGAGAGGTGGACAAACCCTTGTACGGGTTTCCTATCCAGACCAGGATCCTTGGCAGTCATGGTGTACAATTGTTGTTGTTCTTTTTTTATTTTTTTTTTAAATATCATTCCAGTCTGGTTAAAGAGATCTTTAAAGGTCAGAACTATTTTTAGATATCCTTGCTAGCATGCAGAGATTCATAGTTGTTATGTTCCTCTCGGTGTCTATAACGCCCCGTGTTTTTTAAACCTGAACATATGACTCGTTTTTCAAAAAATCGAGTGTTAACCTTTAAGGACAATCAAATTCCATGTATATATTTTTTTCTTCTTATTTTCTGTTTCAGAGTGAGCATTTAGGAAGAATAGGAGCAGGTCAAACATAAAGAAAATTGCATATGCATTCAAATTATACAAGTGGCTGCCCAAATGACTTATACAAACCAATGTCCCAATACTTACAACTACAAAATGAAATAATATCGCATGTAAAACAAAGTAAATTATAACTAATCTTGAACTGTAAAATCACGTGGCAACTCTTGACAAATACAATCATGCATCCTTGACAATTGTACCCTGCTCATTATCAATATGAACACGAATATCATCTAGGCCACCCGCACTACCTATACAGTTATATATTCGATGAATGAGTGATCAACTCAGTGTGAATTCTCTTCAAGATTACGCACCACCACATTAGTAAAGCATAGTTGCAAACAAAAAAGCATTCAAAATAATACATGATGCAGTCTTATTAATTGCATGGATGCATGAATGCACATTAACTGGGGATGCTCATCTAGTTGGCTCTTGGGCAAAACACATGCATGTGACTGGTCACCAGCGAAAGTACATCGTACATGCGTAGTGCCAAACTCACAGAAAGTGGGCCGATAATCGGTGGTCTAGGAGCTAGCGAAACGATACCACAACAAAATCCTATAGGCATGTGCTACAACATTCAAAATTAGTCACCCATCATTGCCCGTATGCTATGAATGCATGATTAGCTGTAACATTCCGAATTTTCATAGCCAGAGTTTGTACTCGTGGCCAAGGAAATCGGGTGTTAATAATGTAGAGTGAGGAATGTCTCAAGGACTTGCCTTGAGATCTCCCTCATCTATATCACATCCATTTACACTTGTAGTGGAAATTAGTCACAGGAATAAAATTAACTGTAATTCTTATTCCAAAGGAAATTAAACAAATTGTCAAATGCTCTCATAATAGGAGCTTATTACAAAATCAAGTAGCAGTGGAAATGTAAATAAAACTAAGTCATATTTTCTGGTTTATTCAGCGTATAGTAACGGAAATGTAAATAAAACTAAGTCATATTTTCTGGTTTATTCAGCGTATAGCAGCGAAAATATAAATAAAACTAAGTCATATTTTCTGGTTTATTCAACGTATTCTTCCTTAGGAAGGTAATCCTCTGGTTCCCCAATATATTCATCACCTGCATCATCTATACGGTTAGAGAGGGTCAACGCCTTACTCATAATGATGGTTATCCTTTAAGATTAATAATAATTCAAGAGATTCATAACAATAATGTAAGGGTTCTAATACATCTCGTACTCCACTAATACGAGGATATCAGAATGCGCAAATAACCTGCATGAGATGCATGCCTAGCAAAGTGTGTGCGGCTCATCATATATAGTGATAATCACAATGTGGAATATAATTCTGTAGACACTCCACCCAGGCTAATATCTTGAGAAAGCTAAAGACAATCCGGGAACCATGATCATATCTTAAACCAAACCCTAATTCGAACCATATACCAAAACACGAGCTTAACCCTAACCCAACCTAATCCTAACCCATACCTCAGCCTAAACCCTAAACCCAGCCTAACTCCAGCTTAAACCCTAATCCTAACTCGAGTAATCATGAGCCATCATTCAAGATAAAGCATACCCAAACCCTGACCCACAATCAATCCATTTTTCAAGCCACTTTAGGTCATAATTGAGCCAATTTTAAGTCATTTTAAGCCAAATATCCAAAACGGACTTTGTTCCACTCTTAGGACCCAAAAAAGGGCCCATCGACTAAAATTCGGGAGAAACTATACTTGAGCGGTAATCTGACTACCGCATGCTAAAAAAAAAATTACGCGGCTCTAGCTGGACGAGCTTCGGACCAAACCCGGCTCGGGCAGTAGTCCGACTATCGCTGGCGATAATCCAATTACCTCTAAACGCGAGACATGTGCAACAGCTGTCTCTCGTCCCAAAGTCAACTTTCCTATAGATTTACCCCTCCATCCTACCTTATTTACCATCCTACTAACCTCCAAGAGCCAATGAGAGTACGCCACGTAGCATTCCTCTCCCCTCAACCAATCCCAATTACCATGTCAGCATTTACCCCTCTCAAATCCAACAATAACCACATTGCCATTGGAGAAGGCTATAAATAGCCCTCTCCTCTTCACATTTCAAACAACCACTTCTCATTTCGAAAATCCAAGTGAGGGAGAGAGAGAGAGAGAGAGTGTGTGTGTGTGTGTGTAACACCCCGTACTTTCAGTACTCGAGTGTCACCATGTAGATCCAAATTAGCTCACATATATGCATTGAGCCACATAATTTGCCTTACACGTCACCATCCAACGACCCTCAATCTATTCATCTTAACCCTTAAATTTTAGACTATGACAACTCACAGCATCATAATAAGATGAACTGTATTTAAATAAATGAAAATCTTATTTTTTTATAATCTTGAGCATGATGACATCTCATCATACACCTATTTAGTACAATCGAACCGCATGAAACCAATGTAGGGATCAAAATCACAAGGTCCACCATTCATTGATCTACAACGTCCCGTAGGAAGATCCATCCTATTCAACTCCCAAATTTCATCCAAACGATCATTAGGACCCCTAGAATTATCGATAATGAAATACTAGGCAATCCAATTGTTGGATTGGTTTATAATGGTCCTAACTCCCAATGACCTACAGTGTGGCCCACATCATGAATCATATATATAGTTTGCAGACAATAATAAGAATAATAAATATAAAAATGATATAAATACATGTATACACATAACAAAATAAATGAAATAAAATAAAATTATGAGTATTATATGGGTAGTAACAAGTCTTGAAGAGGTAGACAACCCATAGGGCCACTCTAGCCGTTGACGATCGATTTAGGGTAAATCTGACCACTAGAACAATTATAATCATCTGTTAAGGGTCAAGATCTGGTTGGCATGGCCCACCTAGGTCTCACCATCAACCCAAAATGGGATAGGGTCCCTATGAAGGGTTCCCAATACAAATGAACGGAGTAGATTATGGTAATCACATTTCAGTGGGCCTTTATACAATGCATGTGCACAAAGAGTGCTTGTGTAAGAGGTGTACAAAAATCAATGGCTCGGTCAAACTAGCTCTGACCGAGCATTTCTCAAATATCTTCCCACCCTTTCTCTCTCTGTTTCAAATCGACTCGCTTCAAACCTATAAGTGGGCCACCACAATCGCTTTCCGAGCATTATAAGCCGTTCAAATCCTTCATGGGACCCACACAATCTAAATGGTATAGCCGTTTGACCAGTTGTATTCAGAGAAAGGAGATTGAATGCCACCGTCCATCTTAGCCAAAAAAATCGCCCGACCGAGAACTTGCGGTGAGAAGAGACAGAGGACCGCCCTTCCTCTTTGGGAAGGACGAATCTCAACCGTCGATTGGGGAAAACAATCTCAGCCATCCCCTCCCTCTATAAGAAGGGTCCTGTAGCCCTAGGAAATTTGTATCGAGAGAAGAAGAAAGAGAGTATAAGTGAAGGAGAGAAACAGGGAGTCGTCTCTCCTGTTGTAGCTCGATTGCAGGGCCTACGTCCACCCACCTCAGGTGATCTTTCTTCTTCCCCCTCCTTAAGAGTTTTAGCTAAGATAATCATAGCATTGTCTAGGCCAACATCATGCCAAGCAATGGCTGAGAGTCGGCCCAGCAATGGTAACGTTCGGAGGGTTGAAGCTAGGACCAAATGATGGCCATGCAAAGCTCTGTTTTGGAGCTCTCATTATAGTTTGGAAACAGACTCGGGGAAACAAGCCAAACAATGGCCATTTCAGACCATAGTCAGGCCCCAGTTGAGGTCTATTTTGAGCTCTCTGTAGAGCTTTGAAACAGCTCAGGGTGCAAGCCAAACACGGTAGCAGCAGGCTAGGAGAAAGACTCCATTTTAGTCTGGAACCTGAGCCAAGCAATGGTTGCACGGTGAACTGAGAACACCGTTGAAATGAGTCCCTATGTTCAGCTTGAAGCTGGGTCAACCAATGACTCTGTTTCGGTCTGGGATCGGACCTAAGTACAACCCATGTTTCGAGCCAGGAACCGGCCAAATAATGGCCGTATGTCGGGCCATAAACTGAATGGATCAGAAGCTCCGTTTGGAGTTTGGATTGGGCTGTCCATCAGGCCTTGAATGGCTCTGTTTGGACCTTTCATCAGGCCCCGTTTTGAGCTGAAAGCTGGCCAGGGAGATGGCCATGTTTCATGGCTTGCAGTAGGCCTATCTGAGGCTCTGTCTTGGGCCAAAATCATGCCGTAAGATAGATCTTCCATAAACCATGTAATGGCTCCAATAGGAGCAGAAAATGGACCCTGTTTTAGGTATGATCTAGGCAAAATGATGGCCTTGAATCTAAGCGAAACCAGCCGAAAAACAAGCCATTTGGAAGCTCTGTTTGGAGCTGAAATCTGATGTTCACTCCCCAAGTATAGGGTTGTGATGTAGTAATAAACTCGGTGAGACCGAGGTCGAATCCCAAGGGACTGAAACCTGTACGTAATCTGAAGCTAATTAGAACTAGAACTAGAATGAGATGAAATCTAAATCCGATATAAAGTGATGAATAATGGTGAGAGATTAATCTAAAACTTTAAGGAATTCAGAGGAAGGAAACTAGGGATTCAGAGGATCCACTTGTAGAGATCGGGGAGATCTTATGCATACATCAAGAATCATGGACATTTAACTGAACTTACTTAATTTGGTTTTCAAGAGATGAAGGGTGTATGAATTAGAATGGATTCCATCATCATACCATGCCCAGGAGACAAAGCAAACAACAGAATTAAATAATTACCAACCAATCAACATGCTATGAAGGTTAGGAAGGGTACCGACATCCAACCATGCCCAGGAGACAATGGCGAACAACAGAGCTTCTTGACGTCATAATCAAAATAAGGAAAAAGAAATACTCAAAGTCATTGCAAATCCATTGTAATTTCAGTCACAACAGGCCATTAAAAACTAAAAATATTCCCATAAAATTACATCAAAAACCCCTTCAATCTAAACAAAAGGCATAAGCAACAAGTTCTCCCATCACATTACAAGCTTCACCTCTTAGCCCTAGCTAAGAGGTTTAGCCCAACATGATTGGGCTTGACCTCTCAAAAATAAATAAAAGAATTAAAACCTTCAAGAACAAACTAAACTCTGTATCTTCTCTCTCTCTCTTTCCCTTACAATCGTCTAAGCCCTCAATCTCCTCTGGTCCCAAACTTTGATACCTTTCCTCTCTCACTCTTTCTCCGTTTTATAGATGAGAAGGTCGGCAGGGAGACAGTGCATGTGCGAAAATCATTACGCAGCAACATGTTTCGCAGCCGGAACGCGCAATAACGCAAGAGAACTTACGTTTGGGCCGAGTGTGAGCGACTAGCCGTCAAGATCTCTCAAAACAGACTCCTTAGACAGGGTTATGGCCTCCCTGTGGACATTTTGGATGGTACGGATCATTATTCCGGCCACGATCGAGATCATACAGTGGGCCACGAGAGTCGGCAGCGTTCGGGTTCTGCTTGGACGCTCTGTTTGCGCAAAACTTACGCTGAGCTGCTAATGAGGGCCCATGATCTGTTTTATCAACGAAATCCACGCCGTCCATTGGTCTCCCCTCGAAAAACCAGTCAGATCTGATCAGTTTTGGATCAGCTTCGTGGTGGCCCACGAATTATTTTATTCCACCGTCTGTCTTCCGTTTGAACGATCGAAAACTGATCTTCATTGTTTCTTGAAGTTTCGTCATCTAGGCTAGGATGATATGGAGCGTAGGCTTCTGATGGATGGTCCTGATTAGCCCGATGGGCCCTGATGGTGGCCCACAGAGATCAACCGCGACCTATGTTGCGGAACAGAGCCGACGCGCGTCACGCTGTGATGGCTGGTGTCGCACTGATTGACATCAGGAAGAAAATCCACATCGTCCGTTGAAATACCCTCAAAAAATCGTTTGGAAACGGCTTGTTTGGCTTGGATTAGGTGTGGTCCACCGATCTTTCTGCTCTGCCGTCCATCCTGTGTTTAACGACTAGGAAAATGAAGAAACTTGCATGATGACAAAAGAAAATCTAGGCGGGGGTTAAACTCCCATTCCGGATGCAATGGATGGTTCAGATTTTCCAAAGGGATGATGGGTGGGGCCCACTAGACAAAAACGGCCAGCCTCCGTCCGTCCGCTGGATGCTGGTGAGGAAAGAAGACGGGTCAACCGTCTGTTGACCGCAACGGTCGTCTGGTGCAGTGCGTGCGCTTGTACCCTATGTACACGCACTGTACATGCGGGGTCCAGTGTGATGTACATGTGGAATCCGTTCCGTCCATTCCCTTCCTCATCCTATTTAACGCGTTGAGAACAAAATTGAAGCATTTCCAGATACCAGGCGGGTCCCAAATCACTGATTTATGGGTTGATCTATCCGTTGGGCCACTTCCAGAGGGATCCAATGGCTGAATTTTGACGTGTACGGTTAGTTTTTGGTCCTCGAGTTATGTATAAAGTTTGGAGCCAAACAGATGATGGAAGCCCAGTGATCTTGCATTCTGGCTGACTTTCAGGCTGCTTGAGCTTCAGTTTCTCGATTTTCGCGGATCCCTGGCTTGTGATTCCGTCGATCTTGGTCTCCTGGGGTCTGTCGCTTGCCTTGGTGACTTCAGAGCATTAAATCCATGCTTTTAGTATCCCGATCCAGTCCCAGCTTGTAATTCCACCTTGCAACATAAACATGATTAAAATGAGCTATTTAAACAGTACCATGTTCATAAATCCAGGCAATAACTGGGTCTGATATGCAATATTTGACCCTGAATACAACCCCTAACCAGCATTTTGCTAGTCCGAAGCAAAGTATACGAAAAATAAGTTGAGAATTACATGACAATTTTTATGAATTCGAGCGGTTTTTGGAAAAACAATTCATATACTAGAACTTTAAGATTCATGAATGTTGGGCATTACTTTCTCCTGGAATCAAGTTCATGGTAAACTTCATAATCAAATTCAAAATATTAATCCATTAATTAGAAAAAATTCTAAACATTGGGTCTCATGGGTGTATTGTGCAATCTCAGCTTATCATCCTTAAAATTCACTTCTTTATTTCAGGATATCATTGGTGACCAGCAAGATAACTCATGATAACCAAAACTTAAACTAAAACTTGCCTCACAGATCATCTTTTCATTCTTTTAGCTTTTGATTTTTCTATTAAAAGTAACACCAAGAAGGGGAATCAAATCCTCACCTATAGGGAGCAAACCTATGATGAAAACTGTACACCCAACTTTTTTCAAAGGTATCTGTTTTTTTTTTTTTTTCAATTGATCGTGACGGGCAAATTTTCTAAGCTGATTCCTTACATGCTCAGTGATTACCAAGTTAACCCTTCAATATCTATTGTGGGTCAAATATTGCATATCAGACCCAGTTATTGCATGAATTTACAAGCATGATACCGTTTAAATGGCCTGATTTAATTGTGTTTGTAATGCAGAGTGTGTTTACGAGCATGGACTGAAAAAGGATGCTTAAAGCATGAATTTAATGCTCTAATGACACCAAAGCATGGGATGGACTCCAGGAGACCAAGATTGACTGATTTGCACGCCAGGGATCCAAGAAAATCGAGGAATTGAAGCTCAAGTGGCCTGAAAAGTGTCCAGAATGTAAGATCATAGGGTTCCCACCATCCGATCAGTTCGAAACTCCATACGTGGCCTGAGGACCATAAATGAACCGTACACGTAAAATTTCAGCTCCTGGATCACTGTGGAAGTGGCCCAACGGACAGATCAGCCCCTTTAATCATTATGTGGGGCCCGCCTGATATCTGGATATACTTCAAAATTGGTATGGACGGTTTATAAGATATGACAGAATGGATGGACGGCACAGATTTCTCTCAAACATTACGATGGACCCATATGTACATTGCATGTACATAGGGTACATGTGCACGAGCAACGCACCGGACGGAGAGTCCGGTCAAAAATCGAGCTGACCCGAAGTCCGTCCTTAACAAGGAAACAGCGACCGACGCTGTTTCGACGGGCGCTCGATGTGGGCCCCACTCGCGCCTCATTTCGACAATCCGGACCGTCCAGTCATTCCAGAGGATCCAACCGACCGTACAAGAGGGGTTTCTCCAAACCCATACACGCATATGTGCGTGGGTCTCTGTTTAAATGCAGGATGGACGGCTGAGTTGCAATTCAATGGGCCGCATCAACGGACAACCAAAACCGTCCATCTCCAACCGGAATTCCGAGGCGAATCCAACTGACGGAGTGGATTTCCTCTCCAGCATCGTTCATGGCCTCCACCAACATCCCAGCGCAAGAACCGCGCAAGCCCTGTTACGCGCAACCGGGACTTCCAGGCCGTTCCGTGATCAGGACGGTGATCGGATCAGCAATCCAAATCGTTCATTCTCATCAACAGGGAGCCGTGACCACCTCCAAGAAGCCCGATTCTGATTTTGGACGATCAGTCGTCCAAAATCTCGATCCAAACACAAGATGTTTTGCGTTTCACTACGCATACGAATGCAGTTTGAATAGCTGGCTGCGTAAAAACGGGTTCTGCAACCTATTCCTTTTGGGACTCCACAGCAGCTCCCAGGGGAGGCCGTTCATCTTTAAAAAGGTGGGTTTTCTGCTGAGACGTGGCTTGAACGGGAGGAAAATTTCAAAGAGGAGACAGGGAGCTCGGTTTTGATTGGTGCTCGGTTTTGTTTGACTGTGAAGCTGGGCTTTTCGTTGGAAGCAGCGGCTCGGTTTTGGGACTGCTGGACGTGGGAGCTGACTCGGTTTTTCTTCTTCCTTTTCTTCTTCCTCTTCTTCTTTTTCTTCTTCTTCTTTTTAATTGGAATTTAGCCCATATCATGCTCGGCTAATCCTCTTAGTTAGGGCTAAGAGGTGAAGCCTGTAGCGAGATGGGAGATTTTACTGTGTGCCTTTGATTCATGTTAAACTGATTTTGATGATAGTTGATTTCATGGAATACTTTCAAGTTTTTTTAATGATTTATTATGACTTAAATTACAATATATTTGCGATGGCTTTGAGTATGTCCCTTGTGACTATGCGGTTAGGAAACCCTGTTGTTCACCATTGCCCCTTGGACATGGTTGGATGACGGAACTCTTCCTGACATTCGTACAGATTGGTTGTGAATTGGTTCGATTTTGTTGTTTGCTTTGTCTCATGGGCATGGTTTTGTGATGGAATCCATTCTAATTCATATACTTTTCACCTCTTGAAAACTATATCAAAGGAAGTCTAGTTAAATTCCATGATTTCTGAAGCAGGCATAATTTTTCCCTGATCTCTACAAGTGGATCCTCTGAATCCCTAGTTTCCTTCCTTTGAATTCCTTAAAGTTTTAGATAATTGTTCCACAATTATTTCTTAAATTCTATTTGGTTTAGATCACATCTTAGTCTAGTTCTAGTTCTACTTGGTTTCAGATAACGTACAGGTATCAGTCCCTGTGGATTCGACCTCGGTCTTACCGAGTTTATTACTACATCACAACCCTGCACTTGGGGTGTGAACAAGTTTTTGGCGCCGTTGCCGGGGACTGACGGTTACGATTCTCTGAAATTAATTGGTTTTAGGATTAGTTTAAGATTAGGATTTTACTAACCTTAGTTTTTTTATTTATTTTTATTTAAGTTCAAAACTAACTTGTTTCCTGTTTTATAGGATCTTGACATAAGTTTCTCAATTGGTAATTCCTTCCTAATCTCTCTACTTTTTCCTATTTTTAGAATTAGGGTTTAAATTTTATAAATTTTCTAATTCTAGTATCCTCCCTTCTGTAGGAAATAGTTTATTTTTAGAAATTAGGTTATTTCTTTCCCTTTTTAGAAATTAACTTTCTATTTTTCAGTTCTCTTTTAATAATTTACTTTCTAGTTTAAGTCTTTCCTAATTTATTTTAGAAATTTCCACTTTCTTTTAGGAATTCCTTCTTTTAGAAATTAATTTACTGCTATTTTTCTTTTAAAGGATCGTTCTTCTCTTTTTAAAATCTAACTTATTTTGTTTTATTTTGCAGGTTTTAACTTAGGACTCCAATTTGGTAATTTCTTTCCAACTCTCTCTTTCTTTCTAGATTTTCTTTTCCTTTCTTAGGATTAGGTTTTTAATTGAGGGCTGCGAGTGTTTTCATGCCCAAGTGGGCCCGTGACAACACTCGACGTCTCTTGACTGAAGGAGGATTGGTTGAGGGGTTGACTATCCATCGCAGGACTAGACACCGCTCAAAATCCCCTGAGTTAACTGAAGTTATGGCTGAAGACCAACCTCCTCTACTTCCACCCAGGGTGGAGGATACCCAAGATGAGAACGAGGTGCAACAGGCACCCCCGCCTCGTACTTTATGAGATTATCTACAACCGGCGGGAGTAAGTATGCCCTCATGCATGATTTTTCCTGAAAACACAGGACAAATGGACATTAAGCCAGGAGTTATCCAACTCCTTCCCAAATTCCATGGACTTGAATCAGAGAGTCCATATTTGCATTTGAAAGAGTTCGATGAGATTATGGCTACTTTATGTTTTCCTAATGTATCTGAGGATACAATTAGGCTGAAACTCTTTCCTTTTTCTTTAAAAGAGAAAGCTAAGACGTGGTTACATTCACTGCGTCCTATATCCATTGGCACATGGAACGACATGCAGAGGGAATTCATAAAAAAATTCTTCCCACATCATAAAACGATTACCCTCAGAAAAGCAATCATGAACTTTGCCCAAAAGGAAGATGAAACATTCTTCCAATGTTGGGAAAGGTTCAAAGATTTGGTCAGTTCATGCCCACAACACGGATTTGAAACGTGGCGTATTACAAATTTTTTCTATGATGGACTGACATCTTCCATGCGCCAAATGGTCGAGACAATGTGTAATGGAGAGTTCATCAACAAGGATGTTGACGAGGTATGGGATTACCTCGATAGTCTCGCTGAAAAAACACAATCATGGGACTATTACCCAATGGCGACACCACGTCTAGGCCGACTCAATTAAAGGAGAAAGGTGGATTATATCTCTTGAAAGAAGAGGATGATCTCAAGTATAAAGTGACTACGTTCATAAGGAAAGTTGAGGCCATGGAAGGAAAGAAGGATAAGGTCAATGAAATTGTTTGCGGCATCTGTAATTGCAACATTCACACAACTGAAAACTGTCCTACAATACCTGCCTTTTGAGGAGTGTTGAATGAACAAGCCAATGCCGTAAATAACTATCAAAGACCTTTTATTGGACCCAACTCCAATATATACAATCCTGGCTGGAAAAATCATCCAAACTTTAGTTGAAAAATGGACAAACGGCTACCCCTCTAGGTTTCTTCAATCAAAATCCAAATCAAGTGAAACCTCAAGAGAAACCGATTCAAAATCCCATACAAGAGCTGGCTCAGGCAATGCAGGGAATTACAGATTTTATGCAAAAGATAGATTCTCGTATGACGGTTATAGAAAAGGGGATGCTTCCTGTACAACCTCTCCCCAATCCTAAACCGCAGTACGAGAGTAATGATCCCAGCTCTTCAAATCAGATGGGGCATGCTAAATCCATCACCACTCTTAGAAGTGGGAAGATCATTGATAAAACTCTTCCGGTTAGGCCCGAAAAGCCTCAAGAACCAGAAGAGGACAACAATGATGGATCCAGTGATGCCCCACAAAAAGTAGAACCGGAACTTCTAGAGAAGCCAGTTGCACCATTCCCCCAACGGTTGGTTTCACCAAAACCTCTCTCTAACTCTCAGGATATCCTAGAGGTGTTGAAACAAGTGAAAGTCAACATTCCTCTACTTGATGTCGTTAAACAGATACCTTCATATGCCAAATTCCTGAAAGACTTATGCACGACCAAAAGACGGAAAATTATTCAAAAGAAAATCTTCTTAACCGAGAAAGTGAGTGCCATCCTGAAGCAAGACGTGCCGCAGAAATTCAAGGATCCCGATAGCCCAACCATATCATGTGTAATCAGGAACCATCGAATTGATCACGCACTTCTTGACTTAGGAGCGAGCGTCAATCTGATTCCCTACTCGGTATACAAATAGTTAGGTTTGGGTGAATTAAAACCCACCCTAACCACACTACAACTTGCTGATCGCTCTGTTCGTGTACCAAGAGAGATAATTGAGGATGTGTTAGTTCAGGTCGATAGATTTACTACCCTGTAGATTTTATCATCCTGGACACCGAACCCATCAATAACATGAGCACTCAGATTCCCGTCATTCTTGGTCGTCTATTCCTTGCCACGTCAAATGCAATTATCAATTGCAGGAATGGTGTTATGACTATGTCTTTTGGAAATTTGACATTGGAGTCAAACATTTTTTTCAATAACTGCAGCAACTCAGAGGATGATGACGATTTTCACGACATTAACATGATTGACTCTTTCGTGGAAGATACGACACCGCTGACCTTATCCTCCGACCATCTGGAGACGTGCCTGGCCCACTCCCATGATTTTGATGATGACATGATTAGGGAGACGTGTGCCTTGATTGATACTGCACCGGTACTTGAAGTTAACCGGTGGAGGCCACAATTTGAAGAATTGCCACAAACCGATGTAGTGCCTCTACCGTCTAACCTCAAGCCGCTGAAGCTTGACCTAAAACCTTTGCCCTCTGATTTGAAATATGCCTATTTAGGTCAAGATGAGACATACCTGGTGGTGATCTCTGCCCACCTGGAGAAAGAATAGGAGAGTATGCTCATATCTACTCTCATTGAGCATAAAGGAGCCCTGGAATGGACGATAGCGGACCTCAAGGGAATCGATTCCTCGATTTGTACTCACCGCATATATCTTGAGGATAATGCAAAAACCGCTCGGCAACCACAACGTAGACTAAATCCAAACATGAAGGAAGTGGTTAAGGCCGAGGTTCTTAAACTATTGGACGTAGGTATCATATATCCTATATCTGATAGTCAATGGGTGAGCCCAACTCAAGTGGTCCCTAAGAAGTCCGGAATCACCATCATAGCCAGTGCTAATAATGAACTCGTGCCAACTAGAGTCACTACTGGTTGGAGAATGTGCATTGATTACAGAAAGTTGAATACCGTCACAAGGAAAGACCACTTTCCTTTACCATTCATTGATCAGATCCTGGAAAGGTTAGCTGGTCATTCCTATTATAGTTTCCTTGACGGGTATTTGGGCTACAACCAGATAGAGATAGCCCCTGAAGACCAGGAAAAGACCACATTTACATGTCCCTACGGCACCTTTGCCTATCGAAGGATGCCATTCGGACTATGTAATGCCCCTGCCACTTTTCAGCGATGTATGCTTAGTATTTTTTCTGACATGGTGGGGCAATATCTAGAGGTCTTCATGGATGACTTCTCTGTTTATGGTCCATCTTTCAGCAAATGCTTGGAAAGTTTTAAATGTGTGCTGAAAAGATGTGAAGAAAAGAACTTGGTACTTAATTAAGAGAAGTGCCATTTCATGGTTCAGAAGGGAATTGTCCTTGGGCATATCATCTCGTCCAAAGGAATCGAGGTAGATAAGGCAAAAATTGATCTTATCTCTAACCTACCTCCACCCAAGAACATCAGAGACGTGCGATCCTTCTTAGGACACGCAGGATTTTACAGGCGATTCATAAAGGACTTTAGTCTCCTCTCTCGTCCTTTATGCACTCTTCTTCAAAAGGATGCTCCGTACGAGTGGACTGAGCAATGCCAGGAAGCTTTCACCAAGCTTAAGGGCGCATTAACCACTGCACCTATCATGCAGCCACCCGACTGGAACCTTCCTTTTGAGCTTATGTGCGACGCTTCTGATTATGCGCTTGGGGCGGTCCTAGGCCAGAGAAAAGATAAGAGGCCCTACGTCATTCATTACGCAAGTAGAACTTTAAATTCTGCCCAGGTGAACTACTCGACTACGGAAAAGGAACTCTTAGCTGTAGTGTTCGCCTTGGACAAATTTAGGTCCTACTTGATTGGATCCAAGATCATTATCTACACAGATCATGCGGCACTTAAGTATCTTCTTTCTAAGAATGATTCTAAGCCCCGTTTGATACGATGGATCCTTCTACTCCAAGAATTTGATTTGGAAATTAAAGATAAAAAGGGAGTAGAGAACGTAGTGGCCGATCACCTTTCTCGCCTTAATACCTCTGAGTCCCTTGAGACAACTTATATCAATGACATGTTCCCTGATGAACAACTGTTCAGAGTCTCCCATTCACTTTGGTTCGCTGATATTGCTAATTATCTTGCTACAGGTGCCATACCGACACAGTGGACTGCGCAAGATAAGAAGAAATTTTTCACCGAGGTGCGCAACTTTTTCTGGGATGATCCTTATTTATTTAAATATTGCCTAGACCAAATCCTAAGGAGATGTGTACCAGACGATGAGCATAAGAGCGTCATCTCCTTCTGTCACTCACAGGCCTGTGGTGGTCACTTTTCTGCTAAAAAGACCACGGCCAAGATTCTGCAGTGTGGCTTTTACTGGCCCACTATGTTTAAGGACACTCATGAGTTTTGCAAAGCTTGTGAACGTTGTCAGAAATTGGGAGCATTGTCCCGTCGAAATATGATGCCTTTGAATCCCATCCTTATCATTGAAGCATTTGATTGCTGGGGCATTGATTTCATGGGACCATTCCCCTAATCGTTTGGGAATCTGTATATTTTGCTCACCGTGGATTATGTCACTAAATGGGTCGAAGCGATTCCGTGTCGAAAGAATGACCATCGCACGGTCATTAAATTCCTAAAAGAAAACATCCTTTCTCGATTCGGAATGCCTCGAGCCATCATTAGTGATGGGGGCTCACACTTTTGTAATAGACCATTCGAGAGCTTAATGAAGAAATACGGTATCTCTCATGAGGTGAGCACCCCGTATCACCCACAGACAAGTGGGCAAGCTGAGATTTCTAATAGGGAAATTAAACACATTTTGAAAAAAACGGTTAACCCTGATCGTAAGGATTGGTCAATCCGATTGACCGATGCCTTATGGGCATACCGTACTGCCTTTAAAACCCCTATTGGAATGTCTCCCTTTAGACTTGTCTATGGGAAAGCTTGTCACTTGCCTGTGGAGCTGGAACATAAAGTGTACTGGGCGATCAAAAATCTTAATTTCAATCTGGACAACGCTGGCTCGCTACGCAAACTTCAATTGAATGAACTTGAGGAAATCCGGAATGATGCGTACGATAAATCGAGAATTTACAAGGACAAGATGAAAGCATTTCATGACCAACACATTTTGCGAAAATCATTCACACCTGGTCAGAAGGTCATTTTGTACAATTCTCGTTTACATCTCTTTCCGGGTAAGCTTCGATCTCGTTGGACCAGCCCTTACATTGTTGTCACTGTTTTTCCATATGGGGCCGTTGAGATAAGAGATCCCGACAATGGTAAGGAGTTTAAAGTCAATGGACATCGATTGAAACCATTTGTCGAGAAATTTGATTCAGAGGACATGTCCATGCCTTTGACTGATCCTGTTTACCAGGGCTGATCTCCTAGTCTGACTGATCCTGTTTCCTGTTTTCTTAGGACTAGGGTAGTTGCTTTATTTGTCTGGCTGAAGATGGGAAACTTAGCGCTCCTGGGAGGCAACCCAGTTCTTCATTTCATGTCATTTTTATCATTAGTCAGTTCAATGTTTGTGGGTAACATTACTGCAAACCCTCACGAGACTACAACTCGTCCACTAGGGATAACCTAGGGGTTTAAAGGCTTGTTGCATACGCTAAATGCAATCGAGAGCACCTACGAAAGTGGTATAGGTAGGATTTTATTTTGTGTTATTTTTGTTGCCTTTTCTCTCGTGCTGACCGACGCCCATGCTGTGATCTCTTGGAAAGTGTCTCTCTATGCATCATCCAGGTACTATCTTTCCATCACTTCTCATTTACTCATTTTGTCCCATGTGCATTGCATGCTTATTTCTTTTACATTGAGGACAATGTAAATTTTTAGGTTGGGGGTGGGAGATTAGGTTTCCTAATCAGTATTTTCTTAGTCTTGAGCAGAAATTGTGAAAATTTTTAAATTTTTCTAGAATTTCGTATGAATTCGAAGCAATTTTGACGGTCATCTTGGATTTAGAATTTTTTTTTAAAGATAAGTGATGTTGGAATTGATGACTCTTGGATTCAACTATTTGTTAGATTTCACAGTTAAGTTAGAACTATTAATCCATGATTAGAAGTTTTAAACATTGATTGAATCATAATTTTACATGTCACATCTCGCTTTCACATTAAGGTTTCAGTTTGATATTAAAAGATTTACTTGGTACTCACTAAACATGAAAGGAACCAACTTGAAAAATTGAATGGATTGGGCGAACAGTCTTTACCATAGGTTTGCTCCCTATAGGTGAGGATTCGATTCCCCATGGATGATATTTGAAAAGGAGTTGGGTGTACAGTCTTTACCTTAGGTTTGCTCCCTATAGGTGAGGTCTGATCCTTCTTCTTGGCATTACTTCTAATGAAAAAGTCAAAAATTAAAAGAATAAAGAGATAATGTGTAAGGCAAAGTTGGATTACCGTGAATTCTCTTATTGGTCTCCGATAATATCTTTAAATAGAGAGGTGAATCTTAATGTTGATAAGTCAAGATTAGACTTTACATCCATGGAACTCAATATTTAGAATCATTCTAATTAATGGATTAATATTTGAGCTTGATTATGAAGTACCGTGAGTTTGATTCTAGAAGTAATGCCAACATTCATGAATCTTAGAATTCGAATATCTGAATTGTTTTTCATAAATCATTCGAGTTTATAGAAATTGTTCTGTAATTCTCAACTTACTTTTCGCATACCTTGCTCGGGACTAGCAAGATGCTGGTTGGGGGTTGTGTTGTGGGTCAAATATTGCATATCAGACCCAGTTATTGCATGAATTTACAAGCATGATACCATTTAAATGGCCTGATTTAATTGTGTTTGTAATGCAGAGTGTGTTTACGAGCATGGACTGAAAAAGGATGCTTAAAGCATGGATTTAACGCTCTAATGACACCAAAGCATGGGATGGACCCCAGGAGACCAAGATCGACTGATTTGCACGCCAGGGATCCAAGAAAATCGAGGAATTGAAGCTCAAGTGGCCTGAAAAGTGTCCAGAATGCAAGATCATAGGGTTCCCACCATCCGATCAGTTCGAAACTCCATACGTGGCCTGAGGACCATAAATGAACCGTACACGTAAAATTTCAGCTCCTGGATCACTGTGGAAGTGGCCCAACGGACAGATCAGCCCCTTTAATCATTATGTGGGGCCCGCCTGATATCTGGATATACTTCAAAATTGGTATGGACAGTTTATAAGATATGACAGAATGGATGGACGGCACAGATTTCTCTCAAACATTACGATGGACCCATATGTACATTGCATGTACATAGGGTACATGTGCACGAGCAACGCACCGGACGGAGAGTCCGGTCAAAAATCGAGCTGACTCGAAGTCCGTCCTTAACAAGGAAACAGCGACTGATGCTGTTTCGACGGGCGCTCGATGTGGGCCCCACTCGCGCCTCATTTCGACAATCCGGACCGTCCAGTCATTCCAGAGGATCCAACCGACCGTACAAGAGGGGTTTTTCCAAAATCATACACGCATATGTGCGTGGGTCTCTGTTTAAATGCAGGATGGACGGCTGAGTTGTAATTCAATGGGCCGCATCAACGGACAACCAAAACCGTCCATCTCCAACCGGAATTCCGAGGCGAATCCAACTGACGGAGTGGATTTCCTCTCCAGCATCGTTCATGGCCTCCACCAACATCCCAGCGTAAAAACCGCGCAAGCCCTGTTACGTGCAACCGGGACTTCCAGGCCGTTCCGTGATCAGGACGGTGATCGGATCAGCAATCCAAATCGTTCATTCTCATCAATAGGGAGCCGTGACCACCTCCAAGAAGCTCGATTCTGATTTTGGACGATCAGTCGTCCAAAATCTCGATCCAAACACAAGATGTTTTGCGTTTCACTACGCATACGAACGCAGTTTGAATAGCTGGCTGCGTAAAAACGGGTTCCGCAACCTATTCCTTTTGGGACTCCACAGCAGCTCCCAGGGGAGGCCGTTCATCTTTAAAAAGGTGGGTTTTCTGCTGAGACGTGGCTTGAACGGGAGGGAAATTTCAAAGAGGAGACAGGGAGCTCGGTTTTGATTGGTGCTCGGTTTTGTTTGACTGTGAAGCTGGGCTTTTCATTGGAAGCAGCGGCTCGGTTTTGGGACTGCTGGACGTGGGAGCTGACTCGGTTTTTCTTCTTCCTTTTCTTCTTCCTCTTCTTCTTTTTCTTCTTCTTCTTTTTAATTGGAATTTAGCCCATATCATGCTCGGCTAATCCTCTTAGCTAGGGCTAAGAGGTGAAGCCTGTAGCGAGATGGGAGATTTTACTGTATGCCTTTGATTCATGTTAAACTGATTTTGATGATAGTTGATTTCATGGAATACTTTCAAGTTTTTTTAATGATTTATTGTGACTTAAATTACAATATATTTGCGATGGCTTTGAGTATGTCCCTTGTGACTATGCGGTTAGGAAACCCTGTTGTTCACCATTGCCCCTTGGACATGGTTGGATGACGGAACTCTTCCTGACATTCGTACAGATTGGTTGTGAATTGGTTCGATTTTGTTGTTTGCTTGGTCTCATGGGCATGGTTTTGTGATGGAATCCATTCTAATTCATATACCTTTCACCTCTTGAAAACTATATCAAAGGAAGTCTAGTTAAATTCCATGATTTCTGAAGCAGGCATAATTTTTCCCTGATCTCTACAAGTGGATCCTCTGAATCCCTAGTTTCCTTCCTCTGAATTCCTTAAAGTTTTAGATAATTGTTCCACAATTATTTCTTAAATTCTACTTGGTTTAGATCACATCTTAGTCTAGTTCTAGTTCTACTTGGTTTCAGATAACGTACAGGTATCAGTCCCTGTGGATTCGACCTCGGTCTTACCGAGTTTATTACTACATCACAACCCTGCACTTGGGGTGTGAACAATATCAAACTGACATCTTAATGTGAAAGCGAGATGTGATATGTGAAATCATAACTCAATCAATGTTTAAAACTTCTAATCATAGATTAACACTTTAAACTTAACTGTGAAATCTAATAGATAACCGAATCTAAGAGTCATAAATTACCAACATCACTTATTTTGTAATTTTACATCCAACATGGTTGTCAAAATCACTTCGAATTCACAAAAAATTTCAGAAAAAATTAAAAAAATTTCATAATTTTTGCTCAAGACCAAGAAAACACTAATTAGGAAACCTAATCTCCCACCCCCAACCTAAAATCTACATTGTCCTTAATGTAAAAGAAATAAGCATGCAATGCACATGGGACAACGAAAATATAAGAGGAGTGAGGGAAAGATAGTACTTGGGCGAAAGAATCAAGAGGCTTTCTCAAAGATTTCTACGTAAGAGCGGGTCAGCACAAGAGAGAAACCAACAGAAATAAAATAAAAATAACAAAAATAAAATCCTACCTGCACCACTTTCGCAAGTGCTCTCGATTGCATTTAGCGTATGCAACAAGCCTTTAAACCCCTAGGTTGCCCTTAGTGGACGAGTTGTAGTCTCGTGAGGGTTTGCAGCAATGTTACCCACAAACATTGAACTAACTAACTAGGAAAATGAAAAGCTGGGTTGGCTCCAAGGAGCGCTAAGTTTACCGTCTATCCTAAAACAGAATAAAAGAAACTACCCTAGTCCTATGGAAACAGGAAACCTACCTATACCTCCATCAGACTAAGAGATTAATCCTGGTAAACAGGATCAGTCAGAGGTATGGACATGTCCTCTGAATCAAATTTCTCGACAAATGGCTTTAAGCGATGTCCATTTACTTTAAACTCCTTGCCATTGTCAGGATCTCTTATCTCAACAGCCCCATGAGGATACGCAGTGACTACAATGTAAGGGTCGGTCCAACGAGATCGAAGCTTACCTGGAAAGAGATGTAATCGAGAATTATACAAAAGGACTTTCTGACCAGGTGTGAATGATTTCCGTAGAATACGTTGGTCATGAAACGTCTTCATTCTGTCTTTGTAAATTCTCGAGTTCTCGTACGCATCGTTCCGGATTTCTTCAAGTTCATTTAATTGAAGTTTACGTAGCGAGCCAGCGTTGTCTAGATTGAAATTCAGATTTTTGATCGCCCAGTATGCTTTATGTTCCAACTCCACAGGCAAGTGACAAGCTTTCACATAGACAAGTCTAAAGGGAGACATTCCAATAGGGGTTTTAAAAGCAGTATAGTATGCCCATAAGGCATCAGTCAATCGGATTGACCAATCCTTACGATCAGGGTTAACTGTTTTTTCTAGGATATGTTTGATCTCCCTATTGGAAATCTCAGCTTGTCCACTTGTCTGTGGATGGTATGGGGTGCTCACCTTATGAGAGATACTGTATTTTTTCATTAAGCTCTCGAATGGTCTATTACAAAAGTATGAGCCCCCATCACTAATGATGGCTCGAGGCGTCCCGAACCGCGAAAGGATGTTCTCTTTTAAGAATTTAATAACCGTGCGATGGTCATTATTTCAGCACGGAATTGCTTCAACCCATTTAGTGACATAGTCTACAGCGAGCAAAATATATAGATTTTCAAAAGATTGGGGGAATGGTCCCATGAAATCGATGCCCCAGCAATCAAATGCCTCGATGATAAGAATGGGATTCAAGGGCATCATATTTCGACGGGACAACGCTCCCAATTTCTGATAACGCTCACAAGCTTTGCAAAACTCATGAGTGTCCCTGAACATAGTGGGCTAGTAAAAGCCACACTGCAAAATCTTGGTCGTGGTCTTTTTAGCAGAAAAGTGACCACCACAGGCCTGTGAGTGACAAAAGGAGATGACACTCTGATGCTCATCGTCTGACACACATCTCCTCAGGATTTGGTCTGGGCAATATTTAAACAAATATGGATCGTCCCAGAAAAAGTTGCGCACCTTGGTGAAAAATTTCTTCTTATCTTACGCAGTCCAATGTGTCGGTATGGAACCTGTGGCAAGATAATTGGCAATATCAGCGAACCAAGGCGAATGAGAGACTCTGAATAGTTGTTCATCAAGGAACATGTCATTGATATGGGTCGCCTCAGGGGAATCGAGGTATTAAGGCAAAAAAGGTGATCGGCCACTACGTTCTCTACTCCCTTTTTATCTTTAATTTTCAAATCAAATTCTTGGAGTAGAAGGATCCATCGTATCAAACGGGGCTTAGAATCATTCTTAGAAAGAAGATACTTAAGTGCCGCATGATCTGTGTAGATAATGATCTTGGATCCAATTAGGTAGGACCTAAATTTATCCAAAGCGAACACTACGGCCAGGAGTTCCTTTTCCGTAGTCGAGTAGTTCACTTGGGCAGAATTTAAAGTTCTACTTGCGTAATGAATGACGTAGGGCCTCATATCTTTTCTCTGGCCTAGAACCGCCCCAAGAGCATAATCAGAAGCGTTGCACATAAGCTCAAAAGGAAGGCTCCAATCGGGTGGCTGCATGATAAGTGCAGTGGTTAACATGCCTTTAAGCTTGGTGAAAACTTCTTGGCATTGCTCAGTCCACTCGTATGGTGCATCCTTTTGCAGAAGATTACATAGGGGACGAGAGAGGAGACTAAAGTCCTTTATGAATCGTCTGTAAAACCCTGCGTGTCCTAAGAAGGATCGCACATCTTTGATGTTTTTGGGTAGAGGTAGGTTAGAGATAAGATCGATTTTTACCTTATCCACCTCGATTCCTTTAGACGAGATAATATGTCCAAGGACAATTCCTTTATGAACCATGAAATGACACTTCTCCCAATTAAGTACCAAGTTCTTCTCTTCACATCTTTTCAGTACACATTTAAGACTCTCTAAGCACTCGCTGAAAGATGAACCGAAAACAGAGAAATCATCCATGAAGACCTCTAGATATCTCCCCACCATATCAGAAAAGATACTCATCATACATCGCTGAAAGGTGGCAGGGGCATTACATAATTCGAATGGCATTCTTCTGAAGGCAAAGGTACCGTAGGGACATGTAAATGTAGTCTTTTCCTAGTCCTCAGGGGTGATTTCAATCTGATTGTAACCCGAATACCCGTCAAGGAAACAGTAATAGGAATGACCGGCTAGCCTTTCCAAGATTTGATCAATGAAGGGCAAAGGAAAGTGGTCCATCCTCGTGACGGTATTCAGCTTCCTATTGTCAATGCACATTCTCCAACCAGTAGTAACTCTAGTTGGCACGAGTTTATTATTAACATTGGCTACGATGGTGATCCCGAACTTCTTAGGAACCACCTGAGTTGGACTCACCCATTGACTATCGGATATGGGGTATATGATACCCACATCTAATAGTTTAAGAACCTCGACCTTAATCACTTCCCTCATGTTTGGATTTAGTCTACGTTGTGATTGCCGAGCGGTCTTAGCATTATCCTCAAGATAAATGCGGTGAGTACAAATCGAGGAGTTGATTCCCTTGAGGTCCACTATCGTCCATCCAAGGGCTCCCTTATGCTCAATGAGAGTAGATATGAGCATACTCTCCTGTTCTTTCTCCAAGTGGGCAGAGATCACCATGGGGTATGTCTCATCTTGACCTAAATAGACATATTTTAAATCAGAGGGCAAAGGTTTTAGGTCAAGCTTCGGTGGCTTGAGGTTAGACGGTAGAGGCACTACATCAGTTTGGGGCAACTCTTCAAATTGTGGCCTCCACCGGTTAACTTCAAGTACCGGTGCAGTATCAAGCAAGGCACACGTCTCCCTAATCATGTCATCATCAAAATCATGGGAGTGGGCCATGCACGTCTCTAGAGGGTCAGAGGATAAGATCAGAGGTGTCGTATCTTCCACTAAAGAGTCAATCATGTTAATGTCGTGGAAATCATCATCATCCTCTAAGTTTCTGCCGTTATTGAAAAAAACGTTTGACTCCAATGTCGTATTCCCAAAAGACAGTCATGACACCATTCCTGCAATTGATAATTGCATTTGAAGTGGCAAGGAATGGGTGACTAAGAATGACGGGGATCTGAATGCTCATGTTATTGATGGGTTCGGTGTCCAGGATGATAAAATTTACAGGGTAGTAAAATCTATCAACTTGGACCAACACATCCTCAATTATCCCTCTTGGTACACGAACAGAGCGATCAGCAAGTTGTAGTGTGGTTAGGGTGGGTTTTAATTCACTTAAACCTAACTGTTTGTATACCGAGTAGGGAATCAGATTGACGCTCGCTCCTAAGTCAAGAAGTGCATGATCAATTCGATGGTCCCCGATTACACATGATATGGTTGGGCTACCGGGATCTTTGAATTTCTGTGGCACGTCTTGCTTTAGGATGGCACTCACTTTCTCGGTCAAGAAGATCTTCTTTTGAATATTCTGCCGTCGTTTGGTCGTGCATAAGTCTTTCAGGAATTTGGCATATGAAGGTATCTGTTTTACAACATCAAGTAGAGGAATGTTGACTTTCACTTGTTTCAACACCTCTAGGATATCCTGTGAGTTAGAGAGAGGTTTTGGTGCGACCAACCATTGGAAAAATGGAGCAACTGGCTTTTCTAGAAGTTTTGGTTCTAATTTTTGTGGGGCCTCACTAGATCCATTATTGTTGTCCTCTTCTGGTTCTTGAGGCTTTTCGAGCCTAACCAAAAGGGTTTTATCAATGATCTTCCCACTCCTAAGAGTGGTGATGGATTTAGCGTGCCCCATTTGATTTGAAGAGCTGGGATCACTTGTCTCGTATTGCGGTTTAGGATTGGGGAGCGGTTGTGCAGGAAGCATCCCCTTTTCTATAACCGTCATACGTGAATCCATCTTTTGCATAAAGTCTCGCATTGCATGGGTCAGCTCTTACATGGAATTTTGAACCGGTTCTTCTTGAGGTTTCCCCTGATTTGGATTTTGATTGAAGAAACTTTGAGGGGTAGCAGTTTGTCCATTTCTCCAACTAAAGTTTGGATGATTTTTCCAACCAGGATTGTACGTATTAGAGGTTGGTCCATTGAAAGGTCTTTAATAATTATTTACGGCATTGGATTGTTCATTCAACACTTCTCAAAAGGCGAGTATTGTAGGGCAATTTTCAGTTGTATGAATGTTGCAATCACAGATGCCGCAAACACTTTCATTAACCTTATCCTTCTTTCCTTCCATGGCCTCAATTTTTCTTATGAGCGTAGTCACTTTACACTTGAGATCATCCTCTTCTTTCAAGAGATACAATCCACCTTTCTCCTTTAATTGAGTCAGCCTAGACGTGGTGTTCGACTTTGGGTAATAGTCCCATGATTGTGTTTTTTCAGTAAGACTATCAAGGTAATCCCATACCTCATCAACATTTTTATTAATGAATTCTCCATTACACATTGTCTCGACCATTTGGAGCATGGAAGATGTCAGTCCATCATAGAAAAAATTTGTAATGCGCCACGTTTCAAAGCCGTATTGTGGGCATGAATTGACCAAATCCTTGAACCTTTCCCAACATTGGTAAAACGTTTCATCCTCCTTTTGGGTGAAGTTCATGATTGCTTTTCTGAGGGTAATCGTTTTATGATGTGGAAAAAATTTCTTTATGAATTCCCTCTGCATGTTATTTCATGTGCCAATGGATCTAGGACGCAGTGAATGTAACCACGTCTTAGCCTTCTCTTTTAAGGAAAAAGGAAAGAGTCTCAGCCTGACTGTGTCCTCAGACACATTTTGAAAATATAAAGTGGCTCTGATCTCATCAAACTCTTTCAAATGTAGATATGGTTCTTCAGATTCAAGCCCATGGAACTTAGGAAGGAGTTGGATAACCCCTGGCTTGATGTCCATATGTCTTGTATTTTCAGGAAAAATCATGCATGAGGGCGTACTCACCCCCGCTGGTTGTAGATAATCTCGTAAAGTACGAGGCGGGGGTGCTTGATGCACCTCATTCTCATCCTGAATGTCCTCCACCCTGGGTTAAGGTAGAAGAGGTTGGTTCTCAGCCATTACTTCAATTAACTCAGGGGATTTCGAGTGATGTCTAGTCCTGCGATGGATAATCAACCCCTCAACCAATCCTCCTTCAGTCAAGAGACGTCGAGTGTTGTCACGGGCCCACTTGGGCATGAAATACTCGCAGCCCTCAATCAAATTCGAAATGAAAAGAAAATCTAGAAAGAAAGAGAGAGTTGGAAAGAAATTACCAAATTGAAGTCCCTAAGTTAAAGACCTGCAAAAGAAAACAAACAAGTCAGTTTCTAAAGAGAAGGTCTAGAATTAGAAAATCCTAAAAAGGAAGATAGAAGTAAACTAGTTTCTAAAAGAAGAAAAGTCTAAACTAGAAAGTAAATTACTAAAAGAGAACTAAAAAATAGAAAGTAGAGAGAAAACTTACCGAATTAGAAATTTCTACCTTAAAAGCCTACACAATAGGAAAGTTAGTTTCTACACAAAAATTCTACAAGCAGAAAATTTCTAAAAATAAATTAGGAAACAAAGTTAGATTCTAGAAAGTTACTAAAAATAAAAATCGAAAGTTAATTTCTAAAAAGGGAAATAACTAACCTAGTTTCTAAAAACAAACTATTTCCTACAAATAGGAAAATACTAGAATTAGAAAATTTCTAAAATTTAAACCCTAATTTTAAAAGTAGAAAAAGTAGAGAAATTAGGAAGGAATTACCAATTTAGAAACTTATGTCAGGTTCCTATAAAACAGGAAAACAAGTTAGTTCTAGAAATCAAATAAAAGTCTAAAACTAAAGTTAGTCAAATTCTAATCTTAAATTAATTCTAAACCTAATTAATTTCAGAGAATCGCAACCGTCAGTCCCCGGCAACGGCGCCAAAAACTTGTTCACTCCCCAAGTATAGGGTTGTGATGGAGTAATAAACTTGGTGAGACCGAGGTCGAATCCCAAGGGACTGAAACCTGTACGTAATCTGAAGCTAACTAGAACTAGAACTAGAATGAGATGAAATCTAAATCCGATATAAAGTAATGAATAATGGTGAGAGATTAATCTAAAACTTTAAGGAATTCAGAGGAAGGAAACTAGGGATTCAGAGGATCTACTTGTAGAGATCAGGGAGATCTTATGCCTGCATCAAGAATCATGGACATTTAACTGAACTTACTTGATTTGGTTTTCAAGAGATGAAGGGTGTATGAATTAGAATGGATTCCATCATCATACCATGCCTAGGAGACAAAGCAAACAACAGAATTAAATAATTACCAACCAATCAACATGCTATGAAGGTTAGGAAGGGTACCGACATCCAACCATGCCCAGGAGACAATGGCGAACAACAGGGCTTCCTGACGTCATAATCAAAATAAGGAAAAAGAAATACTCAAAGCCATTGCAAATCCATTGTAATTTCAGTCACAACAGGCCATTAAAAATTAAAAATATTCCCATAAAATTACATCAAAACCCCTTCAGTCTAAACAAAAGGCACAAGCAACAAGTTCTCCCATCACGTTACAAGCTTCACCTCTTAGCCCTAGCTAAGAGGTTTAGTCCAACATGATTGGTCTTGACCTCTCAAAAATAAATAAAAGAATTAAAACCTTCAAGAACAAACCAAACTCTGTATCTTCTCTCTCTCTCTTTCCCTTGCAATCGTCCAAGCCCTCAATCTCCTCTGGTCTAAAACTTTGATACCTTTCCTCTCTCACTCTTTCTTCGTTTTATAGATGAGAAGGTCAGCTGGGAGACAATGCATGTGCGAAAATCATTACGCAGCAACATGTTTCGCAGCCGGAACGCGCAATAACGCAAGAGAACTTACGTTTGGGCCGAGTGTGAGCGACTAGCCGTCAAGATCTCTCAAAACAGATTCCTTAGACAGGGTTATGGCCTCCTTGTGGACATTTTGGACGGTACGGATCATTATTTCGGCCACGATCGAGATCATACAGTGGGCCACGGGAGTCGGCAGCGTCCGGGTTCTGCTTGGACGCTCTGTCTGCGCAAAACTTGCGCTGAGCTGCTGATGGGGCCCATGATTTGTTTTATCAACGAAATCCACGCCGTCCATTGGTCTCCCCTCGAAAAACCAGTCGGATCTGATCAGTTTTGGATCAGCTTCTTGGTGGCCCACAAATTATTTTATTCCACCGTTTGTCTTCCATTTGAACGATCGAAAACTGATCTTCCTTGTTTCTTGAAGTTTCGTCATCTAGGCTAGGATGATATGGAGCGTAGGCTTCTGATGAATGGTCCTGATTAGCCCGATGGGCCCTGATGGTGGCCCACAGAGATCAACCGCGACCTATGTTGCGGAACAGAGCCGACGCGCGTCACGCTGTGATGGCTGGTGTCGCACTGATTGACATCAGGAAGAAAATCCACACCGTCCGTTGAAATACCCTCGAAAAACCGTTTGGAAACGGCTTGTTTGGCTTGGATTAGGTGTGGTCCACCGATCTTTCTGCTCCGCCGTCCATCCTGTGTTTAACGACTAGGAAAATGAAGAAACTTGCATGATGACAAAAGGAAATCTAGGCGGGGGTTAAACTCCCATTTCGGATGCAATGGATGGTTTAGATTTTCCAAAGGGATGATGGGTGGGGCCCACTAGACAAAAACGGCCAGCCTCTGTCCGTCCGCTGGACGCTGGTGCGGAAAGAAGATGGGTCAACCGTCTGTTGACCGCAACGGTCGTCTGGTGCAGTGCGTGCCCGTGTACCCTATGTACACGCGCTGTACATGCGGGGTCCAGTGTGATGTACATGTGGAATCCGTTCCGTCCATTCCCTTCCTCATCCTATTTAACGCGTTGAGAACAAAATTGAAGCATTTCCAGATACCAGGCGGGTCCCAAATCACTGATTTATAGGCTAATCTGTCCGTTGGGCCACTTCCAGAGGGATCCAATGGCTGAATTTTGACGTGTACGGTTAGTTTCTGGTCCTCGAGTTATGTATAAAGTTTTGAGCTAAACAGATGATGGAAGCCCAGTGATCTTGCTTTTTGGCTGAATTTCAGGCCGCTTGAGCTTCAGTTTCTCAATTTTCGCGTATCCCTGGCTTGTGATTCTGTCGATCTTGGTCTCCTGGGGTCCGTCGCTTGCCTTGGTGACTTTAGAGCATTAAATCCATGCTTTTGGTATCCCGATCCAGTCCCAGCTCGCAATTCCACCTTACAACACAAACATGATTAAAATGAGCTATTTAAACAGTACCATGTTCATAAATCCAGGCAATAACTGGGTCTGCTATGCAATATTTGACCCTGAACATCTGACCATCCACTAGGCTATGATCGGTCGAAGGTTGGGGGCCGGTTTTCCTCCCTCTTCCTGGCCTTCCACGTGTAGGCTGTATGGGAGTAACTCTCAGCGTCTGAAGAGATGTTGGGCCTGCGCAAATTGCAGGTGGGCCCTACTAAACCGCAAATGGGCTTCACTGTGCTAGGCCACCATGGGCCATTTAAGTTGGACTGTCCATCAAGGAGGTTGTATCCCGAAAAAGGCCCTGGGCCGGATGTCCAGATTTGGGCAGCTCCTTTTGTCTCCTTCCTTCTTTATTTTATATAATTATATGGGTATATATATATATACATATGTATAGGAATATATACCTGATAGAATATATAGATACGTGGTGGGCCCCACATGGGACCCACCTATGAAGTGCATAAGTGGTGTGTGTGCACCAGAATGTGGAAACAGAGGGTACTGTATATGTACAATTGAATGCTCCTCTGCCAATCAGTTCACGTAAACTGATTGTAAAATTTTGAGATCTCCCCATGGCTGATGAATCTGGAAAATCTGAATGGTCCACTTGGAGCAGAACCTCATAAAACCCCTTGGTTCCCATTTTTACCGTGAACCAAACTTTGGTGGGCCCTGAAAAGTGCAAACAGTTTCTTCCCTTGAAATTACAATTATCCTTGCTATGGCCCACTGGAATCTTAGATCAGGGTGAAAATTCACCCCTTAAGGTTTCTTGGGATTCCACATCTTATGGACCGTTCGGATTCGACACCCATGCTTACGTGGGACCCACATACTTGCAAGCCCACCTATGGTAGTTGGCTGGAAAGCCCTCCAGTATGTATATATGTGATGAAACGTTGCATGAGGGCCACCTCTATGTAGGGTCCACCAGGTGCATGTGCTTAGGACCCACGTGCATGGGAAAATCACCCTATACGCATGCTGGGTGGGGACCGTCCAAAGTCTGGACGTGGTCCACCTCGACACAGATCCACTCCGTCCACCTATTTTAACAGCTGAATGGGACCCGCCCTGGACACTATACACATGTGAGGCCGCACCTTGTATAAGTTCCAGGTGGGCTGCAGCACGGTGAGCTACAGTGAGACCCTACCCCAAAGTCATTAGGGGCCCCACCTGATTGGATTTGACTGGAGCACCTTCCAGTACATGTAACACATAAATATTATACATGGGCCCCAAAGTTACGTAGGAATCATCAGGTGTAGGAGTATACTACATACATGAATCCTATGTGGGCCACGTATGAGGGTTCCCCACCTTGATATTGGGTCATTCGACCAACCCTTGGTCTACTAGGACTTTAGAACTTATCAGTTAATGCTATGGATTTTCTCTAAGGATCTATTCAAATAGCAGGGAGGTGCTAGCTTCTTAAGGGGACCCACAGCAAGGGACACCCTACAACTTGTCTGGTGATGATTCTTCCCCTTGAGCTTTACATCTTCTCATTAGCTTAAGTTATAGTTTTTATTTAAATTCATAATTGATATCTCCCTTTATAATCACATGTGTTAACTAGTGGAAATTGAATTGATGTATTACATGCTTTATGATTATCTTGTATAATTGTTCATGCTTGTGGATTTCTTTTTGTGGATTGCTTATGGAACTTAAACTGGTACATTAGTGAGAAATTTCCACATATGAATGTACACCCACACTCGGGATGTAACTTGACTAGTTGTGATCGTAATAGACCTTCGACTTGGTGGTTATTAAGTGGTGGTCTAGATGGATCTTTGATGTGGGCCTACCATCCCGGGTTGTTGTGTCCAATGGGTTCCAAGGATGGTCTTTTATCGCATGGTTTTAATACTCGCCCTATGTGGCCTACTTTGATATCGCCCTATGTGGCTTTGTTCTAGTATTTTTTCTATATAGGTCCGATGTTTTACACTGTACAACCATGTGATGGTAAGCCCCATATATTGTAATATGATTGGTCACTAGTCGACGGGGTTCCATTAAACATCCTAAGGTGGTAGCCTCATGGGCCGGGGATGGTAGTCATGGGACACTATGCCCAAGTCATCGACCTACGCTGGGCCATGTGCTCCCCATAGTGACCCTGAGCTTACTTAAATTGACTGGTTGCAAATGGACTAATAATGGGCTGACAAGTCATGCATACATGGCATATTTCGATGACTTGGATCACTCTGCCCTGCGATTACGCTGAATGTTGTGCTTATGACCAGTCATTCGATAATGATATTGACTCGGATTATTATGCCCTACGATTACGCTGAATGTTATGCTAATGACCAGTCTTATCCCTGGGTGACGACCCCGATGTCCGTCCGGATGTTTTTCCCGGGACATTGCCCGTCTGGGTATTTTACCCGGGGCACAGACCATCTGGATGTTTTACCCGGGTCGATCATTACATTCATACATCCATACATCTAACAAGACTGCATTTACTCTGTTTTGGTTGTCTGTATGTTTTATACTATTTCTTACCTAATGCGGCGGTGTGTAATCTTGAGGGGAATTCACACTGAGTTGGCCACTCATCCATCAAATATAAAACCGTATAGGTAGTACAGGTGGCTTAAGTGATATGCATGTTTAGACTTGATAAGGAGCATGGTACGATCACCAGGAATGCTTGACTGTATGCTTGGAGGAACTGTGTGATCTTGCAGCTTATATTTATATGCTTTCTATTATTTCTCATGTATTAGATTATGTAATTCTTATATTTGCTAATTTTTGGAGGCATTGGTTTTATAAGTCATTATGGGCATATTTGAATAATAATAAAATTTTTCTTTATGTCAATTTGTCCACACTACGCTCATTTGCTTACTCTAATGAAAGAAAAAATATATATACTCGAATTTGACCATCCTTTAAGGTTAACACACGGGTTTTTGGGAAACGGGTCGTGTACTCGGGTCCTGAAAACACGGGGCGTTACAGAGAGAGAGAGAGAGAGAGAGAGAGAGAGAGAGAGAGAGAGAGGGTGAGTAGGAGCTCACAAGCTTCAAAGTTCAGATTTTTCAACTACCCCTTAGCCTCCTCCTAACCATCTCCCCAAGTCTAGCCCGGATTGATTATGGTGCAACCCATGTCTTAGCCTATTCAAGTTCAAGCCAAAGATCTTTTTATTTTACATATAAGCATTCAACATGACATATATTCCCTTCTCAACCCCCCTGCTTCTCTAGATTTCTAGTGAACATATGATCTGTGACTTGCCGTATATTGGATCTTATCAGATCAGAAATTCTTAGTGATTTAGTCCACTTTTCTTTACCTTTTTGCATAAGCATCATCACATCCACCCTCTAAATACATCATTGGACATATGATCTGTGGCTAACCGAAATCTCAAATCTTGCCGTATCAGAAATCCTTGTGTGCCTAGTCCTAATCCGGCTATATCATTCATCTCTTGAGATTTCTTACCATACTAAGTAGAGATCATATATTCGTATGGGCAGAGAGGGTGCCTAATACCTTCCCTCTTTGTAACCGAGGTCCCTTACCCGAAATCCCAGATCGCAGACCAGGAGTTAATCTAAGGTAAGAGAGTCTTCAGATTTCTCTAACCTTACGTATTCCATGGGTTCTAGCTGACCGCGGGATTCTGATATTAATTGGTTAGTGGTGACTCCAACATCCACAAATCAACCTAACCAACCCCATAAATCAAATGCCAAAAACACGCCAATCAGCGTGGGCGCCGATTTTCAGCGTTCACAGAATGACAACTCCACTGGGGATACTTTGATAGAACACACTAGCTGAGACCCGACTCGAAAACGTGTGATATTACAATCTCAAGAGACATTCATCATTGCATTCATATAAAAAAAATACATAACAGTCATGAGACAAACAAACAAACTAACTAAAAAAATATAAATTTTTGTCTTACACTTGTTTAGGCATCAATCCTAGCCACGACTACTTGATGCCATGTAGCTATGACTATCGATGAAGAAGAGCCGACAACTCTACCAGCTCCTGAAACATTAGCATCGACACCGTCACCAATGTCGACACCTTCGACAGCTCCAACAAACTCACCAACTATTGTAGTCATGAATGAGATGGCCCAAAGTTTCCATGCATTGCAAGAGATATTGCTTCACCTAGTGCTAGGCGTCATACCAAACATGTAGGCAACACAACCTAGTGTGCAAAACAGCTCAATCCCAGAAACTCCTTTTACTTTCTCCCTCATTCCTCCAGTAAATCCTGTTCTCCCCTTTCCTGTAGAATCAGCCTAACATACAAACGGGAGCAACCCTCCCACACATCTTCCTCCTAATAGGAGATCCAATCAATTCCAAAGGGCAAAACCCCTCTCGACCGGTCCCTTCAAAATTGAAGAGCTTCGAAAACAATTGTAAGATATGTAGAGGAAGCTATGGAAGCAGCAGGGGGTGGATCTCCCATCCACCAAGTTCAAGGATCTTTATCCCTTCCCTGATGCAATGGTACCTCAAAAATTTGAGGTACCAAAATTCAAAAGGTATGATGGTACGGGGTGTCCTATGGAACATTTAAAAGCATGATGTGGAGAGCTTAATACTATGGCAGGTAATGAAGGAGCATTGTTCCGTTTGTTTCAAAAATCGTTGAAAGGCGATGCGTTAGATTGGTACACATCATTAAACTACCATCAAATTAAAACTTAGGAAAAACTTTCTCAAGCTTTCATTGATCGTTTTGTGTACAATCTTAATGTAGCACCCAAAAGAGCGGATCTTGCCGCCTTAAAGCAGATGAATAATGAGTCATTATTAGCTTACGTTGGACGGTAGTGGGCAATGGCCGCTAGAATGAAAACACCCATTGATGACGAGGAGCAAATCTATATGATCATCTTCTCGGCAAACCCAAGTATCTTTGGATACCTCGTCTCTTATCCATATGCCAACTTTACCCAACTCATTCGTCCTAGGGAATAAGTCGAAGTCGAAATAAGCGCTGTGACGATCTCCCCTTGGTGGTCTCATCAAGCTTCCCCAGTATAACGGACAGTAGAAGGAAGGCTTACTAGATACAAGAATGGTAACAGAAGTGTTCCTAACATCCATCCAACAGAAGAAGCCAATCTTGTCGCCTCTACCTAAGGTGCTCAATTCGCTCCTCAAGAGGGACAATGTCAACAACAATAGCAAAGGGAGATTCCTTAGTACCCCAATCATGGTCATCAGATGAGGATGGCCTGAGAACCTAGGCAATTTATACCGATGGCCCAAACTTATAGTGAGATACTAGCCACGCTAGTCCAAAGGCAAATACTAACACCACTACTGCCTAGGCTCCCACCAAACCCTCTGCCACCAAATTATAATGAGAATGAGTATTGTGCATACCACCAATCCCAAGGCCACACAACGGACCATTGTTTCGCCCTGAAACATGTTGTCCAAGATCTGATTGACAACCAAACGATTGTGGTTACCTCTCCTGCTGTTGCTACCACCAATTATACCCTCTAGAATCCTCTGCCACTGTATCAAGTAAGCCCCATCTCATTAGCACCCCTGCTACTAATATCATTCAGGGAGAATCGCCTAGTCATTTAGTCCAATGCATCCATTCAATCATTACCAGTTCGACACCAATACTCCTAATTCTGTAAGGAGCATGCCCATCCAATCCAATCAATTTGCTCTTAAATATGCAAGGTGTCACGCCCCAAACTTGAAAAATGGGCTCACAGAATTCCCGATTGCCGAATTTGGTGCCGACAGCCTCCGTAGTACCCCATTCTTGGCTCCCAGCGCCCATAAACCGGGTTTCGATCCTGGGATCCTACAAGGAGGATTTTTCAACGTATATTTATCTCATAAGAAGCATAACTACAAGTATACTCAAATCACAAAGGCAACATCATCATCACATATCCACTAATATAAACAGTTGAATACAATACATGAAGGAGAAATACATATATTGAAAATCAAAGCTCTAGAAGATCGCTGCATGCTCTAAGCTCAATGCTGTTGCAACCTAATATCATCTACACGCATCTATCATGTATAAGCTTATAAAAGCTTAGTGGTTGGGGTAAGTGTGTGCACAAGGTAAGTGCCAAGTATATAGATATCAGAGTAAGCAAAAGTACTGGCAATTTATAAATTACATCAGCCTTATCCAGGTTATACGATGTAAAAATATAATAAACCAATATCATATACTAAGGATACAAAGCAATATGCAATTCCTAACGAGTCCATGAATGCCTTCAACCTCATCTAGGCCATATAAATGCAGAAACATAGTAACCCAAAATGCCATATGCTGTGGATGTAATGCAATATGCGGTGCGAATGAAATGACCAATTTAGAGTGTGACGTCGGGATGATAGTACGTAGTATCGCAAGCTAAGGGGTCCATCACAAGGGACTTCTATCCAAACCAGTCCCATACCTAAATTTGGATAAATAGACTCAATTTGGTAAACTCCTAATCTCAGATTGGTAGCGCGCCCCAACCAAAATCTTGGCCTTTGTAAAGGTACACGTAACAAATAATTGTGCACCACTAGCCCGAGTGAATAGTGAATGAATGAATGATGAGTAAAATGCTAAATATGTAATTCCTGCTCAATAAGTTTACAAATTAGTGCTGTACTATATATCTTTGGGATCATCACTAGGGTTTATTACACTTTAAGCCAGCTTGCTGCCCCTATCCGAATGCACAACTGGGTAAGTGGAAGAGACCTCACTATCTGCCTGCTAATATTGGGCCTGACTCGTCGATAACAGACCCATTCCTTAAGCTGGTCAAACTCAACCTAAATATTGTCTCCTCACTCAAGTGGGTAAGGTCATACCCCCTTCCAACCGACCACGACACAGTGGGAGACGCAGCCTACTGGTATACGACCCTCATCCACTCGGTCCAGATATTGGGGCGTATCCTAGCCACGAAGGTTTAGGGACTTTCACCTACAGACATCCAACGTGCCCAGATGCTCAAACCAAACATTTTCGATGTCCCATCTGGCCATTCACGACATGTTTGTGGAGCCACAACCCTGATATCAATAGGGCGTACAGTAGTTATATCACAAAATACAAGATGCATGAGTCACACAGTCTAATCATACATCAATTCTGCGCATACCTTGTGCTCATGTAGGACGACTCCACCTATCAGGGAGTCACACAAACAACCTGCCCTATGACATATGCAATGGTTAATCAGATCTCATAATAAACATGCACATGATGCTTATGTGCATGTATCATGATGCTATGCTATCATATACTCATAATCGGTATCGATAACCGGCACCGATAATCAACATTGATAATTGTTCACTCCTCAAGTATAGGGTTGTGATGTAGTAATAAACTCGATGAGACCGAGGTCGAATCTACAGGGACTGAAACCTGTACGTAATCTGAAACTAACTAGAACTAGAACTAGACTAAGATGAAATCTAAATCAAGTGAATATGAGGAAATAATGGTGAAGTATTACTCTAAAACTTATGAAAATAAAAGTGGGAACTAGGGTGCCAAGGATCTACTTGTAACAATTAGGAAGCTACCTTGTATTAATTCAGGAATACAACTGGAATCAGAGTCCTATCCTATCCAGTTGATAAGAAGAGATTTGTCAGATCTCTAAACTTCTTATGGATCTAATCATTAATAGATAAGAGTGATGAAGATTTGGAAGTGATTCCATCACCTAACCATGCCTAGGAGACTATATCAAACAACAACAATTTACCAATCTCACAGCCAATCATGAGAGAATTGTGAAAGTTAGGAAGGATTCTGTCACCCTACCATGCCCATAGGATGATGGTGAACAACAGGTCTTACTAATTTCACAATCTCAATAATGGAAAAAATATACTTAAAGCTATCGCAGATCCATTGTAATTTGAGTCACAACAAACTATTAAAAACTAAAAATATACCTTCATAAATAACTAAAATTCAAAAGAGTTCAACAAAACATGAATCAAAGCCAAGCAAACGTCCCAATTATGCTACAAGCTTCACCTCTTAGCCCTAGCTAAGAGGTTTAGCCCAACATGATTGGGCCAGAACTCGAACAAAAACAAAACAAAAAATATGAAACAAATTCTAACTACTCTACTCTCTCTCTTGTATCCACGTTGAAGCCCCCAGTTAAGATGCCCCCAGGATCGGCTCTCCAAGTCCTTTTATAGCTATTGGAGTCGGTGGTGCAATTGTCGCAGCAGCTTTGCATGCGCAGTGAAAGCTTTTTCGCAGTAACTTCGGTGCCTTCAAACTCGCCATTTTCCTCGCTCAATTTCCAAAGAAACACCGTCCCTTAGGACGTTTTTAAGTGCTCTAAATGATGGACAGATTAGATCTGCCATATGATCAAAGATGGTGGGCCACAATCGCTTGGAAGTCTAGATTTCTCGGATGTTCGTAAGCTTACGCACGTGACTGCGCTGACGTGATCAGTGGGCCCACAGCAGTGTTTTCTGGGAAATCCACCCCATCTAGTGAATTCCTCTCGAGATTTCGGTCAAGAATAGTAGGTTTTAAATGTCTGTTGATGCGGCCAAAAGAAGAAATCACGCTGATCGTTTTGAACGTCGCAGGGCAGTCCACTTGTGGCCTCTGTATCGCACATGTATGTATGCATGGGTGAAAAGTATCCGCATTATTTTGAAGTGTTTAGGGCCTTATACAAGATGGATGGCTTGGATCAGTCGTACAGGCGATGTATGGGGCCCACTAACTTCCGCAAGACGGACAGAGTCCATTTGTTACAAGGACGCTAGAAATGGAAGTTTCCATTTTTGAAGGAGATGCGGGTCAGCAGGTGCTGACCCGCCTTAGCCGGTTCAGTGCTCGTCCGTGCGTATATGCACTGTGTACGCACACTCCACGGTGTGGGGTCCACTATGATGTTTTTCAGATATCCAATCCGTCCATCCTGTTTCTCATCTTATTTAAACCGTCGATGCTAATTTTGAAGCATATCCAGATAGCATGTGGGCCCCACTCAACGAATTGCGGGGCTGATCCATCCATTGGCCCACTTCCAAAGATATCCAATGGCTGAAATTTTACATGTACGGTTAATTTATGGTCCCCAGGCTATGTATGAAGTTTTGTGTCAATCTGATGGTGGAAACCCTGTGATCTTGCATTCTGGACCAATTTCAGGCCTCTTTAACATGAACGGCTTGATCTTCTCAGATCCTTAGCGTGTAAATCCGTTGATTTTAGTCCCATGGAGTCCGTCCCTTACCTTGGTGAATTCTAAGAGTTAATTCCATGCTTTTAGCACTCTGTTTCCGTCCGAGCTCCTAAACTCACCTTGCAACACAAACACGATTAAAATAGTCTGTTAAACAGTATCATGTCCGTAAATTTAGGTAATAACTGTAGTCTAATATGCAATATTTAACCCTCAACCCAATCCCTCTGCTAGTCTCGAGCAAAGTATGCGAAAAATAAGTTGAGAATTACAAAACAATTTTTATAAACTCGAGTGATTTTTGAAAACAATCCAGATACGAGAATTCTAAGATTCATGAATGTTTGGTGGTACCTTCTCCCGGACTCAAGCGCATAACAGTAAACTTCATAATCAAGTTTGAGGTATTAATCCATCAATTAGAAAAATTCTGAACATTGAGTTCCATTGCTGTATATGGTGTAAACCCTGCTTACCATCATTAAGAGATCCAATCGTCACTTTCCATACATTGATGATCAAAATAGCATTCAGGGCAACCTAAGCCAGAACTTGCCTTACAATTCTTCTTTCTTTTTTCTATCGAAGGTTTTCACGTCGTGTCAACCTTGGGGATCGAACCCTCACTTATAGGGAGCAGACCTATGGTGAAGACCGTTCGCCCACAACCACATGTATCGGGTAGAGCCAAGGAGGGAAAATGACCCCTCACCTATAGGGAGCAAACCTATGGTGAAGACCATTCGCCCAACCCTGAATATTTTCTTTTTCTTCAATTCTTCTTTTTCTTTTTCTATTGATCATGACGGGTAGATTGTCTAGGCTGGTTCCTTTTATGCTCAGTGATTACCAAGTTAATCCTTCAATATTAAACTGAAACCTTAATGTGAAAGCGAGATGTGACATATGAAATCATGATTCAATCAATGTTTACAACTTCTAATTATGGATCAACACTTCAAACTTAACTGTGAAATCTAATAGATAATTGAATCCAAGAGTCATAAATCTATCATTACGTATCTTATAATTCTGAATCAAAGAAGGCCATCAAAATCACTTCGCATTCACAAGAAGTTCCAGGAAAATTTTAAAATTTTCACAATTTTTGCTCAAGACCGATAAAATACTGATTAGGGGACCTAATCTCCCACCCCCAACCTAAAATCTACATTGTCCTTAATGTAAAAGATATGAGCATGCAATGCACATGGGACAACGAAAGTAAAGGAAAAGTAATGGGAAGATAGTACCTGGATAATGAATCGAGAGAAAGACTTTCTAAGAGATTGCAGCATGAAAATCGGTCAGCACGAGAGTGAAGACATAAAAGCAAACTATCCTAAAACAACACAGGAAGCAAACTAACCTAATGGCATAAAACCGTCTATTCTAGAACAGCATAAAGCAAACTACTATGTCCTATGAAAGCAGAGAAAAACTACTCGATCATGCCGTAAGGTTCTTCTTCCGACCAATATCTTGATAAGTTTCTCAGTAAGTTCCTTAACAGGATCATCCAAAAGCCCTTTTTGCAATAGGCTTAGACGCTCTGGAGCATGACTTTCTAGAGAAACTTATGTACCTCATCAAAATTTTTTCGTTGAATCACTTGAGGTATCCAGAGTATATACGATTCACCTGTGACAGAAGAAGTTTTAGTGTTATTATCTTATGATGAATGTTGAAGGTCAAATATTGCATATCAGACCCCAGTTATTGCCTGAATTTACGAACATGGTACTATTTAACAGTCCGATTTAATCGTGTTTATGATGCAAGGTACATTTGCGAGCTTGACCAAAACAGGGTGCTAAAAGCTGAGATTTAATGCTCAAAATTCACCAAAGCATGGGACAGACCCCAGGAGACTAAGATCGACGGATTTACATGCCAGAGATCCAAGAAAATGGAGAAATTGAAGTTTAAGTGGCCCGAAAATCAGCCAGAATGCAAGATCACAGGGTTTCCACCATCCATTCAGCTCGAAACTTCATGCATGGCCTGAGGACCATAAATTAACTGTACATGTCAAATTTAAACTATTGGATCCCTGTTAAAGTGGCCCAACGGAGAGATCATACCATAAACCATTGATTCTAGGGCCAGCTGCTATCTGGATATGCTTCAAAATTGGTCTCAACGGTTTAAATGAGATGAGAAAAAGGATGGACGGATCAGATCTCTCACAAGAAGCACAGTGGACTCCATCTCATGTGGGATGTGCATAGTGCACATGTGCACTAGCCATGCACTGTATGGTCAATGAGAGTCAAACTCTCTTGACCGACTCAAAATTCAGAAAACGGCAATTGTCGTTCCCTGTTGTTGAACAGAGCATCTGATTTTAGTCTTGTGGGCCATCACCGTACATCAAGGGTCCAATCCGAACCGTCCATGAGATTCACATGGCCCGTATCACTCAGGCCTAGATGAATAAATCTCAAAAGAAAGCAGAGATCGGTTTTCAACTGTCCAAACGCAAGACGGATGACAGAGCCAAAAACCATGTGGCCACACCGAATCTAACCCAAAACCAGTAAATTCCAACTGGTTTTTTGATCTGAATCTAATGGACGGTGTGGATTTGTCATTAAACATTGATCATGGGCCCCACCATCATCAAAGGCCGGACGCTGCCGTCCACTGTGGGCCATTCCGTGATCATAATCACAGTCGGATTCGTGATCCAAACCATTCACATGATGGAGAATGGAGTCTAGACCACACCCAAGAAGTCGGACCGCATGGATGGACAGTCAACAACTTTAAAACGTGGGTCCAACGCAAGACTTCTTGCGGTTTTCTTGCGCACGCTGCTGTTACTGCGAAAGCTTTTCACGCACACCGACTCCAGCCTCTCCACCGCCCCTAGCAAGCTATAAAAGGAAAGACAAGAGAGAGACAGGGGAGTTTTTTCTTTATTTTTATTTTTTATTTTTATGTTTTTAAGGGATTTAGCCTTATCATGTCTACATGTGGCTAAACCTCTTAGTTAGGGCTAAGAGGTAAAGCTTGAAGCGTGATGGAAGAATTTATGCTTGTGCCTTTTGTTTAGACTGAACTGATGTTGATTTTAGTTTAATTAAGGGAATGTTTTTAGTTTTTAATGGTCTGTTGTGACTAAAATTACAATGGGTCTGCAATAACTTTGAGCATGTTCCTTTCCTTTTTATGTTTATGATGTCAGGAAGCTCTGTTGTTCACCATCGTCTCTTGGGCATGGTCGGATGACGATACCCTTTCTAACCTTCATACATTGTTGATTGGTTGGTAATTAGTTTAATTCTCTTGTTTACTTTGTCTCCTTAGCATGGTTTGGTGGTGGAATCCATTCTAATTCATATACCTTTCATCTCTCAAAAATTATATTAAAGGAAGTTCAGTTTGATTTTTAGGGTTACACCCTTCAACTGGATGAAGATGGGACTCTAAGTCTAGTTGAGTTCTTGAAGCAGGCATAAGATCTTCCTGATCTTTACAAGTGGATCCTCTGAATCCCTAGTTCCCTACCTCTGATCTCTCTAAATTTTAGATAAATATTTCACCATTACTCCTTAAAATTCATTCGATTTAGATTTCATCTTAGTCTAGTTCTAGTTCTACTTAGTTTCAGATAACGTACACGTATCAGTCCCTTGAGATTCGACCTCGGTCTCACCGAATTTATTACTACATCACAACCCTATACTTGGGGAGTGAATAGTGAATCAGAGACTACAAGTAAATAAAGTTCAGAAAACTTCGTAAGAAGTGATGTAGTCTCAACACATTCCGAAGTATCAGACTTCGGTTCCATTGTCAGCTCTTCCTCCTTTAATGGTAAGCATTTAGGATTAGGGGAAGAATGGGCTTCAGAATAAGGGTTCTCTCGGTCAATGATGACTACCGAGATGTTGTCTTCCAAGGCATCCACTTTGTCTTTTGACATTGGATCGTTTGAATCTGTAAAGTGTGCCAAGCAATCATCCAAAGAGTTGGGAAGTTCAGCTGAGCGTGACTTATTTTCACCTTGGAGCTCATGATGATCTGCCCAAGGAATCCATCATCCTTGAAAGTAGATGGAGGTACGCTCTCTTGCTTCAGTCTGCACAGACATATTGAAAATCAATAGGGAAAGTATTTATGTGATCACTCTGTTCATTGAAACTACTCAATCGAGGTGTTGAATTGTCAAACGTGTACAGCTCAGATGGTGGCCTCAACTAAGTGGTTTCAAATTCTAGGGTCGTAGCGAGCAACTCGTCCTTCTCTCGAATCACATCATCATTCGATTTAGAGGAGTGGTCCAAACATGTTTCATAAGAGTTAGAAGGGTCGGTTGTAAGGGACTCATCCTCCACTTTTAAATCGGACATGTCAGGTGAAGGGAGTGGCTCATTATGACCGACCACTTCATGTACGAATTGATCATTGACCTAGACCAAACTTGAGATTGATTCTAGGAGAATTTGGGTTGCACGTTCATAATAGTCATCCCAATCTGTATCATTGTCAAATTCCATCCAGTAGTGCACACTCGGGATGGGATCGCTTTCCTCACATTTCATTCCTGAATTAGGTTGAGGTTCGAATAAATTAACATTTACTTCATCATTGAAATCCTGTGTATAATGTGAGGGAGGTGTGTCATCATCACTGTATTTGAAAGATACCCACGTCTCTTTACTATTCCTTTGGACCGTCATCGAGATCGACTCATCGGGAAAGTGAACCATATGCTCATTAATGAAATCTAACTCCTCATTTCAAATTTCAGATTTCTTCAAAAGCGAGTGAGGATCACTTTCCTCACATTGTATTTCTGGATTGGGTTGTGGTTGGGATGAGCGACCTTCCTCTATCCTATCGAGGCGCGAATTGAGTGCTTCCATTGCTTTTCTAATTTCCACAAGACAAGCTATGTTACGCTGAATTGAATCCTCTTGGATCGTTTCTGGTTGGATCTCAAAGGTAGGGGATCCAAGAGAATAATTATTATAACATGTTGTTGGTTCATTTCCTCAATTTTGATGTTTTCACTGATTACAGTCATACGGATCATAGGTGGGAGAATCTGATGGTTGGTAATACATATTATCATTTATAATATAATCACGCATTGTTTTCTTTTTATCGGAAGGATGATAATAATTCTCACTCCCATAGTTATGATAACCCCAACACTCACGTACTGTTTTGTTAATCTGTGGGGTGTAATTGTTCTCCTGCATATGATCACGTAAGGATTTCTTAACCGGTGGATCTTTATATTCCGATCGGTTCTCGATGATAGTTTCAGAAAAGTTTTGGACATAGTTTGATTTCCATCATAATCATCATCCCAATATATGTTATTCTTCTTAGCATACAGATGTTCCCACTCGTACATATACATGGTGCAACCCTAACTCTAAATCTAATCCTAAGAAAAATAAAAGAAAAGATCCTACAGCAGTATGGTAAGTAAGAGGAGAAGAAGTTAGAAGGAAGTTACTAGATTGGAGTTCTATGTTAAAATCCTGCAAAAGGAAATAAAAGAAATTAGTTTATAAAAACAAAAGAAATCCTAGAATTAGAAAGTTTCTAAAAATAAAAATAGAAAGTTAGTTTCTAAAAAAAAAATAAAAATTTAATCATAGAAAATAGAAAGTTACTTAAAGGAAGAATCTAAATCTAAAATTAGAAACTAGAAAATTTCTAAAAAATAAAACCCTAATTCTAAAAATAGAAAAAATAGAGAATTTAGAAAGGGATTATCAAATTAGAAGTTTATGTCAAGATCCTACAAAATAGAAAAACAGGTTAGTTTCTAAAAATAAAATAAAAAAAACTTTAATCTAAAGTTAGTAAAATCCTAATCTTAATAACCTAATTCTAAAACTAATTAATTTCAGAAAATGTAACCGTCAATCCCCGGCAACAGCGCCAAAAACTTGTTCACTCCCCAAGTATAGGGTTGTGATGTAGTAATAAACTCGGTGAGACCGAGGTCGAATCCACAAGGATTGAAACCTGTACGTAATCTGAAACTAACTAGAACTAGAAATATACTAAGATGAAATCTAAACCAAGTGAATATGAGGGAATAATGGTGAAGTATTACTCTAAAACTTGTGAAAATAAAAGTAGGAACTAGGGTGCCAAGGATCCACTTGTAACAATTGAAAAGCTACCTTGTATTGATTCAGGAATACAACTGGAATCAGAGTCTTATCCTATCCAGTTGATAAGAAGAGATTTGTCAGATCTCTGAACTTCTCATGGATCTAATCATCAATAGATAAAGAGTGGTGAAGATTTGGAAGTGATTCCATCACCTAACCATGCCCAGGAGACTATGACAAACAACAACAATTTACCAATCTCATAGCCAATCATGAGAGAATTGTGAAAGTTAGGAAGGATTCCGTCACCCTACCATGCCCATAGGACGATGGTGAACAATAGGTCTTACTAATTTCACAATCTCAATAATGGGAAAAACATACTTAAAGCTATCACAGATCCATTGTAATTTGAGTCACAACAAACCATTAAAAACTAAAAATATACCTTCATAAATAACTAGAATCCATAAGAGTTCAACAAAACATGAATCAAAGCCAAGCAAATGTTCCAATTATGCTACAAGGTTCACCTCTTAGCCCTAGCTAAGAGGTTTAGCCCAACATGATTGGGCCAGAACTCGAACAAAAACAAAACAGAAAATATGAAACAAATTCTAACTACTCTACTCTCTCTCTTGTATCCACGTTGAAGCCCCCAGTCCAGATGCCCCCAGGATCGGCTCTCCAAGTCCTTTTATAGCTGATGGAGTCGTGGAGGAGTCGGTCGGTGCAGTTGTCGCAGTAGTTTCACATGCGCAGCGAAATCTTTTTCGCAGCAACTTCAGTGCCTTCAAACTTGCCATTTTCCTCGCTCAATTTCCAAAGAAACACCGTCCCTTATGACGTTTTTGAGTGCTCTACATGATGGACGGATTAGATCTGCCATATGATCAAAGATAGTGGGCCACAACTGCATGGAAGTCTGGATTTCTCGGACGTTAGTAAGCCTACGCACGTGACTGCGTTGACATGATCAGTGGGCCCCACAGTAGTGTTTTCTGAGAAATCCACCCCATCCAGTGAATTCCTCTCGAGATTTCGGTCAAGAATAGTAGGTTTTAAATGTCTGTTAATGCGACCAAAAGAAAAAATCACACTGAGATAGTTTTGAATGTCGCAGGGCAGTCCGCTTTTGGCCTCTGTATTGCACACGTATGTATGCATGGGTGAAAAGTATCAGCATTATTTTGAAGTGTTCGAGGCCTTCTACAAGATGGATGGCTTGGATCGGTCGTACAGGCGATGTATGGGGCTCACTAACTTCCGCAAGACGGACAGAGTCCGTCCGTTACACGGATGCTGAAAACGGAAGTTTCCATTTCTGAAGGAGATGCGGGTCAGCAGGCGCTGACCCGCCTTAGCCGGTTCGGTGCTCGTCCGTGCGTATATGCACTGTGTACGCACACTCCACGGTGTGGGGTCCACTGTGATGTTTTTCAGATATCTAATCCGTCCATCCTGTTTCTCATCTTATTTAAATCATCGATGCCAATTTTGAAGCATATCCAGATAGCATGTGGGCCCCACTTAATGAATTACGGGGTTGATCCATCCGTTGGCCCACTTTCAAAGATATCCAATGGCTGAAATTTTACATGTACGGTTAATTTATGGTCCCCAGGCTATGTATGAAGTTTCATGTCAATCTGATGGTGGAAACCCTATGATCTTACATTCTGGACCAATTTCAGGCCTCTTTAACATGAACGACTTGATTTTCTCGGATCCCTAGCATGTAAATCCGTTGATTTTAGTCCCATGGAGTCCATCCCTTGCCTTGGTGAATTCTGAGCGTTAATTCCATGCTTTTAACACCCTGTTTCCGTCCGAGCTCCTAAACTCACCTTGCAGCACAAACACGATTAAAATAGTCCGTTAAACAGTATCTTGCAGCACAAACATGATTAAAATAGTCCGTTAAACAGTATTATGTCCGTAAATTCAGGTAATAACTGGGGTCTAATATGCAATATTTGACCCTCAACAATAATCGGCCTCGATAATCGACACCGATAATTAGCATCGATAATCGGCATAACAAAGGACCTAATGGAAGGTCACAATGTGGACATTTAACCAACATTGCTCCCAAGGAGTAGCCCTCATAAGGCCAAACATATAGTGGGCTCATGACCTCACATAAAGGCCTTATACACAATATAGTGGGCCACATACAATCTTAATGGGTCGCATCACATGGGCCACATATACATCATAATGGGCTGCATCATATGGGCCTAATATACATCACATTGGGCCTTACTCATGGGCCTTAAATGCATCATATCAGGCCTCAAATACATCACAATGGGCCACATCTATGGGCCTTATTTATATCACAATGGGCTACTACCTATGGGCCTCAAATACATCACAATGAGCCTCAACTCATGGGCCTTAAATACATCACATTGGGCCTCATATATGGGCTGTAAATACATCACAATGGGCCTCTCACATAGGCCCAATATACATGACAATGGACTACACCTCATGGGCCTCATAAACGTCAAGTGGGCCGCGTCGCACGAGCCACATATACATCAAGTGGGTCACATCTCACGGGTCTAATATACATTACAATGGGCCGTTCACACGGGCCTAATATACATCAAGTCAGGCCTTATCATATGGGCCGGAAATATATCATAATGAGCCATGTCCCATGAGCCTCAAATACATCACAATGGACTGCACCACCTGGGCCTTGAATGTGTCACAATGGGCCATAACCCATGGGCCTTAATACATCACAATAGGCCACAACCCATGGGCCTCAAATACATCACGATGGGCCTCATACAAAACAAGTGGGCCCCAACACATGGGCCGGGTATACATCATATTGGGCCTTAACATAGGCCACAAATACATCAAGGTGGGCTCACCATATGGGTCACACCAATGTGCCTCATATAAATCATAATGGGCCCCAACACATGGGCCTAATATACATAACAGGTGAGCCCCACATACACAGCAAATGGGCCCCACCAGATGGGCAGCGTGGGTACAACATACATCGCGGTGGAGCCCACGGCACCGTCCAAACATTGTCTAAGTAAATCAGCACTGTCCAAACATTGTCTATGTAAATCAGCACTGTCCAGCACCGTCCAACACAATTTGGACGGTGTGGATGAAATAAATATATCATGGTGGTGTCCATGCTGGCAAAACAGGTGGACGCTGTGGATATCAGTCCCACAGGACTGCTGACGTCAATACACAGCTTTATAGCTGGTGAGGTGGCCCACGTCTAGAGAGAGATGGACAGTTTGGATGTAACGCATACATCATGGGAGGTGGGTTCCACCCGTCCAGATTGCTGGACGGTGTAGATGAGACCCTCACATTACGGTGGGGTCCTCAGAACTTGCTGACGTCAATCACACCAGCAGAATAGCTGGTATGAGATACACCAGCCAATCCACTTCCACTCCTCGATGGGTGGGTCCCACGTAGGGCCCACCAATATGTATAATATAATAATAATAATAATAATAATTATTATTATTTTTATTTTTATTATTTTTATTTTTATTTTATTTTATTTTTTAAAAAAGAGACAGCAACGTCCAGGCTCTGGACAGCCTGGATTTTACATCATGGTGGGCCCCACACACTGCATAATTATTGTAGCACTTGGCACATGTGGTAAATGTTGCACAAGGACATTTAAATGTTGAATCTAGCTAGCATATTTTGTGGTACGTGCAGCATACAGTAGCATTTGTGGCACACTGGCACATGTGACCATACACACAGTACTTGTGGCTCAAGAGAATGGTTCATGTTTGCAATATAACGGGAACAAGTAAGTTCAAATATTATTTTGTGTAGTGCTAACACTGCAAAACTAGAGAAAAACCGTAGACAAGTTCCCTACATTTTTTGGCATTTCTGCAAAAAAAAAAAGAATAAAAAAAAGAAAGAAAAAAAAAAAAAGAAGACTAGTAGACTACTAGAGACTTGCTGTTGATTGGCGAGTGACAGAACTTTTGCCACTCCCTGTAGAAATCTGATCAATTCATTGGGTCAATCTTGTGCTGTTGTTCAGAAGAATTTTGCTATTTGTTTTTTAATTTTTATTTATTTTTGTTTTGTTTTCATTCTGATTCGATGCTTAGACATTTGCTTTTCAGCCATCCATCTGGTGGTCACCTATTGTAATGGTAGGATTAAGTTGGACCATGGTACTATTAAGATAAGTACCAGCGTCAGTGTAGGCTGTTCATAGCTTCAATTGAAAGGCTGGGCCTGAAATTGAAGACCCAGCTAGGCCTATTTTCAGGCCCAGTTAATAATCGAGCTTCTAAAGTCGGCCCGAACATGGACTTGTTGGTCGTAGAGCCACTTTTAAGCATGTATTTAAGACTTAGCGTATTAGACCGGCTCTGGGCTTAGTCAGGGTGAGAATCAGTCAAACTCACCCAACTCATCTGGATCGACCCCAACAGAGCCCGAGTTGACTCAGACGAGTCGCATGAGAATCGCCCCATCTTCACACCATTCTTTCAGGTATGATCAGCCCAATTTAGTGTAATTTTCTGGGCTATGCTCCCTCAATATTTCCCCATGAGTTGCAATATTTAATAAAATATAGTGAAATCAGACCATTCTCTAGTCCCAAGATTTGGGTAATCCTGTCCGTTTAATTTTTAGGCTTGTCATTGGTTGAATGAGAACTGTTGCAGCATTTTCTCTCTTTAAACATATGTTGAATTGCCAAAGCATCTGAAGTATTTAGAATTCCATACGGCCTAGATATGTTTTGGTGCATAGACCATTCATCATTGGTGGAGCATTAAATCATGCCATGTGGCAAAATTCAAGTATTACATTCATCGAGTGAGGCATGTACCTGAAATTTACTATTGGTGACCACTTTTTATAACTGCCCGTTTGGCCTGTCTAACCAATATTATTTAAGCACCCGAACATGCTATGGGCATGGACGAGAGAACTATCAATCTGATCCATCCATCTTGTGGGCATTAATTGAATGGCTTACGTGTTAAAGTATTAAGCCTATCAAATGGTTCTATCCACCAATATTTATTATTTTCTATAAGTTCTTTAATATTTATTATTTTATTTTCTATTGGTGCTTCAATATTAAGTTTGTTTGTTTTGTTTTTTGTTTTTTTGTTTTTTTTTTTGTTTTTTTTGTTTTTTTTGTTTTTTTTTTTTTGTTTTGTTTTTTTGTTTTTATTTTTGTTTTGTTTTTGTTTTTATTTTTATTTTTATTTTTATTATTTTTTAATGTGTGTTGTCATGGGAAAATATGATCTGACCACCTTTAAGGTTAGCTTAGCCTAGTTACGACTGTGGACAACTCGACCAAGCTACCTTTGAGGTCGGCTCAGCCAGACGAGCGATCGTTCTGGAGATGCTTCACCAAAAGGAACTAATAAGCAAGATGAGTCCGTGCCATCACTAAGAATGATATAAACAGGGATGGATCAGTCCAAACCATCATAGGGTAAGTGATCAGGTCATGCCCTGACGACTCTAGCATAGGCCGCCCTCAGCCAACTTAGCATAGATCAGGCTCTGTTTAGGAAAGCTCTACTCGGCTCGTCTTCAGTCGACTAGCTGAGTTCTATCAGCCGAGCTGAGCTCACTCCAGTAACGCACGATATCATTAACTATTTTGCCATGATCATGGCATAACTCACAACCTCACCGCATGCATAGTTCTCACTTAATGGCTGAGATCGTGCCAAGATTAGCGGACACCCACGTTATATTAAACAGTATAAATAAGGACCTCATTTAATGGGACAGGTATGCAAAATCTCTAACCCGAAACCCATCCACACTATTTAGACACAGATTCCTAGCCTAACTTTGGCATCGGAGGGTCCCCTGTCCTAGCCAGTGTCTCCATTATCCTTCCCCTGTGCAGACATATAAGGATCGGTGCAAGCGCTTGGAACTCAGTGAGGGTGAGCCAAATTTCTGCATCAACACGTGTAATTCCTACCAATCTAACATCTTCATGTGTAACTCTTAAAGCGTCTTATTAAAGAAGATTGTGCAACAAAGGCTTTATAGGATCCACCTTAATGAATATGTGACACCCAGTTTCTCCATTTGCGGCATTAACATCTTCACGTGTAACTTTTAAAGCATCTTATTTAAGAAGATTGTGCAACAAAGGCTCTATAGGGCCCACCTAAATGAATGTGTGACACCCACTTTATACATTTGTGGCATTAGCATCTTCATGTGTAGCTCTTAAAGCATCTTATTAATGAAGATTGTGGAACAAAGGCTCTACAAGGCCCACCTTAATGAATGTGTGACACCAACTTGTGGCATTAGCATCTTCATGTGTAATTCTTAAAACATCTTATTTAAGAAGATTGTGCAACAAAGGCTCTATAGGGCCCACCTTAATGAATGGGTGACACCCACTTTGTACATTTGTGGCATTAGCATCTTCATGTGTAACTCTTAAAGCGTCTTATTAAAGAAAATTGTGTAACAAAGGCTCTATGAGGCCAAGTTTAATGAATGTGTGACACCGACTTTGTACATTTGTGACATTAGCCCGAATAAGGTAGGGCTGAAAGTTTCGCGGGTTCAACCCGACCGACCCATGACCGACCCGACATTGGGTTGGGCTCGGGTAGGATGTGTTAAATTCGATCTCGGGCTTGGGCTATACAAACACCAACCTGATAAAACTTGGGTCAAGCTTGGATTGAGGTCTTGGGTTACCCGACCTAACCCGAACCCGATCAATATATAAGTTACTAATAAATTATAATTGAGTGTGGATCATTTGTGTTGAAGGCATAGGAATTTTCGGTATTATTTGGTCTCATTGGTCCGCATCATTTCCAATGACTCAAGATAATAAGATATGCCGGATTTTTCTCTCCCAAATAGATCGCGTCCTAGACAACATGACTTTTAAAGAAATAGTTGTCCTATATTTTAGCTTATTTTTTTAGAAAAAAATGAAGTTCTTTACTATAAATAACTATATATATAATTAATAAAACTATAGATACAAAAAATAAGATGTGTATTGAAATACGATAAGCTAATATAATAATAAAAATATTATCATGTATCCAACCGACCAATACGACCAAGCCCGCTTGGGTTGGGCTTGGGTTGAGAATTCCCAACCCGAGGTTGGGTTGGGTTGGGTTGGGTTGGGGTTGAAGTACAGGAACCTTAGGTGGGGCTACATGCATTAAGGAAAACAGGGAAGATACATCACTCTCTATTCTTTTTTCTATATATATGCAGCATGCAGATGCATGTAGTCCCCACATTTTTCTTTGTCTGGCCCGTTTTTTCTCTCTTCCCTCCAAATTTATGGCTTTTCTTTTAACTTCACGTGCATTCATGGTGGCCAATTGTATACTGGCATTGTCAGTAACAAGGTGTTGTTTGTGGGCTCCACAATGATGCATGTGTTTCATCCACATCATTAATCCATTTTGGACAATTATTTTAGGGAATGAGCTCACAATTAAGGCAATTCAGATTTAAGAATGATACCAACTTTTGTCACTCTCAATATCCGGAACCCATGCTCTACTACTTCTCAAGTCTCGAACTCGAGTTGCGACAGCTTCCTCGCCATTCGTCAAACTTGGTGAACAGTTAGCGAATTTCCCGAACGCCAAATCCATCTCATGGCAGGGGAGTTTTTTTTTTTTTTTTTGAATGATTAATCAGATTAGGCGGTTACACATTTTATACATAGTATCAATGCATATCCAAGAAACGAATATATTCGACATATCACACTGATGGTGCACCAGCTCAACAATGAGGGAGAAGAGATAACAAATCCTATATATATCCTGTATACTACCATGCTACTAAACATATCCAGGAAAAAAATTAAATCACTATGCTAGAGTAAAATAGTGGTAATTGAATGCTTATCATTGAAAACTTCCTAAGGCCCACTGTAATGTTTATTTTCCATCCAACCTGTTGGATGATCGAAAAACAGCTTGATCCAAAACTTTTGTGGTTCCTCGTGAAGTTTTTAATGGTGGGTGTTTAATCGCCACTTTTTTCTGTGGTGTGGTGCACCTGAGATTTTGATCAACATCATTTTTGAGATAATCCCTAAAATAATAAGGAAAGATGGATAGATGGTGGATAAAACACATAAATCATGGTGGTCCCATAAATCGCCATCCCATAGCTAGTTGCTAGGCAAACGCTTCCAACAAACATTGCCAATTTGCAATTACTAACACGGTTTAAAAACGAGTGGACTAGATTTCACTTAAATAACGTCCAAAAGGACAGAAAATATCTGGTTACCGTATGTAACATTTAGGGAACATAATTCACGCATCCAATCTGCGGATGGAATCTCCAAAAGGCCAAAGAGAAAATGTGTGGCTGCAAGAGAAAATAAACATTGCATGACATTTCATACTTTCAATTTGTGGATGGAATTGAATTGCATGATAATCCAACCATGCTTTACATGTTCTCATATCTCACAGTGACATCTGGTCCAATCAGATCCTGTGATGTCCAGTAACTAAGGATACTCCGGTCGCCAAGCAATCCACATTAGCAGGCATAACAACGTGGAAGCAAGGTCTAAAGGTGAAATGATGGAGCAATCTGTTGCATTGACAGGGCCATTTACGATTCATGCAACCTAACACATTTGGAAGATATACCACACCATTCACCTTCTTAATGGTACACGTGACATATCACACCATTCACCTTCTTAATAGTACACGTGACATACGTGTGAAAAAAATTGAACGTCCAAGGTTGTGGACCCCACTTTTGATAGGTCATGACCCAAGAATCCCTTTGAAGGCATGTCATAAGGGTGGCCATCGGACAGGCCGCCCTGATTTGGATTGGGTTTCGACCTAGGATGGGTTTGGGCCATGCATGCAATGGCCTAATCAATATTCGGGCTGCATTTGGGCTTAATACATCTTAGCCCAACTGAGGCCTGGTTCTTTGTGCATACTTATCAATGGATAGATTAGAAACATTTAGGTAAATAATAATAATAATAATAAGAATTTTATGATTTTTTGGCTGACTTGGGCTTCTCCAATTTTCTTGGTTTAGGCCCGGGCTTGCTTTATGATGTAGAGCAGGTCAAGGATAATTTCATGGCCAAGATGGACCAGAGGAGGCCCGATCAGAGGCGGAAGTGATTTGGATTGTCAGAACCTTAAAACATACATATCTCGTAGACCAGCTGATTGAATTATTGGATATACCATATATGATTTTGGGGTAGGAGAAGCTACTTTAGCCAACCAACTCCGTTTTGTTGGGTTGCCCACACCGAATTTGTGAGATTACATCAGATCGATGGTCAAAAGTCCATTTTATTTATGTTTTTACTATTTATAATAAGTTTTAGTTCGATCATTACTTTTGATCAATTGAGTTTTAGGAGTTGTCCCCAACATGAAAAAGGCTTAGTAAAATTAGGGGAATAATCGTGGTTACGCCAAAGTGGACACTTACTATTTTTGGCCGAAAGCCATTAAGTCTAGTGGAAATCATGATAATATATAAATAGTAAGTCACGATTTTAGAGAGTTTGGGTTGGAGTTTGATATTGAAATTTCTTCCTGGTATAACTATTTAAAAGGATTGTAAATTTGTTTTTCTCATCAATCAAGTTATTTTTAATTTTTATTAGAATTTATTTCTTTTCCCAATGGATTTAAGAAATCTCTGAGGAGTTCAGAAAAATTTTGTAGATTCAGAGTAGTTATCATTGAGGAAGACCGTGCTCAACCTCATCACTTCAATCCCTGTATCAGGTTGCTAGGCCCATGCCATGTATTTAGTGGTCCAAATTCAAGTTAGAAAAGTTAAATTGTCTGATCAATCGAATTTTTGAGATAGCCACACTTGTTAAGGGCACGGCAGGCATCGCTTGATAAATGGCCTGAGTTTTGTACATGTTTGTCAGAAAGTGATGGACCTTGGCCTGTTTGATAGGAAAAAGAAAGTAATTACCAAGGATCATTTGATGATTGTTTCCTAATGTACTATTTGTTGGATGTAGGCCTGTTGATAGGAAAAAGAAAGTAATTACCAAGGATCATTTGATGATTGTTTCCTAATGTACTATTTGTTGGATGTAGGCCTATGGGGCCCACTGGTGAGCAATCACTAGTGGGTACGTCCCTTGCTTTTAGGTCTCTTTCGGCCTCTTCTTTTCCGTTAGATTTCAAATTCAACTTTGAATTTGATTTTTGATGGGAGATAGAGATATGACCGGATGATATGGTCTCATCCAAACTTTCATCCCTTCCTATATAAGGATGAGACTCTCTCTCGTAACATGAATCATTAGAAATACCATGGGTATACAGAGATATATAGCATGCATTATAATTTATCCATTTTGGCTTGTCCTTAGGACGATCTAATCCATAAATCATAATCCGGAGCCATCTATACTGAAGGATCAGAGGTGTGAATAGATCCATCTGCTCCAGTAGTAGATAGGCGGACCGTTGGAGCGTTAATCTTCTGCTTTGTGAGGGTTCCAAAACTCATGTAGACCGGCATATCTTGAGGACTCACCTTCCACGCTTCCCTACAATGGTATCAAAACATTCAACGGCGGATCTCCGATTATTTTCATCTAAAAAGGTAAGGAGCCCCCCCTTTTTTTTGGATTGGAATCCATGGCTTTCGAATGGTATTAGATTAGTATGCGCACTATGATTCTCAATGTGCACATATGCACCAATTTTGGGCCCCACGTGGATGTATGTGAACATGTAAAATTTAATGGGTAGTACTCACTACTATGGCCTGTCAATTTGAATGATCTTGATTCCATACATGTAAAGTCATGTGTACGGTGGATTAAATTTTGTATATACGTATGTCATGTGCATGTAAGCCCAATTATGATGGATCAAGGTGATCATGTAGACCTTTATGTTTCCATACACGTAAAGATGATGGTTACCTTTACGTGCACACCAGGCTCTTTGTAGATCACATTGATTTCCATTACAAAGAATCATGTGATAAGTAAACCATATCTTTGGGCTGTGTACATGCATTCTTATTCTGATAAGTGGGCCTATAGATGTTTAAATCCAGACCGTTAATCCGTTGCATCCCATTGATGATTACCGTACGATGGGACCCACTTATCAGAACCCACAACCCACGAGGAAACGTATACAGATAACCTCATTTTTTGCATTCGTTTTGACATTACCTCCCTGGTCTGCATGTATATCTCATGTGTATCTCTTCCACATAATGTATACCATTTTGTTGGTTTATGGATTGGTCCACGTGATGTACCCCATGCGTGCACATCACAACAGCTATATACCCCATGCGTGTACATCACACAAGCTATATAGCTAATGTGAATGTGAGAGGCAGATTGGCTGATGTGCATCATACCAGTAATATAGCTGTTGTATTGAAGTACACCACTAAAATGTAGCTACTGTGAATGTGAGAGGGGGATTGGCTGATGTGCATCATACCAGCAATATAGCTGTTGTATTGAAGTACACCACTAAAATGTAGCTACTGTGAATGTGAGAGGGGGATTGGCTGATGTGCATCATACCAGCAATATAGCTGTTGTATTGAAATACACCACTAAAAGCTGCTGTATTAGAGAAGCGGATTGGCTAATGTTCATCACACCAGCTATATTAATGTCAGCCACTCATGTGAGTCTGATCATATAGTATAAGTTGTATCCAAACTGCCCAAAGGTACATATGTTCTCCCTCATCTTTTCTAAGGCTAGACTACAATGTCGGCATGCATTGTACACGTGGAAAACAGACCGACTACATCACCCACTATCATGACCCTAGTTACTAGATGATCCTGGCATTGATTTAACCTGGTTGGAGATTAAAGCCTACAAAAAATTTGATACTCTGGCGGACTGTGATGGATGATACTCAGGAATATAGAAATTACATTGGTGGAATACAAGTTATCCAAATTTAACCGTCCAGATTATATGTGCCACCTTTTGATGTATTATGGACCAAAAGTTATGATTATTTGATAATCTAACTATCAGATGATAGTCTTATTTCAACAAATTAGTGTCCATGAATCAAAGGTCAGGATTGTTAAACAAATCTGATGTTTGGATTGTAACTTAGTGCTTGTGGTTTCCACAAGTTAATCGTCTTACTATGCCATGTGTACCATTTCTAAGGAGAAATTTACGACTGTGGACCCCACCTTTTATCCAGTGGTTTTTTTGAAGCAATACAAACTTAGAATACGTAGTTGGACCTCCTCGTACGGAGTCAGAATTTCAGGACGAAAATACCCCCACCTTCCTTTCGAAGACGAGCGCTGACGCTCCTCCAACCGAGAGTTGTATGAATGGCTCAAAAGAGATCAAAGTAACATGCCCCACAGCCATGTATTTATTATATCCACAACGTTCATCCATATTTCGAGATCATTTCGGAGCATTATCCCAAAAAAAAAAAATCATATCCAAAGATCAACTGTTCCACACCACAGAGAGCAGCGGGAAAATTGATTTTCACCGTTAAAAATTTTGTAGGGCCCACCATGACATTTATTTTCCATCCAATCTATTCATAAGGCCACAAAGGTCTTTATGAAGAGGAAAAACAAATTTCATAATGATCCAAACTTCTGTAACCCTGAAAAGGGTTTCAATGGTAGACGTTCAATTCCCCACTGCTTTTTACAGTGTGGTTCACTTGATAGTTAGATCTATTTTATTTTTCATCTCAAGCTTTAATATGAGCTTGCCAAATAGATGGACGGTTTGGATATAACACAGACCTCATGATGGGACCTACAAAAGTAACATTGTATATAAAAAAAAAAACATCACAGATGGCCGCGGCACTACAGCCGGTTTGGCGGCAGGATCGGCGGCAGTGCCGCCGGACCGGCGATAGTGCCGCGGCAGTTTGACTTTTTTTTTTTTTTATTTTACATGGAGAACTTTTTCTCCCTTACATTTTTCTCTAATACATAATTAAGTAAATATGTATATATAAGTGTATAAAAATATTTTTCTGTCTTTCAATTCATTTCTTTGTCTATTTATTTAACAAGCATATCTCCTAAACTAGAATGATTTACTTAATGTACCACATATGATTTTGGGGTAGGAGAAGCTAATTAAGCCAACCAACTTAGTTACTTTCCAAGATTCCATCGGGTCGATGGTCGAAAATCCATTTCATTCAGTTTGTAGTCAATTTCAATCACTTCGCGGTCAAGCTGGAAATTCAGCGAGGCAAACATGAAATTAAGTGAAGCAAACAAGAAATTGAGTGGGGAAAACAAAAAATTTAGCGGGTAAAACATGAAATTGAGCAAGGCAAACATGAAATTAGGGCTGAAAGTCGGGCCGGTTGGTTCGGGTTGGTGCTCAACCCTAACCCAACCCAAGGTTCCTATACCTAAACCTTGACCTAACCCAACCCAATCTTGGGTTGGGAATTCTCAACCCAAGCCCAACCCAAGAGAGCTCGACGGGTTGATTAGGTTGGTCGAGTGTATACATGTCTATTTGGGAGAGAGAAATCCGATATATCTTATTAGCTTAAGTCCTTGGAAATGACGTGGACAAATAAGACCCGACATCACTAGTGTACCTTCTACACATACAATCCACACTCAATTATAATTTATAAGTAACTAATATATTGATTGGGTTCGGGTTGGGTCAGGCAACTTGAGACCTCAACCCAAACCCAACCTAAGTTTTATCGGGTTGGTGTTTGTATAGCCCAAGCTTGAGATCGGACCTGATATATCCTGCCCGAGCCTAACCCAATGTCGGGTCGGTCACAGGTCGTTCGAGTTGAACCCGCCCAACTTTCAGTCGTAGATGAAATTGAGGGGGGCAAACTAGAAATTCAGAGGGGCAAACATGAAATTGAGCGGAGGAAACTATAAAATCAGCGGGGCAAACTAGAAAATCAGCGGGGCAAACTATGAAATCAGCGGGGCAAACTAGAAAATCAGCGGGGCAAACTAGAAAATCAGCGGGGCAAACTAGAAAATCAGCGGGGCAAACTAGAAAATCAGCGGGGCAAACTATGAAATCAACGAGGTAAACTAGAAAATCCGCAGGGCAAACTACAAAATCAGCGGGGCAAACTACAAAATCAGCGAGGCAAACTAGGAAATCAACGGGGCAAACATGAAATTGAGCGGGGCAAACATGAAATTGAGCAGGGCAAACATGAAATTCAACGGGGCAAACTAGACAATTAGCGGGGCGAACTTAATAGATATTTTCATTGCTTAAGCCGATAAATCTAAACTTATTCAATGTTCAAATGGACCACACCAAATGAAACTTTTAATTGAACTTCTATTGTTGATCATTTCTTAAGGGCTATAGAAGTTTTGGATCAAGCTTATAGTTGTTTTTTTCTATCAATCCATGTCTGTATGATCTTATGAATAGGTTTGATAACAAACAAACATCACTATTGGGCCCATTATGGTTTCAACGGTGGAAATCATTATGCCCATTGTTTCCCATGGTGTGATCCCTTAGAAATGACGTGGACAAATGAGACCCGACATCACTAGTGTACCTTCTACACAAACAATCCACACTCAATTATAATTTATAAGTAACTAATATATTGATCGAGTTCGGGTTAGGTCGGATAACCTGAGACCTCAACCCAAGCCCAACCTAAGTTTTATCGGGTTGGTGTTTGTATAGCCCAAGCTTAAGATCAAACCCGATATATCCTACCCAAGCCCAACCCAATGCAGTGAGGAATTGAACATCTACCATTGAAACCCTTTTAGGGGTTATAGAAGTTTTGTATCATTATGAAATTTGTTTTTCCTCTTCGTCAGGTCTTTGCGACCCTATGAATTAAGTTTTATCGGGTTTCTCACAAACATCACAGTTGGCCCCACCTGAGTTTCTAATGGTTGACGCTCATTCAACACTGTTTCCTGTAATGTGGTATAGTTGAGATTTGGATATACCTCATTTTTGGTATCATACCATAAAATGATCTGGAAAAATATATGGACGGCATGGATGAAAATCATACATCATGATGGGGCCCACAGACCAGCGACGATCCGCCATTGGCGGGTGGCAGGAGGAGTACCCAATCCGTTTCTGTGAAAAGGAGGGGTATTTTCGTGAAAAACAGCGGGGCAAACTAGAAAAATGGCGGGGCAAACTGAAATATGAGTGGGGCAAGCTAGAAAAACAGCAGGGCAAACTGAAGTATGAGCGGGGCAAACTAGAAAAACAGTGGGGCAAACTAGAAAAGTAGCGGGGGAAACATGAAAAATAGCGGGGCAAACATGAAAAACAGCAGGGAAAACAAACATGAAAAACAGCGGGGGAAACTAGAAAAACAGCGGGGCAAACTAGAAAAACAGCGGGGGAAACATGAAAAACAGCGGGAGAAACATGAAAAACAGCGGGCCAAACTAGAAAAACAGCGGGGGAAACATAAAAAACAGCGGAAAAAATAAGAAAAACAGCGGGGAAAACATGAAAAACAGTGAAAAAAATATGAAAAACATGAAAAATAAGAAAAACAACGGGGGAAATATGAAAAACAGTGGGAGAAACTAGAAAAACAGTAAGGGAAACATGAAAAACAGCAGGAGAAACATGAAAAACTCTATGGGCCCATCATGATAAATGTGTTTTATCCATGCTAGGTGGCTATCCATTTTACCAGCTCATTTTAAAGTATGAGCACGAAAGTGATGCAGTTCTAAACAAGTGCAGCTCAACATTTTTGGGGGCCTTAGGCAAGTCATAAAAATAAGGCTTAGAATTTAATTTTTTGAGAACTTAATTAGCAATAAAGTAGGTAGTTGTGGTCCTAGGTTTTAGGAGAAGAATTTATTGAGAATGATGTTATTATTTTGAAAAGAGATGATAGAGTTGGACTATTATTATTGATAGTTCTAGTTTCTAGGATTTGTTTTTACTAGGAGTTGGAAACATGAGCTCCGCTGTTTTTCATGTTTCCCCCATTGTTTTTCATGTTTCCCCCACTGTTTTTCATGTTTTTCATGTTTTTCCCGCTGTTTTTCATGTTTCCCCCGCTGTTTTTCTAGTTTGCCCCGCTGTTTTTCATGTTTCCCCCGCTGTTTTTCATGTTTCCCCCGCTACTTTTCTAGTTTGCCCCACTGTTTTTCTAGTTTGCCCCGCTCATACTTCAGTTTGCCCTGCTGTTTTTCTAGCTTGCCCCACTCATATTTCATGCTTACCTTGCTCATTTTCATGTTTACCCCGCTCTTTTTCATGCTTGCCCCGCTCTTAGGATCGATACCAAGACCTCAAGCGTTGAAACGAGGTATTTCCACTCAGTCTGCCAGTTGAGCTATGGATCTAGGTGATAGCTAGATCTGTCTTATTTTTCGTCTCAAGCCTTAATACGAGCTCGTCAAATAGATGGACGGTTTGGATATAACACGTACCTTATAATGGGACCCACAAAATGTCGTAGGAATTATAACGAAAAAAGAAAAAGAAAAAGAAGCTAGTGAATTAGGGTCAGTGGGACCCTATAGCTAATGGTGAAAATAAGTGTTTTAACCTAATAGAGGGAGGTGGTTTCACACATACTGCATAGTGGGCTATATAGAGCATGAGTGTAGGCCTATTTTAGTTTGCCCCGCTGTTTTTCTAGTTTGCCCCACTCATATTTCAGTTTACCCCGCTGTTTTTCTTGTTTGCCCCGCTCATATTTTAGTTTGCCCCGCTGTTTTTCTACTTTGCCCCGCTCATATTTTAGTTTGCCCCGCTGTTTTTCTTATTTGCCCCGCTGTTTTTCTAGTTTGCCCCACTAGATTTTCAACCATCGACCCGAGGAAATCTTGGAAAATAACTAGGTTGGTTGGCTAAATTAGCTTCTCCTACCCCAAAATCATATGTGGTACGTTAAGTAAATCATTCTAGTTTGGATCCTTACTCTTGCTCGAGTGGTAGACTCTTACGAGTTTCAACACCCGGTCAAGCGTTTGAGTATCCATAGGTGGTGAAATTCCACTAGTGTGAGTGTGTGGGGGTGTGTGTGCATGTGTAAAAAAAAATCATTCTAATTTAGGAGATATGCTTGTTAAATACATAGATAAAGAAATGAATTAAAAGATAGAAAAATATTTTTATATACTTATATACATATTTACATAATTATGTATTAGAGAAAAATGTAAAGGAGAAAAAGTTCTCCCCCAAAAAAAAAAAAAAATTTGCCAGACTTCTCCAGCACTGCCGCCGGTTCGGCGGCACTGCCGTGGCTGCCTATATGTTTGTTTTTTTTGTGCTTTTATGGGTCCCATCATAAGGTCTGTGTTATATCCAAACCGTCCATCTATTTGGCGAGCTCATATTAAGGATTAAGACGAAAAATAAGATAGATCTAACTATCCAGTGGACCACACTCTAAAAGGCAGTGGGGAATTGAACGTTTACCATTGAAACCCTTTTAGGGGTTACAAAAGTTTTGGATCATTATGAAATTTGTTTTTCTTCTTCATCCAAGTCTTTGTGACCCTATGAATGAACTTAGACGGGGAGGATTTCTCACAAACATCACAGTGGGCCCCCAAAAAGTTTTTAATGTTTAACGCTCATTCAACACTGTTTCTAGTAATGTGGTACACTAAGATTTGGATATACTCATTTTTTGTCTCATACCATAAAATGATCCGTAAAAATATATGGATGGCATGGATGAAAAGCATACATCATGGTGGGGCCCACAGACCACCGAAGATCCGCCATTGGCGGGTGGCAGGCGGAGTAGCGAATTTATTTCTGTGAAAAGGAGGGGTATTTTCATCCTGGAATTTTTTGTCCGTACGGGAGAAACATAAAAATGAGCAAGGCAAACTAGAAAATCAGCGGGGGAAACATGAAAATGACGCTTGAGGCAGTGCGCAACATTGACAGGAAAGCTAGAGGCGGCAATCTCATTCTCAAGCTTGACCTTGAGAAAGCCTATGACAGGGTGGATTGGGTTTTTCTCAAGAAGGTGATGAGGTGATTTGGTTTTAGTGACAGATGGATTTCCTTGATGGAGGCATGCTGAGAAAATTGCTGGTTCTCAGTCCTTTTTAATGGAGAGCCTATGTTGAAGTTAAACGTTGATGGCTAGGCTCTGTTAGATCCTCTCATGTGTAGTGTACAGGTTGTTTTCCTAAAAGGTGGGGTCCATAGTCGTAAATTTCTCACGATTCAATGCGTAGAGTTTGACAGGGGAGTGCCGCGACAGTCCGACCTTTTTTTTTTTTACATGGAGAACTTTTTCTCCCTTACATTTTTCTCTAATACATAATTAAGTAAATATGTATATATAAGTATATAAAAATATTTTTCTATCTTTCAATTCATTTCTTTGTCTATTTATTTAACAAGCATATCTCCTAAACTAGAATGATTTACTTAACGTACCACATATGATTTTGGGGTAGGAGAAGCTAATTTAGCCAACCAACCTAGTTATTTTCCAAAATTCCATCTGGTCGATGGTCGAAAATCCATTTCATTCAGTTCGTGGTCAATTTCAATCACTTCGCGTTCAAACTAGAAATTCAATGGGGCAAACATGAAATTAAGTGAGGCAAACATGAAAACTAGAAATTTAGTGGGTAAAACATGAAATTGAGTAGGGCAAACATGAAATTAGGGCTGAAAGTCATGCCGGTTGGTTCCAGTTGGTGCTCAACCGTAACCCAACCCAAGGTTCCTATACCTAAACCTTGACCTAACCCAACCCAATCTTAGGTTGGGAATTCTTAACCCAAGCCCAACACAAGAGGGCTCGACGGGTTGATTGGGTTGGTCGGGTGTATGCATGCTAATATTTTCATTATTATATTAGTTTATTATATTTCAATATAAGACTTATTTTTTGTATCTATGATTTTATTAATTATATACGTGATTATTCATCATAAAGAACTTCATTTTTTTCTTTAAAAAACCAAGTTAAAATATAGGACAACTCCTTTAAAAAGTCATGTAGCATAGCACGGATTCTATTTGGGAGAGAGAAATTCGACATATCTTGTTAGCTTGAGTCCTTGGAAATGACGTGGACAAATGAGACCCAACGTCACTAGTGTACGTTCTACACAAACAATCCACACTCAATCTATTTGCCCCGCTACTTTTCATGTTTCCTCCGCTGATTTTCTAGTTTGCCCCGCTCATATTTCAGTTTGCTGATGTTTTATTTAAACCAACATGATTTAAATGATTTTTAAACTCGCAAGTATACGAATCAGATGTAGATACGGTACGTATTACGAGATCGTTCCCACGAGGACTGATCGTCACAATTCAAATCTATGATTCTCCTTAACTAATCCAACAATTAATGGAATGAATTACTAAGCACAATTTTATGAAAAAAAAAACAAGTAATTAAGAACAGGGAAGAAAATTCAATCAGAGAGAGAGCACTAGGACTTTCGAATCCACCCCTAATTATCCTAACCCTTGTTTTGTCTGTTGATTCACCTTGATCTAGATTGATACCACTTATATAGAGAAAGCACAATCTGTGTCCTTAATCGGGCATACAGACTGTCTAATTCCTTTAAGCAATGCCATGAATGACATATCCCATGTCCTTGGTCGGGTACATGGAATGTACATTCATTAAAGCACACTGTTTCTTCCTCTATGGGAAACTTGTTCTTGATCAGACACAAGCACCTATAATAAGCATCCAAACAACATCCATATATATACTTTAATCAAGTTCATAGATGGAGAAGTATAGAATTTAAACCCATAAAGCCCACTTAGAGAAAGAGACAAATTAATTAATATTCAAAGTAAATCAACCAATACAAGAGCTAATCAAATTAGGGGCTTCATCTCAGCCCTAGCTGAGAGATTAGTGACCCATAAAATCCATAAAAAATATTAAATAAAATTCATAAAAAAAACGTCAAACCAAACAATCTCTCTCTCTCTTCTTTCTTCTCTTTCTTCTCTTTCTTCTCTCTCTTGCTCCAGATCTGGAATCCCCTGGTTCTGAATGCCTTTCCCACGTCCAAAACTCCCCTTTTATAGCTGCTGGATGGCTGGGGTCGGTGGCAGAGTCGTAGAAGGACTCGAAGTGTAATTTTTCGCAACCGTGATCGGTGGGCCCCACAGAGGTATTTTCTGAAAAATCCACCCCGTCCATTGGATTCAGGACGAAATTTCAGTCAAGAATGGGTAGTTTTGAATGTCCATTGACACGGCCCAGAGAAGAAAATACAAAAAGATCAGTTTTGAACGTCGTCGGGTAGCCCTTTTGTGGCCTCTGTATCACGCACGTGTGCACGCATGAGAGAAGAATATCAGCATGGTTTTGAAGCTCTCGAACCACTCTACAAGATGGACGGCTCGGATCGGCCGTACGGGTGACGTACGGGGCCCACAATCCTTCGCAAAAACGGCCAGCGATCGTCCGTTACGCGGACGCGAAACCAACTTCCGTGGCAATGGTGGGACCCATGTTGATAATTATTTCAATAATCCACTCCGTCCATTGCATGGAGGATGAAAAAACGGCTAGGAATGCCCAATTTCGAGTTAGAGTTGCTGTGGCCCACGGAGTTTTTGAACTCACCGTCCGTTTTACGTTTTTCAGCGGTCAACGTCCGTACACATGCATGGAACCAAACGGACGTCTAGGCGATGGTTATAACTGCCCCAGGAAGCGGATGGACGGTTTGGATTGTCCATTTGGACACTAGGTGGGCCCCAGAACCGACGACGGCGGTCGGCTTGCGGAGACGCTGGAAACGGAGATTTCCGTTTTTGAAAAGGTAGTCGGGTCAGCGCTGCTGACCGACGCAAGCCCGTTCGGTGCTCGGGCAGTGCACATGTGCACCATGCACATTTCACTCAATGTGGGGTCCACTGTGATGATTTCAAGAAATCTACACCATCCATCCTCTTTATCATGGTAATTTAGCCGTCAATACCAAGGTTGAGGAAGTTCCAAATATCAGGTGGGCCCCAAATTGGAGATTAATAGGCTGATCTGTCCGTTGGACCACTTCCCGAGATCTTCAATGGCTGAAATTTAATATGTACGGTTAATTTACAGCCCTCATCCCATGTATTAAGTTTCGAACTGATCGGATAGCGGGAACCATGTGGTCTTGCATTCTGGACCCTTTTCGGGCCCCTTTGGCTTGCTTTCCTCAGATCCCAGGCGTGTAAAATCTTCATTATTGGTTCTCTGGAGTCCATCCCGTGCTCTGGAGACTTTGGATCATGAAATCCATGCTTTTAACATCAATTTTCAATTAACGCTCCTGACTTCATCCTGTAACAAAAATACAATTAAAATACTCCATTAAGCATTATCATATACGTAAAATCTGGTAATGATTAGGGTCTAATATGAAATATTCGACCCTCATCACAACCCCCAACCAGCATTTTGCTAGTCCCGAGCAAAACATGCGAAAAATAATTTCAGAAATAAAAGACAATTCCTGTAACTCAAGTGACTTGTGAACAGATATCTGAGATGTGAAAATTCTAAGATTCATGAATGGTAAGTAGAATTGTCTCCTGAAATCAAGCTCACGGTAAACTTCATAATCAAGTTCAACATATTAATCCATTAATTGGAACAATTCTGAACATCGAGCTCCATGAATGTAAAGTGTAATCTCGACCTACAAACATTAAGAGATCCAATTGTCAATCTCATGATATCATTGGTAATTCGTGACAACCAAGCTTGAAACCAACACTTATCTCACAGATTAACTTTTCATTTTACCAGCCTTTGATTTTCTTTATGAGCAGTAACGCAAATGAGGGGAATCAAATTCTTACCTATAGGGAGCAAACCTATGGCGAAAACTTGTCACCTAACTTTTTTTTTTTTTTTTTTTCATATGTCAACTATGGAGAATCAAATCTGCACCTATAGGGAGCAAACCTATGGTGAGGATTATGTGACTTAGCCTTTTAATTCTTCTTTTTACCAAGTTAATCATTCAGTTATCGAACCAAAACTTAATGTGTAAGCGAGATGTGATATGTGAATCATGGCTCAATCAATGTTTACAACTTCTAATCATGGATTAACAATTCAAAATTGACTGTGAAATCAAGCAGATGGCCAAATCCAAGAGTCATTAGTTACCAACATCATGTATCTTATAATGTTAAAATCACAACTATCCGTCAAAATCACTTTGAATTCAATAGAAATTCAGAAAAAAATTTAAAATTTTCACAAATTTTCCTCAAGACCAAGAAAATACTGATTAGGTACCCTAATCTCCCACCCCCAACCTAAAATCTACATTGTCCTCAATGTAAAAGAAATAAACAAGCAATGCACATGGGACAACGCGAATAAAAGAGGAGTGATGAAAAGATAATACCTGGATGGAGAATCAAGAAGCTTTCTCAAAATTTGTGAAAAATTTCAACGTAAAAGCGAGTTAGCACAAGAGAGAAATCAACATAAGAAAAAATAATAAAAAGAAAAATAAAAGAAGATCCTACCTATACCACTTTCGTAGGTGCTCTCGATTGCATTTAGCGCATGCAACAAGCCTTTAAACCCCTAGGTTACCCCTAGTGGACGAGTTGTAGTCTCGTGAGGGTTTGCAGTAATGTTACCCACAAACATTGAAGTAACTAACTAAGAAAAATGAAAATGAATGAAATAAAAAGTAATACGGTCCCATGAACTGTGCTATCTGAAATAAGGCAACTGACACTGTCGTCAAATAATTTAAGGACTTCTGCTCGAACGACTTCTTCTATGTTAGGATCACGCTTCCTTTGCATGTTATGCGATATTACCACAGCATGATCCATCCATACAGTGGGGCATACTCCCTGGATTTTTTCTATCTTCCGTTCAATTGCTGCCTTATATGCTCTAAGAACATTAAGCAGCCTGCTCGCCTTTGTCTTCTCAGAGGCACAAACTGTGCTGTCAGGAAGAGTCTCAGAGGGATGAAGAGGTTCCACTTTCGCTCTCCATTTTTCAGTCTCCAATATAGGAGTAGAGTCGAGCAATGCATTGACTTCATGGATGGGACTATCAATGTCAAAATCCATGCCCGATTGTGCTAAGCAGGCCTCAAGAGGATCTTCAAAAGATGTACGGAAGGAGTCCTGCACAAGGCTCTCGATCATGTCCACTTCAAATATGTCATCCAAATCTGAGGGTTGTTGTCCTGCATTAAAAACATTGAGTTTAATATTCATGTTACCAAAGGACAATTTCATAACTCCATTCCTGCAATTGATAATAGCATTAGATGTGGCCAAAAATGGACGACCCAAAATGACTGGAATCTAACTATGAAGATTCTGGACCGGCTGAGTATCTATAACTATGAAATCCACTGGAAAATAAAATTTATCAACCTGGATTAACACATCTTCAATAACACCCCGGGGCACCTTGACAGATCTATCAGCTAGTTGTAATGTTACCTTAGTCGGTTTCAACTCACCAAGTCCTAGCTGCTCATAAACCGAATATGGTAACAAATTGACACTCGCCCCTAAATCAAGTAATGCCTTCCCGATCTTATGATCTCCTATGCCGCAAGAAATGGTGGGAGCTCCTGGATCCCTAAATTTAGGAGGGGTGTTATGTTGAATCATGGAGCTGAGCTGCTCTGCAAGGAAGACTTTCTTATGAACATTCTGCTTACGCTTTTGAGTGCATAAATCTTTAAGAAACTTAGCGTAAGCAGGGACTTGCTTGATAGCGTTAAGCAACGGGATGTTGACTTGCACTTTTTGAAACACATCCAAGATTTCATCAAAGTTATTTCTTTTCTTTATTGGTGCCAGACGTTGAGGAAAGGGTGCTTTGGGCACATAAGGTGGCACATTAGTGACTCTTGGAGAGTCAGAGAGCTTTTGAACTTTGGATGCATTGGTATGGCTCTCTGCTTCATCTTGATCTTCTGTTTTAGAATTTAATTCATCCCCAGGCATCTCTATTCTGTTATCAATCTGCTTGCCTGACTTAAGGGTAGTGATCGATTTGGCCTGTTCATGATATTGCCCTTGGTTGGAATTAGAGCCAATCTCATACTGTCCCTTTGGATTAGCCTCAGGTTGGCTAGGGAACTTGCCCTTCTCTCTCTCACTCAATGTGGCAGCTAGTTGACCCATTTGTACTTCCAGCTTGGCAATGGATTGTGCATTTGCATGTAAGCTTTGTTGGTTGGCCAGTAATGTTTGTTGGGTGTCTTTTTGGAATTAGAGAGAACTCTGCATGAAAAGATGGAGTGTATCCTCAAGAGATGGTTTCCTTGATTGTATAGGCAGTTGTTGATATTGTGGAAACTGTTGAGGTTGTTGACTGCCAACTTGGAGGTGCGGTTGCATGGGAGGATTTCCAGATGGTCCTCCTTGTTGTGGTCCTTTTGCCCAAGAGAAATTTGGATGTCTAGCCCACCCTGGGTTGTATGTGTTCGAGTAAGGATCATTCCCAGATTTTTGAAAAGTGTTCATAGCATGAACTTGTTCAGAGAGAAGTTCTGGGAATGCTGCACCAGATGGACAAGACTGCATAGGATGGGCAGGACTAGAACATGTGGCATATGCCTCGACTTGAGCTTGTGGTGGTCCACTATTTAATACCAGAGCATCAACTTTCTTTGTCAGGTTATCAAGCTTGGCGCTCAGCTCTTGCATGACTCCTATCTCATATATACCACCTCTCTTTTGTGGTTGGGGACTTTTGTCACCTCTATTTGAATAATCCCATTGCTGGGAATTTTCGCACAAGGTTTCAAAGAAGTTCCACGCTTCGACATCACTTTTGGTCATAAATGACCCTCCACTGGTGGCATCAACCATGCGACGGTTCTGTGACCACAGAACCGTCATAGAAGTATTGAACTTGTTGCCACTTCTCAAAACCATGGTGAGGACATTTAAGAAGCAAGTCCTTCCATCTTTCCCAACATTCATGAAAGTGCTCGCCCTCTTTTTGTGTGAAGTTAGTAATTTCTCTACGGAGGGCATTGGTTTTGTGAACGGGGAAGAACTTGTTTAAGAACTTCTTAGACAGTTGGTCCCATGTAGTGATAGATCCAACTTCTAGAGAATTCAACCATGCTTTCGCCTTATCCTTCAAAGAAAAAGGAAACAGGCGTAGGCGGATCGAATCGTCTGAGAAGTTTTGGAACTTAAAGGTGGAGCAAATGTTTAAGAATTCTTTCACATGATGATATGGGTCCTCCTTGTCCAATCCATAAAAGGATGGCAACAATTGTATGACTCCTGGTTTAAGTTCAAAGTGTGCTGCCGTAGTGGTTGGCAACACTATGCATGAAGGCGCATTAAATTGGACAGAAGCTGAATAATCTTTGAGAGCTTTAACTTCAGTCTCATTCGCCATTTCAACAGGATTATTTCTCAATCGTTCACGAATTGTTCTTTCAATCTCAGGATCAAACGGTGCTAGTTCTATATTCAGAGATCTACGCCCTAGCATAAACTATGATATTGCAATGTACGAAAGAAAACTAAACTAAGAAGCAACCTAAGAGAAATAAAACTAGACCTAGCAACTATGAGATTCTAAAACAAGAAAAAGCTATGTAAATGAAAATTGGAAAGAAGAACCCGAAAAAAGAGATGATGAATGTCTGTAGATTTGAGAGCTCCTCCTTTTGAAGATAATGTTATTTAGCAGCTTCCTTCCTTAATTCCTGTAAACAAACAGAAAACAAAAATAAATTAAATTTACTAAAATAATGCTGGAAAAAAAATCCTAAGCAACGGTTAATTTCTAAAAAAAAAAAAAAAAGAAAGTTTGTAATCTTAGAAATAAAAACTAAGTTAGTTTCTAAAAAGGAAAAAAGTTTCTAAAACTAGAAAATAGAAAGTTACTTGAAAGAAGAATCAGAATCTAGAATTGGAAAATAGGAAATTTCTAAAAATAAAATAAGATAGCCTAGAAATAGAAACTTTCTAAAAAAAATAAAACCTTAATTCTAAAAATAGAAATTAGAAAAAAAATAGAAAATTTGGAAAGAGATTACCAAATTAGTAGTTTATGTCAGGTCCCTACAAAACAGGCAATAGGTTAGTTTCTAAAAAAAATTTAACCGAAAGTTAGTAAAAAACCTAAGACTATGAATTATGATAAGAGAGAATCTTAAATCCAATTGGACCGAAACAGTCCCCGGCAACGGCGCCAAAAACTTGATGTTTTTTTTAAACCAATATGATTTAAATGATTTTTAAACTCGCAAGTATACGAATCAGATGTAGATACGGTACGTATTACGAGATCGTTCCCACGAGGACTGATCGTTACAATTCAAATCTATGATTCTCCTTAACTAATCCAACAATTAATGGAATGAATTACTAAGCACAATTTTATGAAAAAAAACAAGTAATTAAGAACAGAGAAGAAAATTCAATCAGAAAGAGAGCACTAGGACTTTCGAATCCACCCCTAATTATCCTAACCCTTGTTTTGTCTGTTGATTCACCTTGATCTAGATTGATACCACTTATATAGAGAAAGCACAATCTGTGTCCTTAATCGGGCATACAGACTATCTAATTCCTTTAAGCAATGCCATGAATGACATATCCCATGTCCTTGGTCGGGTACATGGAATGTACATTCATTAAAGCACCCTGTTTCTTCCTCTATAGGAAACTTGTTCTTGATCAGACACAAGCACCTATAATAAGCATCCAAACAACATCCATATATATACTTTAATCAAGTTCATAGATGGAGAAGTATAGAATTTAAACCCATAAAGCCCACTTAGAGAAAGAGACAAATTAATTAATATTCAAAGTAAATCAACCAATACAAGAGCTAATCAAATTAGGGGCTTCATCTCAGCCCTAGCTGAGAGATTAGTGACCCATAAAATCCATAAAAAATATTAAATAAAATTCATAAAAAAAACGTCAAACCAAACAATCTCTCTCTCTTCTTTCTTCTCTTTCTTCTCTTTCTTCTCTCCCTTGCTCCAGATCTGGAATCCCCTGGTTCTGAATACCTTTCCCACGTCCAAAGACTCCCCTTTTATAGCTGCTGGATGGCTGGGGTCGGTGGCAGAGTCGTAGAAGGACTCGAAGTGTAATTTTTCGCAACCGTGATCGGTGGGCCCCACAGAGGTATTTTCTGAAAAATCCACCCCGTCCATTGGATTCAGGACGAAATTTCAGTCAAGAATGGGTGGTTTTGAATGTCCATTGACACGGCCCAGAGAAGAAAATACAAAAAGATCAGTTTTAAACGTCGCCGGGTAGCCCTTTTGTGGCCTCTGTATCACGCACGTGTGCACGCATGAGAGAAGAATATCAGCATGGTTTTGAAGCTCTCGAACCACTCTACAAGATGGACGGCTCGGATCGGCCGTACGGGTGACGTACGGGGCCCACAATCCTTCGCAAAAACGGCCAGCGGTCGTCCGTTACGCGGACGCGAAACCAACTTCCGTGGCAATGGTGGGACCCATGTTGATAATTATTTCAATAATCCACTCCGTCCATTGCATGGAGGATGAAAAAAAACGGCTAGGAATGCCCAATTTTGAGTTAGAGTTGCTGTGGCCCACGGAGTTTTTGAACTCACCGTCCGTTTTACGTTTTTCAGCGGTCAACGTCCGTACACATGCATGGAACCAAACGGACGTCTAGACGATGGTTATAACTGCCCCAGGAAGCGGATGGACGGTTTGGATTGTCCATTTGGACACTAGGTGGGCCCCAGAACCGACGACGGCGGTCGGCTTGCGGAGACGCTGGAAACTGAGATTTCCATTTTTGAAAAGGTAGTCGGGTCAGCGCTGCTGACCGACGCAAGCCCGTTCGGTGCTCGGGCAGTGCACATGTGCACCATGCACATTTCACTCAATGTGGGGTCCACTGTGATGATTTCAAGAAATCTACACCATCCATCCTCTTTATCATGGTAATTTAGCCGTCAATACCAAGGTTGAGGCAGTTCCAAATATCAGGTGGGCCCCAAATTGGAGATTAATAGGCTGATCTGTCCGTTGGACCACTTCCCGAGATCTTCAATGGCTGAAATTTAATATGTACGGTTAATTTACAGCCCTCATCCCATGTATTAAGTTTCGAACTGATCGGATAGCGGGAACCATGTGATCTTGCATTCTGGACCCTTTTCGGGCCCCTTTGGCTTGCTTTTCTCAGATTTCAGGCGTGTAAAATCTTCATTATTGGTTCTCTGGAGTCCATCCCGTGCTCTGGAGACTTTGGATCATGAAATCCATGCCTTTAACATCAATTTTCAATTAACGCTCCTGACTTCATCCTGTAACAAAAATACAATTAAAATACTCCATTAAGCATTATCATATACGTAAAATCTGGTAATGATTAGGGTCTAATATGCAATATTCGACCCTCATCATTTGCCCCGCTGCGTTTCATGTTTCCCCCGCTGATTTTCTAGTTGCCCCGCTGCTTTTTATGTTTCCCCCGCTGATTTTCATGTTTCCCCTGCTGATTTTTTAGTTTGTCCCGCTACTTTTCATGTTTTCCTCTCTGATTTTCATGTTTCCCCCGTTGATTTTCTAGTTTGCCCCGCTGTTTTTCTAGTTTGCCCCGCTGATTTTCTAGTTTGCCCCGCTGCTTTTCATGTTTCCCCCGCTGCTTTTCATGTTTCCCCCGTTGATTTTCTAGTTTGCCCCGTTGCTTTTCATGTTTTCCCCGCTGCTTTTCATGTTTTCTCCGCTGATTTTCATGTTTCCCCCGCTGATTTTCTAGTTTGCCTCGCTCATATTTCAGTTTGCCCCACTGTTTTTCTAGTTTGCCCCGCTGCTTTTCATGTTTCCCCCGCTGATTTTCTAGTTTGCCCCGCTACTTTTCATGTTTCCCCCGCTGATTTTCTAGTTTGCCCCGCTGTTTTTCTAGTTTGCCCCGCTGTTTTTCATGTTTCCCCCGCTGATTTTCTAGTTTGCCCCGCTGCTTTTTATGTTTCCCCCGCTGATTTTCTAGTTTGCCCCGTTGCATTTCATGTTTCCCCCGCTGATTTTCATGTTTTCCCCTCTGATTTTCTAGTTTGCCCCGCTCATATTCTAGTTTGCCCCGCTGTTTTTCTAGTTTGCCCCGCTGCTTTCATGTTTCCCTCGCTGATTTTCTAGTTTACCCCGCTCTTTTTCATGTTTGCCCTGCTCTTTTTCATGCTTGCCTCGCTCATTTTCATGTTTGGCCCTCTCATTTTCATGTTTGCCCCGCTAATTTTCATGCTTGCCCTCTTATTTTCATGTTTGCCCCGTTGAATTTCATGTTTGCCTCGTTGAATTTCATGCTTGCCCAAGCAAATCATTCTAGTTTGGATCCTTACTCTCCCTCGGGTGGTAGACTCTTAGGAGTTTCAACACCCGGTCAAGCGTTTGAGTATCCATAGGTGGTGAAATTCCACTAGTGTGAGTGTGTGGGGGTGTGTGTGTGTGTGTAAAAAAAAAAAAAAAAAAACAAATCATTTTAATTTAGGAGATATGCTTGTTGAATACATGAACAAAGAAATGAATTAAAAGATAAAAAATATTTTTATATGCTTATATATACATATTTATATAATTATGTATTAGAGAAAAATGCAAGGGAGAAAAAGTTCTCCCAATAAAAATTTAAATTTAAAAAAAAAAAAAAAGAACTGCCAGACTGCCGCGGCACTGCCGCCGAGTCGCGGCAGTCTGTAGCTTTTTATTTATTTATTTACTGTATTGCATGTGTGGGTCCAATCATGAGGTTTGTGTTATATCCAAACCGTTCATCTATTTGGCGAGCTCATATTAAGGCTTGAGACGAAAAATAAGATAGATCTAGCTATCAAGTGGACCACACTGTAAAAGGCAGTGGGGAATTGAACATCTACCATTGAAACCCTTTCAGGGGTTACAAAAGTTTTTGATCATTATGAAATTGGTTTTTCCTCTTCATCCAGGTCTTTGTGACCCTATGAATGAACTTAGATGGGGAGGATTTCTCGCAAACATCATAGTGGGCTCCACCTGAGTTTCTAATGGTTGATGCTCATTCAACCCTATTTCCTGTAATGTAGTACACTTGAGACTTGGATATACCTCATTTTCGGTCTCATACCATAAAATGATCTGAAAAAATATATGGACGGCATGGATGAAAAGCAAACATCATGGTGAGGCCCATATACCACTGACTATCTGCCATGGGCGGGTGGCAGGAGGCGTACCCAATCCGTTTCCTTAAAAAGGAGGGGTATTTTCGTCCTGGAATTTGTCGTCCGTACGCAGAGGTCCAACTGCGTATGTTAAGTTTGTAGTGTTTCAAGAATATCCAATGGATAAAAGGTGGGGTCCACAGTCGTAAATTTCTCCATTTCTAAGTACTTGAGTATCATGTGTTGTAAACAGACAGAGTATCAAATAACTCCCCAGAGAGCATGTTGGATGGTCTAACTTGAAACAGTCGGGCCATTTTCACTGCTTGTGGGCCTGACTCCACAAGGCAAAGTCAACCGCCCATCACCACTTTGCAGTGCGTAGTGGATCATACATGTGCTCAAAATTTGTATATGTGGCATACGTGTGACTCATATTAAAATTTAGCGAGCCATTGTAGATCGGTCATGACCCAACATAAGTTGATTGGATGATCCTAGCATCTAACTTGTTGACTTGGACAATAGATTATTGTTCGTTTTAAGCTGTCTATTAGAATTATGATTGTAATCGTTTAAGGTGAGCCATAAAAAATTTTTGACAACCAAAATGTATAATTCACGTGTTGTTTCATTATGACACGTACATATACATGCATATGAATGTTGTTTCTTTTATAACATTTTATTCACTGTTGATCAAGAGATCATTAGTGATCGAAATGATCATCAACCATGATGATTAATGTTGATGATAGGATCCATCATCAACAATGATCATTAACGGTGATGAACCGATCTATCGCTAATAGACATGATCACTAGTGAAAATGGAACTCTCTACATATCTCAACACTTCTTTTTTCCTTCTTTCTGATAATGTTTATATGTGTGATATAATTTGGCTTGATGTGATTAGATATAAGCCCTTTTTTCATTGGCAAATAGAAAAATTAGTGCTACAATGCTCCCTACACATATAAATAGGTTATGCATAACCTAAGTGAGAGTTAATTCTCCTTCACCAAATGATGCATGCAACCTATAATGGAAGGTTGCACGTTATACAAATATAATTTTATAAAAGCATCAATTTCATCTTAAAAGGAGAACATGATTGTTCTACACTGTCCATTCGGGTATGTGGACTTTCAGATCTCGTTAAAATGTGTTGACTACTTTTATACTTTGAAATTTTAAATAACACGTAGAAGTGCTGATGATGAGAATCAATACCTTAGATCATAGCTAAGTAGTGATACTTATACAATGTAGAAATGGCCGTCAAAGCATTAATCGTGGAACAGCTAAAAGGACAACATTTCAACGGTAACAACTACGAAGACTAGTCCCGTACGGTGCGAAGCCTTCTGGACGAGGACTACATATCGCATACACTCGATGAAGTTTAAGAGGAACCCATATTAGCTAAAAATGAAAATTTACAAGAATATAGGGTTGCGATGACTCGCTACAATAAGTGGCAAAAATAGAATCGTTCAGCTCGTAATGTCCTTCTTAGCACTATGCATAAAGAACTCATACCTACGAATGAAGTGCATGACACCGCTAAGGGAATCTGGGAAGCACTGACAAATGCCTATGCGCAAAAGTTAGATGAGAAAGTTCGGACTATGGAATTAGAATTCCAGGAGTATAGGATGCCAGTCGGCTACCCCATCAAAGATCATATCCATAAGATGGAGCAAATGATAGATGCTCTTAGGAATGTTGGGTATAAATTAACTGAAAAGCAAAAGATTATAGCCATGCATCGTTCCTTGCCTGAATCTTGGGCCACATTAAAAGAATTCTGAATCATACTGATTCTATCATTACATTCAGAGACTTTTGTGGCCACTTGGTACGTGAGGTTGAAATGAATGTAATTCAACCAGGTTCAGCCAAGGCCTTTGTAGCAGAGACCCATAAGCAGAAAGTTAACAAGAATAGTTCAAAGCTCGCAAGAAGGCGAAAAAGAATAACCAAGAACAGAAGACCACAACATCTTCTCCAAATCTCATAAAGGGGAATGGAAAGAAGAAGCAAAAAAAGACAAATATAGTCTGCTTTGTCTACGAAAATTTCCGCTATTATGCTCGGCAGTGTATGCATAAAAAGACAGTAATTCCTAAGTCACTAGATACTTTGTATATATCCGTTTGTTCTGAAATTCTTTTTGTTGATACTATATTTAACGAGTGGATTTTGTATTCAGGCGCAAGAAAGCACGTGACATGGAGTCGTCGAAGACTTGAGAAATTCCAACCTGTAGCCAAGGGAAGTTATAAGGTGTATATGGGAAATAATGCCGTAGAAGACGTACTAAGGATTGACGTTTCCCATCTCCGTACGCGCATAGGGCGAACAATAATCCTCTGTGATACTCTTTATGCACAAGGGATGTATCGGATTTAATTTCTGTTTCTACGTAATTATTTGATGGTTTTGATATTCGATTTTTCGGAACAACAGTTTCTTTAGAACTAAATAACCTCATTTTTGCATAGAGAAATTTATTTTCAAATTTATTTATTATGGATGTAGATTGTGATAATGCACCTCTTGCTTTATTTACTATGTCGAATGAAACTATAGTATCTGAATATCAAAAATAACACGCAACGTTAGGTCACATCGGAAATGATCGTATGATAAGACTAGTACGTTCTAGTCTATAAGACTCGTTATCTAAAGTTGATTTGTCATTTTGTGAACATTGTGCGTTCGAAAATATTTCGAAAAAACTATTTCCTAAAGCGGCTAGGACTAAGGGCACACTAGAGATAATCCATTCAGATATCTGTAGACCCTTCAATGTACATGCCAGAAATGAATGTTAATACTTTGTCACTTTCATTAACGATTACTCGCGTTATGGATATGTGTATCTCATCTTCCACAAGTCTGAGGCTTTTGATTATTTTCTTAAATATAAAGCTGAGGTGGAAAATCGGATTGAGAAAAAGATTAAAATCCTTCGATCTGATAGAGGTGGCGAGTATACATCTGAAACGTTTAAATCATATTGTGAAAACATTGAAATTGTTCAGCAGTACATAATGACTTACACTCCACAACAAAATGGTGTTGCAGAGAGAAGGAATATGACACTATTGGACATGGTTAGATCGATGGTGGCACAAGCCAATCTCTCTACCACATTCTGGGGAGACGCATTGTTAACAGCTATCTATATCCTTAATAGAGTCTCATCCAAATCCATTCCTAAGACCCCATATGAGATGTGGTCTGGGAGGATTCCTTTTCTAGCTAACTTACGCCCTTGGGGATCTTTGGATATATTTTGCTACTTACTTCGCATAGAGGTAAACTTGATAGTAAAACCATTGAATGCGTGTTCATAAGGTACCCTATGCATTCAAAGGGATACGTTCTAGTTTTGAAGACCATGGACGGTAGATTGAGATAAAATCCTGAGACGTCACTTTCGTTGAACATAGATACCCCAGCCAAATGCAGCAAAAGGTTCCAATAGAACTTTTTAAAATACCCAATGTATCTCAAGAGAGTGGGAGTTCTGCTTCTCAAGATGATGATGCTCATATAGTTCGTCAGGACAGTGGGAGAACATCTCAACAGACTCCTAAGTTACGTCGAAGCGAAAGAGGATTGATTCCCCGAAAATACTTCAATATTAAGGGGCAAACATTTTCTTGCATTGCAGTTGATGATGATAAACCTGATTTGTATCAGGATGCATTATTGTCTTCTAATTCAGTTGATTGGGTGAATGCTATGGATGAATAGATCGCTTCCATTGAGAAGAATAAAGTTTGAGAACTCGTTGATCTGCCTTCCAATCGAAAAGCGATAGGTAATAAATGGGTACTAAAGATCAAAAGAATGACAGATGATACAGTGGACAAGTATAAAGCACGATTAGTTGTTAAAGGTTTTACACAAAAAGAAGATATTAATTACGAGGAGACCTTTTCACCTGTTGCAAAGTTCTCCTCAATCCGCATGATCTTGTCCATTATCGCAAGTTTAAATTTAGAGTTATATCAGATGGATGTAAAGGTCGCATTCTTAAATGATGACTTGAATGAAGAAATATACATGCAATAGCCCATGGGATATGTGGACCAAAAGCATCTAAAGAAAGTCTGCAAGTTGTTGAAATCTATCTATGGGCTGAAGCAATTTTCAAGACAGTGGTATATAATGTTCTACTTGGCCATCACCACTTTTGGATTCACGATGAGTGAAGAAGATCATTGTGTATACACAAAATGGTCTGAAAGATCTTTTCTGATACTATCTCTATATATAGACGATATCCTATTAGCTGGTAATGACATGCAATTATTAATATTGATTAAAGGTTGGCTATTCTCGAACTTTGAGATGAAAGACCTTAGAGAAGTCAACTTTATTCTTGGGGTAAAAATCATCAGGGATCGCCCAAAGAAATTTTTAAGCTTGTCTCAAGCCACCTATATACAAAAGATCTTAAAACGGTTCAGGATGAAAAATTTAAAAGTTGTTGAAACCCCTATGGATAAAGCTATCAAGCTAGACAGAAAATCATGTCCCCATACTGAAGCCGAGAAATTGGCTATGTCCTCAGTACCTTATGTAAGCATAGTAGGGAACTTAATGTATGCTATGATTTGCACCAGACCGGATATTAGCCATGCAGTTAGCATAGTCAGCCGCTATTAGAGTAACTGAGGACAGTCTCATTGGCAAGCTGTCAAACATATATTCCGTTATCTTAGAGGAACAAAATACCTAATGTTGTGTTTTGAAGGCACAAGCCTCGAGCTCAAAAGATATTCTAATGCTGCTTGGGGTAATGACGCCGACAAGGGAAAGTCTACTTCAGGATATGTATTCTTACTCGGAGGAGGAACTATCTCATAGTCGAGTAAGAAATAGACATCCACAGCTCTTTCATCTATGGAGACCGAGTACATTTCATTTTGTGCTGCAGTTTAGGAGTATGTATGGGTTCACAGATTTCTATTGAGTTTGGGTGTTGTACCGAGTGTTCGTCAGCTTATATCGCTGAAGATAGACAATACTTCTGCCATTAACTTGGCAAAGGACCCTAAACACCACCAGAAATCTAAGCACATTGAGATCAAGTATCATTACGTCCGTGATCAAGTGAGAAATAAGAAGGTCGCTGATGCAGGACATGAAAAATTAAATATGATATGCAAGATTTCAGGCTTAGATCCTATCAATTCAGAAACAATCACACAAATTTCACGTCCCACTTGAAAATCCAAACATTCAATTAAAAAGGAGAATTTATGCGGATCCAAGCCGACACAGATTAGGACTGGGCCAATAAAAATTATAAACTAAACGATGTCAAAGGGAAATAAAATCAACTACTCATGCATAAAAATCAGTCCTTAATCCAAGAGATTCCCTAATTTCAATTCAGGGAACCCTAAGGTGATAAAAATGGGCAAATCAATTAGGGATCATGTAATCTAAGGTTAGGATTCATGAAAAACGGTTATGAGAGGATAAAAACCTGAGCTAAAAGATGATCCCGCGTGTGGACAACAACAGTGGCCTAGACGGACATGCATGTGATCCCGGCCGCACGTGTGTGGGGCCCACTATTCAGAAAAAGGTCACCTTGGCCCTGGTCGGCCAAGGATGGACTCCAAAACTCCCAAATCTCAGCTCAATCCGATGTACGGTTTGTGCGTGGTGCTCCGCCGAAGTTTCAGCTCGCCTGCGGGCCGAAATCTGGAAACCTGCTGTAATGAAGAAATCTGATGCAACAAAAGGACAAATTCGAAGTACGGATGGTGGGGAAGATGGAAAAAAATGATGGAAGATGGGGGTGAATTGGGATCGTTGTAGCTTCGCACCACAGTAGTTAGCCGTTCGAAAAGGGAGGGCTTCGCACCCACTTTTGAATTTTTCCACAACTCACGAAGAGAGTAGAAAAATAAAGCAGAATTTTTTTTATTAACTTCAATGAATGAAAAGAACTACAAGGGATGCCTATTTATAGGGAGAACCCTATACCCAAAAACTTGCACCATGTGCGACACCTATTACTTGGCGATGAAGTAAACTAAAATAAAAACCAAACAAGGAAATCTAAAGCGTTCACGATGTTCTAAATAATAACAATAAGCAAAACCTAAAATATAAAATCAATCCGACGAGTGGGCCACGGTCATGAGATCCCATGGTGAGCTTTTCTTGACTATCGGGCCACTTTTCTAAACCAAAACTTAACTTCTAATTAGGTGGCCCTCCCTGGACGTCGTCATCGAGCTAGATCGATGGTGGGGTCCTCCTACGTACGTACGTGCATAGGGGAGGCGGCGTGAGTGCGCATGTGCGCGTGATGTCCCCATCAGTCGCCCTCAACTACATTTCTACTAAGGAGATGATGGTTGATCCCATGACGAAACCTATAGCTAGAGATCTATTTCAGGTTCACGTCAAGCAGATGGGATTGAGGAAAGCTTAAGTGATGTACTTGTTTTGTAGTACCTTTGATCTTTCATTAATGAATAACACATTTCATTTATTTAGTACTGAATACTAACATAAACTCGGTAAGTAGATTATCGGCATTTACCTTGAGATCATGTAAGATTTCTATTTTTGTTGGCAGGCCGGTCACTCACTCGCACTGGTTGACCAACCTCGAATGTACAAGAGAGGTACATTTGGGGCCATGTTCATACATTAAAGCATGAACTTCTCTTTATTTTGAATAACAAAGGATAAGGATATAAGTGAGTATATCCGCCTACAATCTTTTAAGATTAAAGATGAGACTGATAAAGTCGAATAACACAATTGCACCATTCTTTTTTTATGCAATCAATGTTATGGCCTGAATTTAAAGTCAAGTTATGAGGTTATGAGATGAGTCGTACCACATGTAGAATGACCTGTGTATTGTAGACCCGATATTCACCTAGTATTGTCTACTTTACGGCGACCTTTTACCTACAGATTGCTTTGATTTGATTTAATCATTGCAACGTGCGAGTAGCCAGTCCTGTAGGTGATTCTTTGTATCCTTAGTTACCCTCCTCTTGTATATATAAGGATGAGATTGAGTGTCGCTACTTTAGTGTACTATGACAAAAGGTCCTTGATTGCTCAGACTCAGTTATGCTAGGAAAGCGGCTTGATTAATTCTAAATTACACATCTGCGTGGGGAAGATCCCGTAACAAATACACCAAGTTTCTAGAACTATAAATATGCACTTGAAGACTTATCCGTCGGCAGTATCGAGTTGTTTTTTAATAGACTTTTGCAAACAATATTTTTTCTTAAAAGCATATATATAAGTATTTCTTTAAATTGATTTTAGTCAAAGTTTGTGAAAAATCAAGTTTTTAGAATAACTCGATAAGTTGGATAAGTGCGTATGTAAACCGAGTACTCCAGATCGGGAGTTAACTCCATCTGGTGTGGTCATGCGGACTAGGACAGGCATTGCAAAGTTTGGGTTATTGAGTACTAGTTAGGATGTCACTTAATACTTAAGCACCTGTGAGAAGATTAAGATGATTCAGCTGGTCCCACGCCTTTGATTCTTTTTTATCGCAATGTTTGATCTTTGATTCTTATTAGGCGAGTTAGATGGACAAATTTTTGTGCCTATCCCATTATGTGATTGAGTAGGAGATGTTGGACGTAAGCCTGTGGGGCCCACTAGTGAGCAATCACTAGTGGGTACGTCCCATGCTTTTAGGTCTCTTCCGGCCTCTTCTTTTCAGTTAGATTTCAAATTCAACTTTGAATTTGATTTTTGATGGGAGATAGGGATAGGATCGGATGATATATTCTCATCCAAACTTTTATCCCTTCCTATATAAAGGATGAGACTCTCTCTCGTAACATGAATCATTAGAAATACCGTGGGTATATAGAGATATATGGCGTGCATTATAATTTGTCCATTTTGACTTGTCCTTGGGATGATCTAATCTATAGATCATAATTCGGGGCCATCTATACCGAAGGATCAGAGGTGTGAATAGATCCATCTGTTCTAGTAGTAGATAGGCGGACCATTGGAGCATTAATTTTCTACTTTGTGAGGGTTCCAAAACTCGAGTAGACCGTCAAATCTTGAAGACTCACCTTCCACGCTTCCCTAAACTATTGAGAAATGAAATGAAATCAAATGAGTTCTATTTTTATTGGTGTATTTAATTTGTAAGTGAAGATTTTCGGTTCATCTCACTATAATCATCTTAAATCTCATATTCATAAATTTTAAAACTAAAAATATATAAAACAAATAATTTTATCTAAAAATCAAATATAAATAAATGCCACGATAAGAGAAAATTTCTTTTAAAGAAAAGTTTTTTCCCTTTTGAATTATTTTACTGCTTATCAAACAAGAAAATTGCTTCCTTTCATTTTAGCCGGGGGGATGAGTTGCATAGCTGTAAGGTCAATCAAATGATGTAAACTGCATTAACCATTTTCCTTATACAATTAGACAAAGCAATGATATATTTGGCGGATTAGTTAAGTGTAGGAAGCAACATACTGAAGAGGGGCCCCCGTTATGTGTGTGCCACAATTTGTTTATGCAGTTCATTTTAGAATGTGAGCTCAAACCACGGGAAAGAATGAGAGGATGGATGTATGGTTATACCTTTTCTGGGCTCACAGCAATTTTTATATACCATCCAAATGGCTTATCAAGTGGGTACAACTAAAATTAGGGAAGATGAGGGGAAAAAAAATATCAGTCTAATACAGTACTTAGATATCGCAAAGAAAGTTCAATGTGTGCCTGTCCATGCCAAGCACACATGCACTGTGCTTCTCTACATCTACGTCTACATCTGCGACCCATGCCAAGCGCGCGCACATCTGCCTAGCACCACGTCCACAACTTAGTGTGAAAATGGCATGTGGTGTATACATTTCTTAGCACTTGAAAGAGGGACTCAAGCTCCTATAGGTGAAGGTTCTCATATATAGGGGTTACAATTTTCAATTTTAACCAACATGAGATGAAACAAAAACTTGTTAAAACATGCTTGTTTTCAACTTCTATGAACACACGCGGGGAGAGAGAGAGAGAGAGAGAGAGAGAGAGAGAGAGAGAGAGAGAGAGAGAGGACAGCTCAGGACCATCGGCACCTTACAAATATATTGTTGACCCCTCAGGACCATTGGCACATATTGTTATTTATCTTATTCTAGAGATATCAATGGGCTGGACCTGGGTTAGTTTCAACTTGGGATTGTTGGTTGGGTGGGCCTATTTAAAAAGTTGTGTTTGAGTAGCCTAGGCTTTGCCAAATGTTGGCCTAAGCCAATAATTAAGAGCATGTTTGGTAGCATCAAAAGTTTAGTTATTGAATGATCTATTCCGGTCAAGCTTGTCCTGGTCTTGCTTACAAGGGTCATGCTTGACCTAGACTAATTAATCTCATGTCATTTGTTAATCACTTAGAATAACAAAGTATAAATTGACACGGGTGGAGCATGCATACATTGAAATCATATGATACTTACGGCACATGTATGACTCTTGAAAATCTACGGTGACGCATGCTGCTGATGGAGGGTGCTTAAAGATATATGTAAGTATATATATGTTAGATAGGTGGGTGTTGATGATGAATAGTGGCAAATGTGGCATAATCATTGTAGCACTGGGCACATGTGGTAAATGTTGCACAAAAAGGGCATTTAAATGTTGAATCTAGCATATTTTGTGGTGCTTGCAGTAGACAGTAGCATTTGTGGCACACTGGCACATGTGATCATACACACAGTACTTGTGGCTCAAGAGAATGGTTCATGTTTGCAATATAACGGAACAAGTAAGTTCAAATATTTTGTGAAGTGCTAACACTGCAAGACTACAGAAAAACCGTAGACAACTTATCTATATTTTTTGGCATTTCTGCAAAAAAAAAAAAAAAGAAAAAAAAGACTAGTAGACTACGAGAGACTTGCTGTTGGTTGGCGAGTGACAGAACTTTTGCTACTCCCTGTAGAAATCCGATCAATTCATTGGGTCAATCTTGGGCTGTTGTTCAGAAGAATTTTGCTATTTGTTTTTTTATTTTTATTTATTTATTTTTGTTTTGTTTTTATTCTGATTCGATGCTTAGACATTTTCTTTTCAACCATCCATTTGGTGGTCACCTATTGTAATGGTAGGAGTAAGGTGGACCATGGTTCCGGCCAGTACATCAAATTTCTAGTCAGGCATGAGGCACGAGCCAGTAATGTAAGTCCATGGGTCGGGCCCTAACCTAGGTTTTACAGTATTTCTATTAAGACAAGTACCAGCGTCAGTGTAGGCTGTTCTGTTCATAGCTTCAATTGAAAGGTTGGGCCCGAAATTGAAGACCCAGCTAGGCCTATTTTCAGGCCCAATTAATAATCGAGCTTCTAAAGTCAGCCCGAACATGGACTTGTTGGTCGTAGAGCCACTTTTAAGCATTTATTTAAGACTCAGCGCATTAGACCGGCTCTGGGCCTAGTCAGGGTGAGAATCAGCCAAACTCACCCAACTCATCTGGTGCGACCCCAACAGAGCCCGAGTTGACTCAGACAAGTCGCATGAGAATCGCCCCATCTTCACACCATTCTTTCAGGTATGATCAGCCCAATTTAATGTAATTTTCTGGGCTATGCTCCCTCAATATTTCCCCATGAGTTCCAATATTTAATAAAATATAGTGAAATCAGACCATTCTCTAGTCCCAAGATTTGGGTGATCCTGTCCGTTTAATTTTTAGGCTTTTCATTGGTTGAATGAGAACTGTTGCTGCATTTTCTCTCTTTAAACATATGTTGAATTGCCAAAGCATCTGAAGTATTTAGAATTCTATACGGCCTAGATATGTTTTGGTGCATAGACCAGTCATCATTGATGGAGCATTAAATCATGCCATGTGGCAAAATTCAAGTATTACATCCATCGAGTGAGGCATGTACCTGAAATTTACTATTGGTGACCACTTTTTATAACTGCCCGTTTGGCCTGTCTAATCAATATTATTTAAGCATCCGAACATGCTATGCGATGGATAAGAGAACTATCAATCTGATCCATCCACCTTGTGGGCATTAATTGAATGGCTTACGTGTTAAAGTATCAAGCCTATCAAATAGTTCTATCGACCAATATTTATTATTTTCTATAAGTTCTTTAATATTTATTATTTTATTTTCTATTGGTGTTTCAATATCAATTTTTATTTTTTATTTTTTATTTTTTTAATGTGTGTTGTCAAGGGAAAATATGATCTGACCACCTTTAAGGTCAGCTCAGCCTAGCTACTATTGTGGACGGCTCAACCAAGCTCCCTTCAAGGTCGGCTCAGCCAGACGAGCGATCATTTTGGAGATGCTTCACCAAAAAAAACCAACAAGTAAGATAACTCCAAGCCATCGCTTAGAATGATATAATCACGGATGGATTAGTCCAAACCATCCTCGGGTAAGTGATCAGGTCATGCCTCGACGACTCAAGCATAGGCCGCCCTTAGCCGACTTAGCGTAGCCCGAGCTCGGTTCAAGAAAGCTCTACTCGGCTTGTCTTCAATTGACTAGCTGAGTTCTATTGGCCGAGTCAAGCTCACTCCAGTAACGCACAATATCATTAACTGTTTTGCCACAATCATGGGATAACTGACAACCTCACCGCATGCACAGTTCTTGCCTGATGGCTGAGATCGTGCTAAGATTAGCGGACACCCACGTTATATTAAACAGTATAAATAAGGACCTCATTTAATGGGACAGGTACGCAAAATCTCTAACCCGAAACCCATCCACACTATTTAGACACAGATTCCTAGCCTAACTTTGGCATCGGAGGGTCCCCTGTCCTAGCCAGTGTCTCCATTATCCTTCCCCTGTGCAGATATATAAGGATCAGTGCAAGCGCTTGGAGCTCAGTGAGGGTGAGCCAAATTTCTGCATCAACACGTGTAATTCCTACCAATCTAACATCTTCATGTGTAACTCTTAAAGCGTCTTATTAAAGAAGATTGTGCAACAAAGGCTTTATAGGATCCACCTTAATGAATATGTGATACCCAGTTTCTCCATTTGTGGCATTAACATCTTCACGTGTAACTTTTAAAACATCTTATTTAAGAAGATTGTGCAACAAAGGCTCTATAGGGCCCACCTTAATGAATGTGTGACACCCACTTTGTACATTTGTGGCGTTAGCATCTTCATGTGTAGCTCTTAAAGCATCTTATTTAAGAAGATTGTGCAACAAAGGCTCTATAGGGCCCACCTTAATGAATGTGTGACACCCACTTTGTACATTTGTGGCATTAGCATCTTTATGTGTAGCTCTTAAAGTGTCTTATTAAAGAAGATTGTGCAACAAAGTCTCTATAAGGCCCACCTTAATGAATGTGTGACACCAACTTTGTACATTTGTGGCATTAGCATCTTCATGTGTAACTCTTAAAGCATCTTATTTAAGAAGATTGTGCAACAAAGGCTCTATAGGGCCCACCTTAATGAGTGGGTGACACCCACTTTGTACATTTGTGGCATTAGCATCTTCATTTGTAACTCTTAAAGTGTTTAAAGAAAATTGTGCAACAAAAGCTCTATGAGGCCAAGCTTAATGAATGTGTGACACTGACTTTATACATTTCTGGCATTAGCCTGTGTAAGGTAGGGCTGAAAGTTGGGTGAGTTCAACCCGACCGACATGTGACCGACTTGACATTGGGTTGGGCTCGAGCAGGATGTATTAAGTCCGATCTTAGGCTTGGGATATACAAACACCAACCCAATAAAACTTAGGTTGGGCTTAGGTTGAGGTCTTGGGTTGCCCGACCTAACCCGAACCCGATCAATATATAAGTTACTAATAAATTGTAATTAAGTGTGGATCGTTTGTGTTGAAGGCATAGGAAATTCCAGTGTTGTTGGGTCTCATTGGTCCACATCATTTCTAATGACTCAAGATAATACGATATGCCCGATTTTTCTCTCCTAAATAGATTGCGTGCTACACAACATGACTTTTAAAGAAATAGTTGTCCTATATTTTAGCTTGTTTTTTGGAAAAAAAAATGAAGTTCTTTACTATAAATAACTACATATATAATTAATAAAAGTATAGATACAAAAAATAAGATGTGTATTGAAATACGATAGACTAATGTAATAATAAAAATATTATCATGTTTCCAACCCACCAACCCGACTGAGCCCGCTTGGGTTGGGCTTGGGTTCAGAATTCCCAACCCGAGGTTGGGTTGGGTTGGGTTGGGTTGGGTTGGGTTGGGTTACGGTTAAAGTACAGGAACCCTGGGTTGGGCTAAGGTTGAAAAACCTGACCCAACCCTCCAACTTTTAGCCCTAGTATAAGGACGTTGACATGAAAATTAAGTAGATTGAATACTTGCTTAGGCCACATTAAGGAAAACAAGGAAGATGCATCACTCTCTATTCTTTTTTCTATATATATGCAGCATGTAGATGCATGTACTCTACACATTTTTCTTTGTCTGGTCCCTTTTTTCTCTCTTCCCTCCAAATTTATGGCTTTTCTCTTAACTTCACGTGCATTCATGGAGGCCAATTGTATATTGGTACTGTCAGTAGCAAGGTCACCATTAGGTGGTTGTTTGTGGGATCCACAATGATGTATGTGTTTTATCCACATCGTTAATCTATTTTGGATAATCATTTTAGGGCATGAGCTCAAAATTGAGGCAATTCAGATTTAAGAATGATACCAACTTTTGTCATGCTCCAAATATGGAACCCAGGCTCTACTACTTCTCAAGTCCCAAACTCAGGTTATGACAACTTCCTCATCACTCGCCGAACTTGGTGAATGGTTAGGGAACTTCCCGAATGCCAAATCTATCTCATGGCGGGGGAGTTTTTGTTTTGTTTTGTTTTGTTTTTTGTTTTTTGTTTTTTTTTTAATGATTAATCTGATCATGCGGTTACACATTTTATACATGCTATTAATGCATATCCAAGAAACAAACCTATTCAATATATCACACTGATGGTGCACCAGCTCAACAATGAGGGAGAAGAGATAACAAATCCCATATATATATATATATATATATATATCCTGCATACTACTTTGCTACTAAACATATCCTGAAAAAATTAAATCACTATGCCAGAGGAAAACAGTGATAATTGAATGCTTATCATTGAAAACTTCCTAAGGCCCAGTGTAATGTTTATTTTCCATCCAACCTGTTGGATGACCGAAAAACAGCTTGATCCAAAACTTTTGTGGTCCCTCATGAAGTTTTTAATGGTGGGTGTTTAATCACCACTTTTTTCTGTGGTGTGGTGCACTGGAGATTTTGATCAACCTTATTTTTGAGATCATGTCCTAAAATAATCAGGAAAAATAGATAGATGGTGTGGATAAAACACATAAATCATGGTGGTCCCATAAATCGCCATCCCATAGCTAGTTGCTAGGCAAACGCTTCCAACAAACATGGCCAATTTGCAATTACTAACATGGCGAAAAACGAGTGGACTATATTTCACTTAAATAACGTCCAAAAGGACAGAAAATATCTAGTTACCGGATGAAACGTTTAGGGAACATAATTCACGCATCCAATCTGCGGATGGAATCTCCGAAAGGCCAAAGAGAAAATGTGTGGCTGCGAGAGAAAATAAACATTGCATGACATTTCATACTTTTAATTTGTGGATGGAATTGAATTGCATGATAATCCAACATGACAGGATTTGATTGCGCCCACATGAAGTTGATAAAGTGAGGCCAAAAAAAGTACTTATTCGAACAAAACAAATTTCAACGATGCATTACATGTTCTCATATCTCACAGTGACATCTGGTCCAATCAGATCCTGTGATGTCCAGTAACTAAGGATACTCCAGTCCCCAAGTAATCCACATTATCGGCAGACATAACAACGTGGAAGCAAGGTCTAAAGGTGAAATGATGGGGCAGTCTGTTGCATTGACAGGGCCATTTCCGATTCATGCAACCTAACACATTTAGAGGATATACCACCCCATTCACCTTCTTAATAGTAGACGTGACATACCACACGATTCACCTTCTTAATAGTACACGTGACATACGTGTGAAAAAAATTGAACGTCCAAGGTTTGGACCCCACTTTTGAAGGCATGTCATAAGGGTGGCCATACGGGCGGGCCGCCCTGATTTGGATTGGGCTCGGACCTAGGGTGGGTTTGGGCCTTGTATGCAATGGCCTAATCAATATTCGGGGCTGCATTTGGGCTTAATTCATCTCAGCCCAACTGAGGCCTGGTTCTTGGTGCATACTTATCAATGGATAGATCAGAAACATTTAGGCAAATAATAATAATAATAATAAATTTATGATTTTTTGGGCCTGACTTATGCTTCACCAATTTTCTTGGTTTGGGCCCAGGCTTGTTTTCTGATGTAGAGCGGGTTGTGGATAATTTCATGGCCAAGATGGACCATAAGAGGCCCGATCGGATGCGGAAGTGATCCAGACCGTCAGAACCTTAAAACAAGCATATCTCACATAACCGGATTGAATTATGCAACGTACCATATATGATTCATGCAGTTCATTTTAAAATGTGAGCTTAAAGCACAGGGAAGAATGGGAGGATGGATGTATGGTTATACCTTTTCTGGGCTCATATCAATATATACCATCCAAACCGCTTAACAAGCGGGTACAGCTAAAATTAGAGAAGATAAGGGGGGAAAAAAATATCAGTCCAATACAGCACTTAGATACCACAAAGAAAGTTCAACGTGTGCCTATCCCTTTTATGGGTTGGTTGTCTCACTTGAGTTTGGGTCGGCGTGATTTTCGGGCCTAAGTCATCACTAGCCCTGAAGAAAAGACTTGACCAATGTCCCTGAACCACTACTTTTTGGGCTAGGGTTGCATAGTGTGGCATTCACTCTGTCCATCATCTAGAACAAAGCGTTAGGTCAGTGCACGACCATGATGTATGTGTTATATCCACACTGTCTGTCCATTTTACCAGATCAGTTTAGGGCGTGAGTCCAAATGAGGCTGGTCTAGAGCCCAGGTAGACCACACCATAAGAACGCGGGAGTCCAAATGAGGCTGGTCTAAAGCCCAGGTAGACCACACCATAAGAAATAATGGGGATTGAAGCCTACCATTGAAAACTTCATTGTGGCCACAAAAGTTTTGGAGCAAGTTGATATTGGTATTTGTGGCCACAAAACTTCATTGTGGACAGATATTTCCATGTCTGTATGAACTTATGAGTAGGCTGGATGGAAAATAGCATCATGGTGGGCCTAAGAAAGTTTCAAAGGTAGGGGTCATTGTCCCCATTGCTTTTTGTGGCGTGGTTGTTTGGATTTGCCTCATTTTCTGGGCTCATGCCCTAAAATCATACGAAAAAAAATGGATTGATGGTGCGGATATATCACATAGATCATGGTGAGGGCCTTGATCAATAGAGGGCCTTCAGTCACCACAGTTTCTTGTCCCGTGGCTCACTTGAGTTTTAGATTTGTTTTATTTTTGGGCGCAAGCAAATGGATGGTCAGGTGGATTTCTCACAAACAATCCGGTGGCCCCACCAAGCTTTCCACTGTAGGAGTTGGGTTGCAGCCCATCTGCATCGCTAGAGAAGATGGTCAGGTTGTCCCAACTACCTGAACACGGTTTGAAATGGAAGCGGATTGCGTACTGAGTTACTCAGTACGGTAAGCTTACTGAGTAAACTCCGTGGGCCCCAGTGTCATTCATGCATTGTATCCACTCCGTTCATCTCTTTTAACACAACATAATTTTAGGGCTTTATCCCAAAATTGGAGAATATCCAAACTCAAATAGACCACACCACCGGAAACTCTGTGAATTGAACATCTACCGTTGAAAAATTCTTGGGGACAACAGAGGTTTTAGATCAAGCTGATATTTGTGTTTTCCCTTTATCCATGTCTTTCTGATCTTATGAACAGGTTGGATAAACATCACTGGGGGCCTTAGAAATGTTTCAACGGTTGAAATCAAAACTTCCACTTTTTCCAGTGGTATGGCCCACTTGAGCTTTGTATATGCATCAATTTTGGGTTGAACATATAAAATAATCTGGAAAAACGAATGGACGGCGTGGATAAACCACATGCAGTCGCGGTGGGCCCAACTGAGTTTACTCAGTACGATAAGAGCGTACTGAGTGACTCAGTACGCAATCCGATTTCGTTTGAAATGGGTTCCAAAGGTAACATCGGATTCACCGCCGATGCCACCATCTATTCAAGGCCCATATATCCGTATGGTTCGTTCGCAGGAGACGCCATCATATATTTGAACCACTGGTCAATTTCTCTACAGCCATCCATTTATTTTGAACCACTGGTCAATTTCTGTACAGCCTTCACGTAATTTCTCTTGCATTGAATTTGAACCACTGGTCAATTTCTCTACGGCCATCCATTTATTTTGAACCACTGGTCAATTTCTCTACAGCCATCCATTTATTTTGGAGAACTAATAACATAGATGCTACTCCCACGCCTATTCAGGCGCAACATAATTTTTTTAATATATATATATAACACCTTTTTTTTTTTTTTTTTTGGGTTAGCTTGTTAGTATACCCCACTGTCAGTTCACATTTCAGGGTTAGCCACCCCCACTAGAGAATTGATACTAAGACCAAAGTGTTGAAAACGAGGTATCTTTCACTCAATCTACCACTTGGGCTATAGATTGGGATGTTATTAAAAAACACACCTACCACACCTAAAAACTGTTAAAATATGGTCTACATCAAATAGTGGTACAGGCACCTGTAGGTGACCAGTTTTCTAGGTTTGCACCGGTGAAGATAGTAGCGTGTAGTGATTTTTTTTACGTTAAAGGCATTAACGAGCGGATCTTCTTCATATGCTGTTTGGATCTTGCACATGTGTGCAAAGTTGCCATATGAAATGGACTAGCTCGAGTTTACCTAAGGAATGTTTGCCACACATGAGATGACTAGCTCGGGTCCTTACTAATGCGTTAATGATAGATTCACAAGAGCTTCAGCACGCGGTCATGGATTCGAGTACCCATTGTGGTGTGAGCACAACGGTGTGAATAAATGTTAAAAAAAAAAGGAAAAGAAGTAGAGAAGCTTGTTTGCTTTTAAGGCAGGGGAAAAGTTTTATTATTGCACTTTTGCTACCATTCAAGGGAGATAGGTAAAGGAATTTATACTCATTATACTTTTCTGCGTATTCAGACATGAATGGCATATTTGATCAGAATGAAATACAGTAAATGAATGTAAATATATATTAATTATGATTTTTTACAGCTGATTTGGACTGTGGACCTATTCGACCTATGCTGGATGTACCACGAATGAAATATCTCTGGAATAGAACAATCTAATCCCCTTCAAACTTAGGGCCTGTCTACTTTACCATTAACGATGGTAAATGATGGTAAACACAATGATTATTTTTGTTTCAGTTTGAAATGGAGAGAAAATATTAGGCAATTATACCGTGATAGACAAGATTGCATTGGAAGTTGCTGCCTACTTAAAATCTGTGAGTCTCATTATGATATATCTGTCTAATACACACTGCCAATCCATTTTAACAGCTAATTTTAAGGCATGAACAAAATATGAGACATTGTAAGTTCAAGCTTACCACACTACAAAAACAGAGGGGATAACCATGTCCACCGTTAAAAGAAAAAATTTATGTAGGGCCCACAATGATGTGTATATGTCTACAACTTGTTCATACAGTTAGCAAGATATGAATTAACAAAAAACATAAATATCATCTTGATCGAAAACATTTTTGGCCCCCCAAAAGTTTTCAACGGTAGGCATTTGCTTCCCATTGCAACTAGTGGTGTGATCCACATGCACTTTGGATTTGCCTCATTTTTTGGTTCATGTCTTAAAATGAGCAGACAAACATGGATGAGACAAATACATCATGATACGCCTCATAAAAATTTTATAACTCGAATTCTTCTTCACCTTAATTTTGGCGAAGAGTTGTCAACGTCGAAACAGCGGCGTACATAAATTGAAATTGTAAATAATTATTGCTCATTTATTAGAAATAGAACTGTACACGAGTTGAATTGAGTTGAGCTTGGCATAGGTCAGCTCGGCTCAGTCCTCGAGCCTGACTAGCTAGCTTGGCTCGGTTCAATCAGCAGCTCGGGTCAGTTCAAACTTTTGAGACATTTTCTCAAACACATATAATGCATCTCCAATCTTTCACAGAATGCAAAATAGTAACAACGCCTTATAGATATTTCATCAAATGTTTAGCAAGCTGCATAAAAAACTATAGGGGTAGTTCTATAGTATTGAATATTTATTTATTTATTTTCAGTGATTTGTTTCGTATTTATTCCTTCCTCGCCGTTAGCAGATTCTACAAAGAATGTACACATCTGAAACAACACTTCATTGAGTCATTTCATCAAACACCTAGCGAGCAACATCAGGATAAAAGTAACCGAGTCACTGGCTGATTCGATCCGAGTCGATTCGAGTTGAGGATCGATCCAAGTCAAGTCAAGCTCAAGCGAGCTCGAACTCAGCTCGAAATTTTTTCGAGCTTAAAAAACTAACTCAACTCGGTCCGAATCCAATTTCGAACCAAGGTGAGTCAAGTTGACTGAGCTGACCTAGCTAACTCGACTCGTGTACAGCTCTACACGTTTAATTAGAAATTGCTTTAGTAAATGATAAACCAAGTAGGACTTAGGGCCTTCTGTGGATGGATGATAGTGGTGTCTGTGATGGTGTGTTTACCACCATTTACAAGAATTTAACCCGTCTCGATAAATCAAACACAGGAATCCGTGGTCAAAGAGACTATCTCAATCGAGGCCGCCACACAAATCACTCACCTCTGATTACGGTAGCCACCCAAGAATTCCACCCTTTCTTTATTAGCGATTTTGTGTGGCTGGAATGCTTACTTAAGACAAAGATGTCCACCTCTAAGATTGGACGGTTACATGTTACTATTGGATGCGCGACTGAATTGTCCATGCATCTTGAGATTTTGTGTCTGGACCGGAGATCATCTTTTCAAAGATATAATGCTTGAGCAGACATTGAAGATATGAGCTATAACAAATGTGCCAATATAATATGAAAGCACAAGATATAAGCCCTTTGACAAATGGGTCTTAAACTGTGAATATACTCTCTTAAAGTTCAGGCCATGTGTTGTGTAACCGGAAGCATACTATATAAGCTTTCATCTATGGAATTAATGCAACATTCTAGCATTCCCTTTGGACGCACAATACTCAAATTAGAACTGTTATATCAAGTCATCAGTTGTCCATTAATTAATTAATAGACCATCTCTGTCTTCTCTATGGTGATCCTTTTAATACATCCCACCAGTTTTGGTGGTCCAATGTTGTGAAGAAGAATCATTGGTAGGAGAGGATCATTGGGAAAGTTAAATTGCTAAGGGTCAGTTTGTTTCACAAATTACCATGGTGATATATAAAAAAAAAATGTTTGATTATTATAAATTACTTGTCTCTTGACAATATCTGATTTTAACTGTTGATTTTCGTGTTAGGTTTAATATTGGTAGTAAAATTATAATCATAACATTTCTTCTTCTTCTTTTTTTAATGTTAAATTAATCATTACTAAAATATTTTGATATTATTGTTTGAACTCAAAATTTTCATGATAATGTACAATGATTATAAATTTTTTTAAGTGTCTCTTGAATACATCAGTATTTATTGACTGGATTCTATAAATGCTGATGTGATAAATGCCATTTATTGGTGGGGACCAACCGGAAATTGCTTGAAGAGTGGTGGTGCCCATGTGATATTTAATGTGATATCTAACTTGTTTAATAGATGTAATCTACTAATGTTCATAAGAAGAAAAAAGGGGTCCATGTAAATATAAGGTGAGCTATACGGTAATAAATAATTTATAGCACTTTAAAAAAATTAGAATGCACATGCAACTCTTAGGAGAATTAGATTAAAAAGGTTTTTGGTTGGTGTAGTTATCACGGTTGGATGCATATTTTTGCTAGGTTGGATGTTATATACATATCATGTGGGCTCTAAAATTTTCTGAATTTATTATTTTTTTATAAAAAAAATATGAGAGTATTTTGGTAATCCATTTTGATTTGGGGGGAAATTCTTTAGTAAATTTGGAACTTTTGAAGAATTTTTCTGTAAATTTCCCTTAGTAAAAAGATAATTTTTTTTTGACATTACAGTAAAGTGTGATGGACGATACATAAGCATTTATAAATTCTTAAAAAATTGAATTCATGGTATACCTGTAATTCAAATTAAATTGCTAAATTTGAGTCTTAATTTAGATGCATTATAAACCAATATTTATGCTCCTTTGCTTATCTAACTATTATTTTGGTGACTATTTAATATTTACTGAACAGTTAAAAATGAAAACATGATCCTATTTCAAGAAACAAGTGTCAATGAACTATCGATATTGATTTTGGAACCGTGACTTGGGCTGTTAAGCCGTAAATACATGTAATGTAATGGATAGTCGTCAGTAATAATAAGAACGTTTGGTTTAAGGTGGGAATCTCGTCTCCAAAATCAAGTAAAATTCAACCACGCAACAGTTGGCCCCCATCACTATGTATACGTACGGTATCAATGCTGTCCATTTATTTTATTAGATCATTTTATGGCATGAAATCTCATTTTCTAAAATGATCTGATAAAATAAATGAACATCAGGAGAAACACATATATCATGGTGGGGCCTGTGTGACCAATCCTACCGGAAACGGATTGGCTACTCCCCCTGCCACCAGCCAGTGGTCGGTGCTCTATGGGCCCACCATGATATATGTGTTTCATCCATTCCATTCATCCGTTTTTACAGATCATTTTAGGACTTATTCCGAAATGAGAGGGATATAAATCTCAGGTGGACCACACCACAGGAAAAAATAGTGATTGGATATCCACCATTAAAATCCTCCTAAGGCCCACTGTATTGTTTATTTGACATCCAATCTGTTGATTAGGTCATACACACCCAGATGAAGGGAAAAAATAAAGATTAGCTTGATCCAAAGCTTTGATGGCCCCCCAAAAGTTTTTAATGGTCAACGTTCATTCAACAATGTTTCCTTGTCATGTGGTCCACTTGAGATTGGGATATACCTCATTTTTATCTCGTATCATAAAATGACATAGAAAAATAGATGGAAGGCATGGACGAAACACATACATCAATGGCTGGTGGCAGGGGGAGTAGCTAAACCATTTCCAATCCAACCCTCTTTCCAAAGACTTTACCTGTCAACATCTTAAACATGAGATCAGTATACTCTGCCAGAGTATCAAATAACTCTCTTGGTGAGAAGGTACTATAACTTCATCTTACCAGACCCGTCAGGGTTTTGAAAAGAATAAAAACTGTGGTTCTCTGGAAACTGGTGATTGCCAATACTCGGGCACTACAAAAAATGTACGCGTGCCATTTAACTCAAATTGAGCCGTCCAAACCTTGAGCCCCAACTTAGATGGTTCGTGACCAAGCGATACAGTACTGCTTAATTTGTTTATCTACCTCGCTGATCAGTAGACATTTCTTGGACGGTTGAAATGAAAAGATAGCTAACAGTCCCAATGCAATCAAGTGTCGAAATCAGAAGTTAGGATCCAATCTGATTGTGGGCGTATGGCTTAACTGCAGTGGATCCAGCAATATGAACGGTTTCATTTGATTCAGCGCACGACAATCGTACGATATCAGAGTACCCACCGGTGGTGAAATCCCACGGCGTGCGTGTGTGGTGCGTGTGTGCGTGTGTTAAAAAAAAAAAAAAAATGTGCCTGCATGCACCGTCACAGTATCAAAATAGAGTGAGAGGTTTGATACTCTGGCAGAGGGTGGTTGATGACATGCAGGAAGAGAGAAATTATATATGTGGCATACAACTAATTAAAATTTAACTAGCCAAATTATGGGTCATTACTCACATGTATCATAAATAAAAATTATAATTACTTAATTATATAATTATTGGATTTCCGTACATTTATTGGACGATTGCAAATCGTCTTTGTTGAAGGCACGTGAAAATTTAGTGCCGTGGCTTCTCATCATTCCACGTCATCACCAATGACTCTGGGCAACAAGATATGCTGGCGTTCTGCCCCGTAAACAGCATGACTTTTAGCATGTTAAACTTTTATGACCCTATAATGATTTATGTTTTAGATTCACAACATTTATCAATTTTTATAGACCATTCTAGAGCATAAGCCTAAAATAAGGCACATTCAAAGCTCAAGTAGACCGAGTCATAGAAAGCAAGGGGATTGAATGACTAACCTAGGGTCCACTTTATAAGGTTACAAATAGACTGCACTGGAATTACCTGTGCCTTTAACGTAAGTATTTGATCAAGTTGATATTTGTGTTTTCCCTTCATTTATACCTGTGTGACCTTATAAAGATGTAAGATGCAAATAGACTGCAGTACTTGAATTGCTTGTGCCTTCAATACAGACGATTTTATTGGACAGTTAAAACGGAAAATATCCAGCTGCCTATTTCAGCAAACAAGTGTCCATGATTAAAAAATTAAGATCTTGGGATTGTGATTTAGTTTCAGTAAATGTCAGTTTCTTGGTACCCGTGTGTCAAATAACGCTAGAGTATCAAAAAGTTCCATTAATGATCGGATACAGACTATATTTGAATCTTGCATGTTTCCAATATCTTCCACAATGGTTTCCAAACCGGCCCTTAATATGCTTGTCCTTTCGACCGATGGCATAAGAACAATGGAGTGTGAGCCTTCGTTCCTTTGTCTGGTTGCTCTTAGTTTCTTTCATAGGAAAAATGAAAGAGTGCGTCTGGATCTATTGGTGTAGTCAAACTGACGTGGGTATCTCCATCTAACAGCCTGTTTGCATCCGGCCTGCTCAAAACAATTTCAGTTGTATTTTGGTTGCGCCGACGTGGGCCCGATTACCCGCGTCATCAAAGCCCTCCATCGTTTTGTACGAAGGAATGAAGATGACGCGACGTCAGTTGTATTGCCTGGCCTGACTCACCTAGAGCCATCGAGCTAAGGGAAGCGGATTGGCTGGTGGGCCAGACACTATATAGGTGCATGTACGTGTCGTGCGGAGACGAGCGCCAATGCGCCTCAAGCTCCGAGTTGTACGAAGATCAAAGTTACATGGGCCCTACAATGATGTATTTATTATATCTATGCTGCTCATCCATTTTTCGAGATCATTTTTAGAGCATTAGACAAAGAATGAATCGTATTGGAAGCTCAAATGAACTAGACCAAAATAGCAGCTAGGGCAATGATTTTCACGGTTGAAAAACTAGTAGGCCCATCATATAAGACATACCTCATGATTTGACCCACAAAACTTGCTTACGTCAATACACTGGCTATATAGCTTGTGCGGTACACCAGCCAATCCGCTTCCCAAGCTAAGGCGTGACATGACCCCACCTAATCCAAAGCAGATTGGCTGGTGTACCTCACACCAGCTATATAACTGGTGTATTGGTCTGATCATGAGGTATGTGTTATATCCAAACCGTCCATCCATTTGGCGAGCTCATTTTAAGGCTTGAGATGAAAAATATGACAGATCTAACTATCAAGTGGACCACACTATAAAAAGCAATGGGGGATTGAACGTCTACCATTGAAACTTTTTTTGGGAATTACAAAAGTGTTGGATCAATATGAAATTTGTTTTTCCTCTTCATTTAGGTTTCTATGACCTTATGAATAGATTGGATGGAAAATAAATGTAATGGTGGGCCCTACGAATTGTTTAACGGTGAAAATCAATATCTCCACTGCTATTCGTGGTTTGGTCAATATGATCTTTGGATATGATTCATTTTTTGGATAATGCTTTAAAATGATCACTAAAAATAGATGAACAATGTAGATATAATAAATACATCACTGTGGGGCCTATGTTACTTTGACCTCCTTTGAACTGTTTGTATAACTCAGAGCTCGAGGAGACGCTCGAGGAAGTTCCTGCGCTGGATGCTAGATGGGTCCACTGTGATGTTTGGGAGAAATCCATCCGTTCATCTATTTTGAGAGATCATTTTGGTATATGCGGCCAAAAGTGGGTTGGATCCAAAACTCTAGTGTGCCACACGAGAGAAAAAAGTGGGAATTTAGTGACCACCGTTGAAATATTCATGCGGACACAAAAGCTTTGTGTCAGAAAGCTTTTTTATGATTTCACTTCATCTTAGTGGGAATGACCTTACAAACAGTTTGGATAGCATATAAACATCAAGGTATAGCTTAGAAAGGTTAAGAAACTCTTTCCCTAATTTTCCTTCTCGTATGGCCCACTAGATGTTTTAGATCCACCTAATTTTTTGTCAAACGTCCTAAAATGATCTCAAAAATCAGATGGATGGGGTTCTCCCAAATATCATGGTGGGCCCCACTTAACATCCCCGTATAGGAACTTCTTGAGAAAGACTTTATCAGGCAACCACCTCACTTGTAACCCTAAGGGGTCGTTTGGCACTATGGATTTGGAAGGAATTGAGGGAGTTTCAAATCCTCTTGTTGTTTGGCAGCATAAAGTAACTGGGGGTTTCAAACCCCTTAAAGAGGGGGTTTGAAATCCACAGCCAGAACTTGGATTGCACATAAAATCATTTCAATAGTTGCATGATGTGTATCACCATGCTATTATTCTATTGGGCACATGTCCCACTAGTGATATCCAAAAACAATTAGATTATCAATGGCATCACCGTTGATTATTTTAATATGATGATCAGCACCGTCCAAACATTGTCCATGTAAATCAACGGTTAGAATCGTTGGTAAGTAACTAGGACATGATCTTTTACCTGTGGCCCATCCAAGACTTAGAATTTCATCATTTTTGGGCAAAACATATATTTCGACGGGCTTATTACAACCGTTGTGTCAAACACTTCATATATCACTAATTAAAGTTATTAAAGTTGATTTAGTAATTAAATTTAAACCCCCCAAAATATACCATGCATGACTACTTTTGGATTAAGTTGATTCCTAATGTGGGTGCCACACAATAGGAGGATTTCAAATCCAGGGTCTTATGAATCAAGGGGGTTCCAAATCAACGCTCCCAAACAGGCCCTAAGTTGGGTGGATCCCTATGACGTCTACTGTCCATCAATTTTGCCAGGCTCATGTTAGTCCTAAAAGTTAGGTCTAAAACTTAAGTAGGTCACATCATAAGAGCCAGCGGGATGGAAATGCCCACCTTTCAAGACTTTTTGAGCCTTGCATGATGTTTATATGCCGCCCCGTCCTTTCCAAACCTTCAAAAGGTCATCCTCACGACTGTGAAAGGAGAATAAAAATATCTGCCTTATCAAAAACTTCTGTAACCCTAAGGGCCGTTTGGCCAGGCGGATTGGAAGGGATTGGAAGTTAAATCCCGGGATTGGCCGGGCGTGCCAAATAGACTGGGTGACCTGATCCCAAGATATAGTAATCTCATGGATCTTTAGACAATCTACTAACAAGACCATCATTACCTTTAAATCCCATCCAATCCACCCTAATCTGTTCAAATTTGCCTGGGAAGTGTTGGGTTCGAGGGATTGGAAGGGATGGGAAGGTTTAATCCCGGGTTTGGCGGGGCGTGCCAAACAGACTGGATATAGCAATCCCATGGATCTTAAGACAATCCACTGACAACACCATCATTAACTTGAAATCCATGCCATCCACCCTAATACCATTCAATCCCTCCCAATACACCCGGCCAAATGGCCCCTAAGAAAGTTCCCTTTTTGGTTTTTTTATGGATCTTCTTCTTCTCACAGTGTTGTCTACTTAAGTTTCGAATGCAAGTAATTTCATATCAGCTTCTAACACGATCTGGTGCAATTGATGTGTGGTGTGTATAACACAAACATCGCTGTATGTCCATGGGATCTCCTTAGAGTCACTGGAAATTCACACACACATGCGGGCGTGCTCACACACACATTCTTTATATTGTATTAGGTTTTTAGTTGGGTAAGGTCATGGGCAAGTAAGGTAGAGCAGGGTTAACCCAAGTCTAAATGGGCCATATTTCTAGCCTGACCCGACCATCTGACCCTGTGCTGACCGGACTATTGCCACACTGGACTCAGTTCCTGTGGGCTATCCAAAGGGAGAGATGATATAACAGAGCAAGAAGAATAATGTCTGGACAGTTCATGAGATAGAATGATGCATCAGTTAGAGCTGTCCATCTAGAGATAGCTATCAGGTATGGCCACTCTTTAAAATTTATCAGACAAATAATATTTTCCATCTACCGTACAGGAACCTAGATGGACCATCCGAATTAGTGAGTAGCTCTGCCAAGGCCTTTACACATTGTGCAATTGGGCGTATATGTTATTAGACTGTACAAGACGTGGTTTAGATGTACCATGCATGAACCAAGAATTAAAATGATTTGATCGTTTGCCCATAAAATTGGTGGGCTTTTATTGGATAGTTAAAAATAAAAATTACCAGTCTTATTTATTTTTATTTTTTTATATAAAAATGTGTCAATGGCTATGTTGAGTAGAGACGCCTCCTGGGTTGGAGACATGTACACGTCTCTTGGTCCCTCTCACCTCTGTTGGTCCACTTTCACTTCTAACATCAGGAATCGGATTGGCTGGTGTACCACACCACCGACCTGGCTGGTGTGGGCATGTGTCCTGCGAAGATGGGCACAGACGCTCTTCAAGTTATGAGTTGCACGAACGGTTCAAAAGAGATCAAAGTTACATGGGGTTTACAATGATGTATTTATTATATCCACACTGTTTGTCCATTTGGTGATATCATTTTAGAGCATGAACCCAAAAATGAGTCATATCTAAAGCTCAAGTGGACCACACCACAAAGAACAGTGGGCACAATGATTCTCACCGTTAAAACATTCCTAAGGTGCCCCACCATAACATTTATTTTTCATCAAATCTGTTCATAAAGTCACGAATACCTGGATGATAAGGAAAAACAAATATCATATTGATCCACAACTTTTCTAGCCCCTTAAAGGGTTTCAATGGAAGACATTTAATCACCCACTGTTTTTTGCAATGTGGTCCATTTAATATTTGGATCTGTCTTATTTTTCAACTCAAGCCTTACGAAAAACTCTTCAAATGAACGGACGGTTTGGATATAATATACACCTCATGATGGGACCTAATGAACTTGGTGACATTAACGCACCAGCTAGGTCCATGGTGTGTGGTAAATTGACCAATTTGCTTCTATATTCGACTGAACAGCTTTTGAAGACTTTGTATACTTGTATTCTAAGATATAGTACATAACTCACATGGGTGCTATATGTTTCCAGAAAACTCTGCTAGTAAAGGGTGGTAGAATGTCAGGAGTTCCAACACTCTCGGTCGGGGGTTCGAGTATCCATAGGTGGCAGGTGGTGAAATCTTACTACGGCGTGAGTGTGTGTGGAGGTGTTTGTGTGTGTGTGTTAAAAAATAAAAATAAAAATAAAAATAATAATAATAATAATAATAATAAAAATGAGGCAAATCTAAATCTCTAATGAATTATATCGTAGCAAGCAGTGGTGATTGAATGATCGTAGTTAAAAACTTCCTTAAATGCATTGTAATGTTTATTTGCCACCCAATCTTTTGGTTAGATCATATGAATCTGGATGAAGGATTATTAAAAAAAAAAAAAAAACAAAAATTAGCTTGATCCAAAACTTTTATAGCCTTTAAGTAGTTTCAATGGTGGATGGCTAGTGACCACTTTTTCTCATGGCATGGTCTATCTGTGAATTAAATCTACCTTGATTATTTGCTCATGCCCTAAAATGAATGGGCAAAATGAATAGAGGGCATGGGTAAAACACATGCATCATGATAAATCGTTGGGACATGCAGAGCCTTTCTAGCAGAACACGAAACCGATGTGGGTGCTGTGTGCTACACTACTCAGGCTCTGGGTAGTGTGTGCTTCGTGTGAGCTCATTTCTATTGATAGCACAGGAGCGGATTAGGTGACACACCGGGTCCACAAAGCTGGGTGGGATCCCTGATTGTGGGACTCACTGTGATGTATGTAACTACATCCAAGCAGTCCATCTATATTGAAAGCTCATTTTAATACATGATCCCAAAAAATGAAGCATATTCAAATTTTAAGTAGACCATAATACAAGAAATGGTTGTAATTGACCATTAAAAACTTCTCATGGTCTCTTCATCTAGATTTTTGTGACCTTATCAACAGGTTGGATGGTAAATAAACATTCAGGTGGGCCTCATGAAGTTTTTAATGGTGGGAATTCAATCAATATTGTTTACTATGAAATGGTCTCGTAAGACTTGGATTTGCTTCATTTTTGGGATCATGTCCTGAAAGGAGCTTTCAAAACTATTGGACGGTGTGGATATAAGGCACACATACATCACTGTGAACGCCACAATCAGGGTCTCACCCACCTCGTTAGATTGACCCTAATCGGCTCCATCTAATTTTGCCACCTTGCTCGTCAGGATTGTCGGTGTAAATTATCTGAGCAACGATTCATGGGTTTCTCCGCTCTTTTTAAGATATGAGTTCAAAATCGTGGCACTTTTAAAGTTCATCTACACCACATGATAGCAGAGGTGGGAATTGAATGCCTACTGTCCAATACTTCTTGCAGGCCACAAGTTCTGGATCCAGTTGATATTTGTATTTTCCTTATTTGAGTAACTTAATGAAAAGGTTAGATGACAAAATAAACATTATTGGGCCATAGTAAGGTTTCAACGGTGGACCTCATTATTCCTACTAATTTTTGTGCCATGGTACACTTAACCTTTCCATTATTTTTTGTGCTATGGTCCACTTGGCCTTTGGATATGCTTCTTTTTTGGGCTGATGACCTAAAATCGGCTGACAAAATTGATGGGCGGCCTGGATTAGATGGTGGGCCTTAAAGAGAATTGTCTATTTGAACAATCTCTGCACAATCTGCGTGTGCAATCCAACTCTAGTAAATGTACCACAATAATTTTGATTGGCAATATGATACAAACGTCAATGTCACAGTACAAACATTAGTCTGAAAATGCTTTCCAATGTCGATGTCACTATTAAAAAATCTAACTACCCGAATGCCTTCACACCAGCATAATGATACAAACGTCAACATTACGTTATGAATGTTAGGCTGACAATGGGACGAGAGTTTCACCACCAAAAATAAAAATGAAAGAGGTAAAACACGTGTTCAATTTTGGTTGATACATTTCATCCGGACAATCACCGGATGTTACGGGAGTCAGTGGGATATTTCTAAGTTTATGATTTTGATCCGAAGATTGATCTGAGCGGTTCATGTTTTTTCAGGGCTGCCCCATGGATCCGATCTATAATCTTATAAAGATTCTTCATTGATGATCCTGATCTTTGAATCTTGGATTTGAATATGAGTTATTAAATTTCCGTCTTCCTCCATCTACTTACATAATCACTTATTCAACAAATACTTCTTAAGATGGCTAGGTAGCATAAGAGTTTAAGAACCATTCACATCATCATTTAAGATGCAATCTCACGCGGAACAATTTTCTAGCAGGAAGCTTATTATTGGCCCACGGATCTAGTGTCACATGAGCTAATGTGGCATGTGTGAGATCTGGACCCTTCATCAAGTGGACTACCTAATGAATCTATGCCAATCCGTTAATTCGAGTTACTTTGAGATACACCATGATCCATAGCTCAAATGGTAGACTGGGTGAAAATACCTTGTTTCAAACAAGGAGGTCTTGGTATGGATTCCCTATTAGTGGGGGTGGCTAAAGCAGAGTGTGTACCGGTAGTGGGTGTGTACTAACAAGTAAAAAAAAAAAAGAAATAAATAAAAAAAGAAATAAAAACAGAGAGTTAATTCGAGAGAACAAAATGGGCTTGGTATATTTTTAAGGGTTTCAATAGAAACGTTAAAATTTCTCATACATAAGTTATTCCATCTCCTGTAATATTTTGTTTATGGTGAATTGTTTGTCACTTAATGTCATGGTTTTTATAAGAGTTTTTTCATGTAATATTCATATTTTATTTGTGGTTATTTGAATTTTTCTTTCCACATTACGTTATGTGATTTCATCTAAGGTTGTTTTCGTGCAGGATGAGTCATGTTAGGGCTTGTTTTGTTTCCAACACTTCTGATTTAACTCACTTGCAATCACAAAGTTCCCATGCATTTCCAGTTCATTTATTGGTGTGAAATTTTGAATCTGCCTCATTTTTCATCTTATTTGTTAAATGAGCTGGCAAAATAAATGAATCGGGGTGGACTAAACACATGCACCATGTGGGCACACAATTTTTTCTAATATCGAGGTGGGCATAGGAGGGGTCTTTACCCAATCGGAGTAGGAGAAACACATGGGGCATTGAATATGCTTCTGGCCGAATAAGGGGTCGTTTGGTACTGTAGATTGGAGGGGATTTCAAATTCCCTTGGTTGTTTGGCGCATAAAGTAACTAGGGCCGGGTTGCAAATCTAGGGGGTTTTTAATCCCCTGTTTGAAGGGTTTTGCAATCCACGGTGAGAGCTTGGATTACACCTAAAATCATTTCAGTAGTTGCAGGTGTGACATGTCTATCACTATACACTATCATTTTATTGGGCGCATGATCCACTAATGATGATCAGCACCGTCCCCGTGTAAATCAGCACCGTTCAAACATTGTCCATATTAATCAATAATTAAAAATTGTTGGTTAGTCACTCAGACATGATCATGTGCTTGCTGTCCATTCGAGACTTGAAATTTCATCATTTTCAGGCAAAACATTTATAATGTCAAAAATTATATATCTCACTAATTAGAGATATTAAAGTTGATTTAGTAATTAAATTGAAACCCCTATAAATATGTCATGCAGAGGTATTTTTGGATCAAAGTTGATTCATACTCGAGGGTGTCAAACACACGATAAGAATCGCAAATTAAGGGGGTTTCCAATCCCGAGGGCTCCAAATCCACGCTCCCAATCAGGCCGTATTCCTGGCCGTGGAGTGTCATAGGTCGAGGAACGCCAATTGCGTCCTAAACTACCCTTCTTTGGCTGAGAACGGTAAGGAAGCGGATTGGCTGGTGTACTCACCCCAGTTAAATCGCTGCTGTAGGCACGTGTCCTGCAAAGACGAGCACTGACACTCCTCGAGCTCTGAGTTGTAGGGACGGTTCAAAGGACATCGGAGTTACGTAGCTCTACATTGATGTATTTATTATATCTATACCGTCCATTTATTTTTAGAGATTATTTTAGAGCATTATTCAAAAAATAAATCATATTGAAAGATTATCTGCAGCCACACCATAAATAGCAGCGTAGATAATGATTTTTCCTGTTAAACAATTTTTAGGACCCACCACAACGGTTATTTTACATCTAATATATTTATAAGGTCAAAAACACCAGAATGAAGAGGGAAAAAAAAGAATTCATATTAATCCAAAACTTCTTAGACCCCAAAAAGGATTTCAATGGTAGATGTTCAATCCCCCACTGCTTTTTGTAGTGTGGTCCACTTGATAATTTGATCAGTCTTATTTTTCGTTTCAAGCCTTAAGACTAACTCACCAAATGGATGGACGGTTTGGATATAACACATTCCTCATAATCCGACCAACGTAACTTGCTGACATCAATATAGCTGGTGCGAGGTACACTCCCGATCCGCTTCCGAACGGGAAGGAGCTTTTGAATGGCCATTATGATATATGGGTTTTATCCGTACCGTCCATTCATCTCTCGATATCATTTCAGAATATAAATCCAGAATGAGGAAGATCCAAGACAAAGATTGACCACACAATGGGGATTAAACTCTTACCGTTGAAAACTTCTTCGAGCCATAGAAGTTTTGGATCAAGCTGATATTTGTATTTTCTCTTCATCCAGGTTTACTTAAGGCAAATAAACATCATGGTGGGCCTTAAGAAAGTTTCAATGGTGAGAATCATTATCACAGCTACTTCTGTAGTGTGGTCCACTTGAGCCTTTGATCTGCCTAACTTTTGGTTCTATTCTATATAGTACCACAGAAAAAATGGATGGACGGTGTGGATAAAACCCATACAACACGGTGGCTACTCAAAACTCCTGCTCGTCCGGAGACGGGCAGTGTAGGACGTAATCCACGCACTAGGTCGAGTATCTTAATACAGCTGTAACAATAAATTTCAAAATAGTGATATTGATTTACCAGCATGGTTATCACGTTGGTAGTACGGTGCAACCGTGTGTATCATAAAACATGCAACACGTCTTGTTTCCAATCTCGTGGTGTATAACAAAACAAACATCACATCTTATTTCCAATCTAGCGGTGGATATCTTACCCACGAATATGTGGCTGAGTTCACATGTCCAATTTGAATGTCCTTTATTTAAGTTTTTCGAACTCCGTGCCTGATTCTTTCATTCGTTATCATAAAGGAAAAGATGCTGCCTTTTTTGTTTTTATCCGACGGTTTTCAAATCATTTTTATGCTTTTGGAATGTAGTAACAAATGTAAAAATAAAATAAAATCAGGTGCGTATGGCTGCACCGGATATCATGAAATTTCATGATAGTGTACACTAAATTAGGCTGATTGATGCTATAATATTTTGATGTGTGGTGCAACCAAACACACCCTAAAAATACCGTGGATGCATTGAGCAATATACTGTCTGCATTTTAATGTGTTAGGCAAGGGCTTAAATGAGCAAATTCAATTGATATTTTTAACCTATGTTTAAGTTGTCAAGCTAGCAAAAGTAGGTGCAATTTTACTTTGTTGTGCCATTGTATTTTAGGGATGTAACTTGCTTTGCGGGAATCCCCTGTGGGGCCACCTTCCGTTGGGCCACCACAGTTTTTGTGTTATCTTCATACGTCCGTTTCATTAACTTATTTTAGGACATCAGTCTAAACATGAGGGAGATTCAAACTCAAGTGGGCTAAACTACGGAGCCGGTGGTGAAGGAATGCTCACGGTTGAAACCTTCATGGTCCCCACCATGATGTTTATCCGCCATTCAACCTGTTTATAAGGTGATTCCCACTTGGATGAAGGGAAACCACTAATATCAGGCCGATCCAAAACCTCTGTACCCCCAAGAAGGTTTCAAAGGTGGGTGGCCAATCCCTACTCTTCCTTGGTTAGTCCCACTTGAATTTTGGTTCTTTCACATTTTTGGGCTCATGTCTTAAGATAAGTTAAAAATAAGGATGACTCAGCCGAGTCATGACTCAACTAAGGGCCCGCTTGGCCGGGTGGATTGGAAGGGATTGAATGGTATTAGGGTGGATGGCATGGATTTCAAGGTAATGATGGTGTTGTCAGTGGATTGTCTTAAGATCCATGGGATTGCTATATCCCGGGATTGCTATATTGAGTCTGTTTGGCATGCCCGGCCAAACCTGGGATTAAACCACTAATACTAGCCCGATCCAAAACCTATGTACCCCCAAGAAGGTTTTAATGGTGGGCGGCCAATCCCTACTCTTCCTTCGTTAGTCCCACTTGAATTTTGGTTCTTCCTCATTTTTGGGCTCATGTCTTAAAATAAGCTGCCAAATTCGATAAATGGAGCATATATAACACAAGTATTTTAGTAGACCTCAAAAATCTTGGAATAGAGGATTCCTATAACCATGGGTTACAAGCGAGTGACATCTATATTTTGGTGCATTGGACATGGATCATTTGTGTGACTTGTGAGCCAACATAAGAAAAACATCATCTAGAAGGTAGGTGATGGGGGCATTAATTAAGGTGGGCTCCACAGGCAGCAGGAATGAATGCCTGTTGTGTCAATACTCCCAAGAAAATCCGACTGGCACATCACATAAAAGGTGTACAGTGCCATTTGTGTGAGTGGGCTCTATGGTGCGGTGCCCTAAACTGTTGATACGAAAGGGTTCAGCATTTGATGGTCCATGGTCCAGGTTGATACCAAAGCCTTCAGTGCCCGGAACTGTTTGTTTGTAAATTACCTTGGTGCTATAAAGTAATTAATACATTATCATTATATGATTTTACATTGTCAAACCAAACAAAAAAAATTTAAATCAACAAATAAAGTAATTTGTAATCAATTTACTTATTTATAGTATTATTTGACAACGATGTATTTTAATAATGATTTAACATTAAAATAATATAAAAGTGCCATTATTATGATATTATTGGGATAAACCAAGCATAGCAATCAGCGGTTAAATGCATATGTTATCAAAAGACAAGTAATATGTAATTGTTACCCATTTTCTTTTATATTATCATGACAAGTAAATGGGCGTCATGTACTTTTTTAATAATCTGTTGAAGGGTCAGGATTCTTATAATTTTGGAAGTTTTTAATGTGTGAGCTGCCCATAATGGAGCCATAACATCAACAGTTCAGATCAGTGAACCATGGACCCATTTATGCCAGCTATATAAGAACCACTAAGGGTTCTGACCAACTTGGGCGGTAGGGTAGTACAAGGAATGGAGGTTGCTGCACCCAATTGCCATGCAGGCTCCTCAAGGTAGGCATGGCAGATACATCAATATTGGGAAATCATTGCTCTGGTGGCCACCTTGGAAAACCTATATTTTAATAATGAAGGAGATTGGACATCTGATCAATTGATCGAAACAGTTACAGCAACTACCTACGTTCAACAGCGGAGAAGCTGACAACAAATGGATGGTCATTGTTGTCTATTACAGTGATTTTTGGTCAATGGTCTTCCATCGGGTGGCCCACCTGATCAATACTCTTGATAAAATAAATTGTTTTCCATGTGTAAATGCGTAGGGAACTGCATAAACTTCATACGACTTTTATACAGTTGACATGCATGTCAGCATTCGCCTTGTATACTTCTACGGCACATAGTTTCGAGGCATGGTCCATATTGTCATAAAGTATTAATTATATATTATGGTATTGTTTTAAAATATCAAGAATAATTTCATTTTTTATTTTTATTTTTTTAATCATATTTAGGGAATGATATCACGTGATTTTGAAGGTGTGGTTGTTACTGTACGTTTCAGTAGTGTGGGTCCACATGTGATGTGTATGTTAAGACATGATGCTAAAAATGAGGTAAATTCAAAACTCAAATAGACCACACTGCAAGAAATAGTGAGGATAGAACGGCCTTTATGGGGCCATAGATGTTTTGGATCAGGCTAATATTGGTCTTTTCAGTTCATCCTAGTTAGAATGACCTCATGAATGGTTTGGATGGGATATAAACATCATGTTGGGCTCCATAAAACTCAAGTAGTCCACTTGACTTTTAGATCTACCTTATTATTGGAATGCTAACCTAACATGAGTCTTGGAGGGGTTGGATTTCTCGTGGACTTCTAGTTGGGCCCCACAGCTTTTGGCCACGGTGTGGATTAGGTATTGCCCCAACTAGGACTTAGTTAGAGACAGACAACCGTGTTTGGGGATCTATGGGGCCATCATGATATATATAATTTATCCATTCTATCCACCTATCTTGAAAGATCATTTTACAGCATGAGCCTCAAAAGAAAGCAATGGAAGGCTCAAGTGGACCGCACCATAGGGAATAGTAGTGATGAACTCCTACAGTTGAAAACTTCCTATAGCCCACCGTGATATTTTCTTGCCATCCAAGCTATTCTTAAGATCACATAAAGATGAAGTGAAAACATAAATACAGTTTGATCCAAAGCTTCTGTGGCTCCTAAGAAGTTTTTAAAGATATGCTTTCAATTCTCGCTGCTTCCTGTGGTGCGGTCTACTTGGGACGCGGATTGCGTCCTATCCCCGGCCGAATGGTAATCCATCTGGGTAGGGATCTGTGGGGCCCATCATGATGTAAGTGTTTTATATATGCCATTCATCGCTTTTCTTAGATCATTCTAAAGTATGATAGTAAAAATGAAGCAGGTACACAGCTCCAACGGACCACACTAAAAGAAGCTGCAATGATAATGACATCCACCATTGAAACCTTTCTAAGTGCCACCGTAATGTCTTTTTACCATTCAACCTATTCATAAGGTCATGTAGACATGGATGAAGTGAAAAAACAAATATCAGCTTGATCCAAAACTTCTCCGGTTCCCAAGAAGTTTTAATGGTGGACATTCAATCACCACTTTGTGGTCCATTTAAGCCTTATATCTGCCTAATTTTTTGGCTCGTATCTTAAAATGATCTAAGAAAAGCAATGAACGGCATGGATAAAACAATTACATCATGGTGGGCCCCACAGAGCCCTACCTAGACGGTAATATATCCGGACAGGGGTAGGACACAATTCGCGTCCGTCCACTCGAGCCTTTAATCTGCCTTCTTTTTGAGCTCACGGCCTAAAATGATTGTCAAAATAAATGGATGGTGAGATAAAACATATACAACACACTAGCATCACAGAACCCCTCACAGGACCATCTGTCTTTAGCCAAGTCCTAGTGATCAATCCGTGTCATCCTACCACAGGAACTTTCAGGGGTAGTGGAAAATGGAAATGTTTACTTGTATTATAACTCGTATCGGAAATCCTCGTGCCTACGCAGGGATTATTAACTTGGGCGGCAGGGGACTTCCACCTGTATGAGTGTTAGGGGTGCACACGGTTCAGTTCGGTCCAGTTTTGGGGTGAAAACCGAACCGAACCGTTCGCTACGGTTCTAGGATTTTTGGAACCAGAACCGGACCTTGAAAACCGGTTCGGTTCCACGGTTCTGGGACGGCCAACGAGAGAGGCACGGCTGGACGGAGAGAGAGAGAGAGAGAGAGAGAGTCCCATGATAATCAACAGTGGGCATTCCCTCTCAATATGTTCCTTATGATGGCCCATCTTAGTTTTTGGATCAGGCTGATCTCCCTCCCTCCCCCTACACCTACAGATTTTGGAGGGCTTTCACACATTGAATGGTAATGGTTGGTTGGATTCTCTTCGACAAAGCATCCGTTCAAACACTGAAGCAATAGGATCCAGAACTGGACTGCAAATTCCAATGGGTGAGAATAAGGACACTGGTTCTTTCAATTGGAAAAATTGCAAGATTGGAAACACATATTATCGCAAAGACTTAGGGAAGAATGTAGAGAAGGCAAGCTCGTCACTTGGGTCGCCTTGAAGGTTTTCTTCTGGCTTCCTTTGGAGATAACACAGGTAAATCCAGCTGATATAAGTGTCAAATATCAAAGTTGGAAGATATGATGTTGAATCTGCTGTGAAGAAGCTTGTAGCTATTGATACCAACACAACGAGGGAAGGCAACCACGGTTCGTGTCATGATTCGGATCAATGGTTTGGATCTACAATTCGTGTAACGGTTTGGATCAATGGTTCGGATCTACGGTTTGGTTCTACAGGACCCTAAACTGGAACCGATCCGTAATCAATGGTTCTGAAAATTTTGGAACTGGAACCGGACCGTTAGCACCCTAGAACCAGACCAAACCGGACCGATCCAATGGTTCTGGTCCGATTACACGGTTCCAACGGTTCGATGTGCACCCCTAATGAGTGTACACCGAGTCGAACTAAGTCGAGCTAGCCTCAGCTCGACTCGACTCGACTCGGCCACTAGCTGACCCCAGCTCGGCTCAGTCCTTGAGCCTGATTGGCCAGCTCGGCTCGGTTTGGTCAGCAACTCAGGCCAGCTCGAGCCGAGTTCGCCATTGAGGCAATTCTACAAACACCTGTACTACACCTTCAAAACCCCTCTGAATGTGAAAAGAAAAAGAAATGACTGATCCAAAAGAGACGAATATGGCGATGGAAATGAGGTGAGAGAATAGATTAGGTGCATTGGAGGATTGATATGGAAAGGGCAGCATACCTTAGCAACTCTGGTAAGACGATCTCCGCTCTTTCCGACGGAGATGTTGAGGACCAGCTTCTACACCTTTATCTCCCTCATCGGATTCGACAACTTCTTTTCCGAAGCCTTTTTTTTCCAAAACACAAAAACACTGTCAGAAAAATGCAAGGGCACAAAGAGAGAGAGAGATAGAGAGAGAGAGAGAGAGAGAGAGAGAGAGAGAGAGAACCATGGCTTTCTCTGAAGGTGAGGGTAGAACAGCTTTTCGACCAGCGGGAGGTTGGAATGAAAGAAACCCTAAAAGAGGTGAGCTTACGTTTGCCGGAAGCGGATTGGCTGGTGTACCTCACACTAGCTATATAGTTGCTGTAGGTACGTGTGTTCACTCCCCTAGTATGGGGTTGTGATGTAGTAATAAACTCGGTGAGACCGAGGTCGAATCCCAAGGGACTGATACCTGTACGTTATTTAAAACTAATTAGAAAGAGAACTAGATTAAGATGAAATCTAAATCGAATGTAATTTGATTAATAATGATGAAATAATTATCTAAGATTTTAAGAATTCAGGAAAAGGACACTAGGGATTTAGAGGATCCACATGTAGAGATCAGAGAAAACTTATGCCTACATCAAAAACTCAACTGGACTTAGAGTGCATCTTCATCCAGTTGAAGGGTGTAACCATGAAGATCAAACTGAACTTCCTTTGATCTAATTTTCAAGGGATGAAAGGTATATGAATTAGAATAGATTCCATCACTAAACTATGCCCAGGAGACAAAGTAAACAACAGAATTAAACTAATTACCAACCTATCAACAATGTATGAAGGTTAGGAAGGGTACTGTCATCCGACCATGCCCAAGAGACGATGGTGAACAATAAGGCTTTCTGACGTCATACATATAAAAGGAAAGGAACATGCTCAAAGTCATCGCAGACCCATTGTAATTTTAGTCACAACAGACCATTAAAAACTAAAACAAACATTCCCTTAATTAAAACCAAAATCAACATCAATTCAGTCTAAACAAAAGGCATAACAAAAGTCACCCATCACGCTACAGGCTTCACCTCTTAGCCCTAGCTAAGAGGTTTAGCTAATCATGACCATGATTTAACTCACCTCTAAAAACATAAAATCAAGACAAGGAAAAGAAAAAAACTCCGTTAAACAACTGCTCCGCGTCCAGCTCCCTCTCTCTTTGCTCCACGTCCTTGCATCTTCCCCCACCGATTTCTCCTTTCTCCTCTCTCCCTCTTCTTTTTTATAGGCACGGACCCCTGAAGAGGCAGTTCCCACTCCTCTTTATGCAGCCCTTTATGCAGAAAAGGGTTCCTGCATGAGCTCTGTTTCTCACAGCAAGAAATGCATAAAAAGCTGCGTTTGGACTGAAGATCCAGACGTTGATCGTCCCGATTACCGCATCTGCCATCATGACTAGGGTCAAGCCTGGCTGGGGCTTCCATTGGACGGTTCAGATCTTTGATCCGATCACGTTCGGGGTCACACAACTCCACGGAAGATCTAAATTTTCTGGACGCGCGATCTTGGCTCCAACCTCCCCTGACGTGTTCGGTGGGGCCCACTTCGCTTTTGTTTTGAAAATTCACATCGTCCAGTAGATTCATCTCGAAAAACCGTTTTAATATGGTTGGTTTTGGAGTGCTGTTGACGTGGCCCACTTTCTTTTCCAGTTTGCCGTCCAACCTGTGTTTGAACGGTTGAAAACCGATCTATGTTTTTATCTGGAATTCCAACACCTAGGTGTGGGTTGTGGCTACTGCATGAGACGAATGGACGGTCCAGATCATTGATCTGGATGATGATCAGGCCTCACAACTGTAAAAACAGATAGACAGCGAATGACGCTGTCCGTTCTTGCGCAAGGAGTCGGGTCAGCCGACTTTGACTGGGACTCCTGGTCTAGTGCGGCTCGCGTGCAGACATGACATGTACACGCACGTTGTATGTGGGGCCCACTGTGATCTTTGTGAGACATCTGCTCCATCCATCCGTTTTGCCATCTCATTTTAACCGTGGGAACCAAATTTGAAGCGTATCTTGATAGCAGGTGGGCCCCATATCACTGTTTTGGTGGCTGATCTGTCAGTTGGGCCACTTTCACAGAGATCCAGGAGCTGAAATTTGACGTGTACGGTTCATTTATGGTCTTCAAGCCCTGTATGAAGTTTTAAGTCGAACGGATGGTTGAAGCCCTGTGATCTTGCATTCTGGACCAATTTCGGGCCACTTGAACTTCAGTTTCTCAATTTTCTCGGGTCTCTGGCATGTAAATCTTTTGATCCTAGTCCCCTAGAATCTGTCCCCTGCTCTGATGACTTCAAAGTGTCGAATCCACGCTTTTAGTACTCTTTTTCAGTCAACGCTCCTGATTACACTCTGCAACAAAAACATGATTAAAATATTCCATTAAGCATTATCATGTATGTAAAATCAGGTAATAATCAGGGTCTAATATGCAATATTTGACCCTTATCACAACCCCCAACCAGCATTTTGCTAGTCCCGAGCAAAGCATGCGAAAAATAAGTTGAGAGTTATAGGACAATCTCTAAAAACTTGAGTGATTTTTTATTTTTTATTTTTTATTTTTTATTTTTATTTTTACAATCAAGATACTAGAAGTCTAAGATTCATGAATGTTGGGCTTTACATTCCCTATACTCAAGCACTCGGTAGATTTCATAACCAAGATCAAAGTATTAATCCAACAATCAGAAAAATTCTAAACATTGAGTTCCATGGGTGTATCGTGTAATCTCGGCTTATCATTAAGGTTCACTTCTTAATTTCATGATATTATCAGTAACCAATAAGATAATTCATAATAACCAAAACTTTCCTCACAGATCATTCTTTCATTCTTCCAGTTTTTGATTTTTTCTATTACAAGTAACGCCAAGGAGAGGAATTAAGTCCTTACCTATATGGAGCAAACCTATGGTAAAGACCAGTCGTCAAAAAATAAATAAATTTGAATGTCAACATTGGGGAATCAAACCTTCACCTGTAGGGAGCAAACCTATGGTGAAGACCATTTCCCCAATCCTTTCAATTTCTCAGGTTGGTTCCTTTCATGCTTAATGATCACCAAGTTATCCCTTCAATGTCGAACTGAAATCTTAATGTGTAAGCGAGATGTGTCCTATGAAATCATGACTCAATCAATGTTTGAAACTTCTAATTATGGAGTAACAATTGGAACTTAATTGTGAAATCTAAAAGATACTGAATCGAAGAGTCCTAAATTACCAACATTACATATCTTGAAATTCACAAGAAATTCAAAAAAATTTTAATTTTTTTTTCACACAATTTGCTCAAGATCGAGAAAGTACTGATTAGGTGACCAAATCTCCCACCCCCAACTAAAAATCTACATTGTCTTCAATATAAAAGAATAAGCATGCAATGCACATGGGACAACGAAAGTAAATGAGAAGTGATGGGAAGATAATACCTGAACGAAAGAATCAAGAGGCTTTTCATAGATATCTACGTAAGAGGGGGTTAGCACAAGAGAGAAACTAACAGAAGAAAAATAAAAATAACAAAAATAAAATCCTACCTACACCACTTTCGCAGGTACTCTCGATTGCATTTAGCGTATGCAACAAGCCTTTAAACCCCTAGGTTTCCCTTAGTGGACGAGTTGTAGTCTCGTGAGGGTTTGCAGCAATGTTACCCACAAACATTGAACTAACTAAATAAAATGGAATAAAATAAAATAAAAGGCTGGGTTACCTCCCAGGAGCGCTAAGTTTACCGTCTATCCTAAAACAGCATAAAGGAAACTATCCTAGTCCTATGAAAATAGGAAACCTACCTATACCTCCATCAGACTAGGAAATCAATCCTGGTAAACAGGATCAGCCAAAGGTATGGACATGTCCTCTGAATCAAATTTCTCGACAAATGGCTTTAAGCGATGTCCATTTACTTTAAACTCCTTGCCATTGTCAGGATCCCTTATCTCAACGGCCCCATGAGAATACGCAGTGACCACAATGTAAGGGCCGGTCCAATGAGATCGAAGCTTACCTGGAAAGAAATGTAATCGAGAATTATACAAAAAGACTTTCTGACCAGGTGTGAATGATTTTCGTAGAATACGTTGGTCATGAAACGCCTTCATTTTATCTTTGTAAATTCTCGAGTTCTCGTACGCATCGTTCCGGATTTCTTCAAGTTCATTTAATTGAAGTTTACGTAGCGAGCCAGCGTTGTCCAGATTGAAATTCAGATTTTTGATCGCCCAGTACGCTTTATGTTCTAACTCCACAGGCAAGTGACAAGCTTTCCCATAGACAAGTCTAAAGGGAGACGTTCCAATAGGGGTTTTAAAAGCAGTACGGTATGCCCATAAGGCATCGGTCAATCAGATTGACCAATCCTTAAGATCAGGGTTAACCGTTTTCTCTAATATATGTTTGATTTTCCTATTGAAAATCTCAGCTTGTCCACTTGTGGATGGTATGGGGTGCTCACCTTATGAGAGATACCGTATTTCTTCATTAAGCTCTCGAATGGTCTATTATAAAAGTGTGAACCCCTATAACTAATGATGGCTCGAGGCGTACCGAACCGCGAAAGGATGTTCTCTTTTAAGAATTTAATGACCGTGCGATGGTCATTATTTCGACACGGAATTGCTTCGACCCATTTAGTGACATAATCTACGGCGAGCAAAATATACAAATTTCCAAAAGATTGGGGGAATGGTCCCATGAAATCAATGCCCCAACAATCATATTTCGACGGGACAATGCTCTCAATTTTTGACAACGCTCACAAGCCTTGCAAAACTCATGAGTGTCCCTGAACATAGTGGGCAACTAAAAGCCACACTATAAAATCTTGGTCATAGTCTTTTTAGCAAAAAAGTGACCACCACAGGCCTGTGAGTGACAAAAGGAGATGACACTCTGATGCTCATCGTTTGGCATACATCTCTTCAGGATTTGGTCTAGGAAATATTTAAACAAATAAGGATCATCCCAGAAAAAGTTACGTACCTTGGTGAAAAATTTCTTCTTATCTTGCGCAGTCCAATATGTCGGTATGGAACCTGTGGCAAGATAATTAGCAATATCAGTGAACCAAGGTGAATGGGAGACTCTGAACAATTGTTCATCAAGGAACATATCATTGATATGTGTCGTTTCAAGGGAATCAGAGGGATTAAGGCGAGAAAGATGGTCAGCCACTACGTTCTCTACTCCCTTTTTATCTTTTATTTCTAGGTCGAATTCCTGGAGTAGGAGGATCCATCGTATTAAGTAGGGCTTAGCATCATTCTTGGACAGAAGATACTTGAGCACCGCGTGATCAGTGTAAATAATGATCTTGGATTCAATCAAGTAGGACCGAAATTTGTCCAAAGTGAACACTACGGCCAAGAGTTCTTTTTCCATAGTCGAGTAGTTCACTTGGGCAGGATTTAGAGTCTTACTCGTATAATGAATAACGTAGGATTTCTTATCTTTTCTTTGGCCTAGAACTGCCCCAAGAGCATAATCAGATGTGTCGCACATAAGTTCAAAAGGAATGCCCCTGTCGGGTGGTTGTATGATGGGTGCACTAGTCAACATGCCCTTAAGCTTAGTGAAAGCTTCCTGTCATGGCTCAGTCCACTCGTATGGTGCATCCTTTTGAAGTAGACTACATAAAGGACGAGAGAGGAGACCAAAGTCCTTTATAAATCACCTGTAAAATCCTGCGTGTCCTAAGAAGGATCGCATGTCTCTAATGTTCTTGGGTGGAGGTAGGTTAGAAATAAGATCGATTTTTGCCTTATCCACCTCGATTCCTTTGGACGAGATAATATATCCAAGGACAATTCCCTTATGAACCATGAAATGACACTTCTCCCAATTAAGTACCAAGTTCTTTTCTTCACATCTTTTCAGCACACATTTAAGACTCTCTAAGCACTCGCTGAAAGATGAATCGAAAATAGAGAAATTGTCCATGAAGATCTCTAGATATTTTCCTACCATGTTAGAAAAGATACTCATCATACATCGCTGAAAGGTGGCAAGGGCATTACATAATCCGAATGGCATCCTTCTGTAGGCAAAGGTTCCGTAGGGACATGTAAATGTGGTCTTTTCCTGGTCGTCAGGGGCGATTTCAATCTGATTGTAGCCCTAATACCCGTTAAGAAAACAGTAATAGGAATGACCAGTTAGCCTTTCCAAGATTTGATCAATGAAGGGCAAAGGAAAGTGGTCTTTCCTCGTGACGGTATTCAGCTTCCTATAGTCAATGCACATTCTCCAACCAGTAGTAACTCTAGTTGGCACGAGTTCATTATTGGCATTAGCTACGATGGTGATCCCAGACTTCTTAGGAACTACCTAAGTTGGACTCACCCATTGACTATTGGATATGGGGTATATGATACCCACATCCAATAGTTTAAGAACCTCGGCCTTAACCACTTCCCTCATGTTTAGATTTAATCTACGTTGTGATTGCCAAGCGATCTTAGCATTATCCTCAAGATAAATGCGGTGAGTACAAATCGAGGGGTCGATTCCCTTGAGGTCCGCTATCGTCCATCCAAGGGCTCCCTTATGCTCAATGAGAGTAGATATGAGCATACTCTCCTGTTCTTTCTCCACGTGGGCAGAGATCACCACCGGGTATGTCTCATCTTGACCTAAATAGACATATTTTAAATCAGAGGGCAAAGGTTTTAGGTCAAGTTTCGGTGGCTTGAGGTTAAACGGTAGAGGCACTACATCAGTTTGGGGCAACTCTTCAAATTGTGGCCTCCACCAGTTAACTTCAAGTACCGGTGCAGTATCAAGCAAGGCACACGTTTCCCTAATCATGTCATCATCAAAATCATGGGAGTGGGCCAGGCACGTCTCTAGAGGGTTAGAGGATAAGGTCAGAGGTGTCATATCTTCCACTAAAGAGTCAATCATGTTAATATCGTGGAAATCATCATCATCCTCTAAGTTTCTGCCGTTATTGAAAAAGATGTTTGACTCCAATGTCATATTCCCAAAGGACATAGTCATAACACCATTCCTGCAATTGATAATTGTGTTTGATGTGGCAAGGAATGGGCGACCAAGAATGACGGGAATCTGAGTGCTCATGTTATTGATGGGTTTGGTGTCCAGGATGATAAAATCTACAGGGTAGTAAAATCTATCAACTTGGACCAACACATCCTCAATTATCCCTCTTGGTACACGAACAGAGTGATCAGCAAGTTGTAGTGTGGTTAGGGTGGGTTTTAAATCACCCAAACCTAACTGTTTGCATACCAAGTAGAGAATCAGATTGACGCTCGCTCCTAAGTCAAGAAGTGCAAAATCAATTCGATGATCTCCAATTACACATGATATGGTTGGGCTATCGGGATCCTTGAATTTCTGTAGCACCTCTTGCTTTAGGATGGTACTCACTTTCTCAGTCAAGAAGATCTTCTTTTGAATACTCTGCCGTTGTTTGGTCGTGCATAAGTCTTTCAGAAATTTGGCATATGAAGGTATCTGTTTTACAACATCAAGTAGAGGGATGTTGACTTTCACTTGTTTCAACACCTCTAGGATATCCTGAGAGTTAGAGAGATGTTTTGGTGTGACCAACCGTTGGGAAAATGGAGCAACTGGCTTTTCTATAAGTTCCGGTTCTACTTTTTGTGGGGCATCACTAGATCCATCATTGTTGTCCTCTTTCGGTTTTTGAGGCTTTTCGGGCCTAACCGGAAGGGTTTTATTAATGATCTTCCCACTCCTAAGAGTGGTGATGGATTTAACATGCTCTATTTGATTTGAAGAGCTGGGATTACTTATCTCGTACTGCGGTTTAGGATTGGGAAGCGGTTGTGCAGGAAGCATCCCCTTTTCTATAACCATCATACGTGAATCCATCTTTTGCATAAAGTCTCACATTGCATGGGTCAGCTCTTGCATGAAATTTTGAACCAGTTCTTCTTGAGGTTTCCCCTGATTTGGATTTTGATTGAAGAAACCTTGAGGGCTAGCAGTTTGTCCATTTCTCCAACTAAAGTTTGGATGACTTTTCCAACCAGGATTGTACGTATTAGAGGTTGGTCCATTAAAAGGTCTTTGATAATTATTTACAGCATTGGATTGTTCATTCAATACTTCTCGAAAGGCAGGTATCGTAGGACAATTTTCAGTTGTATGAATGTTGCAATCACATATGCCGTAAACACTTTCATTAACCTTATCATTCTTTCCTTCCATGGCCTCAACTTTTCTTATGAGCATAGTTACTTTATACTTGAGATCATTCTCTTCTTTCAAGAGATACAATCCACCTTTCTCCTTTAATTGAGTCGGCCTAGACGTGGTGTTAGATTTTGGGTAATAATCCCATGATTGTGTTTTTTCAGCAAGACTATCACGGTAATCCCATACCTCATCGACATTTTTATTAATGAATTCTCCATTACACATTGTCTCGACAATTTGGCGCATGGAAGATGTCAGTCCATCGTAGAAAAAATTTGTAATGCACCACGTTTCAAAGCTGTGTTGTGGGCATGAATTGACCAAATCCTTGAACCTTTCCCAACATTGGTAAAATGTTTCATCCTCCTTTTGGGTGAAGTTCATGATTGCTTTTCTAAGGGTAATCGTTTTATGATGTGGAAAAAATTTCTTTATAAATTTCCTTTGCATATCATTCCATGTGCTAATGGTCTAGGACGCAGTGAATGTAACCACGTCTTAGCCTTCTCCTTTAAGGAAAAAGGAAAGAGTCTCAGCCTGACTATGTCCTCAGACACATTTTGAAAATATAAAGTGGCTATGATCTCATCAAACTCTTTCAAATGTAAATATGACTCTTCAAATTCAAGCCCATGGAACTTAGGAGGGAGTTGGATAACCCCTGACTTGATGTCTATATGTCCTGTATTTTCAGAAAAAATCATGCATGAGGGCGTACTCACCCCCGCTGGTTGTAAATAATCTCGTAAAGTACGTGGCGGGGGTGCTTGATGCACCTTATTCTCATCCTGAATGTCCTCCACCCTAGGTTGGGATAGAAGAGGTTGGTTTTCAGCCATCACTTCAATTAACTCAGGGGATTTCAAGTGGTGCTTAGTCCTGCGATGGATAGTCAACCCCTCAACCAATCCTCCTTCAGTCAAGAGACGTTGAGTGTTGTCACGGGCTCACTTGGGCATAAAACACTCGCAGCCCTCAATCAAATTCGAAACTTAATCCTAAGAAAGGAAAAAAAAATCTAAAGAGAAAGAGAGGGTTGGAAAGAAGTTACCAAATTGGAGTCCCTAAGTTAAAAACCTGCAAAATAAAACAAAATAAGTTAGATTCTAAAAAGAGAAGGGCTAAAATTCGAAAATCCTTAAAAAAAAGAAAGATAACAGTAAACTGATTTCTAAAAGAAGGAATTCCTAAAAGAAAGTGAAATTTTCTAAAATAAATTAGGAAAGTCTTAAACTAGAAAGTAAGTTACTAACAGGGATCTGAAAGATAGAAAGTAGAGAAAGAGCTTACAGAATTAGAAATTTCTATCTTAAAAGCCTACAAAATAGGAAAGTTAGTTTCTAAACAAAAATTCTACAAGTAGAAAATTTCTAAAAATAAGTTAGAAAACAAAGTTAGATTCTAAAAGAGTTAGAATTAGAAACTTTCTAAAATAGAAAATCTAAACCTAAAATTAGAAAGTTTCTAAAAATAAACTATTTCCTAAAAATAGAAAAAGTAGAGGAATTAGAAGGGGATTACCAATTTAGAAGTTTATGTCAGGATCCTACAAAACAGGAAAACAGGTTAGTTCCTAAAGATAAAATAAAATAAAAACCTTTAACCTAAAGTTAGTAAAATCCTAATCTTAACCAAATTCTAAAACTAATTAATCTCAAAAAACGAAACCGTCAATCCCCGGCAACGGCGCCAAAAACTTGTTCACTCCCCAAGTATAGGGTTGTGATGTAGTAATAAACTCGGTGAGACCGAGGTCGAATCCCAAGGGACTGATACCTGTACGTTATTTGAAACTAAGTAGAACGAGAACTAGATTAAGATGAAATCTAAATCGAATGTAATTTGATTAATAATGATGAAATAATTATCTAAGATTTTAAGAATTCAGGGAAATGACACTAGGGATTTAGAGGATTCACTTGTAGAGATCAGGGAAAACTTATGCCTGCATCAAAAACTCAACCGGACTTAGAGTGCATCTTCATCCAGTTGAAGGGTATAACCATGAAGATCAAACTGAACTTCCTTTGATCTAATTTTCAATGGATGAAAGGTATATGAATTAGAATGGATTCCATCACTAAACTATGCCCAGGAGACAAAGTAAACAATAAAATTAAACTAATTACCAACCTATCAACAATGTATGAAGGTTAGGAAGGGTACCGTCATCCGACTATGCCCAAGAGATGATGGTGAACAATAGGGCTTTCTGATGTCATACACATAAAAAGAAAGGAACATGCTCAAAGTCATCGCAGACCCATTGTAATTTTAGTCACAACAGACCATTAAAAACTAAAACAAACATTCCCTTAATTAAAACCAAAATCAACATCAATTCAGTCTAAACAAAAGGCATAGCAAAAGTCACCCATCACGCTACAGGCTTCACCTCTTAGCCCTATCTAAGAGGTTTAACTAATCATGACCATGATTTAACTCACCTCTAAAAACATAAAATCAAGACAAGGAGAAGAAAAAAACTCCGTTAAACAACTGCTCCGCGTCCAGCTCCCTCTCTCTTTGCTCCACGTCCTTGCATCTCCCCCCACCGATTTCTCCTTTCTCCTCTCTCCCTCTTCTTTTTTATAGGCACGGACCCCTGAAGAGGCAGTTCCCACTCCTCTTTACACAGCCCTTTACGCAGAAAAGGGTTCCTGCGTGAGCTCTGTTTCTCGCAGCAAGAAATGCATAAAAAGCTGCTTTTGGACTGAAGATCCCGACGTTGATCGTCCCGATTACCGCATCTGCCATCATGGCTAGGGTTATGCCTGACTGGGGCTTCCATTGGACGGTTCAGATCTTTGATCTGATCACGTTCGGGGTCACACAACTCCACGGAAGATCCGAATTTTATGGACGCGCGATCTTGGCTCCAACCTCCGCTGACGTGTTCGGTGGGGCCCACTTCGCTTTTGTTTTGAAAATCCACACCATCCAGTAGATTCATATTGAAAAACTGTTTTAATATGGTTGGTTTTGGAGTGCTACTGGCGTGGCCCACTTTCTTTTCCATTTTGTCGTCCAACCTGTGTTTGAATGGTTGAAAACCGATCTATGTTTTTATCTGGAATTCCAACACCTAGGTGTGGGTTGTGGGTATCGCATGAGACGAATGGACGATCCAGATCATTGATCTGGATGATGATTAGGCCTCACAACTGTAAAAGCAGACGGACAGTGAATGATGTTGTCCGTTCTTGAGCAAGGAGTCGGGTCAGCCGACTTTGACTGGGACTCCTGGTCTAGTGCGGCTCGCGTGCGGACATGCCATGTACACGCACGTTGTACGTGGGGCCCACTATGATCTTTGTGAGACATCTGCTCCATCCATCTGTTTTGCTATCTCATTTTAACCGTGGAAACCAAATTTGAAGCGTATCCTGATAGCAGGTGGGCCCCATATCATTGTTTTGGTGGCTGATTTGTCAGTTGGGCCACTTCCACAGAGATTCAGGAGCTGAAATTTGACATGTACGGTTCATTTATGGTCTTCAAGCCCTGTATGAAGTTTTAAGTCGAATGGATGGTTGGAACCCTGTGATCTTGCATTCTGGACCAATTTCGGGCCACTTGAACTTCAGTTTCTCAATTTTTTCAGGTCTCTGGCATGTAAATCTGTTGATCCTAGTCCCCTAGAATCCATCCCCTGCTCTGATGACTTCAAAGTGTCGAATCCACGCTTTTAGTACTCTTTTTCAGTCAACGCTCCTGATTACACCCTGCAACAAAAACATGATTAAAATATTCCATTAAGCATTATCAAGTACATAAAATCAGGTAATAATCGGGGTCTAATATGTAATATTTGACCCTTATCAACGTGTCATGCGAAGAGAAGCACTAACGCTTCTCGGGCTCTGAGTTGTACGAACGGTTCGATTCGAGTTGGATTCGATCTTAGTCAAATCGAAATGGGGCCTGCTCGAACTCGACTCGAACTCATTTTCGAGCTTAAAAAATCAGCTCGACTCGGCTCGAACTCAGCTTCAAACTGAGTCGAATCAAGCTTTTTCGAGTTGAGTCGAGCGAGCTAACCGAGCTAGCTCGATTCATGTACACCCTTATGTATGACATATCTCCTGTAGATATGCTTGCACCTGTACGACACCTCTTATAGAAATCGTTGTCTATAGAGGGTGTATTAGGTGCACCCCCCGCGGCTTCACCTAGGATGGTGCTGCCCTTACAATAGGGCCCACCTTAATTTATGTAAGGTACATCCATACCGTCCATCCGTTTTTCCAAATTATTTTAGATCAAAATCCCATAAATTAAATAGATTCAAATATCTGGTGGACTATACCATAGGCAACAATGATTACTAACCATTAAAATCTTCTTACGAGCCATGAAAGTATTTGATTGAGCTGATATTTGTTTCTTTCCCTTCATCCAGTATTGTGTCACCTTACAACAGGTTGATGGCAAATAAACATTAAGGAAGCATTATGGTGGGCCCTAGGAAGTTTTTAATAGTGTGGTGTTCATTCGTTACCGTTTCCTATATTATGATCCACCTTAGATTTGTATTTGCTTCATTTTTGAGTTCATGCCCTAAAGTGATCAGGAAAAATGGATGGACAGAATGGATTTAGAATACATATATCAAGGTGGGCCCCACTGTCTTGGGTGAGGCTGGGGTTGCACCTAATCCAATCCGGTGTTTATAGGAGGAGGAGCGACTGGTCGATTCCACTTGCATGTATAATACACCTTGTAGAAATCATTTGCACTCATATAATTAATGCCTTCGATAGAAATTGTTGTCCAGGGATAACCATCATTACATCATCACATGGGTCCACGTGATGAGATGATCCAATGATCGAAACCGTCCATCGTCTCATCCTTACCATAATTGAACTATTATCCAATAATCAAGCTTCAAGGATGAATAGGACCCTTTGATTTTTGGAGTACAATGTTCTTAATTCATCTACACAGTGTATTGGTCAGAATCTTCCATTCAGCGGGAGTTGGCCCGTAAATCATAACATCTAGATCATGGATGGTTCCCATGGAAACCGTCTCAGCATGTGGAGCCTAATCAGAGCGACACATGCTGATGATCCTGAGTCGCGACATAAGCAAAACTTGCCCACGCCTTTCTTAATTAAAGTACTTTTAGTGGGTAACGCCCCCTATACATGGAAATCAGATTGCGTACTAAGTAACTTGGTACGCTCTTATCGTGCTGAGTAAACTCAGTTGGGCCCACTGTGAATTCATTGATTTATCCACACCTCCTATCCATTTTTCCATGTCATTTTAGGTGTTGAGCCCAAAATTTAAGCTTATACAAATCTCAAGTGGACCATACCAGTGGAATGATTTCCACCGTCAAAATATTTTTGAGCCTCACAATGATGTTTATTTGTCATCTAAACTGTTCATAAGATAAAAAAAAAAAAAACACGGATGAAGGGAAAAAACAAATATAATCTTGATCCAAAACTTTCGTGGCACCCATGAAATTTTCAACATAGAAATTCAATTCACACTGTTTCCTGTGGTGTGGTCCATTTTAGCCTTGTATATGCTTAGGTTTTAAGCCAAGGCCCTAAATTTATCTTGTAAAATGGATGGACAGACTAGATAAAATACATAAATCATGGTGGACCCCACAGAGTTTACTCAGTACGCAATCCACTTCCTTGTACATGTTGCTGGCTCGGATGGATCGGGTCACCCTCTACTATGCTTTTTTATATCCATGTAATGAAGGTGCTATTAATTAAAATAGCCCACATTATGATGTAATAAAGTAGCTAACGTACATTAGATTTTTAATTCATATATATTTTTAGCCCCTTGATATTTTTTGACTTTTTTTTTTTGGATGAAAATGCCCTTATGCAAGTTGTTCTGGTGGTCAAAATAGCCTTTAGAGAATAAGGTGTACGCCTTAGTAAATCAATGATTAGAGCCGCCCCTCGTCCAATATGATCTATTCACTTTAATCGGACAACAGTGAACCCATAGTATGATCATTTCAAAATAAAATTATGGAGCTATCTGCGGCCATAACTACATTAATGTCATGAGGTAATTCCGAACTGTTTCATCCAATGCGATCCATTTATGATATGAGTTTTTCTCTCAAACTTGAACTAATTGCATGAAATTAAAATTCCTTTCATGTGGACTGTTTGGATCTGTTATAAGACGATCCAATGGGCCCCACACAAGATGTAAGATTGATTCAATAGGTAGGTCCCTTGTGCAGAAAGGCCATTTAGCATTTTCTTTATTTTTCTTCTTCGTTTTTTTCATGAGAGGGGACCATTTTAACTGTAGGAACCGTTGATCACCTTTGTAGCATCCACTCTGACGAGCTTTTAAGCTTTTTTTTTTTTTTTAAAGATTTTCAGCCACTCTCCAACGTACAAGCTATGGTGGCCAAAGGAAGATTTATGTTAGGATAATAGTTGATTTTGTGTGTTTTTCGTTGGTGAGTGTCAATGATGGGAGTTTGTGAAGGGAAGAGGGTGTAATGGTTCCCTTTATAAATATATTTTTAAATTTTTTTTTTATGGGTATGCATAATAAGAGTTTGTAAAATGGATAAATTTTATAATGAAAGAATATTGTAATGGATGAATTTTGAAATCGAAGAATATTGTAATGGATGTATGTTGAAATTAATGGATATTATAATGGATGAATGTAATGGACATTAAAATGGATGCATGTTGAAATGGATGAATGGTCATAACTTTCATAACGAGGGACCGTTTTCTTCGGATAGATGATCCGCAGTGCATATCGGTGATCCATAGTCCTTCATGAATGTTGGACCCACTTTTGACAATAAAATGGTGTCCGAATGATATAATTACAAAGACATTTGAAAATTTATCAAATTATCTTTCTAACGAGTATAAGATCACCAAAATCGGATATGTAATGAGGAAGTTATGACCGTTTTCGTTGGATTAGCGATCCATAGTGCATATTGGCAATCCACTGTGAGTACCAACGATCCACAGTGAATGTCGGCGATCCACCATTAATATAGGCAATCCTCATTAAAATCAGTGAACCACGGTGAATATTGGCAATTCACAATTAATATAAGTGATCCTCACTTAATATCAACAATTCATAATGAATCTCGACGATCCATAGTTAATATCGGTGATCCTCACTGAATATTGCACGATCTACAGTGATTATCAGCGATCCACAGTGAATATCAACAATCTACCATACAACATTAATCCATTACAACATTCTCCCATCTCGACATCCATCACATTCATCTATTACAATATTCTTTCATTACAAAATTTATCTCTTTCATAAACTCCCACCATTCATACAAAATTAATAATTATTATAAAGGGAACCACCACACCCTGCTCCCTTTCATAAAGTGGAATGGAGAATTTAATGTTCTTGATTAGTTGTATAGTTAAAAACTCTCAAGCTCTTAAGTGAATTAGATGTGTGTTTAACAGGCTTAAAGCAGGTGGGTGCTACACATAACCCCATAGTTCGATGGATGGTGAAATATACTGTTCGAATCTTAGAATTTAATTCAGTCGATCTTACATTAAATAGTGTGGATTGCCGTTATAAGTTGGGGCGGTGGATTCATACCCCTTCTTTAAATACAAGAAAGTGAATCTTACCCTACGTACAACGACAACGTGAGATGTCATAATGGGGAAGGTGTCTCACTTCTTTTTTTTTTTTTAAAGAAAAATATTCAAATGCACGTTTGGCCCACTTGCACCATCTGTTTAAAGTAGAAATTCACCATGGCCCATCAATTTGTGTGTTCTTTCAACAGACTAAGTTTGAGCATTAATCTCACCAGGATGGCCAAGATGTATTTTTAATGGCTTATGTCTACCTTTAATTCAAAACAATGTGTATTAACATCATATGTAAAAACTAGTCGGTAGTTTTGATCTTCTGAATGAATAGTTTATTTAGATATTTAGATGGCCCATTTAGTAAATACAAACATGATAAATGGTCAGATAATGGGATAAAATTGAAGTAATTGGATGGTTTGGATATTAATAATCTATGTGGGTTATTGTATGGTTGGTTTCACAAATGGATATGCATAAAGTGATTTTTAGATGTGGTCTATTATGAATGTACACTGTTGGGTTCAAGCAACTTCTTCACATATGCAAGTTACTAGGATCGTAGATTTGATGGTAGGTTAAGTATATCTATACTAACGAACAAGATGAATGGATCAAAATGCCCTTTTTCACGTAAGTGTCCTCCTATTAAACCCATCTCACATCTTGTATGGTGTCAACTACATCATATTGTAATAGATTCAAGCTGTCTATATGAAATGAGTTTTAATTTCATGCTATATGTCTAAAATTGAGGGCAAAACTTGTAAAAATTCTAAATTTTGGTGCATTAAAAAAACAAATACAAGTTAATAGTTAAGTTGGTAGAGACATTTTTAGTTGAGAGAGAGGTTTAGGGATTGATTATTCAAGTAGTAATAATAAAATTTTTTTATCAAATGTTATAAAAAAAATTCATCTTATTTTATCAAGAGAAGTTTCTTTAAAAATGAAAGAGATAGAAAGCCTAAAGAAAAAGGGAGATGAGATTCTAAAAGGGCTTGATCAGGTAAGTCCAACTGTTAATCTTTTTACTTTTTTATTATGTTGTTAATTTCTTCTCGATCTATACAATAGATGGTGTAGATCATCCACGCAATCATTGTATAGGTATGTAGAGAAAATTTTAACAAAGTAATGCTTTATGATTTTAGATTTGGTCAGTAACATTTTAGGAATAAATTTAATGGATGGAATTTGATTTTATTAAGATAGATCTGAACGGGTCATTTGATCCCAAGCACCAAAAGATAGCATTGTCTTGAATTTTAGATCGATCTGACCATCGAATGCGCTACACTAGTCAGATATATAAATGTTTAAATAAGGAAAGTTTAGATTTTTGTGCAACTGATTGGTATCACTTAGCGTAGAAAGTCGAGATGGGCCATCGATGTATATGTGGTTAGATTTACACCATTCATCTAATGTGTAGAGGTAAAATATGTTAGAACATCAAGAATTTGTATGATCCAATCATCCAGTGGGCTACCCTGATTAATAATTTGACATTCAATTTCAGGATCTTAAAAAGAAAATCTAAATTTTAATAATTAAATTTAATAAATATATAATTTTAATTATTTAATCACACTTAGAATGTATATCAAAGGTGGGCCCCACCGTGTAATATACCCAGAAAAATAATAATGTTGTTGATATAATTGATAGGATTTCTAAATTCAAACCAACTAAATTACCTTGTGGATTCTACACCACCAGACTCAGGTGAGTAACCCAATATATCTCATGATTCATTAAAATAAAAATAAATTATTTGTGATTGTTTGATTGATTGATTGCTATAATGATTTGAGTGTTTTGTTGCAATATTGTATACTACGATAAATCACTTGTTAATTTGTGCCAAATTACATGACTATGATAATTGTACATTAAATTTATATATAAATGTTCTTATCAAGATAAATATTTATGGCAGTTATGAAAATGATATATTCATACATTATCAATAATTCATTGCATTTGCATTGTCGATCTTAGGAGCCCTCCCTGGAAGAAATGTCGATCCTGGTAGAGCGTTATCAGATGTGGGCTATGCCCAAGCCTACCGAAAGGTGGAAACTTACTCAATGGGTAGATGCGGGTTGATGACCTCCAACCCAAGTAGATGGACGATCATTCTATCTGATGCATTCATATCATTGTGCATACAGTTTTGCATTTAGTGCTTATATTATTTTAATTGATATGATTATGAACCATACTGGGTTTTCTCACTAAGTCTGGCCAGCTTACTTTTTCACTGATGGAAAAACCGTACATATAAGCAATTACTTGATGAGTTGACGCGTGAACAAGAAGTTGTGACTAAACTAGTGTATAACACATGTGAAATGTGGTTGTATCTGTCAGGAAATGAATTGACCACATTTAGACTGTTTCTAATTAATTAATTAGAATTTTCTTTGTTATGATTATCTGATTTATATATTATGAATGGTGGTATTAGTTGTAGGATTTTTAAGTATTTGATTGGTTTTATTTAATTAAATTGTTCTAGGTCTATAGCAAGTAAATTGTATTGACTGATGAATGATGTATAATTTATGCAAATTTAATGTTTATGAATGTTGAGAATAGACGGATATTGTTGCTTATATCATTTGTGTGAATGATAGTGAACGGACCTACTTGGAATGTAAAAATAAATATTACTTTTTACTCTAAATAATAGTATAATGGAATGAAGTTAGTACACGTTATGCATGAGTTATGACTCGAAACTTGAGCTGAGGGTGTACACTTTGTATTCGAATTTTGAGGCGTGACAAAACTTATCATGTATAGAAATACAATTCAAAATCAACTCACAACACCAATGTACTTCTGGGCCATAAGTAACTCTATTTAAATTTATTTTTTTTAAAAAAAAATACTCTACCATGGATTCACGACTGTTTGATTAAAGTAAACATATTAGATCAGATGAGGGGTGACCTCAACCGTTCATTTAGTGAGGCCCATATCCCATTCTCAAAAGTAATTCAATCAAAACTTTTGCAGCAAGTTAACACTCTATAAAAGGATGGTTGACCATAGAACATCTTCATTTGGAAAATAAAAATAACATACCAAAAATATTAAAATATTATATGTATTAAAAATCTGGTGGCACCTTTACTACTGTATAATTGAAGGTCATTTTAATTAACAGCCCAGAACGAAGGCATTAGGTCCAAACCACTGGTTATGGTTCGCCCAGCAGATAACTTAGATCCTATCAAGCGCAAGCGTCATCCAACCATTCTAATAGGTTGGCCCCACGATGAGGATCATCTAACGTGTAAATGAGCCTTGACCACTCATCAGGTGCCATAGGAAATAATGTCTTGTCGTTGATAAATAGCGAAGTACAGAGTGTGGGACGCTCTATAAATAAATGTGGCCATTTCTTGCAAAAGGCGTGGCTAACCTCCTTATACTATGGGAACCGATAAGGTGTTACCCGGTAACACGTTAATGGGTGCCTCCCAGACCGTGGTGCCTGTTGTATATCCACACTGTCCATCAGGTGATTTTAGGGATGTATAAAACAATAAAGCCGATCCAAATCTCAAACAGACCATACAGTAGGGATTGAATCCTCACCGTTGAAAACTTCCTGAGTCCACGAGTTTTAGATCAAGCTGATATTTTTGTTTTCGCTTCATCCAGATTTGTGTGACCTTACCAACAAGTTTGGATAGGAAATAAAGTAGCATTACAGTAAGTCCTGGGAAGTTTTTAATGGTGGACCTTCCGTGATCACTGTTTCCTGTGGTGTGTTCTACTTGAGATTTAGATCTGCTTTATTTCTTGGACCACGCCCTAAAATAAGTTTAAAAACTAATGGACGGCATGGATATGCAACATATACATCAAGGTGGGCCCCACGGTCAGGGCAACAACCTTTAACGTATTACCCGGGTAACACATAATCCGCTCCCTATAATATATAGGTAAAAGGAACAATGCTCCTTGGATCACGGAGTGAAATCGTAGTGGATTAGTGGGCCAGCTTGTCCATGTGGCTCAGCAAGCAGCGCTTCCGGAGGTGTACGCCACCATCTACAAGCAATGGATGATCTTATTTTATTACATGTTGACTATTCTATGATTTTATATGTTCATAGATTGAACGGATACAATCTTTTTTGGCAACTCATACATGGACTGTGGCACGTTCCTGGTGGGACCTCTCACCTGACGGTTCTGATCGTCCACATCGTGGCCCAACTAACGGACTATGATTCACCGTAGAACCGAGGGTGTACAGGACCGGGGCCCATTTTGTATAAAATTATTGCAGCTTTGCTGCGGCATGTCCAGCAAATAACATGGGCTGTGTTTGGGCCCACCTGAAGTTGATCCGTGTGAGCAGCCCATGTGAACGGTTATTTAAATGGTGCAGCCGCTGGGAAAATTCACACCAGCCACCGCAAGTTCAGCAGATAAAAGGTCAATAAACGCGGGTGAGGATCGACAAGAAAGAGCAATTGTCATGTTCTGGTCTACTCACAGCGGGCTCCCACACCCTGACATCAGTTGTACACGTGCGTGCAGCATAGGCCATCCACATACAGGCACACGTGCCAATATGCAGCACGCGTGCAAGCGAGCTTTCCATCTGGTTGGAAATAATATCTGGATCTTCTTAAAAAAAAAAAAAAAAGAGAGACAGTCAGTTTTACTGCTCAGGTGCCCCCATATGTCCAAAGTAAAAATGACAGCTAATAATATTTCACCTTAACCATCATTTTTTTTCGCATGCTGTGGGCCACCTGAGCTTTGAAATATAATTTCAGGCCAGAAGATCTAAACAGCCTGATGGAAAGATCATTCTTACGCACGTGCAATAATTTGACAGATGTGCCTGCATGCATGCGGATGTGGACCACTTGATGTTTGAAATTTCCTTATTTTTAGGATAGAAGATCTAAACAATATAGCCCACCTAATGGAAGGCTCAGATTTGACATACCTATCAGAAATTTACACATGTACTTGTATAAAGTAGAAATACGGCTAAAACATTTTATTACAGCCATCCATTGTTTTATTATGATGTGGACCACTTGAGGTTTGAAATTTCCTTATTTTTAGGCTAGAATATCTAAGCAGTATAACCCACCAAATGGAAGGCTCAGATCTTACATATCTATCAGAATTTTACACATAAGCCTGCGTGTGGATGTGTGGGAGTAGGACTCCCACACGCGCGCTGAATTAGACAATGTGGATGCTCAAATGTACTGCTCTTTCCTGACCGGCGTTTCGCTTGTGTTGAGCATCCGATCGTTGCAAAAAGGTGGGCCCCACCTGGGAGGAAATCAGGATGGCCCAATCATCAGGGCGGCTAGACTATCGAAATCAATGAAAGAGTGCGGAATATTATAGAGTTTCAGGCTCAGGCGACTGGATTGTAGGATATAGATTAACTAAAGAGTTAAAAAATAAAAACAAGATAACTAACATTCGACGTTATACCGATTCCACGTGGAATCATGAATATCAAATGAGAAAATCTTTTGTACTCCAGCAGAGTGTTATGGATGATACACGGGCAATTAGAAATTACTTAAAAATTAAACACAAAGCATACAGTTAAGTCAAATTAAACCGTTAAAATTATGTGTCCCAGTTTCGATGCTGTCATGTACAAAAAAATGACACTTATTTAATTATCTGACCATCACATTGGTGGATATTTATTGGACGGTTTAAAATGAAACATATCCAACGTTCCTATTTGAACAACTACGCATCCATGACTCAGAGGTTATATGATTGTACATGCACTCTAATTTTTGGAATATAACTCGGCGCATTGGGGTTCACAATTTAGCTGATTTGAATTAATCTATGTCATACGTACCGTTTAGAAGCTCCTGTGTATCAACGTCAAGTGCCAATCAGAGTCTCAAATAATTCCCAGTATAAAATTACGGAAACGGATTGGCTACTCCTCCTGACACCAGCCCTGTGGCTGATGGTCGGTGCTCTGTGGGCCCCACCATGATGTATTTGTTTCATCCATTCCGTTCATCCACTTTTAAAGATCATTTTATGGCTTGATACCAAAAAATATAAGGATAAAAATATCAGGTGGACCACACCAAATGAAAAAATAGTGAGTGGATATCCACAATTAAAATCCTCCTAAGGTATGTGTTATATCCAAACCGTCCATCCATTTGGTGAGATAATATTAAGTCTTGAGACGAAAAAGAAGACATATCTCACTATCAAGTGGACCACACTGCAAAAAGAAGTGGAGGATTGAACCTCCACCATTGAAACCCTTTTTAGGTTAACAAAAGTTTTGGATCAATATGAAAATTTTTTTTTCTCTTCATTCATGTTTTTGTGACCTTATGAATAGATTGGATGGAAAGTAAACGTTATAGTGGGCCCTACGACTTGTTTAACGGTGAAAATCATATCTCTGCTGTTGTTTGTGGTGTGGTCCACATGATTTCTGTATATAATTCATTTTTTGGATAATGCTCTAAAATTATCTATAAAAATAGATGAACGGTGTAGATATGATAAACACATCACTTTGGGGCCCATGTAACTTTGATCTCCTTTCAACCGTTCGTAGAACTCGGAGCTCGAGGAGCGTCAGTCCTCGTCTTCGCACGACACGTACCTACAGCAGCTATATAGCTGCTGTGTGGTACACCAGCCACCGCTTCCGTTTAAATACCGCTCCACATTCTAGTTGACCCTTCACGCCCCCTCCCTCTCTCTCTCTCTCTCTCTCTCTCTCTCTCTCTCTTCGGTCTTCTTGCTAATTTTTCTTCATGGCTTCTTCGGTTAATCCCAACGTCCCTAGGTGGACAGCTAATTCAAGCCCAAAGGGACCGCCGGGACATGGACCCGTGGCACCAGTGCCCGAAGACGACATAGAAATGGACAGCTTCACATCGCAAGACAACATCGCCCTTCCGGCCAGTGCTACTATTAACATCCCGAGGTGGACGCCTACTCCGAGCCCGACGAAAGATGAGCGAGGCATGAATAGCTTCGACTCACAAGAAGACATGTCCTACAGTGCTGAAGGTTTCTTTCCCTTCAGTACTGCTGCTTCCTCGACTCTACCACATCCACATCCTCCTCAAGTTAGAGACAATCTCTCTAGGCCTATCTATAATGCAGCGTCATTGAGAGTAGACATGGAAATTAAGGGCACCGGAGAGGCGGAAACGATGACGGTGCCGACCCAAGAAGAGGTGAAACCTGTTAATTGGGACACAATTCAACTTGTGTCGGAGGACAATGGCATTTTCTTGACATGGGAGGATCTTTGGGTGACAGCGTCGAATGGGAAAGCTGGTTCCATAGGGATACTTCAAGGGCTCACGGGCTATGCTCAGCCTGGAGAGGTTCTAGCAATCATGGGCCCATCCGGCTGCGGCAAGTCGACCCTTCTCGATGCCTTAGCAGGTAAATATAATTCGATTTCTTTTAAAGTTGTTCTTCCTGGTCCATTTTCTCTAACTTCAATTAACCAATCTTGACTTCGTCTGTCCTCCCATGAAACATTGATTTTTGTTATTTAAAAAAATAAAAATAAAAATAAAAATAAAATCTCTTAGGTCTGGTTACAATATATCAAGATGCATTGCTATTTTATTAACATTGTCACCGTAGCTGTTGGATCTGGGAGCACGTTACAACTATAAAAAAACAGTTTGTATGATGGGCCCTTCGATGGGGCTATACATGAAAAGAAAAAGAATTCATGGACAAGAATATTCCAACCTTTTCATAATTTAACTATTTTCCTTTGGAACATGGACCACGTTCTTTAACCACACCCATTGCCCAAAATGGCTCGGAAGAGGCTATGATGATGGTGGTGGTGATAGCGATGCTTCCAAGACGATTCCAGTCAATTACTCTGGATATTTTCAAAACAAGGCCAGTTCCCGTGAATCCTTAACACAGTAAGTTTATTCTGGAGTATAAGGGCTGTCCATGTTGTGGCCCATCATATCAATATCGATGATTTAGATAACTGGACCATGGACCCTGCTTGAACGAACAGAAAACCCAAGTGGGGGGTAAAATATTCGTTGCAATTAATCATACAGAAAAACTAAATTTTGAAAGAGTTTTTGAGCAATTGAAACCATGCATTTAGGTTCTTGTCATTGGTGTAATAAAACATCTGATCCGAGCAAAAGGTCGGCCGCACAGCCATAAACATCAATAATGAAGAAAATCTAATCAATTGAATGATTAGGTCGACTACAACCATACACAGTCACACCATTGTCATTCATTGATTTCAATCGGTGCAGTCCACCTGATGTGCGGACCACCCTGGTCTTCGTCCCACGTGATCCTTATTATGCGGCTGCATCATGGACGGCTCAGATGTTCCACACAGGCGACAAGTTGGCGGGAAAGAAAGCGATATGCAAAGTTGACTGGATGTGTAAATCTCTAATTAACATTCATTTGCAGGGAGATTAGGCTCAAACACAAGGCAATCAGGAGAGATCCTAATCAACGGTCGAAAACAAACACTAGCATTTGGCACTTCGGTAAGACAACCGTTAGCTTAATCAAGATCGAGTATTGGTGGCCCACCAATGTGGACACATAACCTCCACTCACCATCTATTGTAATCCTGGGCGTTCATTTGTTAATACAGGCTTATGTGACCCAAGATGACACTCTAATGACGACATTAACGGTTAGAGAAGCTGTGTACTACTCGGCACAGCTCCAGCTTCCTGACTCCATGCCTAGATGGGAGAAGAGAGAGCGAGCAGAGACGACAATCAGGGAGATGGGCCTGCAAGATGCCATGAATACTAGAATTGGAGGGTGGGCTACCAAAGGACTCAGCGGCGGGCAGAAGAGGAGGGTGAGCATTTGCATTGAGATGCTAACTCGCCCGAAGCTTCTCTACTTAGACGAACCGACGAGTGGGCTAGACAGTGCAGCATCATACCATGTCATGAATCGAATCGTGGGCCTCGCTCGACGCGGTGGGAGAACCATCATTGCATCCATCCATCAGCCTAGCGGCGAGGTCTTTGAGCTCTTCAACAATCTGTGTCTTCTGTCTGCTGGTAGAACAGTTTATTTCGGGCCTGCTTCAGAAGCTAATGAGGTAATGAAATTATTATCTATTACCATGTTCTGCAGTGTTCTGTCTTGAATACGCTACTTAAATCTGAATGTGGACCATCCAATCTTTGATGTACCTGTACGACAGGCGGCAGTTGCAACCCATCACTGGGTGGGGCCACGGTGCAAAGTCACATTGAACATAACGATCCTAACTGTCAAAACAGTTGCCTATGAACAGATTGCTAAGGGACGTTCTGCTTTAACCATCCATTTGCAAGGCCAACGAATGGATGGTTAGGATCGTCCACCATGGTCCATCCTCATGGGACACTTAACTGATTAACTTCATCTGTCAGGAAATTCAAGACATTATTTTCTTTAATTACCATGATATGTAATCTAGATTTCTCAGCATAAGTATGTTTCTCTGTTCGCTAAGAATACTTTCAAAAAGTACTTAGCAGAAGCGATTGATTATTCGGAACTCTGGCAGTTTTTCGCATTGAATGGCTTTCCATGCCCATCTTTGATGAACCCTTCTGATCACTTCCTCAGAACAATCAACAAAGACTTTGATAAGGTGAGAACAAAACCGATATTCTCTCTCTTTCTCTCTTCAGGTTCTTGTGATTATAATTCCTTGTCTCAAATGGAATTTCTTACTTTAGAGATTTTAAAACCTCAAATCTCTTGATTTGGTGAATTAGGACATTGAACAAGGCCCTGGTAAAAAATCAACTGCCGAAGCCATCGACATCCTCGTGAAGTCGTACAAATCATCCCCCACTTCTAAACAAGTATCTCAACGGGTTGCTCAGATATGTAAAATTGTAAGCTGATAATTGAACCCCTCTGTTTATCTCGGGTGTGTTTGGCAGCACAATCACATTGAATTGCAGTAATTTAAATCTAATGAAGTGGAAACAATCCAATTGTCATTTCCTTCTTTGGAATCCATATTGAGGTTCCTGGTCCCAAAATGCAATTATGTTACTTTCAAGTGGGCTTGAAAAAATGCAACTTGAATCTGTTTTCTACTTTTTCATTTCAAATACTTGGTAACAACAGTATTATTATTATTATTTGGATTGCATTGGATGTTCGCAATCTAATTCAAATAATAATAATAAGTGAGTCCTTGATTTACATGAATAAGATACTTAAAGGGGCCTCACCTTTGTCTTTGCAGGAAGGAGGAGCTTTGGAGAAGAAGGGAAGCCAGGCTAGTTTCCTTTCTCAGTCCCTTGTCCTTGCAAGAAGATCCTTTGTTAACATGTACAGAGATCTGGGCTACTACTGGCTCCGTTTTGCAATATACATTGCGCTGTGTCTTTGTGTGGGCACCATCTATTACAACATTGGCAAAAGCTTCGGCTCTATTCAGGTGAGCTAATGAAAGATTTCATCCTTCTCTTTTTTAATCTTATGGTCCAAACAGAATAAGGATCATCTTCTAATGTTGGATGGCTTTCAAGTTTTTCAGGCTAGAGGCTCGATGCTTATGTTTGTAGCGTCATTCCTGACCTTCATGGCGATTGGTGGATTTCCTTCTTTTGTGGAGGACATGAAGGTTAGTTGATGTTGTTAAACTCCATTAATATATCTCTGGAGAAATTCTTGGGTGTTTCATTAAGAGTCAGATAACTCCCAATTAACCATGCTTCCGTACAAATTCCTCGATTGAGGTTGTGTTTGGTTGCACCAAATTTCATGAAATTTCATGATATGTGCACCAAATTAGACTGCTTAATAATGAGATACTATGAAGTTTCATTATACGAGGTGCAACCAAATGCATCCTAAAGAACGTTTGAAATAATGCTAAACATTACTAATTATATATTGTCTTCATGTCAGTATGCTTTTATCCATTTTTCTATTTGAATCGTAAGTCCTAAATATTTTTATTATGATGAATCTCTATAATGATTATAAAGAATATGTTGGTCACCATGTCATCACAAATCCTCTTCTTTTTTTTTCTTTTTTTCATGATGTGGGCTACATTTGCAGATATTTGGACGAGAGAGATTAAATGGGCACTATGGCGTGGGTGCATATGTAGTCGGCAACACAATTTCTTCCATCCCTTACTTGTTTCTCATATCTATTGTACCGGGCGCCATAGCCTACTTCCTGGTGGGCCTCCAGAGAGGAGCTGATCACTTCATCTACTTCACCCTTGTGTTGTTCGCATGCACGACACTGGTCGAGAGCCTGATGATGATTGTCGCGAGCATCGTCCCAGATTTCCTCATGGGCATAATAACAGGGGCTGGGATCCAAGGTGTCATGATGCTAAACGGCGGCTTCTTCCGGCTACCAGATGACCTCCCCAAACCCTTCTGGAAATACCCAATGTACTACATTGCATTTCACAAGTATGCCTTCCAAGGGTTCTACAAGAATGAGTTCATTGGCTTAACATTCCCCAACAACCAAGCAGGTGGGCTACCCACAATCAGTGGGGATGAGATCTTGAGAAGCACATGGCAAGTTGAGATGGGCTACTCCAAATGGGTTGATCTTGGTATTTTGATTGGTATGGTGATTTTATACAGAGTCATGTTCTTGGGTATTATAAAGATGGCTGAAAAGGTTAAGCCCATGATAAGGGCTCTGCTTGCTGGATCTCCCAAGCAAACCATTCAAGTCATGGAGCAGCCTTATACACCTACACACTGAAGAATGTGGATTCTCATTTCCTTTTGTTCATGTGTTGGTTATGACGTGATTTTCCACTTCAATCCTCCTTGAAAGGGAACTTACATCTAACTAATGTTTGTTGTACTTTCTTTGAAGCTTGTTTGTTGGTCTGAAATGGGCTTAGCAGTTTATAAATAAATAAGATTTTATAAACTCGGGTTTGATCATGTTAGTTAATCTTGTGGGTCCCACGTGTGTACCCTTTTACTTAGGTTTCTGGGTTTTGTTTGTGTCGTTTTTTTATCAGTACTAGTTGGAATAGAACGTGGACACGTAAGGTGATTCCATGTTTATCAAAGCGGATTTTATGAATGGGAAATGATCACCATATGTTCGAGCTTAGTGGGGCCCACCATATGTGAGAAACGGATTGTGAGAATCATCCAACGCGTCCATTAGATGTGCACGATCCTGCATGATTCATATCTCAGCTGGGCGAGTCACAACAGAGTAGAAGAATGGGGGATCCATCTTTTCGTGTGTGTGTGTGTGTGGGTCATCCAATCCATTCATCAGTGAGCCCCACCTGGATCAAGGGCACTCAAAAAATAAACAAGCTATTCCAAAACCTAGGTGGCCCACAACAAGTGAATACATAGGTTTTAGGCATGGTTGCAAATTGCTGCCTGTGGTGCATCCCATTTGAGTTTTGGATGGGGATGATTCTTGCTATGAAAGGTGAGCATAGGAGGTGGGCCAGATGCAAGATTTGTGTTACATACGCTCGAACCATCCTCCTGCAAGCAAATTGTTATATGCAAAATTGGTGGCCGTCCACGCTTTCCAATCAATCGTCCTCCAATTGGATGACTAGGATTGCCCAATCGGAACATTTTCTTGGTTGATATGCCATCCACGGGCCAAACAATCTAAACCATTGAACTCGATCTAAATCTGTGATGGGTCCTATGAGATCAACGGTTTGGACTACCAAACGAGGGGCTACACTTGTACGAATTGGGTGAAACAGGACATCATATCACGATCACCATCAATAGATTATTACTATTGTTTGGAGGTGTTAAATTTCAGGGTTGATTTATACCAAGAATTCAGCACCGTCACTCCAAAGGACTGGAATCCTCCACGACACCTCTTTCATGCAGAGGCTACCACCCGCAAGCTCTTTGGTGCTACAGCGTTGTTTATGCCGTGTTTGGTTCACCAAATACGGTGGTAATGTGTAGTATTTTAGTCATTATTGGGTTTTAATTACCATGATTGGATAGCGCCTGTCGTCACCGTACTCAGACCCTTTAGTTGACAAGTTATCACTTACGTACTCTCACAAACGTCTATATCCTTCCGACTACGTAAAAGTCAGGTAATTCGATTCCTGTTTTACTTCAATGGACTGTTTGATTTTTTATTTTCCCCGGTACACAGGGGGGAATAAGTAATTATTACTTACCCCACCAGTTTCAACTTAACCTGGAATTATATTTCGAAAAGCTGTCCATACACTACTTGCTATTACTGATTTATATACGTGGGCCTCACCATGATATATGTGAGTTATCCACACCATCCATCCTTTTAAAAAATATATTTTAAGGCATGAACCCAAAAATCAAGAAAATCAAAAGTTCAAGTGGACCACACCTTAAGGAACAGTGATCATTAAAACTTTAATGGTTGAAAGTTATTTACTCCCTAGGGCCCACATTGATGTTTTTTTGTCATCCAACCTGCTCATATGGTCACACAGTCATGATAAAAGGGAAACAAAAATATCAATTTGAACCAAAACTTTTGGGGTCTTCAAGAAGCTTTCAATGATTGGAGTTCAATTCCCATTATTTCCTATGTTGTGGTCCACTTGATCTTGGGATTTACTTCATCTTTCTACTCATGTCCTAAAATGAGTTGGCTAAAGGGATGGACGGTGTGGATAAGACACACACATCATGGTAGGCCCCATGATTTAACGTTTTTCTCCTCGGGTGACGTGAGGAGTGTTATAAATGAAAGGTGGCGGTCAACATCACTTTGAAAATCCAACCAGAAATACACGGGTAACTAATTATTACTCATTTACTTTGAATTACCTCTGTAATTGGAAAATCAAACAGGGCCTAAGAGGTCATTTGCACCGTGAATTGGAGGGGATTGGAGGGGAGTTTCAAATCCCTTTGATTGTTTGGCAGCATAAAGTTAGAGTGGATTGGAGGGGAGTTTAAAATCCCCTTAGTTGTTTGGCAGCATAAAGTAACCGGAGGTTTCAAATCCCTTCTTTAAGAGAGTTTGCAATGCACGGTGAGATCTTGAATTACACCTAAAATCATTTCAATAGTTGCAGGTGTAACATGTGTGTCACTGTACACTATCATTCTATTCGGCACATGGCCCACTAATGATGATGAACACCATCCAAACATTGTCCATGTAAATCAGCACCATCCAAATATTGTCCAGCACTATCCAAACATTATCCATATTAATCAACGATTAAAAATCTTGTGCTTGCGGTCTATCCGAGACTTGGAATTTCATCATTTTTAGGCAAATCATATATTTCAGTGGGCTTATCACAACCATAGTATCAAAAATTATATATCTCACTAATTAGGAATATTAAAGTTGATTTAGTAATTAAATTCAAACCCCTGTAAATATACCATGCATAGGTATTTTTGAATTAAAGTTGATTCCCACTCCAGGTGCCAAACACACCAGGAGGATTGCCAATCCAAAAGGTTTCCAATCCCGGGGGATCCAAATCCAGGGGGTTCCCACGCTCCCAAACAGGCCCTAAGTTTACTCCTTGTCCACAATATGAGATTCTGATTAAGGGACCTAGTTACAGAGGGGTAAGATGTTAGGCGCCATCTCTGCCCATATGGGTGAACATTCTCTACTTTGTGTAGTAAGTTGATCTTATGGAATAAAATTATAAGATGTATAGTATTAAAATGAAACTAGGAAGTTTCAGATTTATGATGTAACATGGTTCAGAATTCCAACATAAATCATAGAATATACGTGATAATATTAGAATATTATGTAAGAGGACTAAGTTACCATGAGTTTCTGATGCGATAAGATTCGAAGTTCCGATAACTCACAGAGCATACGTTCAATAGTAACCTAGAGAAATAGAGGGGGTTGAGAAGGGAAGTAATTATGCGATTGACAAAGTATGAATGCTAGTGATAATGACACGATCTTTGACTTGCATTTGAAATTGCTTAAAGGTTTGTGTGCATCATGGTTTAGAAAGGTTGGCTTAAGTGACACTATGAAGCTAAGAGAGGACTGGTAGGGAGTTAAAGAATATATGGGAGCTTGGGAACTCAACCACTTCCTCTCTCTCTCTCTCTCTCTCTCTCTCTCTCTCTCTCTCTCTATCTTGGTGAGAATTGCTTGGTTGTTGGGTGTGAAATGAAGAGATGAGGAAGGTATTTATAGCTATTGGGTAAGTTTTTAGGTAATTGTAGGGATTATGAAGGATAAAAGATAATGTGACAGCTTAAGATTAATGAAGGGGAGATGACACATGGCACTTTCTTATGAGTTAAAGGGCATGGTACAATGGTAAATAGTAAGAACTCTAGGGTTAAGCATGTCCCATTATAGTTGACTTTTAAGGAAGCAACAATTAAAGCTTGGGGCACATATTCTAAGAGGAGGCGATAATTCAATTATCATCATTTATAGTTCATCTCTAAAATTTAGCAATTTGGTTCGTTCGTGCCTGTAGAGTGGCTTAAGGCTTGGGTTTAAAGCTTTGGCTTGGAAACAACTTGAGTATGGCTCGACTTGGGTAGTGGCTTAAGTATGGCTTGGCTTAAGTAATGGTTTGGCTTAGGCTTGAAAATGTCAAAAATTCTGGGTAGGGTATAGGCTTTAGGTTTAATTCGTAAGGATCATCAATTTTTCATCAAGTTGTTAGCCTGAATGGGGTGTCTACAGCCTCAGGCTCCTCATCACATGCTCCTTATATAGCCCGAGAGGAGGGCAAACCCTTGTACGGGTTTCCTAACTGGACCAGGATCCTTGGCAATTATAGTATACAATTGTTTTATTATTATTATTATTATTATTAATCATTCCAATCTAGCCAAAGAGATGTTTAAAGGTCAGAACTATTTTTAGATACCCGCATGCAAAGATTCATGGTTGTTATGTTTCTCTTGGTGTCTTTGATATCCGTCCGTTTTAAGAAAAATATGCTTTTTGAACCTTCATAATCATCACAAGAGCACCGATCATCTATGGGAGAATCTCTAATTTTAAAAGGATTATGTTTGACAACCTTGCCATGCATATCCAGTTTACAATAGGATCCCTATCTTGGCATGTCTTCATATACTTGTCAAGCACGCTGCCTCAATTACACGGGACACTTGTGTTAGGATTACCTGTCATTCGTCATAACATCTTATCCATAGACATGCGATGCAAACCTGTGTAATTATGCTCTTGATAACGTACCACAAAAGGACGCAAGTAAAATTTTGTCCATCATTTAGTAAGTAACCCCAACACATGGAGGCATCTTATTGGTTTGCACGACGCTCTTGGATAAACCTTAATGCATGGTTGGGCTTTAATCACCAAATAAACCCTTTCTTCATGAGACGTTGAATCCCTCCCTGCATGCACGCCTTCTCCTCAAGTAGATGACGTCTCTCTCCTGATCCCCATGGCAGTCGTTACTAGATCATTTTCTTCCGGGTAGTTTTTCTGCATGCATGGCCTCTTGTTTTACATGAGCATACTAAATATATACTGGTAGATTTCCATTTCATTCAAGAAAAGCATTTGGCTAGTGAAATCATATTTTAAACATATTACCTCTCATCGTCAAGTTTCTAATATCTTTATAAAGGCAATGACTTGGACTCGTCATGATTATTTAATTAGTAAACTGTTGTTGTTCACCCCACCCTAGTTTGAAGAAAAGTATAGATCTAAACAACAGCGTGGGTCTCACAAAGATTTTTAAGGGGATCATTAATTATATCCCTTGTAGATTGTATTAAATCATGAATGGATGTAAAATATTTTATGAATAAAAGCTAGTAGCTTAGCTTGAATATCTTGTAATAATTTCATTAGATCCCATTCCTCGTGTATATAAATTCATTTGTGCCCATTATAAAATCACAACAATTCTCTCATTTATCCTCTCTGGTCAATTTGATAACATACGATGATGAAAAGACGTGGTTAGCCATCCAAGTTATTCATCTGGTCCAATCAAATCATTCATCAGGTCTTATCAGGAGTACATCCTCATCAAAAAATCAAGAGAGTGGATTAGTTGCGTCCTCAGCCTCACCTGAGACGGTGCGGCCTTTACTGTGGGGCCCAATTTGATGTATGTACTCTATATCCAAGGCATCCGTCTGTTTTGGCAGATCATTTTAGGACATGAGTCCAAAATTGAAACAGATTGGACCCTACCATAGGAAACAGTGGTGATTGAACGCCTCCCGATTAAAAGCTTCTTAAGTCCAGGCATAATGTTTTCGCAATGTTTATTTGTCATTTGGCTTGTTGATAAGATCACATAAATTACCTTGATGAAAGAGAAAAGAAAAAAAGAAAACAAATATCAGATTTAAGGCGCGTGCACCTAAGATTTGGATCTGCTTCATACTTAGGCTGATGCCCTAAAATGATCTATCAAAACGGATGGATGGCATGAATACAGAACACATGCATCAAGGTGGGCTTGGCAGTAAAGGCCACAAAAGCTTGGATGAGGCAGCCGGAGTCACATGACCTAATCCATTCCCTAAAATAGGCCGGCCAAAGAGTTGTAAGCATTTTCCATCTCTTATTTTATGATTGGGTTATCCATACATTTCACATGTTTCTAGCGAATCGTCAAATGATACAAATCTTGGATAAGAATCCACAACGCACTAGAACGCCGTTGTTGACGATCCTATAATCCGGCAGTAACTGTTCCTCAAATGATGTGATATCTCACAACTTTTTGAGCACACGCATCATAAATTACTGGAGCTCTACTTAGAACCGGTTGGCCATGTTTTTTGGACAGTTGTGACCATATTTCCAAGTTGTTATCTAAATTTCCTGAGGTGGACCCTCACGCTGATTCGGACAACTACCGGAACTAGTATTAGTCAAACGGGAGAAGAGCTGTGCAACATGTGTTTTGAGATGGCGTGTAACAACCAAGCTTTGTGAGCCCACCATGTTGCTGCGGGTGCAAAATCCACTCCGTGTATCAGGTGTATGCTCCTCAATGTTAGGCCTGAGGCCAAAAATCATGCAGATAGACCGCTCAGGTGGGCCACAACTCAGGAAGAATGGGGATGAGAACTCCCAACTATAGGTTTGTCTGTGAGTCCACCATGTTATATATGCATCTTTCTTCATCAAACTTGTTCTTCCAATGTGACTCACAAGGAAGGATGAAATGAACATACAAAAACTGGCCTGATCCAAAACTCAAGCAGGGCGCACCGGCTGAACTTGGAGGCTTCGGGTGCAACTCTATACATTGTTCCTGTTGGTGTGGCTATGTGATTTTTTTATTTTTTTATTATTATTTTTTTTATCAAGCTGATTTTTGTATGATTTTTATCTGATGGCTGATTTATATCTGTTTTTTTTTATCCCTCAAGGCCCCAATGCAGGCGTTATAGACTATTCCGGTCCTTGTTAGACCATTGTAGATGCCAGATGGGACGGAATATTAGCAGATGATAAGGACACACGATGGTGCCAAAAGTCTACAAATCAGATGGGTTACGGATCAACCAATGCTAGCAAGTCAAGCCCTTCGGACCAGTCACATCAGGACTGTGCATAACGTGCATCACTGGGAAGTGATGAGGGTGGGCCGCCGATGACTGTTAAAAACTCCAAAAAGATTGGATCCAAAAAACATGAAAATGAAAATGATAGTAACTTTGTGTTGCAGCACCTAAATGCCTGTACTTGTCGTTAATCCTTAGCCTATTATTTCACTAATTACCAGTGTAATGTAGTGTGGATCCTCTGTTTCCAGCGCACCCTCTCTCCCCGTATCCTGGAATTTAATTGGTCCACGTCATTTGTACTGACATCAGCACACCTCTTTAATAAAATAAAAAAAAAATTACAAAATACCGCTTGAAGAAAGGTTGGGAAACGGATTGGCTACTCCCCCTGCCACCAGCCGGGTGGCTGATGGTCGGTGCTCCGTGGGCCCCACCATGATGTATGTATTTCATCCACTCCGTTCATTCATTTTTTCAGATCATTTTAAGGCTTTATCCCAAAAACGAGAGGTATATAAATCTCAGGTGGACCACACCGAAGGAAAATAATAGTGGTTGGATATCCACCATTAAATCCTCTTAAAGCCCACTGTACTGTTTATTTGACATCCAATCTGTTGATTAGGTCATACAGACCCAGATGATGGGAAAAAACAAAGATCAGCTTGATCCAAAGCTTCTATGGCCCCCAAAAAGTTTCTAATGGTCGATGTTCATTCAACATTGTTTCCTGTAATGCGGTCTAGTTGAGATTGGGATATATCTCATTTTTGTTCTCTTGTAATAAAATGATCTAAAAATAGATGAATGACATGGATAAAACACATAAATCATGGTGGCACCCACAGAGCACCGACCACTAGTCTTTGGCTAGTGGCAGGGGGAGTAGTCACTCCGTTTCTAGAAAGGTTACGTTCCCAAAGACGCAGATTTCTTGTGAAAGACATTCTCAGGAAGTTCCTGCAGTGGGAACCCAGGTGGGGCCCACTGTGATGTTTGTCATGAGAAATCTCTCCCCGTCCATCCATTTTGTGAGTTCGTTTTAAGACATGATGCTAAAAATGAACCGTTTCCAGAGCTCAAGTTTTCATAATTCAATGGGGCCACTACTATGGGTTTCTAGGGGATCAAGTCCCTTAATCAAAATATCCACGATGTGTTGCCCCAAGAGTCAAAATATGAAGCAAGTCCAAGCTCTGGGTGGGCCACCATCAGTCAACATGAGGACAATGTTCACGGTTGAAACGGGCTTTGGTGTGGGAAGTCAGTTACATCCTTTGCATGAATTTCTTAGTTTAATGGATGAATGGGAAAAGGTGGGGTCTGACATGGTGTTTGGTCTTTCTGGAAATTCGTGCCCTTCATCGGCCTTTCAAGGTCGTGTTAGGCCATGGGCCCAAATATGAAGTAGATTTGAGCCCTATGTGGACCACACGATTGATCATAGTGTGGGACAACACTAACCGCTAAAATAAGTTATATTGGAGGGGCATTCATCGTTTTTTGTGCTCTTTACAAATTTGCCATCGAATTCTCAAATAACTTATGTCATTCATTATGTTGGAACGCACCGTCTAATTGTCTTGAAATTGGGCGGGCATTCCTCATTTTTTGTGCTCTCTCCGTTGACCAAGATTGGGTCCCGATCTCCCAAGGATGTCCAAGATGCTCTTTTAACTGGCTAACACACCCTGTGCTTCAAGACCGAGGTTGCACACATCTGGTTGAAACATTACCCAGTGGTTTGATCATATAATCTAAGATCTTCATAGTGACTAAATTATCCTAATATTCTGATGGCCCATTTAGGGGATCCAAATACGCTAGACGGTTAGATGAGATGCTAAAAATACGAAGACTTGATGGTTGGTATTCTGGTCATGTATTTAGGTGATTGTACTGTTAGTATTGTAAATGGATGAACAAAATGTAGGTTTCTGGAGTGATTAATGAAGGGGTAGAACATATGTATCGTTAGGTTTAAGTGTCTTATTCACATGTGTAAGTTTCGTAGATTGTAATTCTAATAGTAGGTTAAGCATATTCATAGGTAATGAACAATATGAATAGATCAGAATATCAACTTAATGTGGTGTACGAGCAGATGCAGAGATCAAGTAGCTAGTTTACTACGATCAGGTGGTCTAAAATTAAAATGAACGATTAAATGTCTTTATCTAGCAGTTACATATTTGACTGAATAGTTGGTTATGGTGGACAAGTGAGAATATTTGGGTATATGATGATCCTGTCTTAAAATCAATTGTTAGATTGCTTGATCTATGAATGAGGATTAATCCCAATGGTCAGATTCGTGTTGGAGGATAAATGTAAGGTTACTATAACTAGATTGGTATTATACATATGTACATAATAAGTTACATTTTATGATAACACTTGAGAACTATCAATACTCGGGTATTGAAAAGTTCGGGGTGTTACATAAAGTGACGAAGTTTCACTAGACAAAATGACAAGATTATGGGTCAAAGTGATGGAGTTCTACTAGACAAAGAGACGGGGTTTCCATACAAAGTAATGTGATTCCACCAGACAAAGTGATAGAGTCTTATTTGACAAAGTGATGAGATTAGTGGACAAAGTGACATGATTTACTAGATAAAGTGATAGAGTTGCTAGACAAAGAGACAAAATTCTACTAGACAAAGTGATAAGAGTATGAGATAAAGTGTCGTGGTCACAGTAGACATAGTAATGGATTTTATTAAAGAAAGTGACCGAGTTGTATTACAAAGTAGTGAGGTTCTACTAAGTAAAGTGACTGGGTTGCCGGAAAAAGTGTAGTGGTTTTATAAGACAAAGTGATAGGGTTATCGAATAAAGTAACGAGATTCAACTAGAAAAAGTGACAGGATTACTAGACATAATGACGGGTTCCACTAGACAAAGTGATGAAATTGTAGACAAAGTGATGGGATTTTATTAGATAAAATGATGAGGTTTTACCAAACAATTTGACAGGGTTCTATTGGGTAAAGTGATAAGTCATCCTCAGGGTCAAATAGATAGTTTAGATCGTCCAGTCCGACAGTGTAGATGGGCCACCGATCGAAGAACATAGACACTATACGTTAAAATTTCTACCAAGCAAAAAAAGGGGAGAGGAGAGTTTCCTCTTCGGGAGGCATCAGGTTAAAACCGATTTGACCACGGGCTTGGCTCGGTGAGCCGCAGGATCATATAAGTTGTGCGCTTGCAACCACTGTGTGGTGCCCACTATGCTGTCTTAAAGCCAAACCAATCATTGGGTTTTGTTAGGTTTGGTAGGACCTCGGCCTATTCGTCGAGTAGAACCGAAATTCAGGTGGGCCATACTGCTAAGTTTTGGGTCGCGGATGTTGATTTCTTACAATCTGTGGATCAGATGCCATTCTTTAATGATCTCAATGGTTATAAGAATTCCTTGCCTGGATGGGATGGATACCAACGATATCCTCATTGATTAGATGACCTAGTAATTACATGTTGGATTGCCTATCCCTAGTTGTGGGCCTGATGGACTATGGATACACCAACCCAAAATTTGGGTTATGTGCATAAATTTTCAAGGCTCTTGAGTGTAGTGGGGTGTGTGCATATTTATTTGTGTCATTGACAAAATAAAATTATTTAGTGATGTTCTAAGATATTCGGTGCTCAGGTATTGGTAGCCCAGAGTGCTACAAGAGAACCCCGTCACTTTGTCTAGTGTAACCACACCACTTTGTCTAGCAATTCCATCACTTTGTCTAGTTAAACCCGTTACTATGTTTAACAATTCCATCACTTTGTTTAGTGGAACCCGTTGCTATGTCTAGGAATATCATCACTATCTTGTCAAATCCCATCACTTTCTCTAACAACCTCGTCACTTTGTCTTATGAAACCATCACACTTATTTTCGACAACCCCGTCACTTCACTTAGTAGTCGTCACTTTGTCAGGCAACCCGGTCACTTTCTCTAATAAAACCCGTCACTTTCTTTACTGCAACCATGCCACTTTATCTCACTGTCCCATCACTTTCTCTAGTAGAATCTTGTAGTTATCCAGCAACTCCATCACTTTGTCTAATGAATCATGTCACTTAGTCAAGTAAGACTTCATCATTTTGTCTAGTGGAACCACGTTACTTTGTCCCATAATCCTATCATTTTGTCTAGTGGAAATTTGTCACTTTATCTAGTGAAACCTTGTTACTTTGTTCAATAACTTCGTCAATTTGTCTTGCAGAATCCCTTTACTTTGTCTGGTAGAATCTTGTCAGTTTATCTATAAGCCTGTCACTTTGTCTAGTGGAACTCCTTTATCTGGAAATTCAATCACTTTGTCTAGTCGGACCCATCACTTTGTGTGGTAGAACCTCTTTAACTGTATATGGAGTTTACTTAGAAAAAAAAAATAATATTTGTATGGGACATAACTATTGACTTAGATAGGGCCCACCGTGATGTTTTTGTAAGATCCACTATGACTATTTGTTATTAAGTTTCATATTGGGTATAAAGACAAAAAATCGGATTGAATTGTGATTTTTGTGGGCTGCACTAAAAGAAATGGTTGGGAGAGATGTATACCCTTAGTTTTTAAAGGCTGGATATCAGGTAAATTGTATGAAATCCACTTCAACTAAATTGCAAAAAAAAAAAAAAAACAAACAAACAAACAAAAAACAAAAAACAAAAAAAAAAAAACAACTTAGGCCTACAAAAAAACAACTTAGGCCTGTGCCCTAAAATTGTAATTAGACATAAATCACTTGGACCACACCAATGGAAATAGTTTGGCAGAACCCTTTACATTATATCGAAGTCAACGTGAATCATAAATGGAATTAATTTTTTGGCCCATGGCCTAACATGGGGTGAAAAACCTTGTAGTTGAGGTTTATTTTACATAAATATCATAGTAAGCCCCACCTAATCCACCAATTAACTATTTGCTCTTGCAGGTGACTATAAGGTGGTATGCATATTGCCTAGGGTAGCATGGACCGTGGACAGTTGTGTGCTACTAGAAAAAGCTTTGTATGCCCTACCATGATATATGTATTATTCATAATATCCATCCATTTTTATAGATCATTTTAGTGCATGAGCACAAACTCGACGTTGATTTGGATATCAGGTAGACCACACCACAAGAAACTGGTGATTGGATGCCCACCATAAAAAACTTGGTGGCTACGAAAGTTTTGGATCAAACTCATGTTTGTATTTTCTCTTCATTCATGACTTTGTGACTTTATTAAGAAGTTGGATGGCAAATACGCATTACAGTGGGGCCCTAGGAAGTTTTTAACGGTGAGCTTTCAATTACATAATGGTGTGATCCACTTGAGATTTGGATCTACCTTATTTTTGTTCTCATGCCCTAATATGATGTGAAAAATGGATGGACAACATGGATAAGACACATCTATCATGGTGGCCCATGAGATTATTTAGGAGTGCAGATCCTCTGTTTCCAGCGCACCTTGGGTCGTCTGTTGGAATTTAATTGGCCCACGTCATTTGTACTGACATTGGCATAGCTCTTTAGTGGCTGTTTGTTTTTCAAAGAAATGGGAAATACCAGGGCAAATGCTAATAATTATTTCCCTTTGTAATTGCCACACACTTCCCCATGGCTGATTTGACTGCCTACTTTTTTTTAGGTAAAAGTGGCCAATATGGTAAAACATTCGTGGGTCCCACCATGATGTATATCATATATCCACACCGTTCATCCATTATGTTAGATAAATTTATAATATAAGCTAAAAAATGAGGCATATCTAATGCTCAAGTGGACCACACCATAGAAAAATGTGAATTAAATACTTATCGTTAAAAATTTCTTGGGGCCATTGTTTCTTTTTGTATGAGCCAGTTGAATGTTGGATATAACTTATTTTTCTCCTCATATCTCAAAATGTTATGATAAAATGGATGGACAAAACAGATATATCATATACGTCGAGATGGAGTCCTAAAATAACCACTACTACTTTTGAACTGGTTTCCAAGAAGTGAAATCCACGTGAATATTCAAACGCGAAACGGTTATAATCATCCATTTCTAGGATATTTAACTTTTTCTGGAAAAACAATGAAAATCAAACAGGCCCTTAATAAAATAAAAAATGGGATGAGAACTCCCAACAATAAGTAAGAATGAATTTATAAGATCCATAGAGTATTTTGTAATCATCTGATTAGGTGATAGTTGAGAGTTCCTCCCTATCTGCCGCAGCATTTATGAAATCAAATGATTACACAATGCTCTACCTATCTCGTAAATTCATTCTGACCTATAGTTGAGAGTTCTCAACCCCATTTTTCATCTGCCAATGTTGGTACAAATGACGTGGACCAATTAAATTCAAGGATATGGGCAAGGTGCGCTGGAAACAGAGGATCCACAGTCTAATTGTACAATGTTTATAAATTACTCTACCTATCTCCTGCAACATTTATGAAATCAAATAATTACAAAATACTCTACCTATCTCATAAATACATTTGCATTTGACGCGATGGGGTTCGCCTGTTATAAAATTGTATTGATGACACATCTTTTTTTTAATTAATAGGGTAGTTAGCCAATATAGGCTTTAAATAAAAACTTCCACTATTTCTAAATTTCTTTACTTATGAATTTTGTGCACTTTTTAAAAAAAAAAAAAAATAAATAAATAATTCAAGGTTATTTATGGGATATTATCTAAAAATCTTGTTAAAAATAAAAATTTTAAGTACTTATTGTAAATTAATAATAATTCCAACATTTCAATATATGGTTATTTAATGAATTATTTAAAACGTTAAATAATGTTGTGTATTGTTAATGTGATGTAGAGCAGGCCATGGACACTTTCATGGCCAAAATGGACCAAAAAAGGCCCGATCAAAGACGAAAGTGATCATGACCGTTAGAACCTTAAAACATGTGTATCTTGCAAACTAGAATGAGTTATTAAATGTACCATATATGATTTTGGGGTACAAGAAGCTACTTTAGCCAACTTCCATGCCAGATTTGCAATATTCCATTAGATCCACAATCAAAAGTCCATTTTAATTTCATTTTTACTATTTAAAGTTTTAGATCGATCATAACTCTTGATCCTTTGAACTTTAGGAGTGGTGCCCAACATGAAAATGACTTAGAAAAATTAGGAGAATAACATGGTTATGCCAAATTGGATACTTACTATTTTTGGCCAAAAACTATGAAGTCTATGGAAGTCATGTTTGTCTATAATAAGTCACTCTTTTTAGGGAGTTTGAGTGGGATTTTGATTTTGAATTTATTCGTAGGTGTAGTATCATTATCTAAAGGATTGTAAATTTGCTTTTATCATCAATCAATTTATTTTTATTTTTCTAATTTTCCTCGTGGATTCGAGGAATCTTTATAAGGAGTCCGAAGAAGCTCAGTGATTTCGGAGTAATTATCCCCTGAAGAAGACCGCGACTAACCTCATCATGTCCATCCCTCCATCATAATGCCATGATAATTTTGTAAAATGAAGAGATTTTGTAAATAGTACAATATTAACAAGTAACTTTAAAATTCACGTAATTCTGCGATGAAACGGAGAAAAGTTAAAAATGCAAGATTATTATGAACGTGACGTCATAGCTTAATTGATTAGTCACGAGAACATCCCGATATTTTCAAAATCTGGATGATATTTGTGACTGCCTCTCTCTCTCTCTCTCTCTAGCCTGGAGTCTCAAGATAACATGGCTTCTCTAGTTACCGTGGATATTAACATCTAGAGGTGGACACCCGTTCAAGGCCCACCAAGATCACCTTGCAGTGGACACAAGATACAAATGAAGAAAGATGATAAACAAAATGATGGTATTGGCGTAGAAGGCTTCTTCCCTTCAAGTGCTTCTTCTCTTCCTCTTCAACTTAGAGCTAGTCCTTCCAGGCCCATATATAATCGGCCATCTACCCAAGTAGATATGAAATTCAAGAACACTACAATGAAGGTTGGAATGGTAACACTACTGCCCATGCCAGCCGAAGATATGAATGGAACAATGATGTTGTCGGCCAAAGAAAAGGTAAAATGGGGAAAGTGGGATGTCGATGGACTTGGGTCGGAAGAGCCCGGCATTTTCTTGACATGGGAGGATCTTTGCGTGACGACTTCGAATGGAAAAGCTGGTTGCCGAGGGATCCTTCAAGGCCTCACAGGCTATGCTCAGCCTGGAGAGGTTTTGGCCGTCATGGGTCCTTCTGGTTGCGGCAAATCTACATTTCTCGATGCATTAGCAGGTAATTATAATTCGATTTTTATAACTTTGGCATCATAATCCAAATAATATAGCAGTCGTTGGAATATAGGATGTGTATGTATTTTGTTAGAGTACAGGATATGTACATTCCTATACTCTATCTGGAGTTCATTTACACCATAGATAAGTCAGTAAATAGCGATGAAGCTTATATTTAAGATCATAAAAAATATAGCGTGGTCACATATCCTGTCAGCCAACTCAAATCTAGCGTGGTCCTTGCGTTATTGGTGCGCGAGGGTCGGGGCTTTGCGAGGCATGTTAGACATTTTCTTTGCTCACACTCCTAAGGAGGCTAATGTGATAGCCGACCACCTGGCTAAGAGAGGTAGTGCCTCTCAAGCTAAATCCAATTTTTCCGCCCAGACTGATCTCCTGATATTGCTTAAGGCCTTGTCTTTTTGGATCAAGTAGGCTTAGGATACTTGAGAGGAATGTAGCTCATGTTTCTCATATGATTGGTGAGGCATCGTCCTCTCTGCGATGCCTGCCCAAAGGTACTGTAAATCTCCTATTTTATGAATTATAATCGTTTTCCCAAAAAAACAATTATAAAAATAACCACTTTTTACAATCACTTCGACAAAGATAATTTTATTTTGCCTTTGTCGTATGTGTTGCGCCATTATTGGGCTCACATGCTGAGACGGTGCAATGATTGGAACCTATGTTCACGTACTATTATAAATAGCACATGATCTGTGACCGTATGGTTAAGATCTCTCATGGAGTTGAATGTGGGCCAACCAAAATCTTCTTTACGATGTTCTCAGTTTATCTAAATTAGTGTTTTACATAACTTACGCTATGTAGCACTAGTGAGCGTAGCTTACTGTTGGCACTACATAGCTCTCAATATATATATATATATATATATGGAAAAGGTACCATGCGCTGGAGCTGATGGGACCGTCCGATGACGTCGAGCTGTGTGGGCCCCACCGTGATGTGTTTCAAACATCTACCCCATCAGTCAGATGCACCATTCCATCATGGTTCTAGATCTCAAAAATCAAGTCAATCCGTGAGTTTTATGGGCCACACCACATATAGAAGTGGGGAGTGGCCGTGCACTATTAAAACATTCATAATCATTTTTTGGGCCCACCGAGATGTGGTTTGCAAATCCAGACCATCCATTATGTGTGTCCCACTTGGATGAGGGTTCAGACCAAGTTTCAGCAGCATTCAAAACTCAGGTGGGCCCCACCAAGTGCTTTTATATGTTTTTGGCATGTCTTCACATGATTTTAGATGGTATGGCCCACCTGAGTTTCATATACGGCTGATTTTTGGGATATCCCATAATTTAGAGGGGACCCATCAAATGCACGGTGTTGATGGTCGACATGCATCACCGTGGGGCCCACACAGCTCGACCTCATGGGAGCTTACCGTGGGAACGTGCATATATATATAAGTCATATGTAGCCCATGTTACATGCTAATTTACACATGCATACACGTTGTATAGCTTATGTTATACTGTGTGGATGTTGATTTGTATCTTTGGCCCATCAACATGTTAGTAGTTTACTTTTTTGTGATTAAATTTGAGTACATGTAGTTCGTTTTCTATATCTACATCTCCTAAGATTGGAAATTTCTCACAAAAAAAATAAATTACTCTGTGGATTACGCTATTTATTTTTTACTAGAACAAAAAATAATTAGTGTTTTTAATCATTTCTTATATTAATATATTTTCAATAAAAATTAGTAATTTTTTTCGTGCTTTTACTAAAATAATAGAAGTGGGGACATGGTGTGGCTATTCACTGAGGTGGATGGACGACTTTACGGGTTATGATTCACCCTCTCCGTAAGTATTCCACCCAAAGTTAGTCTTTGATACCAAACATGACACTGATCCAAAAAGTCAAGTAAACCTCATGAGGAAAATTATAAATTATGCCTAAACCTCTGAATTCATGGGTTGTAGTTCACCTGAGTTTCAAAATAGTATGATTTTTGGATGCCATCTCTTTCGTGTTAAGAACAGTAATATGAATGGAATGAATGGTATATATAAACTACATGGCCACTGCACACACATTCAAAGGAAGGCATTTCATCTCAACTCTTCCTTAATTTTAGTAAGGCCTACTTAAGTCTTGGACCAATTCAATTTTGGTTTCCAAGGTGAAGATGAAGTATTGCCCTGGTAGATGATATAGATTTTATGCACGTTCTCCCTTACATGGTACTCCGTTGTTTGTAGGCACACCCCCCACGGAAATCACTTTGTGGAGAGGGGCTAGACTCTTTATCTTTGTTTTGCGTCCATTAGAAATGTGGTGGCTTATTTTCCTTCATGGGGGAATGGGTGTATGGCTATCTAGACCTCCAAAACGTGAGGGCCAGCATATATTTAAAATCGCACTGATTAATCAGTCTCAGTCATCCAAGTAATTGCCAGAAGACGGATGGTTAAAAGTAAAATAAAGGATAAATCAAGGTTAAAAGAAAAATAAATTCACACGGTTAATATTATCTTCTTATGTGATTCGTGGGTTATGAGTTTCACTCACAGTTAGCATTTGTTTGTGGCTTGTCAATTAGCTGCGGTGGGTCCCACGGGGTGTATGGATGGACGGCATGGATATTAATATTGTAGACACCCAACCTTGAGTGAAATTAAAATCGGCCTGTGTACTAAGGTTTATTTCTAAGGCTCAATATAGACCCAATTATTAAATGGGTTGGGTCCTCATCCTGACCGGAATGGCTGACCCAAATCCCACCAAATTAAAATACTCAAGGCGGTTGAAATCTAGACTCAATTATTATATGAGTCGGCGCTGTCTAGGAACATGAGATGATGTGATGTTAATGGGGTCCTTGCCTTTTAAAAATGAGACCTTTTTAAAAAAGGAGGAATGATGGTGAGATTGGGAAAACCTGTTCGTGAACATGAGATGATGTGATGTTAATGGGGTTGTTACCTTTTAAATATGTGACCATTAAAAGAAGTACAAATGGTGGTGAGAACATCCGGCACCTTGGCGCATGGTATTAGATGGGATTAGGTGGGATGGAATTACATTTGGTCCCGTGCCAATTTCACTCCAGGAAAAGCTTGGAATTAGATTAGATGGAATTGCATTTGGTCCAGTGCCAATTCCACTCAATGTTAGCTAGTTATGTAGGTCCTACCATGATGTGTGGGCTTTAACCACACCGTTCACCCATTTTTTGAGATCATTTTAGAGCATGGTCCAAAAAATTAGGTAGATCTAAGCTTAAGTGGACCCCGCCATAGAAAGCAGCAGGAATTGAATACCTACCATTGAAAACTTCTTTGGGGCCACATAAGTTTTGGATCTGCCTCGTTTTTAGGCACATGCCATAAAATGAGATTATGAAATGGATGAACTATTTGGATATAACACATGTATTATTTTCAATAGTTTCAAATGATGATGGGTGTATCCATTCAATGTACCACCGTATTATAAGCATAACATAGAATTAAGAACAAACCCTGCCATAAGTAATAATTATGTTTTTTTGAATCTCATCCAACCTAATCCTTCCCAGTACCATGCGCCAAACACCCTCACTGGGCTTATCCGAATACCACACCCCAGCAAACAGCTTTTTCAACTTATCTAGGTTATTAAGCTGCCTTTCCAACGTTTTTTTTTTTTTTTTACACTCACATTACACCTGCCATCCACACGGACACTCGATCCCTAGCGTCATTGTTGGAAGAGACTCAGTCTACCATTGAGCCATTGAGCAGCACAAAGTTGTCTTCTAAACTTTCGTTTGGCAAGCACTATTGTAAAAGTAATTAATGCACTGAGTGTGACACATTTCTATGAGATTTTATTGTTTTATTTTTTAACTTTTAACTTTTCTCTATCCGTGCCATGGATGGTCCATGTCAAAGGAACCCACACATGATGGCCAATTCACATCAAAGAAAAACCTTATATGATGGACAGACCACGTCAAGGTGAGTCCATAAAATGCGTTGTCCATTTCAAAGGTGGACTCCTAATGATGAATAGTCCACATCCAAAGTAGGCCCCGCATGATGGATGACCCACATTGAACTTGGGACCTACGTGATGGACAATCCATATCAAAGGTGGGCTCCAAAAGACGGGCAGTGGATATTGAAGGTGGCCCCACATGATAGACAATAACATTGAAGATGGACCCTACATGATGGATGACTCACATCAAGGTGGGCCCCATATAATGGACGCTTCACATCAAATGTTGGCCCTAATGACGAATGATCCACATCCAAATATAATAGATGGTTCACATCAAAGGTTGGCCCTAATGATGAATGACCCGCATCCAAGGCTAGCCCCCCATGATGGATGGCCCACATGATGGACGGTCCACGTGATAGGTTGTGGATAGTAAGGTGGGCCCCACATTATGGACAATAACATTGATGGTGGGCCCCACATGATAGATGACCTATATCAGGGTGGGCCCACATGATAGATGACCTATATTAGGGTAGCCCCTATATGAGGATAGTTCACATCAAATGTCAGCCCCCAATGATGAATGATCCACATCCAATGCGGGTCCTGTTAGATAAATGTCCCACTTCATAGTTGGGCTATGCGTGATGGACGGTTCACAGGTGGGCTTGCATGATGGATAACCCACATTCAAGGTGGGCCCTAATGATAGATAGCTTGCATTGAAGGTGGGCCTCACATGATGGATGGTTCACATTGAAGACAAGGCCAAGGCGGGCCAACATAATGAATGATCTATATCAAAGGTTGGGCCAGATGATAGACAATGGATGTTATGGTTGAACCTAACAAACTAACAAACCCGAGGGATAAACTTATATTGTATTGGAAACTAATCATGATTTTCTACTCTCTTTTTTTTTTTTCTTTTTTTTCTTTTTCCTTTTTTTGGCTAATAAGCATGTTGTTTACCTAACTCACTTATCCACCTAATAATAAGAAAGAAACAAGATAAGCTACTTGGGGCGTGGGTATATATCTTAATGTAAACTAACTCACAATCCAAACACTCCCTAGAATTTATATTTTGATTGAACGTCTTAAGTAACTAATCAACACTCAATTGCAGGGAGATTAGGCGCTAACACCCGGCAATCAGGAGACATCCTAATCAATGGCCGAAAGCAAACACTTGCATTTGGGACCTCAGTAAGTAAACCAGTCATTCAAACCAGGTGAAATTCTCCAGTGCTCTCAGAGGAATATAAGTTATAGTGCTCTTAGGTGCATCAGTTAACTTGGACAGTGCGCTTGGTCAATCTGAACTGTCCATTAAGTCTAACACACATTTCATAGTCTATCCTACAAAAAATCTTACTGATTGGATGATCCAATCTATCTCTGATTTGGTTTTAATTTCTACAGCCATCCATTTCCGAAGCCATGGTTTGGATAGTTACAAATAACTAACATAAGTGAATCTTTAAAATCATAACCAGTCCATGATATGCACTAACAAATAGATGGATCAGATTGTTGATTGGACCTATTTCTGTAAATTTTCTTGACTGACCATAATAAAGACCATTGATCAAATACTTACATTCATCAGATCGGTGTGAAATTTGTATTGTATCCCATTAAATGCGCGCTGGACCTAATGAACAGTCTAGATCAATGGATTGGACTGTGTAAGTGTTCCAACTCAACTAGCAGCATGATCACTAATAGTGCTTTGAGAGCACTGGATCATCTCCCTCAAACTATTTCCATAATCAGATGCGAATTTTTAAAAAATTGCAAGGCGGCATTGGAAATCACTAGCCAGGTTTTGTAACCATGATAATTTGTTTCTTAATTCAGGCTTATGTAACCCAAGATGATACTCTTATGACGACTCTGACGGTTAGAGAAGCCGTCTACTACTCAGCTCAGCTCCAACTTCCTGACTTGATGCCCAAATCCGAGAAGAAGCAGAGAGCGGAGACGACGATAAAGGAGATGGGATTGCAAGATGCCATGAATACGAGGATTGGAGGGTGGGTTACCAAAGGACTTAGTGGGGGACAGAAGAGAAGGGTCAGCATTTGCATAGAGATGTTAATGTGCCCGAAGCTCATGTTCCTGGATGAGCCGACGAGCGGGCTCGACAGCGCGGCGTCGTACCATGTCATGAGTCGGATCGTGAGCCTTGCTAGACAAGGTGGGAGGACCATCATCGCGTCCATCCATCAGCCTAGCAGCGAAGTGTTCGAGCTCTTCAACAATCTCTGCCTTCTCTCTGCTGGTAGAACAGTTTATTTTGGCCCTGTTTCTTCGGCTAATGAGGTACCTAACTTGTCTGATTAATTCTGCATTATTTGCCTGGGAATCCGTGCCTTTCTTATAGACAATATAGAATGCAACATGTATTGTTGATGTTATAAATATGTAAAGAAAAGGTTATGTGGATGCCATCAACAGACCACTCAGTGACATTGAACAAATGTCGATGCCATTAAAAAAAATCGAAAAATTCATGTTTTATCGCTGGAACATTTTGGTATTTTAGTCGATGCCATTGAAGGTATTCGATGCCATCGAAGTCTCATCGAAGGTGTCATCGAGCGCGCGTGCAAAATTGCATAAGTGAGAGATTTGTTTCCCATTCCGATTATGATACTATATAGGGTTATATGCATCGGGTGTAATCGGGACTTGGGATTATATAAAGGTATTCTAGGTTTTCTAAATTCGTTCCTAGGGGTTTCAAGTGCATAGCTTGGGCTTGAGGAGTAGATTCGAGGCTTGTTCGAATTGGTAGTTTCTATCTCTTATAATTTTTTGCTTTCATAGTGCATTACCGTCACTTTGTGCTGTGGTTTTGCGGATTTAGCATATAAAATTCGGTTTATTTGTGTTTGAACTTAGTTTTGCGATTGAAGTACTTTCTTGATTCTTCTCCTTGTGCTTTCGTGATTCCCCAACAATATGCCCAATCTCCTCCACACACATGTATAGTAGATGGTTGTCAAACGTTAAATGGGCCATGGTGCCAAAGTCTTATTGATTGGATCATCACTGCCGAAGGATGTGCGTGGAAGATGGGTTTTGGTGGAAGAAGAAGAGGGTAGGGTTAGGGTTAGGGTTTCTGATGGTTTTAGCAGTGCAGCAGTGCCGGAAGAAGCAGGTGGTGCTAGTTGACCAACGGCTAGATAATCACATTCAAATACGATGGATGGATGACGATCTCAAAAATCTGGCTTATAAAATCCATCGAATTTAAGGACCCAGATTAGGCGGCTTTGATACATGAGAGTTTAAGAGAATTTTGGGATGATTTCTTCCTCCCCCGTTTCATTAATTTATAATGAGTAAAAGTTACAAAATTGATAAGTATATAAGCAATTATAGAATGCAAGCATATATGGTAGAAAGTGCAAGGCAGTCCATAAGAGCACACGAATATACACTAACAGTTTTGAAGCATTCATGTTTGGGCCAGTGATTGGACGGCTAGGATTCGATCAATATCATGTTGATAATGGCAATTTTGCGTTTTCTCATAAGACACTAAACGGGTCATCTTTATTTAATTAGTAGACGAAAGACATGATTTATTTATTTTTTTCATTAATAAGCACCATTAATAATGAATCTAGACGTTCCAGATTTTGTTGTATCATTGTTCATTGCTCTTACAATAAGAATACATTAAAAAGTACTTAGTAGAAGCGATTGATTATTCGGAACTTTGGCAGTTTTTCGCATTGAATGGCTTTCCATGCCCATCTTTGAGGAACCCTTCTGATCACTTCCTCAGAACAATCAACAAAGACTTTGATGAGGTGAGGGCAAATATGATTTTCTCTCATTCGCTGTGTGTGTACTTATGATTATAATTCATTGCCTCCAATGGAATTTCTTACATTTTAAAACCTCAAATCTCTTCATTTTGGTGAATTAGGACATTGAACAAGGCCCTGGTACAAAGTCGACTGCCGAAGTCATCGATGTCCTCGTGAAATCATACAAGTCATCCCTCACTTGTAAACAAGTATCTCAGCAGGTCACTGAGATATGCAAAATGGTAAGCCAATGATCAAGTCAATCTACGTCTATTGTGGTTGCTTCTGTGATTGTTCTTGCTGCTGCTGTTCTCGTTACTATAGTGGTGCAGACAACCTTAATGCTCTGTTGAGAAATCATGAGTAATGTGGCAAAGCTTGATCTCCTCTTCTTCATGTTATTTATGTTAATAGGACAATGCAGATTGCAAATTCATCTCATTCTTGGTTCAAATTCTTACGTGGGCCACCTATAATCCTCAGAAACCATTGGAACCATGATATAAATATAAAAGCCACCAGGTTAAGGGGAAATTGAAAAAGGGATATATATATATATATATATATATATAGAGAGAGAGAGAGAGAGAGAGAGAGAGAGAGAGAGAGAGAGAGAGAGAGAGAGAGAGAGTAAAAATGGTCTTACTGTCCGTTTTGCAGGATCTTAATCAGATGCCTATGGCCATTATATCCAAGTGATTTTAGAGTTATGAACAATCGACAGTGGTCCCTCTCGTCCATTGGTCTGATGTGATCTTGGGTGGGACTACTTGGGTCCAACAGAGAAATTTGTACTTGAGTAAGGTAACAAGAATTTGACGGGATTGTTGTTCATTGTCAATAAGATGTTTATTTGAGAAGCTTGATCTCTTCAACTTCTTCCCTTTGCTTTTCTAGATGCACTTGTAGATGGGACTCTTAGTGCAAAAACACGAGAGAGGTTTGGGGACCAAGAGCTCTACTTAAAAATAGAGATGAGAGTCCTACTCTGTAGTCTCCACACCCCAACAAACATCATACTTACAAGGACTCCAGGCAAATGATAAGGGTGGAAGGTGTAACCATCCTTTGTAATGACATACACCCTATCACTCTTAACATGCTTGTGTATTGAAGATTTAACTGCTAGATTCAGTCTGGTTTGATCAAAACCATTGATCTATGATGACCCACTAAACAGAAACTTTTCAGGTTAAAGGGCCTAACCATTGTTTTGTAGGAAGGAGGAGCTTTGGAGAAGAGAGGAAGCCAATCAAGCCTCCTCATGCAGTCTCTTGTCCTCACAAGAAGGTCCTTTGTGAACAAGAACAGGGATTTGGGCTACTACTGGTTCCGTTTCATGATATACATTGTAATGTGTATCTGTCTTGGTGCTATCTACTACGACATTGGCGATGATTTTGGGTCTATTCAGGTGAGATGATGAAATGATTCACTTTTATGCTTTTTTGTTTATCCCTCGTCCGCACAGTAATACAAGGAACTTTGTCTAATCTCCAACAACTTTTTGAATTTTGCAGGCTAGAGGCTCAATGCTTATGTTTGTAGCTGCATACATGACTTTTATAACACTTGGCGGATTCCCTTCCTTTGTGGAGGACATGAAGGTTAGCGAATGTTTAAAAACTTTATTAGGGTGTGTTTGGATGCGCTATCTAATTGAATCACGATTATTAGTCTGAAAAAGCAGAAATGGCCAAATTACAATTTCCCTCAGTGCATTCACACCCACGGTTTAGGCTCCAAATTGCATTTATATTTTCAGACTTCAAAAGAATGGAAATGCAGTTTAAGGCCTACTCACATTATCCTTTTTTTTTAGCAGTTCTTGGACTGTGGGTGTCTTGAATTTGAGTTCTTATCCCCAATTGGTAACTCAGGTCTGGCTTGGATTTTACTTCTCGCTTGTTTAGTAAATATCTCATGCCTGGGTTGACCAGACCAGACCCAAAACTGACCCAATGCCACCCCAACCTCTTGATCAACTGACTGCTTCAAATTCAATCTGATTGCGCATCCAAACACAGCCCTAGGCGTAAATTCATTTATTGCTTATTTATAAATCATGCTCCTCTTCCAAATGGCTGCATTTACAGATATTTGAACGGGAAAGATTGAACGGCCACTACGGAGTGGGCGCATTTGTCATCAGTAACACACTTTCTTCCATTCCTTACTTGATACTTGTATCTTTGCTCCCTGGATCCATCGCTTACTTCCTGGTGGGCCTTCAGAGAGGAGTCGATCATTTTGTATTCTTCACTCTCTTGTTATTCGTGTGCATGATGTTGGTTGAAGGCCTGATGATGATTGTTGCGAGCATCGTCCCGGATTTCCTAATGGGCATAATAACAGGTGCTGGGATCCAAGCAGTGATGATCTTGAACAGCGGCTTCTACCGGCTGCCACACGATCTTCCACAGCTCTTCTGGAGATATCCAATGCACTACATTGCATTCCACAAGTATGCCAGCCAAGGATTCTACAAGAATGAATTTATGGGCCTGACATTCCCTAACAACCAAGAAGGTGGGCCACCCTTTATCACTGGGGATGAGATCTTGAGAAGCATCTGGCAGGTTGAGATGGGCTACTCCAAGTGGGTCGATCTTGCTATCTTGATTGGGATGGTGGTTTTATATAGGTTGATATTCTTGGGTATTTTGAAGCTGACAGAGAAGGGAAAGCCCATGACGAGAGTTGTGCTTGCAGTTACTCCTACGCAACCAATGCAAGTGATGGAGCAGCCCTTTACTCCCTCACGTTGATGCAATTTCTGTCTACCCTCATTTATGCAATGCTTCTCTTCTGATTCTCTAATTCCGTGGACTGTAAAGTGATATTTTCAATTTCTTACAAAGGATTCATTTTAGGAACGCCCCCTGCAGTAATATCAGATTTCAAACAAATATTTAGGTTTGTAATTGAGAATAAAATAAATTGTTAGACTCTGCTGGCAGAAACCGAAGTTAAAGATGAATTTAGCCTCTCTTAGCATCAATTGAAAAAAAAAAAAAATTGATTTAATGTCGGTTGTTGAGAATCGTGGTTAATAGTTGAATTTAACCTGTGTTGATGACAATATAGGCTAAATCTGTCTTTTAGCCTTGGTTAGTTAAAAGGCTCTCGAGAATTGAGATTAAAAATTGAATTTAGCCTCAGTTGTGGACAATGAAGCTAAATTTAGTAACATTTTGAATAACCGAAGTTATAAAAATAATAATAATAATAATAATAAAATGTAAGGATTTTTAGCCGCTGAGGTTAAAGCCTTTAATTTGAGTAACTGATGCAAAACCGAGGGTAAAAGAGGCCTTAGTCCCGATTTTTTTACTTTTCAGCCACCGACCACTAGCTTGGGGCCGAATGGGCCTGTTAATCCTGATTTTGCCGGATCCCTACCAAAATGGACCCTAAGATTTTTCAATTATGTAGAAATTAGCTTCAAGTTGTAGGCAATGAGTGATGTGTGAACTGACAGTGATGTGTGAACTGACAGGGGGGGTGTACTAATAAGCTATAAAAAAGAAAAAAAAGCTTGAAGTCCTAGGTACTTTCAATAATGTAGAAACTGGCTTCAAGTTCCTGACCGCCGATATTGCAAGACCTACTGTAGATGATCTGGCTACAAAAAATCTCATAAATGTGAAAAATCTAGCCATCAATTGGTGGCTTGAAAAAAACCCCAAAGATCTGATGTTATGATCTTAGACTCTGGAGTATCAGAGCTGTCCGTGTTGTGGCCCATGGTATAAAATAAAATATCAACGATTTGGATAACTGGACCATGGAACACCGGGATTTTACTTCTTCGCTCGTTGATTATCTCATGCCTGGGTTGACCAGACCGGACCGAAACTAACCCAATGCTACCCCAACCTTTTCATCAGCTGATTGTTTCAAATTCAATCCCATTGCACATCCAAACACAGTCTTAGGCGTAAATTCATTTCTTGCTTATTCATAAATCATGTACTTCTCTTACTAACGGCTGCATTTACAGATATTTGAAGGGGAGAGATTGAATGGTCACTATGGGGCGGGCGCGTTTGTTATCAGCGACACATTTTCTTCCATTCCTTACTTGACTCTTGTATCTTTGCTTCCTGGATCCATCGCTTACTTCCTCGTGGGCCTTCAGAGACGAGTCGATCACTTTGCATTCTTCTCTCTTGCTATTCATGTGCATGATGTTGGTTGAGTGCCTGAAGATGATGGTCGCAAGCATCATCCTGGATTCCTCATGGGCATAAATCCAAGTAATTAAAAATCAGGCGGCCCAAAGCGGGTTGGGTGGGGTGAGCATTTCCCATCTCTTATTTCCCACGTTTGGCACTCAAATAATAAAATTATTATTAGAGCTCTATTTGGAACTGCTTGGCCATGCTTCCGGGGCCATTTGCGGCCATATTTCAAAGTTGTTGCAGGTCAGGTGATCCCTCACGGTGATTTTAACCATTCATAGTAAAGATGGGTCCATGTTATCATTGACATTGTCATAACTGCTGCATTAAATGCAGTGTGATGAGGTGGTCCGATTAAATCACACCAACCAATCTGAGCAGAACCGTGTAACATGGGTCTTGAGATTAACGTGTAACAACCTGGCATTATGAGCCCACCATGTTGCAGGTGCAAAGTCCACTCCGTACTGCACGCGTAGACCTCAATGTAAAGCCCGAGGCGGAAAATCATCCAGATACACAACTTGGGTGGGCCACACCACAAGAATATTGGTGATGGGAACTCCAACCATAGGTTTGTCTGAGGGGCTACCATGACATGTATCTTTCTCAAGAATTCGGATCCCGATTTCAGATTGCAACAAGCAGGATTTTCCTGTCCAGCCGGCGTGACTCACAATGACGAAGTGAAAACACAAAAATCGCCCTGATACAACACTCATGAGGGTCACGCCGAGTGAAGTTGGAGGTTGTAGGTGTAACTTTACACCGTTGACGTTGGTGTGGCTATGAATTCTCTGAAGGTTTGATTTTTACGATTCTCACGAGATGAACGGAGTGGATTTAACATGTAAAACACGTTGTCCCTAAAGGTTGAGTGTTATACACGCTTTGTGATACAGGTGTTATAGACTATTCCTGTCTTTGTAGCAGTTAGATGTGACTGATAAGTAGACAATTAGATAGACAGCAGATGCATGGTGCCTTAATGGGCCAAAAGTCCACAAATAAGACAGGTTAGGGCCAACCAATGAGAGCAACTCAACCCCATCGGACCAGTGACGTCACAGGCATGAATGGGTATAGGGCCTGTTTGATTTTCCACAATACTAAATCTAGGTAAATTAGTAATTATTACTTTCGGATGGTGTAAAGTCCTTAAATAGTAATATGTTTAAAAATAATCATATTACATGGGTTGTTTGGATGGGTATATATATCTATAATTAAATTTTATGATATAATCCAAGTTATAATTTGAAATATGGGAAAAAGTCACATTTCAGATTATAAGCAGTGGGATTTCAGGCAATCGCTATAATTTTAAAAAATTTCCAAAGCAAAAAAAATTGCGTATCCTCATATCCTCTTCAAACAATTATAAGGACCAAAAACAAATGAAAAATATGAAAAAAAAAAAAAACAAAAAACATTCCATCTTTTTTTGTTACTATCGTCGAGGTTAAAACTTTTCATACATTAGAATGTTGTCAAACCATAGTACTATGTTTGATTTGGTGAGCCTACTTCTATGGCCCACCAAATAATTTGTTTACCATAAAAATCAGTCACATGTTTTATTGAGTTGACCTTATCCTAATGATAGATCTTACATAAAAACTTAATGTCTTTTAATTATTTATTTTTAAAGGATTTACTATTCCTATCTCTGCTGTTAGTAAATATTTAAATATGAGCTGTAAATAAATTTTAAGTTATCCAATCTCATATAATTATTTCCCTACAAACATATTATAGCTTAATACCAAATAAAACTACATGTAAATACTTTACACCCATAATCAAATTACAACTTAATGATTTTACGGGCATCCAAACAATTCTTAAGTTAGGTCTCACTTGGAAGTAATAAGAGTAGGCCATAGATGTGACAAATCTCCCATAAATTTTCTTAGCTTGGTAACTTCCCAAGCTTTATTTATCTATTTATTTGAGGCTTTTCATAGAATATTATCTTGAAATCTTGTTAGAAATAAAATATTAAAATACTTTCTATAAATTAATAATAATTTTAACATTTAAATATATGAGTATTTAATACGATGGTAATTTTGTGAAATGAAGAGATTTTGAAAATTGTAAATATTAACATGATGATTATCAATTAATGATAACTTTAAAATTTCAATATATGAGAATATATTAATTATTTAAAAAATAATATGAGGATAATTTCGTGATAAAGTTGAAAAAAAAAAATTAAATAGAAATACAAGATTTTCAATATGAATACAATGTCATAGCCTGATTGGTCAGTGACGTCATGGCCTAATTGATCAGTCCTAGGATTGCAATATTTTTCAAAATCAGTGACGTCATGGCGTAATTGATCAGTCCTAGGATTGCAATATTTTTCAAAATCGCTGTAATATTTATGGCTCTGCTTCCACAAGCCTTTAAATGCCGACATATTTCGCTTGCCACCACTCACTCACTCTCTCTCTCTCTCTCTCTCGCTTACCACCACTCACTCTCTCTCTCTCTCTCTCTCTCTCTCTCTCTCTCTCTCTCTCTCTCTCTCTCTCTCTCTCTCTCTCTCTCTCTCTCTCTCTCTCTCTCTCTCTCTCTCACTCTCTCTCTCTCTCTCTCTCTCTCTCTCTCTCTCTCTCTCTCTCTCTCTCTCTCTCTCGCTTACCACCACTCACCCACTCTCTCTCTCTCTCTCGCTTACCACCACTCTCTCTCTCTCTCTCTCTCTCTCTCTCTCTCTCTCTCTCTCTTTTGGAGTCTCAAAATAACATGGCTTCTATGGCTACTGTGGATATTAAACAAACGGATGGCATTCTGTCCCATGATGACATATCCCCTGACGTAGAAGGCTTCTTCCCTTTAAGTGCTTCTTCTCTTTCTCCTCAACTTGGAGCTAGCACGTCCGGGCCCGTATATAGGGGGCCATCGTCCTTACAAGTAGATATGGAAATCAAGGAGAGTACTAGGGAAGTAAGAACAGTGGCAGAGCTACCAATACAAGAGATGAATGCAACGATGACGTTGCCAGCCAAAGAAGAGATAAAATGGGGTAAGTGGGACGGCGTTGGACTTGGGTCGGAAGAGCCTGGCATTTTCTTGACATGGGAGGATCTTTGGGTGACGGTTTCGAATGGAAAAGATGGCTGTCGGGCGATTCTTCAAGGCCTCACAGGCTATTCTCAGCCTGGTGAGGTTTTGGCCATCATGGGTCCCTCTGGTTGCGGCAAGTCCACACTTCTCGATGCATTAGCAGGTAATTGTAATTCGGATTTTATAGCTTTGGCTTTGTAATCCTAATTCTCTAGCTTCTTCTTTTTAATCTTTAATAAGCGAAAATGTTTGCATGACTACGGTCATGAGTCATAGGGAGGTGTGGCTATTCATCGAGGTGGATGGATGACTTCATTGGGATAAGATCCACCCTATACATCAAGTATTCCACCCCACGTTAGGCTTCGACATGGATTTCCTGCGAAAGGCTAACTGGGTGGACAGAATGATGTTTGTGAGCTCGCAAAACGGATGGACAGGATGGAGTTCCTGTGTGAGCCCACCATGATGTTTGTAAGAAATACACCCTGTCCATCCGTTTTGCGAGCTCATTTCAGGACGTGTGAAAAAAAACGAGTCGGATCTAAAACGCAAGTGGACCACACGAGAGGAAACAGTGGGGATTGAACGGCCAGTACTGTTGAAACATTCAAAAGGGTTACGGTGTTTTGTATCAGGCTCTTTTTTGGGGGAGCCTAGTAAAGTTTCAACAGTAGGCATTCTTTCCCAAGTTTTTTCTCTCGTTGCCCATTTGAGTTTTGGTTCCACCTCATTTCTTTGCTGCATCTCCTAAAATGAGCTTGAAAAACTGATGGACGGAGTGGATTTCTAACAAACATCACCGTGGCCCCACCTAACTTTCCGCGCAGGATCTTTCCGGAAAGGCTTTGGCAGGAAATCGGCGTCCGTTAGGCTTTGATCCCAAACATCACATTGATCCAAAAACGCAAGCAAGCCTCATCCAGAGACGACATAAAATCTGGCTCAACCTCAAAATTCACATGGTGTGGTTCACCTGAGTATTTAAGTAGCATTAGTTTTTGACGCAGGGGAGGACGTGAGGTCGAGCACCGTCTTCCTCAAGAGGATAACTATTCCGAATCCACGGAACTTCTCTGGACTCCTCACAGAGACTTCTCGAATCCACGAGGAAGGAAGCAGGAAATAAAAAGAAATTCTAATAAATTCGAATTTGATTAATGAATGAATAAAAACGAGTTCACAACCCTTTAAATAGGGGTACCAAGCAATGGGAAAGAAATTAGAATCAAACTACAACTAAAACTCCTAGAATTCGCGACTTGCTATCAATAGTAAACTTACTACTATTTACAATTTATAGACGGTCGTGATGTCTACTAATGCGCAAGGTTTTCGGCCAAAAATAGTAAGTGTCCTATTTGGCTTCACCAAACCGTTCTCCTAATTATTCTAAGCTCTTTTCACGTTGGGCACAACTCCTAAAGCCTGACGGATGAAGAGTTATAAGCAAACTAAAACTTACTATTTATAGTAAAAACGAAATTAAAACAGGGAAATGACCGTCGATCCAGGGGTTTTTCGCAATTTCGGGCATGGCAACCTGGCATAGCGGGGTTGGTTGGCTAAAGTAGCTCGTTGTACCCCAAAATCATATATTTTACGTCAGGTAACTCATTCCGGATTGCGAGATACGTCCGATCTAAGGTCCGACGGTCTGGATCACTTCTGTCGTCGACCGGACCTTTTCTGATCCATCTTGGCCATGAAACTGTCCGCGACCTGCTCTACATCAGTTTTGGACTCTTATCTCCATCTTGTTGAGAAGAGTCATACACAGCCAAAGGTACGCCTTTCATCCCAACCCTGCATTGTAGTGTGGCCCACCTGAGGCTTGGACCAACTCAATTATTTATTTCTAGGCAAGATAAAGTAATGCACCTAATAGATGGCGTAGATCTTCTGCACGTTCTCCCTGCATGGAGCTTGGCTAATTGTTGGCACGCTCTAGGCAAGGACTTTGTGGAAAAGAGCTACACTACTTGTCTTAGTTTCCATCCTTTAAAAATGTGGCTACTTATGCTCCTCACATTGCGGACCAATGCACGGCTATCTAGACCTCTAAATAGTAGGCCCATCATGGATCTGATCAATCAGTCTCAGTCATTAACTAGTAAATGGATAGTTAAAAGGTGACGCAGGGATGAACGTGATGACGATAACTACTCCGAATCCACGAAGCTTCTCTGAACTCCTCATAGAGACTTCTCGAATCCACGAGGAAAGAAAGCAAGAAATATAAATAAATTCTAATAAATTCGAAATTTATTAATTGATGAATAAAAATGAGTTCACAACCCTTTAAATAAGGGTACCAAGCAATGGAAAAAAATCAGAATCAAACTACAACTCAAACTCCTAGAATCTGCGACTTACTATAAATAGTAAACTTACTATTTATAGAAGGTCGTGATGTCTACTAGTACGCAAGGTTTTTGGCCAAAAATAGTAAGTGTCCTATTTGGCTTCACCAAACCATTCTCTTAATTATTCTAAGCTCTTTTCACGTTGGGCGCAACTCCCAAAGCCCGACGGATGAAGAGTTACAATCAAACTAAAACTTACTATTTAAAGTAAAAACGGAATTAAAACAGGGAAACGACCGTCGATCCAGGGGTTTTTCGAATTCTGGGCTGCGTAACCCGGTATAGCAGGGTTGGTTGGCTAAAGTAGTTCGTTCTACCCCAAATTCATATATTTTACATCAGATAACTCATTCCGGATTGCAAGATACACCCGATCTAAGGTCCGACGGTCCAGATCACTTTTGTCGTCGACCGAGCCTTTTCTGATCCATCTTGGCCATGAAACTGTCCGCGACCCGCTCTACATCAGTCCCCTCCACTTCAAAAGAACTCGTCCTCGAGTTCTTATCCTGCTCTGGTTCATGATACTCGGTCAAGTCCGCGATGTTGAAAGTCCGTGAGATCGCCATGTCATCTGGAAGATCAACAACATAAGCATTGTCATTGATCTTTCGAATGATTGGGACGGGTCCAATCTTCTTATTTTTCAATTTGTTGTACGTTCCGGTCGGAAATCTCTCTTTGCATAGATGGACCATAACGCGGTCACCCATCTCGAACATTTTTTGTCACCGATGCTTGTCTGCTTGTTCCTTGTACTTTTCGTTCGAAGCATGTAGCTTGGTCTGCACTTCTGCATGGATGCCCATGATCTTGTCTGCCATATGTTCTGCTGCAATGCTCGTGCCTGGGTACTTGGGCAGAGGGACCAAGTCAAGTGTGTGGCGAGGTGCTCGTCCGTAGATAATTTGGAACAGTGATCTCCCTGTCGAGCGGTTCACCATGTTATTGAATGCAAACTCTTCTTAAGATAAAGCCAACTCCCATCGCTTCAGTTTTTCTCCTAAAATACAGCGAAAGAGGTTTCCCAACATACGATTCATAACTTCGGTTTGCCCATCAGTCTGTGGGTGGTAAGCACTACTGAATTGAAGTCGTGTATCGAATCGATTCCATAAAGTCCGCCAAAAGTGGCTAATGAACTTCATGTCACGATCGAAAGTAATGGTCTTAGGGACCCCGTGTAGCCGTACAACCTCCCTAAAAAATAAATTCGCCACGTGTGTAGCATTGAGGGTCTTCTTGCATGGGATAAAGTGCGTCATCTTGAAGAAACGATCTACCACCACGAACACCGAATCCATGACGCGTTGTGTTCGTGGGAGACCAAGCACGAAGTCCATTGATAAATCTTCCCAAGGACCGTCAGGCACAGGTAACGGAGTGTAGAGGCCCGTATTCTGAGATTGCCCCTTAGAAGTCTGACAAACATGACAACGTTGTACAATTTTTTCCACATTGCGTACTAATTGCGGCCAGTAATATCGCTCTTCCACAAGAGCTCGCGTCTTGTCTCGCCCCAGGTGTCCACCGAGGCCACCTCTATGTAGCTCTTGAATAATCTGCTCCCTCAGAGAACTTTGGGGGATGCATAATTGATTCCCTTTGAAGAGAAAATCGTCTTATATATGAAGGTCACTGGGGTGACCTTTTTGGCACTTCATCCAAGAATCTTTGAAGTCCTCATCCTCAGCATACAACTCCTTGAGACGGTCGAAGCCAACCACCTCGTTGCTCATCGTAATAAGTAGTGATGCACGACGGCTAAGTGTATCAGCCACCTTGTTCTGCTGCCCTGACTTGTGCCTCAGAACGAACGTGAATTCCTGTAAAAACGCAACCCATCTAGTATGCACACGATTTATGTTAGTCTAACTATTAATAAACTTTAATGCTTGATGGTCAGTGTACAAAACAAACTCTCTTTGAATCAGATAATGTCGCCAATGTCGCAGCGCTTGAACAACTACGTACAACTCAAGCTCATAAGTCGATCACTTCTTTCGGGCTTCGCTGAGCTTCTCGCTGTAGAAGGCTACCGGCCTACCTTCCTATGATAATACTCCTCCAATTTCGACGTATGAAGTGTCACACTCAACCTCAAATAATTTGTCCAAATTAGGAAGCACCAATACCAGTGTTGTAGACAAACGATGCTTGATCTCATAAAAGCTCTTGTTAGCTTTATCGGTTCACCGGAACAGTCCTTTTTTCATGCAATCTGTTATAGGCGTGACTATGGTGCTAAAATCTCGCACAAATCGACAATAGAAAGTCGCCAACCCGTGAAAACTCCTCACCTCATGAATGTTTGTCAGGATCGGCCATTCCCTAATAGCTCGCACATTTTCATTGTCCACACGAATGCCTGTGGACGTTACAAAAAATCTTAGAAACAACAGGCTGTCAGTTAAAAAACTACACTTCTTCAAGTGAGGTACAACTTGTTAATTTGTAGGACCTGCAGCACCTGCTTAAGATGTTTCCTATGCTCCACCTCATCCTGGCTATATATCAATATGTCATCAAATTATACTACCACAAATCGGCCAGTGACCAATTTTAGAATTGATTCATCAAACGCATAAAAGTACTTGGTGCGTTCGATAGGCTGAAGGGCATGACTAGCTACTCATACAACCCTTCTTTGGTCTTGAATGTCGTTTTCCACTCATTACCGGGTCGAATACGAATCTGATGGTACCCGCTCCTTAAATCTAGTTTAGAGAATACCTTGGCACCTTCTAATATATCGAGCATGTTATCCAACCATGGTATTGGGAACCAATATTTGACGGTAATTTTTTGATTGTCTAGTTGTCAACACACATGTGCCAGCTTCCATCTTTTTTGGCGTTAATAATGCTGATACGACACATGGGTTCATGCTCTCTCTCAAGAGACCCTTACAGATCAATTCCTCCACTTACCCCTGAAGTATCTCACACTCCTTCGGACTCATCCGATAATAAAGGCGATTGGGCAGGCTAGCCCCAGGGACGAGGTCTATGTGATGTTAGATGTCCCTCATGGGGGGCAATCCATCAGGTAAATCCTCAGGCCAGACTTCTTTGAATTCGTTTAACAACAGTCTTAAACTTGAAGGGATGTTTGAGGGTTCCTCTTCCTCACCCTTTACCACTGCGGTGTATACGTCGCCGGTTTCCTTAGATTCATCCATGAAATCCCGAATGGTTAAGAGGGAACTCCCCTCCACTTTAGAGGCTTCAGGGTGGTTCTCTGGTATCATAGGGGCAAGGATTATTTTTCGAATATCCTTGACGAATACGTAAACATTATCTCATCCCCGATGGGTCGCATCACGGTCCGACTGCCAGAGTCGACTGAGTAACATATGACAAGCTTCCATATCGACCACGTCACAAAGTATTTGATCCTTATAATTTTTGCCAATTGAAAACGAGATAGTGCATTATTCAGTTACCTTGGTCTCATTCACCCTTTTTATCCAGCGAATTGAGTACGGGGAAGGACGTTTCATCGTTGGTAGCCGCAACTTGTCCATCATCACTCTCGAGACGATGTTCTCGCTACTACCACTATCTATGATCACATCATGGACCTTCCCATTGAAGGTGTACCGAGTACGAAATATATTGTGTCGCTGTGAATGTAATTCCTTTCGTGAGGCATACAATAATCGCCTCACAACTAGAAATTTGCCATGATCCTCGCCCGTCACTTCATCGCCACCTGCTATTTCTTTAGTAGTTTGTTCATGTTCATCAAAGCGATGGTCTTCTTCTGCGGCCTCATCTTCAGTGCCCCCTTCGTTTATAGTCAAGTGTGCTGTGGAACATTGAGGACAAGTGTTTGATAAGTGGCCTGGTTGGCCACAACGGTAACAATTGTTTGACCTTGGCCGAGCATAAGGATTTGTAATCTTACTCGGACCCGCTGTTGTGAGTACTGCACGTTAAGGTCTGGATGAACCGCTTCCCGTATCACGGTTTGCGGTTGTAGGAAATTGAGGTACTGGGTCTTTTTCTCGTAGCAGCACTGGATCCTGCGTGGGACCCGTCATGGGGGGTCGAGTTGAAGGATATGGACGAGCAGGAGCTCTTGCAAGTTATGTTTCTGCCTTACCCGCCAATTGAACTGCTTCATCCACGGTTTCGATTGAGTACATCTGAACTCGGTCCTAAATTGTCGGTCGCAACCCACCTATAAATCGTGCCACCTTCTATGACTCAGATTTTGACAGATCGTTTTGTGTAGCCAACCGTTGGAATGCTTCAGTGTAATCTGTGACGATTCGATTTTCTTGTTTACAATTTTGATATTGCTGGAATAATATCTGCTCATAATCACTGGGGAGAAATTATGATTGAAGAAGATGTCTCGTTCGTGGCCATGATGAGATGGGCGCCTTGTTCTGGCGGGCTCGTGAGAGTTGTAATTGTTCCAACCATGCAGAAGCACCAGATTTTAATTTAAACGCTACCAATTTTTCCCTTTTATAATCTGGCACGTCCATGTAATCAAAATATCTTTCTACTTCGGCTAGCCAATTGAGAAAATTTTTTATACGTAATAAACCGTTAAAACTAAGAAGTTCAGCCTTACCTCGATAGTCTCTCTCAGCACGATCTAGATGATCACCTCCATGGATTAGTCGTCGGGCAAAACTCTCATTAAGGTCCTCGTCGTTAGAACTTAAATCATTTGGTGCAGCCCTACGGTTTGCCACTGATAGTGATCTACGAAAATCAGGGTTGCGTCATACAGCAACTATAGGTGGTGGAGCCACCATGGGTGGGAGAGCAACCAAAGGTGGTGGAGCACCGCCTAAGGCTCGGGGCGGAAGTAGCGCATCCGCAAGACGGTCGAGACTTACCTACAGCCTTTGCATAGTCAACTAACTCTCCCGGTAGAAAGCTTCCATTTTTTTCGAAAGATAACAAATCCCTGGATCATCGTCCACGGGATTTTGATTCATACCTTCATTGTTTGTCATCGGCTCGAGAGGAATCCTCGCTCTGATACCAATTGATGCAGGGATGAATGTGATGAGGATAACTACTCCGAATATACGGAGCTTCTCTGGACTCCTCACAGAGACTTCTCGAATCCACGAGGAAAGAAAGTAGAAAATAGAAATAAATTCTAATAAATTCAAAATTGATTAATTGATGAATAAAAATGATTTCACAACCCTTTAAATAGGGGTACCAAGCAATGGGAAAGAAATCAGAATCAAACTACAACTCAAACTCCTAGAATCCGCAACTTACTATAAATAGTAAACTTACTATTTATAGACGGTCGTGATGTCTACTAGTGCACAAGGTTTTTGGCAAAAAATAGTAAGTGTTCTATTTGGCTTCACCAAACCATTCTCCTAATTATTCTAAGCTCTTTTCACATTGGGCGCAACTCCTAAAGCCCGACGGATGAAGAGTTATAATCAAATTAAAACTTACTATTTATAGTAAAAACGGAATTAAAACAGGGAAACAACCGTCGATCTAGGGGTTTTTCACAATTCCGAGCTACGTTACCCGTTGTAGCAGGATTGGTTGGCTAAAGTAGCTCGTTCTACTCCAAAATCATATATTTTACGTCAAATAACTTATTCCGAATTGCGAGATACGCCCGATCTAAGGTCCGACGGTCCAGATCACTTTTGTCATCAACCGGGCCTTTTCTGATCCATCTTGGCCATGTAACTGTCCGCGACCCGTTCTACATCAAAATTAAAATGATGAGTGGACCAATTTTAGAGGGGAAAAATATAAATAAATCAAAGGTATAATATTATCTTGTCAGTGATATTTTGTCAGCTATAGGCTGCACTCAACAGTTAGCATTTGTTTGTGGCCTGTCAATGAGCAGAGGGATGCTAGATGAGGAAGTGGAAAGTTCTGTGGGGCCCACTAGATGAGGAAGTGGAAAGTATACCACACAGTAGCATTTGTTCTGTGGTTTATAACAGCGCGCGTCTGCGGTGGATCCCACAGATGTGGGTGAGACCTGATTGTGGGGCTTACAGTGATGTATGTGCCTTCCTTAAATCCACACTGTCCAACTATTTCGACATTTTCGGGTGTGAAACCAAAAATAAATCTGACCCAAATTTTAGGTGGACCACGCCACAGAAACCGTCCTGATTGAATCCCCACCATTAAAAAATTCATGGATTCCACCGAGAAGGTTTATTTGCCATCCAACCTGTTGATAGGGTCAGAAAGATCCAGATGAAGAAACCACATAAATATCATCTTGATCCAAAGCTTTTGTGGCCCACAAGAAGTTTTTAATGGTCAATTACCACCATTTCCTGTACTATGGTCCATCTGAGATTTGGATGTCTTATTCTTGAATTATGCCCTAAAATAAGATTTCAATACAAATGGACGGTGTGGATGTAGTAAGATACATCACCGTGGGCCCACACTCAGGGGTCCCACCCACCTAGGTGGATCGGGGGATCCACAGCCGCGCCCTTCACAACATCGTTAAGACAGGAGTCGTGATAGATGCTGGTGCACATGAAATCCTCCCGAGCATAAAGTATCCAGCCTTTCATTGGTTGAAAGAATCCGTTACTTTTACCGTGGACCACAGATTGGGCAGTGGGGCATGGACCGTTCACTGTGGGGCCCACAATTATTGGTGGCTGGGACATAAGCGGATTGCCTACTGAGTACGCTATAACGTACGGAGTAATTCTGTAGGGCCCACTGTGATGTATGTGTCTTATCCACGCCCTCCATTTTACCAGCTTCTTTCACGGCATGACTCAAAATTGAAGTATATACAAAACTTAAGTGGACCACACTACAGGAAAATAGTCTGAATTGAATGCTTCTATTGAAAACTTCTTGGGGCAACAAATGTTGTAGACCGACCTAATATTTGTGTTTTCCCTTCATCCACTTATCCGTGACCTTATGAACAGGCTGAATGACAAATAAACATCATTGTGGGCCTCAGTAAGGTTTGAACATACATGCTTTAATATTAGGCTCATGCCTTAAAATGAACTGAAAAAATGAATGGACCGCATGGACAAGACATACGCATTCAGGCTGGCCCACAAGGTTTACTCAATATGTTGTAGTGTAATGGTGTGCCACCACACCCATGTTGACATGGCAAAGTTCCGTGAGACCGCCATGATGTATTATATATTTATACCATTCATCTATTTTGCAGGTAATTTGGGGCATGAGCTCAAAAACGAGAGTCCAAAAACAAGCCAGATAGAAACCTCAAGTGGACCACACCACATAAAGCAGTGGGTACTGTGACACCCATTGTTAAAACCTTCCTAGGCCCCACCATGATATTTATTTGCCATCCAACTTGTTCATAAGGTCACATTGACATGGATGAAGGGAAAACACAAATATCATCATCCAAAACTTCGGTGGCCACCAAGAAGTTTTCACTGGTGGCCGTTCAATCCCCACTGCAATCTTTGGTGTGATCCACTTTAAGGTTGGATATGCCTCAAGTTTGGGCTCATGCCCTAAAATGGCTTGCAAAATGGATTAATGGTGTGGATATAACACATATCATGATGGGGCATATAGAACTTTGCCACAGTGTGGTGTGGTGTTATATGATGTGGTCCATCTCAGCTTTGGATCAGCCTCATTTTTTGGTCCATGCGCTAATATAATCTCAAAAAATGGGTAGATGGAGTGGATATAACACATATCATGGTGAGGTCGACAGAACAAGGTGACATCAGCACACCACTGGGATGTAACGGTAACATTTGCTCTCCGTGAGAATTGCCATGGGCCAAAGAATTAGATCAATTCATGAATCAGGTGAGCCGCACGGTGGGAAATAGTTGAGGTAGAACACAAGCTTGAACTCGTGTGCAGCTCTAATGATGTGTTGATGCCATTTGACCTGTTCATCAGATGCATTCGAGCTCCAAAAACCAGCTCAACTCGTCTCGGTTCGAAGTTAGATTTAGACAGAGTCAAGCTGGTTTTTGGAGCTCGAAAAAATTTCAAGTCGAGTTTGAGCATGCTCGAGCTCAGCTCGGCTCGGATCGAACCTCAACTCAAATTGACTCGGATCAAATCGGCTCTGTGACTTGGTTATTTTGATATTGACGTTGCTCACCAAGTGTTTGATGAAATGACTCAACAAAGTGTTGTTTTGAGTGCATATATTCTCCGCAGGATGGGTTGGTGGCGAGGAAGGAATAGATATGAAACAAATCACTACAAAAAATAAAAACTTTACATTAAAAAACTATCCTCATATCTTGATTTTAATGCTGCCCACCAAGTGTTTTGTTTGATGAAATGCCTATAAACTGTTGTTACTATTTTGCATTCTATAAAAAATTGAAGATACACTTTATATGTTTGAGAAAATGTTGCACAAAGCTTGAACTAGCCCAAGTTGCTGACTGAACTGAGCTGAGCCAGCCAGTCAGACTTGAGGACCGTGCCAAGTTCAAGTTCGGGTTAGCTACACATCATATTAGCCTCATATAAGTAAAATATTTTCACTTGTCTTTTGATGAGAACGTTTCCATGGAATCATTATTTCCTCATGTGTTTGTGTGCAAATGTTTATGTACATACGCATAACCTAAATACCAATTTGGATATTTCATTCATTCTATAATTATTTAGGGCTGCTATCCAAAAATCACAACTGTTGTCTCAGCCTCTGAGAATGCTTATCATTTTATCTAATCTTAATTAATGAAGGGAATTAAGGTAATTGAATAAGGGAAATGCTACCATCTCCACCTTCACCTGAAAGCCTTTGATTCAGACAGCATAGCCAATTATGAATCTGGACGGTCCATTCAATCATACAATTGAGAGCAAGATATGGTGCAAAAATCACTCCACTCAGATAATCCTAACCCTTTGAATATGGTAGTTCTATACAATCGTCCATCTTATGAGGTATAGATATGATGGTTAGCACCATAAAACCAAATGCAGGTATATTTTGTTTTCCTGCTGAATTCTAACTATCCATTTTCATGATATTAATTAGATGATGAGTATCATGATTTTTGCAACATGACTTGCTCTGTACTGGTATGAATTTATTTTTCCCCGCACACATTCTCACACTCCCACGCACACTCTCCCACTCACACTAAAGTGGAATTTCACCACAATGGATACTCAAACCCATGACCTCATGTTGAAACTATTGTGAGTGTATGACTAAGGTATGAGTAAAAAGCTTGAGGAACCCAACTTAGAGCCAAATGCATAGATAAATGGAACCTCCTAGTCTAGACTCAGCCCAAACCCAACCCAAGCCGAGTTTATTTGGACTTTTGATCTGACCCAAAGTCCACCTATGTTCTCATTGTTCATTTTGGGGGCTGAAATAAACACACAATTATTAAATGGCTTGAGCCTTTTTCTACCCACGTCCTGACCCCAATGGCTGGCCCAAATTCCAACTACGTGCTCATTGTTCATTTTTGGGGCTGGAGAGAGAGATTAAATTCGATTTTTTGATGGAAACTCTCAAGTCACTAATTAACACCCAATTGCAGGGAGATTAGGTGGTAACACCCGGCAATCAGGAGACATCCTAATCAACGGCCGAAAGCAAACACTTGCATTTGGGACCTCAGTAAGTAAACCAGTCATTCAAACCAGGAAAAATGCTCCAGAGCTCCCACAGTAATATGGTGCTCTTAGTTGCATCTTCAACTATCCACTTGGTCCATCTGAACTGTCCATTAAGTCCAAAACACATTTCATAAGCTATCATACCCCAAAAAAAAAAAGAAAAAAAAGCTACTGATCTGATGATCCAGTCCAATTTTTATTCGACCTTATTTTCCAGGCCATGGATTGGATAGTTACAATTGCCTAGCAAAAGTGATTCTTTAGAATCATAAGCAATCCATATGATGGGCCCTAACAAATAGTTGGATCATAAATTATCTTAACCAACCATACTAAAAATCATTGATTGAATACTTCACATCTGTCAGATCGGTGTGATATTTTCATGACGTACCATGAAATGTTCATTGAACCTAATGAACAGTCTAGATCAATGGATTGGACTAACTTTCCTAATGCAACTATGAGCACGGGAGCATCTACCTCGAACTAGTTATATAATCAGATGTGAATTTTTAAAAAAGTACAGGGCACAATGCAAATCAGTACTAGTTATCTTTTGTAAACAAGGTCATTTGTTTCTTAATTCAGGCTTATGTGACTCAAGATGATTCTCTAATGACGACGTTGACGGTTAGAGAAGCCGTGTATTACTCAGCTCAGCTCCAACTTCCTGACTCCATGCTAAAATCCGAGAAGAAGGAGAGAGCGGAGACAATGATAAAAGAGATGGGATTGCAAGATGCTATGAACACGAGGATTGGAGGGTGGGCCACCAAAGGACTTAGTGGGGGCCAGAAGAGGAGGGTCAGCATTTGCATAGAGATGTTAACACGCCCGAAGCTACTGTTCCTGGATGAGCCGACAAGCGGGCTCGATAGCGCGGCGTCGTACCATGTCATGAGTCGGATCGTGAGCCTTGCTAGACAAGGTGGGAGGACCATCATCGCATCCATCCATCAGCCTAGCAGCGAAGTGTTTGAGCTCTTTCACAATCTCTGCCTTCTCTCTTCTGGTAGAACAGTTTATTTTGGCCCTGCTTCGGAAGCTAATGAGGTATCTAACTTGTTTTTCATTGTTTGCCTTGGAATCCTCACCTTTGGTAGGGACAATCTGGAATGCAATATGCCCAGTCTCCTCCGTACACGTGTATGGTAAATGGTGGTCAGAATGTTATATGGGCCATGGTGCCAAAGTCATATTGATTGGACAATCGCTGACCAATCTGTTGCTTGCAGAAGAAAACTTGTGTTTTTAAGCATTTATGTTTGCGCCACTGATTGGCTGGTTAGGATTCATAGTAATTCCTAGCCCATAACAAATCTGGATCAATCCTAAATATTAGAAATTTGGATCTAATACTACTGTTAATCCTATGCTTTGTGGAAGCATATTCAGCAAAAACAGAACAATCAAATTAGAATCAACCTATCAAGTAATCACAAACTCACGATTTTACATGGAAAATCTTTCGGGAGAAACTACGGCACAAAGCGCAAAGGTCTCCTTTATAATAGAAACTTTCAAGTTACACCATTTTCCTTCTCTAATTACAGAAGTAATCTGTTCTCCCCTTGCAATGCACACCCCTAGGAAAATCCCTAGTCCTTAAGAAAAAATCCATTTCCAATCCCTTACATGTGTAGAAAACCCTCTAACATTGTAAAACATTTGCCCTATGAGAGAAAATACTTGTCTTCACCAGCTCTAATCGAATCAGGACTTAAATATCCTAACTTATGCAAAACTGCATAGTTGGGTCAGCAACATTTGGTCGGACCGAACTCATTTTCTGTCCGCCGACAGATTCTTGCTCTGCTAATGACTTCTAACGGAGAAATCCCGCACTCTGTAGGTCGGACCGAACCTAATTAGGTCCAACTACCAGACCCCTTCTTCAACTCTAAGACAGTGTAAAATCGAAGGCATCTGCACAACAAACACTAAACGGATCTTCTTTATTTTATTTAATTAGTAAACTAAAGATGTGGTTTTTTTTTTCATTAATTAGCATCACTAATAATGAATCTAGACTTTCCAGATTTTTCTGTACCTTTTTTATTTGATCTTTGAAGAGTACTGAGCAGAAGTTGTTGATTATCCGACTCACTGGCAGTTTTTCGCATTGAATGGCTTTCCATGCCCATCTTTGAGGAACCCTTCTGATCACTTCCTCAAAACAATCAACAAAGACTTTGATGAGGTCAGCGCAAAAATGACTCTCTCTCTCTCTCTCTCTCTCTCTCTCTCTCTCTCTCTCTCTCTCTCTCTCTCTCTCTCTCTCTCTCACTCTCTCTCTGTTCTTATTATTATAATTCAGTGTCTCAAATGGAATGTCTAACTCACAAGATTTTAAAACCTCTAATCTCTTCATTTTGGTAAATTAGGACATTGAACAAGGCCCCGGTACAAAGTCAACTGCCGAAGTCATCAACGTCCTCGTGAAATCATATAAGTCATCCCTCACCTGTAAACAAGTATCACAGCGGGTCACCCAGATACATAAAATGGTAAGTTAGCAATCAAGTCAATCAGCTCTACCGTGGTTACTTCTGTGGTGGTGGTTGCTGCTGCTTTCATCGTTACTACATTGGTGTTGGGATCCAATAGACAACCTTAACATTCTGTTGAGAAACCATGACAGGCGAGGCTTGATCTCCTCTTCATTTATGTTAATAAAACAATGCAGATTGCAAATTCATCTCATTCTTGGTTCGAATTCTTATGTGGGCCACCTATAATCCCCAATAACAATTGAAACCATGATCTGATGATAAAAGCCACTGGAAATGATCAAAAAAGGGATAGGAGTCCTACTCCATAGTCTCCACACTCCTACAAACGCCATTCTTACCAGGACTCCAGGCAAACGATAAGCATGGAAGGTTTAGCCATCCCTTATCATGCCGTATACCTACGACTCTCGCGTGCTTATTTATTGAAGATTCAACAACTGGATTCAATTTGGTTTCATCAAAACCGTGATCTATGATGAACCCACTAGGCCTAACCATTGTTTTGTAGGAAGGAGGAGCTTTGCAGAAGAAAGGAAGCCAAGCAAGCTTCCTCATGCAGAGCCTTGTCCTCACAAGAAGGTCCTTTGTGAACAAGAAGAGGGATTTGGGCTACTACTGGCTGCGTCTCGTAATATACATTGCAATGTGTATCTGTCTTGGTGCTATCTACTACGACATTGGTGATGATGTTGGATCTATTCAGGTGAGATGGTGAAATGACTCATTTTTATGATTTTTCCTTCATCCCTCACCTGTAATGCAAGGATTTTATCTGATCTACAACAACATTTTGAGTTTTGCAGGCTAGAGGTTCAATGCTTTTATTTGTAGCTGCATTCATGACTTTCATAACAATTGGCGGATTCCCTTCCTTTGTGGAGGACATGAAGGTTAGCAGATGTTTAGAAACTTCATTAGTGTGTTTGGATGCACTATCTGATTGAATTATGATTATTGGATTGATAAAGTGGAAATGGCCAAATTGCAATTTCCCCCCATGCAGTTACCAGTCTCCAAATTGCAGTTATGTTTGTTCAAACTCCAAAGGAATGGAAATGCAATTTAAGGCCTACTTACATTATGATTTTTTAGCAGTTCTTGGGCTGTGGGTGTCTCGAATTTGAGTTCTTGTCCCAATTAGTAACTCTGGTCTGGCTTCTATTTTACTTCTTTGCTCATTTGGTAATTATCTCATCCTTGGGCTGATCAACTAATTGGTTTGAAATCGAATTCGATTGCACATCCAAACACAGCCCTAGGCATAAATTCGTTTATTGCTTATTTACGAATCCTGTTCTTCTTTTCCAAATGGCTGCATTTACAGATATTTGAACGGGAGAGATTGAATGGCCACTACGGCGTGAGCGCATTCGTTGTAGGCAACACACTTTCTTCCATTCCTTACTTGATTCTTGTATCATTGATCCCTGGATCCATTGCTTACTTCATGGTGGGCCTTCAGAGAGGAGTTGATAATTTTGTATTCTTCTCTCTCATGTTATTTGTGTGCATGATGTTGGTCGAAGGCCTGATGATGATCGTTGCAAGTATCGTCCCAGATTTCCTCATGGGCATAATAACTGGTGCTGGGATCCAAGCAGTGATGATCTTGAGTGGCGGCTTCTTCCGGTTGCCGAATGATCTTCCAAAGATCTTCTGGAGATACCCAATGTACCACATTGCATTCCACAAGTATGCCAATCAAGGATTATACAAGAATGAGTTTATGGGCCTGACATTCCCCAACAACCAAGAAGGTGGGCCACCCAGAATCACTGGGGATGAGATCTTGAGAAACATCTGGCAGGTTGAGATGGGCTACTCCAAGTGGGTCGATCTTGCTATCTTAATTGGGATGGTGGTTTTATATACGTTGATGTTCTTGGGTATTTTGAAGGTGATCGAGAAGGGAAAGCCGATGTTGAGAGCGATGCTTTCAGTTACTTCCACGCAAACATTGCAGGTGATGGAGCAGCCCTGTACTCCCACACGTTGATGCAATTTCTTCCATGGAGGTGATTGGATGAACGAAGGAATCAGAAGATCAGAAAATAATAATAGTAAAGATCTGCGCCCCTGTGGTGTTGATGTTATGTCTGATGGGAAATTATAATAAGCTTTTTTTGTGAATTTGGTTTGAATATTTCAAGGAGTTTGTTCCATTTGTTGGCTTTTTTTTTCCTTTGGTTTGAGTTTGGTGGGCCATAGATCATGTATGGTGATTTAGAATGTTGATCTGATGGAGCTTTGGTTGGGTAATCGAATCATTGGTGACCCGCAAGAAAGATATAAGAGGAGGAATCTTTGATACTCTGGTCTGATGGATAATACGCATGAATGCGTAAAAGTAATTCAAATCAAACCGTCCACAAAAAGGGTCATTGGTAACTAAAAGTCAAGATTGTTCGAATTATCTTACAATAGGATTGGTGATTGGTGGACGTTGATTGGACAGTTAGAAATGAAAGATATGTTCCACAATTTAGTTGGTTTAATTCGAGTTCATGTATGTTGTGAGTACAAGCATCATTTGTTGCCAAAGTATCGAATTACTCAAAATTTAGTCACGTACTTAACTCAAGAAACGCAGGTCCTCTGTTTGGATGGCTAGGATCGTTCAATCAGTATGTTTCTGCAGATGATGGGCCATCCATGATGAGACTGCCCGTACAAGCAGCCCAAAAAATCGTTGTACACGTGCCCCACCTATGCATATAAGGAGCTGCAAATAGGGGTGGCATTGGGCTAGGTTTCGACCTAAACCCATACCATAATAGGCCTGACCCAGCCTGAGGCCCTAGCTAGAACATAGCTAGAGCTGGGGCAACGAGTCAAGTCAGACTGAGTTAGGGCTGACTCGACTCGATCCAATTTTGAAATAGGCCTGACTCAAACTCAACTTGACTTGGTACCGAGTCTAGTATGCTTGACCTGATCTGAGTCCGGGTTTGGCCTGAGCTAATCCAGACCAAGTCGATTCAAGTTGGCAGATCTGAGTCCGGGTCTGGCCTGAACTAATCCGGACCGAATCCGACCCGGTGAAACGTACCGAGTCGATTCAAGTTGGCACCGAATTGGATCGAGAGATGAGAGAGGGAGGGAGTGGAGAGGAGAGAGAGAGGAGAAGGTGGAGTACTCGAATTCAAGTCGAGTTGCGTTTCGGATTGAGTCGAGTCTAACCGGATCGAGTTTCGAATCGAGTTGGATCAAATTACTGGGTAACTCAGACTTGACTCAATTTGAGTTCGTATTGAGCGAAGCCTACTCAATTTGGACTGACTCACCTTTTCAGTTCGGATCGAGTCGAGTCTGAACAAATCAAAAGAGTCGAGTCAGGCGAGTCGAGTTGTCCTGTGCCCAACTCTAGCCCTAGCTTATTCTGAACTTGGTATGGGTCTAGCCCAGCAGGCCCAAGCAGGAGCCCAGAAAATTAGTTTTTGATTTCTGTGATTTTTTCGTGGAAGTGATGCATTTTTTAAGGTAATAAAAGTTAAATAATTTATTTTATGACCATGCATTTATATTTTTAAATGTATTCA